>NW_027315801.1:16588963-17301463 GCF_026437365.1 Eucyclogobius newberryi | reverse complement strand
AAGACCCCGAGATACTTGAACTCCTCCACTTGGGGCAAGGACTCCCCACCCACCTGAAGAGGGCAAGCCACCTTTTTCCGGTCGAGAACCATGGCCTCGGATTTGGAGGTGCTGATTCTCACCCAGCCGCTTCACTCCCATGAACCCTCGAGCACCCGATGGAGGGTCCAGTGTTCCATGACCGGGACGAAAACCACTCTGCTCCTCCTGAATCCGAGGTTCGACTATCGGTCAGATTCTCCTCTCCAGTACCTTGGAATAGACCTTACCCTGGAGGCTGAGGAGTGTGATCCCTCTGTAGTTGGAACACACCCTCCGGTCCCCCTTCTTAAAAAGAGGGACCACCACCCCGGTCTGCAAGTCCAGAGGCACGGTCCCCAACCGCCACGCGATGTTGCAGAGACGTGTCAACCAAGACAGTCCTACAACATCCAGATACTTTAGGTACTCAGGGCGGATCTCATCCACCCCCGGAGCCCTGCCACCGAGGAGTTTGCGAACAACCTCAGTGACGTCAGCTTGGGTGATGGATGAGCCGGCCTCCAGATCCCCGGTCTCTACTTCCTCTTCGGAAGACTTGACTGAGGGATTAAGGAGATCCTCAAAGTATTCGTTCCACCGTCCGACGACATCCCCAGTCGAGGTCAGCAGGCCTCCACCCGCACCGTAAACGGTGTTGGTGAGACACTGCTTCCCCCTCCTGAGGCGCTGGACGGTTTGCCAGAATTTCTTTGGTGCCGACCGATAGTCCTCCTCCATGGCCTCCCCGAACTCCTCCCAGGCCCGGGTTTTTGCCTCTGCAACAGCACGAGCCGCGGCTCGCTTGGCCTGCCGATACCCGTCGATGACCTCCGGAGACCTACAAGCCAGAATGGCCTGATAGGCCTCCTTCTTCAGTCTGACGGCATCCCTTACTTCCGGTGTCCACCACCGGGTTCGGGGGTTGCCGCCACGACAGGCACCGGAGACCTTGCGACCACAGCTCCGAGCAGCCGCATCAACAATGGAGGCGGAGAACATGGTCCACTCGGACTCAATGTCCCCAACCTCCCCCGGGACATGGGAGAAGCTCTCCCGGAGGTGCGAGTTGAATACCTTACTGACAGAGGGCTCCACTAGACGTTCCTAACAGACCCTCACAATGCGCTTGGGTCTGCCAAGTCTGTTCGGCTTCCTCCTCCGCCAGCGGATCCAACTCACCACCAGGTGGTGATCGGTTGACAACTCTGCCCCTCTCTTCACCCGAGTGACCAAGACACGCGGCCGGAGGTCAGATGACACGACAACAAAGTCGATCATTGACCTCCGGCCTAGGGTGTCCTGGTGCCATGTGCACTGATGGACACCCTTGTGCTTGAACATGGTGTTCGTTATGGACAATCCGTGGCTAGCACAGAAGTCCAATAACTGAACACCGCTCGGGTTCAGATCGGAAGCCGTTCTTCCCGATCACCCCTCTCCAGGTGTCACTGTCATTGCCAACGTTGGCGTTGAAGTCCCTCAGTAGAACAACGGAGTCCCCGGTCGGTGCACTGTCCAGTACCCCTCCCAAGGACTTCAAGAAGGCCGGGTACTCTGCACTGCTGTTCGGCCCGTAGGCCACCACAACAGTGAGAGACCTGTCCCCCACCCGAAGGCGGAGGGACGCGACCCTCTCGTTCACTGGGGTAAACTCCAACACGTGGCGGCTGAGCTGAGGGGCTATAAGCAATCCCACACCAGCCCGCCGCCTCTCCCCGCTGGCAACACCAGAAAAGTGGAGCGTCCAGCCCCTCTCGAGGAGATGGGTTCTAGAGCCCAAACTGTGCGTGGAGGTGAGGCCGACTATATCTAGTCGTATCGCTCAACCTCCCGCACAAGCTCAGGCTCTTTCCCCCCCAGCGAGGTGACATTCCATGTCCCCAGAGTTAGTCTCTGTGTCTGGAGATCTGATCGCCGAGGCCCCTGCCATCGACTGCCGCCCAGATCTCTCTGCACCGGCCCCTTATGGATCGTCCTGCGGGTGGTGGGCCCACGGGAGGGCGGCCCCACGTCGCTCTTTCGGGCTGTGCCCGGCCGGGCCCCGTGGGGTAAAACCCGGCCACCAGGCGCTCGCCATGGAGCACCCATCCCAGGCCTGGCTCCAGGATGGGGCCCCGGTGACGCCGATCTGGGCGGTTGTAAACGGCTTTGCTTTTGTCGTCATCATAAGAGGCTTCTGAACCGATCTTTGTCTGACCCGTCACCTAGGACCTGTTTGCACCCGACATCATAGCTCCCGGGATCATTCGGGCACTCAAGCCCCTCCACCACGTTAAGGTGTCTGTTCAAGGAGAGGAAAAACAGAACCAGCTTCAAACCATACTGCGACCCACCATCTCCCCTCCTCCTCCTCTGCATCCATCTCATCCTAATTATCCTCTCTACCCTCTCACCATACTCCACCACCAGTCTCCAGGCCTGGGGGGAAACATCTGATTCAATTAGATTATGGAGTGCCCATAATCGCTATGTCTTCCGCCGGGGTCTGAGCGCCAAATAACCTTCGTAATAAAGCTTGCTAAATGATCTTTCCCGTGTTCTGAGTCTCTCCAGGGTGAAATATATTATCTTGAGATGAGTGCCCTGCGTCGATAAACGGGAAACAGCTGATGCTAATGTGCTTGTTATGTCGGTTCAACAAATAAAGTTACCATTTCTGGAAATTATTTATCAAAGATCAAGTTAGCTTTTGTTGATAAATTATACTTTTCTGTTTCTATCTGCTTTTTGTTGTCTTGTTTACACCTGACTCTCTCTTGTCCAATTGTTTCGCTCATAAACCATTCCAGGAGCCAAAAACAAGCCAGACCGCTTTGGAAGCTCGTGCTTCTCAGGGTGCTCTTTGGTTTGCTGGAGACACTTTCAGATCATGTCGTGTGGCGCATGGGTCAGAGTTTAAGTTTAAGCTCCTGTTTTCTTGCTGTACAGGACTCGGCTCAGATGTCCAGCCCTGATGTGGAGCAGAGTAAAGCTGAGGGCATCGCCCACATGCTTAGTCGGGCCATCACCACAGAGCACCCACTTTTCTGCAGCCTGGGCTCCGCAGAGTACCTGGAGTATGTGCTGAGAAACCCCTTCAACACTGCACACACCGTCACCATCTGCAGTGACCACTCAGAGCTCAGGTACTCACAGAACACTAACATTACACCACCCAGAGCTCAGGTACTCACAGAACACTGACGTTACACCACCTAGAGCTCAGGTACTCACAGAACACTGACGTTACACCACCCAGAGCTCAAGTACTCTCAGGAATACTGATGTTACACTACCCAGAGCTCAGGTACTCACCAAACACTGACATTACACCACCCCGAGTTCAAGTACTCACAGAACACTGACCTTACATCACCCAGAGCTCAGGTACTCACAGAACACTAATATTACACCTCCCAGAACTCAGGTACTCACAGAACACTAACATTACACCTCCCAGAGCTCGGGTACTCACAGAAAACTGACTTTTTCTTGAGTTAACATTCTATTATCAGGTAATATCAAAGTTCCAAAAGGAGTATTGACTCTAGAATACTCAGGTCAGAAGTGGACAGTACACAGTTACATTTATGCCAGTGCATTAACTAGAGTAATGTTTAGGAAATACGTTTCTCAAGTAGAAGTAATATAGTGATTATGTAACAGTACGTGAGTAAAGTACTTACTCAAATAAAAATGTGGTTCCTTTTCCCACAATAAATAAAGCCTGGTGTCCTGCATAGTTTGTTTATCTTATAAGATGTATGTTGGTCACATGTTTGTGTTTACTATTGACCACATGTTTGTGATTTACTGCTTGTCACATAATTGGACAAAAGCTGTATGTTGACAATATGAAATTATTTGGACATTTGTGTTTCTTGCAGATATGCATTATTTTTTTATGCTGTAATTATGTATGTTTTTTTGTCTATCCTCTCTTCCACAAACAAGTTGCTACCCTTACGGGTACATTTATCATATGCTTGCTCATGTGTGAAATGCTAAGATGCACTAAAAGTGGACAAAAAGCAGAGACAGTGCAGACTAGTGTCTCGGGTGTCTTAGGAATACTCAAAACAGGGTGGTTTTGCTTAAAAGCACAAAAAAGGAGAAAATTAAGACAGAGTTGCTTGTGGCATGGCCAAGACAACCAGACAAAACTTTTCACATTCTGCACAGTGCATTATGTAATATTAAGTCAAAGTGATTTCAAAAGTTGAAATAATAATACATTGATATGCATACGCGCCTAATAAAAAGACTCACTTTAACTTGTGACACTTTGGTCCTGTTCCTCGTAATCTATGCAGATGTCTCCAACGGTTTTGCCTCTGTGAGTTACTTTCACAAAATCAAACAACCACAAGCTGCTCATGTTCCCAAACCTTAATTTCATTGCTTATTTTGGCCAGGACAAAATATATTTTCTAATGTAGAAAAAGCTTAAGTGGTATTCATCGGAACGCTTTTTTACAAAAACAAGATATTTCGACCCCAAGAGAATCCAAGAGTCATTCTCAATCTGCAGATCTAGTCTGAGAACTCGGATACTTATCCTATTCTGAGTAAGCCCCGCCCCCTGGGGGGGACCTTCTAATCATAGCCTATCCTGTTATTGTTCAGAGTTTCACCTGAAACCAATATTCTTTGTTTACCCTAACAGCCTTGTAATGGACCATAGGAATCCTATTGTTAGCTGGCTTCCACTCCCGCATCACTGAGCATCCGATTAGCAACGACCAGGGCTGATGTCGCCCCATGGATTCAGACACAGACACACGCACATGTCATTGACATTTGTGAATAAAGTAATATTCCGAGTCTTCATTAAAACTGTACGCATTCAGCCAAACTCAGACAGAACTGTGCAATCAGATTAGTTTATTTCCGTGACAAATATGATACAAATGAGTTCATTGGCCATCATATATTTCAACAAACTCAAACTTCTCTCAGATTAACAGAGTTTTGTGCTTTACTCATTGTTTTTAATTCCATGTCATTTTTCTCCTCGTGAACAGCCATATTGATTTGGACATGGACAGACCATGCATGTTCCTGATTGACTTATACCACCTGTCAATCATGCCCACTGAAGTCGAGCTGTATTTAAAGAAGGAATAAAACAGTAACTTCCATAATAAAGTAAAAAGTGACTGACACAAATATAAAAGTGACACATTCAGATTAACAAAAAGCACATGTCATTTTTCAGTTTGCACTCTTACTTTAGCGCCCGGCGTGGTAAACGTATCCACAGAGTCAGACAGGGACGATATTATGATGTCAGCGATATATTTAGTCCTGTTCTCACTGGGGCCTTACCCGATGTGGAAGGGCCCACTGCTCGCTCTTTCTCTCCTTCACTTTCTCTCTCCCAATTTTTCTCTCCTTCACATTCCCCATTTCTCTCTCTCTTTCGCCCTCCTGCTCACACACAAATTAGTTTCTCTCTCCTTTACTTTCACTCACCTTTACTATTTTGCACAATCTGTCAAAATGTTAAGTCCAATATTGTGCAGTTTGGTGTGTGTAGCTTCTTCTTTAATGGCTTTAAGTGAGAACAAAAAAAAAGTAAAAACTAAACCAAACAAATATTAGCGGTATCCACATGTTTAAGATGTAGAAATGGTGCTGTGTAATGTTGTGAGCGAGTGTGACTGCGTGTGGACTTTTATGTCTCTAAAGTGGCACTTCAGCCCAAGACAACTTTCCTCTCGGGGACAATAAATGTTGACCTTACCTTAAAAGCATAAATGTGTACGTTTTAGTCAAATGTGTAGTCTTAACGTGCCATGTGCACTCTCCTCCTCCTCTCCCCTTCTAACCTTTACTCTCCTATACAGATCATTCACCAACGTCACAAAGCCACGTGATCACATACGTTGCCGCCCCCTTGTCATACGTTGCCGCCCCTTGTCCGTCCAGAGTTACGTTCCTTTGCACTGATAGAGCGTGGAAAGTGATTTCCCCCCAGTGCTTTCAGAGTCCACAAACTCCTTGGATGAGATACACAGAGGTCGATATTTAGAAAAGCTGCGATCAATCAACTCAGATCCATATGTTATGCCTAAATCACCGACTCTTCCAGATATCTCCAAGCCCACTAGTCCCATGGTTCACAAGTCCCAATTTTGATCAAAGGCTCTACGCCTAAATGAAACTGATGTTATTCTACAGCGTTTATTCTCCGGAGCTCCAGCGCAGGCAGGCGGTGCGTGAGTCTGCATACCCGGGGTTCAGTCTCCTACACCGGGTTGAACAGCTGTCAGCTCCCTGTGCCGTGAGCCGCTCCGTCCGCGCGCGAGTGAGTGACAACCGATAAAACTTCAGATCAACAAAGTGTATACTAAACTGATGTTAATTCTACAGCGTACGCAGAACAGATAGACTAATATATCCGGAGCTCCAGCGCAGACAGCGGTGCGTGACAGTCTGCATGCTCGGGGTTCAGTCACCTCCACGGGGCTGAACAGATGTCAGCTCCGCCGTGCGCCGCTCCTGCTGCGCGAGTGAGTGACAAACGATAGAACTTCAGAATAACAAAGAGTCTACTTTGAGCCTAAATAAAACTGATGTTAATTCTACAGCGTGCACAGAACAGATAGATCTATAGATCTATAGATCTATAGATCTATATATATATATATATATATATATATATATATATAGAGAGAGAGAGAGAGAGATCTATATATATATATATATATATATATATATATATATATATATATATATATATATATATATATATATATATATATATATATATAAAAGTCTATGTCCATCGCGCTCTTATTTCCGGGTTTCTCGGTATCGGATATAACTTCTCTCCGTTTATTTTCCCAGTTACTGCACTCAACTGCCACATATACCTTCACCATTGTGATAATAGTAAAGAGTGCGATAGCATTAATGAGGTTTTGGGCCTCTTTGAACCATGTTTCATCGTAAATTGAAGCAGACAGACTGCAGTATAGAATGGGCTTGTATAGGGGGACACGCACTGAGGACGGCCATCATGGCCAAAAGGGGCTGGGCGAGCCTGGAGGAGCGTGGGGGGAGCGTGGGGGGCGGTCGTGTGACGTCACGTGAATGATCTCTATTGCCTCCCCCTGTCTCTCTCTATCTCCCGCTCTTTCACACACCGGCTGAGGCATGTGTGAGTTTGTTGTAGTCTTTAATTAAAGTGTAAGTGCTCACACTCATTCTCCGTATGTGAGGGTAACACTGTGGAAGTCGGGACCTATTTTCATTGTGCTGAGTGCGAAGCGTCAGTGGAAACGTAGGTCTCTGCAGCTTTGGGTGTGACAGTCTTACTCACCCAAACTTTGAAATGAGTCTTTTAGAAGCACACAGCCCGGAGCCGCTTGCAAATGTGGGCTTGAATGACGTCAGTGGAAAAAAAAAAACATGTTTTGAATGGTTTTGTTTCGCTCTCTCTTGAACTGGTGTGCTCGTCCACTGATTGCCCCCTGGTGGTGGATCTGAGGAGAAGGGACCTGAGCAGACACAAACATACGCACGTCTCCATGTTCAGACCTCTGCGGCAGAGCTCTGTTACACCCAAACATTACTCATGTTTTCTTAATAAATCTAACCTAAATTGTACATGAATTATCCTTTTTAATCATGAAGCCAATCTCAGCGATTTACAAAAAGATGTCTGGTCATTCCTAGTTTGTGGTGCTCCAGTGCATGAAACATCGAACACTATCCAAACCCAACGCATTACATATTTATTCATTACCCCTGTTAGGGCTTGTGGGTGACTTTGGGCCTTAGGCATTACACAAAGGAGTTAAAACACAGCGTAGAGGAGCAGAGAAGTGACATAAATGCAGAAAATGCAGAAGAGAAACTTACTCTAGCTTTAGCCACAAACCCGAATTACAAAGATTGGCCTCATGAAGAAAAAGAGTTATTCAGTTATGATTTATGTTTTATTTACTAAAGGAGATGTAACTTTCTGAAGGTGGAAAGTCAGTTGTATAAGAAAGTTAAAACCTGACTTCTGAACATTCTCATTGCCGATAGATACACTTTATGCCATACTGTGGAATATTATAGCCAAAGGAACCGTTTCCATGGCAACAAGCAGGAGGAGCAGTACGCGTCAGGTTTGTGGAAATGCAAGCTTGCTCACAAAGACACAGATTTGTATGAATGTTTATAATACCATAAAAACTGTAAAAATATATTGGGCTAAAAGTTGTACAGATGTAGTTCAGCTTGTGCAGCCCTCCTCCACCCCAGCACCACCTTAATACAGAGTTTATTTAAAGTGTTGTGTGTGATATACAGTATATACTTTTTTTTTCATATTTTGTAATAGAAAAGGCAAACTGGCTTTTATAAATTCAAAATCGTTCTGTTTTTTTGTTCTAAAGACTTAAAATCCTTTTGTGAGTACATCTGATTTAATGGTTGACTTAAATTTGCTTCTAGTCACCTCTATTCTGGAATTTGAATATTTAAATTTAAAGGTCTATAAATAGATATTTTTAATTGAACGTGGTATAAAGAACATGAGATGAGCTCTTCAGCCCCTCATCTTTTCACCTCCTCGATCTTTATTAAGCGCAGTTGTTCTCCACACTGCAGACTGAGATAGTGAGGTTTAGAGCGCGTGGAAGGCGTGGGCTGCAAATGGACGTTTACCACACGAGTAGACACGTCGTTGGACCGCTGTGATTGTCGCTGCCTTTTTCCGTGGCAGAATATGATAATTGCCAGAGTGTTCACTGCGCGGCCCATTAAATCTTATCTCTCGTCAAAACCACAGCGATGCCAGCTCCATACGGCCGTTGCCATGGAGACCACAGGCAGAAGTATTGTTCTGTCATTGTCTCCGAAATATTTTCGAAAAGCTGTCCTCATGTAACTTTCTGGTATAATAAAATGAATGCGTGTCCGACAGCAAGTCAAGAGATACAATCCTGCAAACGTTTTTTTTTTCTCAGTTTTGTCAACACACATACTAATGACTAAATAACCCAGTAGTTTAGACACCATACTTGAGTAATATATTGTAGAGTGTACCTGTCTCTTACTTGAGTGAAAGTTTGTTTTTCTTCTCACTGTGAGTAAATCTAAAGTGACAAAAGCTTCATGTTGACAATATGAAATGACTTCCCCTTCAGATATGATTCAGTTTGTCTCATTTCGGTGTCTCTCTTTTAAATACCAGATTTGTGCATTATTTTGTGTTTTTTCCTTCCAGTCACATTCACTTATGAATTATAAATCTGATGTTATTACAGTCATTCTTACTTACAGTAATTAGTACTTCCTCCAAAGGTCTTGGCTCACGACTCTGTACTTCTACATGGTTATTATTATTCTGAAGTGGTGGTCTATTGTAGTCAAGTTATTATATTACATATGCAGAGGCTAATGCTCCACTGAAACACTGACACATCCTGTGTTGGACACAAGTGATCATCAGCATGTGAACACATCTGAATCTTGGACAGAAGGAGCTGGAAATTCTTCTATACGACAAAATCACTTTATTACTGTAAAAAATGTATTTGTTAATCTAATGTTCCTGAGATTAAGGAAAATGACATCTATTTAGTCATATAATATTCTTGGGGCAGCCCCCAGCTTTCAAAACTAGAAAGTAAAATCTAAATGTATTTGTACTGCACAATTCGTACACAATTGTGCTGTACACTATGCAAGACATACAAAATATACTGAAATCACAATACAAACAAATAAAAGCATAAATAAATTACCTGCTACAAAATCAATTCAGAAATATTTTCAGGGACCAATAATTAATGGACTCATGCCTACAAAGATCTTGGCAAAAGTACCCAATATTAGGTATGTGTCACCGGGTAGCAGCCAAAAGAACTGTATGGCCGTCAGTATTCCAGCTCCCACTTTTCCATTCTCCCCAGTGAGTCTCCCATCACTGTTGTACCAATACCAGACAGTTGTCATGCACCACATGACTATTCTAAAAGTATTCAGATGTTGTCGTTTTGTGTGTGTTTTTTTTGTATCAGTAACTTCAAATGAGTATCTAGTGTCCACATACCACCAGAAGGATCTCCAGAGGCCAGAGGTACAAGTTCCCCACTTTGAGAACCACTGCACTCGGCTGTTGCACTACACCACGGTCGATAGCTCCAAAATTAGACATTGCGTATGTGACCTTTTGGGGTTGTGTAACTACCTCTCCGTCCACACAGATAAATGCCGGCGTGTCTCCTCTGCCTCTTGGATGTGTTTGCTTCCATCACTCAGTCTCAGAGGTTAATCCTGGCCTCCATCAGTCGCCTGTTCCCCAGTCCGCTCACGCCCAGATACAGATTAGCATATATCAGCTCAACAAACGCCGGCCCGGTGCTGTGGACGTCACCTCCCCGCGTGCTCCATGTTTAATTGGGAGCAATCAATCCAAGCACCTGTCTTCTGCAGATTAGCACCTCTTTACTTATATATTTCCCCGGGAGGAAGGAGGAGACGAAGGAAGGTTCAAGGGACATAGAGGGAGGTCCAAAGGAGGCATTGGGAGGTTGAAAAGAAATAGAGGGAGATAGAAGGGATATACAAAGGAGGTAGACAGGAGGCAGAGGGAGGTTGACAAAAATTAGAAGGTGGTAGAAAGGAGGAATAGGGAGGTAGAAAGGAGGTAGAGGGAGGAAGAGGGAGGTAGAGGGAAGAAGAAGGAGGTAGAGGGAGGAAAAGGGAGGTAGACAGAAGTGCAGAGGGAGGTTGAAAAAAATTAGAAGGCAGTGGGAAGGAGGTAGACAGGAGGCAGAGGGAGTTTGACAAAAATTAGAAGGCGGTAGAAAGGAGGAAGAGGGAGGAAGAGGGAGGTAGAAGGGAGGTAGAGGGAAGTAGAAAGGAGGTAGAGGGAGGTAGAAAGGAGGTAGAGGGAGGAAGAGGGAGGTAGACAGAAGTGCAGAGGGAGGTTGAAAAAAAATTAGAAGGCAGTGGAAAGGAGGTTAGAGGTAGGAAGAGGGAGGTAGAAGGAGGAAAAAGGAGGTAGAAGGAGGAAGAGGGAGGTAGAAAGGAGGTAGAGGGAGGAAAAGGGAGGTAGAAGGAGGAAGAGGGAGTAGAAAGGAGGTAGAGGGAGGTAGAGGGAGGAAGACGGAGGTACAGAGGAGGTAGAGGGAGGTACAAAGGAGGTAGAGGGGTTTAGAAATGAGGCAGAAGGAGAAGGAAAGGAGACAGGGGAAGGAAGAAAGGAGACGGAGAGAGGTAAAAAGGAGGCAGAGGGAAGTTGAAAGGAGTTGAAGGGAGTTGGAGAGAGTGCAGCGTGACACCTAGCAGCCTGTCTGACACCTTCTTTCACAGCTCTGCTCGTGTAAATGAACACACAAGCTCTGTAGGTGTCAGGTCATGGAGGAATGCATTACTCATAATCTTTCTAAAGTTTTCAGTGATTCTTCTTATTGTTTTTTACACGGAATTGTCATTATGGATCATACTTATTTAAAAGGATGTATTTTCCTTTCCTTTTTTACAGATCAAAAAGCTTAATTTATGCTTAGTTCAATAATTGTGCGTATCTTCTTAGCATTTCAGGGTAAGCTAGCTTTTATTTATTTTCCTATGGTAATTCCCTCTATTGGCAGTAGATGGAGCACTAGAAAATGTGTGGTTTTCAACACATTGTAGTTCTAAAACATGTGATGCAAAAGTACAAGAACAACACAATTAATGCAGAATTTTTTGTTTTTTGAGAACATGCAAACACTGATACCCCGTTTCCGCGGTAAGTGCTAAAAAAAATGCGACAGAGCCACTAAAATTCTATTAGTGAATAAAAATATGTTATAATATTGTTTTCCCATTGCACCTGTTCATTTCACTATCGTAGTATATTTGGATATCAGAGCAGTGTTGGCTTGATAGGTCGGACTGAAGATATAAAAGTAAATATAATCAAAGGCGACCAATGTTCATCACGCTGTTCATTATAACCCTGCTCCAGGCCATGGCAGTAAATACACAACGAATGCAAAATGAACTAACCAGTTTTGTGGATGGCCTTGGCGCTGCGTGATCGTCGGGGGGGTGTTTGATCGGGATAGATGTATGTAGTATTGTATCATGCGTTGAAGATGAAAGCGAGTGGGGGGGTGCGCAGATGTTTGAGCTGGAAACAGAATGAACGAGCACGAGCGAGTCGCATGCACAAGTGTTTAAAGGCACAGCACAAGGCCGCGCCAAGCTTCAATCTCGCACCAACAATAATAATACTACCCAGCGATGACTTGGGCCCATGACATGTCTTTTGGTGATTGCTACGCCTAAACTAAAAGCATTAGATATTACAAAACATAGATTAGGCATGTTCATTGTGTCTTATTGTAAAACTATTTAATAGAACGCCCCTCTCTATGGATTTGCGGAAGCCTGTCCCACACACTTCCTTCCGCTCTATTTGCTGTTAACCTTGGGATACAGACAGGTCAGGGTTTCCTTTAATACAGAAGACGGCTAGCTAAAAATGGTGAATTTATCATGTAATCAATTGGGAAAACCTTTTGACCCCTCCTGCCTCTGAGTTTACATTAGGATGTAATCCACACTGGCCCTCGGGATATTAAGAGCTGGTTATGCCTCTGCAGCAGGTCGTTAGTGGAATAAAGACGATGTAATGCAATTGCGCTGATGATGGCACTGAAAAACCAATCCAACAGCGGCTAACAAGCTGCACTCCTTAGCATGTCACACCTCTGGGCTCAGGCAGAGCAGTAGTACTGAAGACAACATATATTGAGTAACAATATTTTGATTCTATCAAATTATATTTGAGGAAATGTCTTGCATAATTGTGACAGTGGCTTTAGATACAGTCTGCAGACCTCTGTGGGGGAAACAATCTATTCAATTTAATGTAGAAGAACTGTTCTTTAACTCACTGTTTAACAACTACAAGAACAACACTTTTGATCCTGAAAATCCTCAGAATTATAGTGATCTCACCTCAGAGCTGGATTTGAGGTTTGAAAATGTTTTTTTTCAGGATTTTCAGTTTTGTTATGGAGACCTTTACGTGCCATGTAAATAATTTACCTGGGGAAATCTATATGTTTAAAAAATGAAGTGCTTTTATCTCTAAGCTAATGCTAATATGTAATAAATGTAATCAATAATTTAAAATAACACCAAAAAGTGAACTAAACTGTTTACAAAACACTCAACATTGTATTTATATATTGACTTTTGTCAAGATTGTTCGCTTTATATATAAGTTAATGTATGTTAGCCTTTAGCTTTGAGAAAAACATTTACTTGGGTAGGTTTCCAAGGGTGACATATTTACATCGTATCTAAAAGTCTTAAAATGCTGCCAGTGATTATCCATCTCTAACTCGCTCCCTGTTGTGAGACTCCACTAATTCCCACAGAAAATTAATGGAACGAGAAGGGAAGATCTGCACTTTTATGGCACCCGAAACTTGCCCTGCGCTGGCATTAAAAAAGCTCTTTGTACCATTGTGGGTACACTGCCGGCCCCAGATATGTGGCTGCGGCAGATAAAGGTGGAAAACGCAACACGTTTTAATAAGATGGAGGTGGACATTGTGGTCCTGAAAGTTGACCTGGGAGGAGTGCACCAACATGTAGCTCTGATAAAGCAACACATTTTGAACAATATGGATGAGCTGAGGGAACTGAGGTGGGAAAGCTGCGGACGGAGAACAAGGCTATGAAGCAGAGCCGCTGCTAGCCATTTGGGTGCCCTAAGCAGAAATGCTCAGTGGTGCCCCCATGCCCCCTTCGAACATGTAAACAATACGTAAGGGTTTTGCCTGTGAAGTAATTTAAAAAATATATACTTTAGGCTATTATATTTTATATGTTGCTTAAATCACAATCCTTAAGGGGTCTGGGGATCATAAAATTTCCTGTATTCTAGTGCATTTTATATGTAATATTAACGCAGGCACTATATGTTCTTGTCCTTCACGTATTTTTTATTATTATATTTTCCATGATTTTCCATTTAGCCAGTTTCAACTCCTTAACACTTCAACAGAGAGAGAGAGAGAGAGAGAGAGAGAGAGAGAGAGAGAGAGAGAGAATAAAGTCTAAAGAATAATAATTCTAAGCGGCACTTGTAGTTATACCTGATTATGATCGCTTTCACAATAGTACGTGTGCTATTACTTTTGACATTTGAACAACTTCAAAGTATTAATACTTTTTCCCCAGCGAAATAAATGGGGCATTATGAGTGTCTGCGGAATTCTTTAGGCTTTATTCTTTAGACTTTTGTGACGGAGCCAGTCGAGAGAGGGGGGGAGAGGAAGAGAGAGGGAGGAGGGAGAGAGAGTGGGAGGGAGGAGGGAGAGAGAGAGGGAGGAGGAGAGAGGGGGGAGAGAGAGAGGGAGGAGGAGAGGGGGGGAGAGGAGGAGTAGAGGGAGGAGAGAGAGAGGGAGGGAGGGAGAGAGGGAGGGAGGGAGAGAGGGAGGGAGAGGGAGAGACGCAGACACTCCAGCAATGGCTTCAGCCATTGCAACTTATCTAGTTATAAATGTCCCTGCTCCAGTGTCACCTGCAGTCCTTCACCTGCTCTTCTGCAGAACAGATCGAGGCTCTAGAAAACACTATAGGCTGCAAACTATTAATGCTTTCTGTTGCATTTATGAAAACATGATTTAGACATCGAACACTTTGGCCTTGCGCTTGGTGCGATGACAGCTCCGCAGTTCACCGCAACAGCTGGACGAATCGTACATCTTGTTTCATTCTCTCTAGAGTGCCCCTGATCTGTCTGAGTCTATTTCAATAGTTGCTTGCTCCGAATCGAGTTGCTAAAGCACACGGGCAGCTACATGCTGCCCGTGTGCTTTAGCAACTCGATTCGGAGATAGCGGGAGCAGCGACACAGAGTAAGCTTACTTTATGCCTAATTGTAAAAGGAACAGTGCAGCAGCTGCACAAATAACCTATTATCTCACTCAGTCCAAACCGCCTGGTCAGGCTGGTGCCCCTCGGAGCACTTGATGCCCTACGCACTGCGTGTTATGTGCTTAATGGGAGCAGCGGCTCTGCTATGAAGAACAAGCTTTTAGATTTGGAGTCGAAATCACGCAGAAATAATCTAAGACTTGTGGGAGTCCCTGAGAGCGAGGAGAATGACAACGTTGAAGGCTTCCATGAGACCGTGTTTCCAGAACCTGTATTTGGGACTTCAACTGTGATGTGAGGGCAAAAGGAGAGGAGATGCCGACCCTCCACGCAGCCTGATAATGATATCCAGTACAACAGCAAGAGGGTTTAGTTCGCTCAGGATTATTTTGCAGAACGAGCAAAGTTGCACATTGTGAGAATTTCAGGTGGATAAGGCTGCAACACTTCTTTGGTGATTGATGAATGTCAAAACACCAGCGTAGACGGAAATGCTTCATGGGTTGTTTGAGTTAATATGTTATCACATCATGAGACATGATGTGATAATATATTATTTTTATGAAACTCAGATGGTTATCTGACATATTTGTTTTGGGCAACTAATTTTACTCCAATTTATGAAGCATTATTGTAACTTTACAGAAATGGTAACTATTTAGCCTTCTTTATTTTAAATAGTTTTTTTTTACATGGTTCCTGTGTTTGTTAATTATGTCCATTGGCAATGGTAATAAACCTTTTCTGATTCTGATGATTATCGCAGTAAAATGAGGATGGCAATTACTTGGAGATACATGCCCTGTATATTTAAGTTATTGATTTAACACATGGACATAGCTAGGAACCTCATCTTTGGTGTTGTGGTCATGGTGCATTTGGTGTTGTGGTCATGGTACATTTACTCGGTGTGTTGTTGCATGCACTCCACAGACTGCTGATTGTGGGACATTGGGTGTGCAGGAAGTTGGGTAAATAGCAAACTATGGCAGAAGAGGATAGTGGCGATGAGATCTCTTCTGTAGGAAAGGATTTCCCTCCAAGTTTTGATATTTTGTTGACCATAAAACTACATATTTGGAGAAATGTAATCATGTGTTTGGACTTCCATTTAAATACTGAAGTTAGATCAATGAGGCACAGCGGATCGTCTTCCACACCAATATTCCATAGGACTTTAAAACATTGTACCTCGGATGCCTGACTCCAGCGATGGAGATGATTCATGGATACCTGTGGAGTGTACTTTAGGCTAGACTAGAGTAATAAAGAAATGGATGATGGGAACTGAGCCAACTGTGAAGGACTGGACTGAAATAACTTTGGACATTTATAAAATAGAAAAACTTTGAACTTAAACATGGACAAACTGAACAGACAGTGGGACAGGTGAGATCGATACATCAGGGACATGTGCCTGAGTGACATTTTAGTTCTTATTTCCTTATTGATTACTTTTCCCTCTCATCCTGTTTTGTTTTATTCATTCTGTTTTGTTCTTATAATTATATACATATATATATTTTTAAAAAGACAACATTGCATGTTCTTGTTCGTGTTTATGTTCTTCTCAATCAAAGAGCATTGGTAAATTAATAAGAGTGAATTCAATACAAGACAATGGCATCTGAAATAGCATCCTTTAAAGTTAACGGCATATTGAACCCAGTTAAACGGTCAACAATACTAGCAATAATGATAAAAGAAACATTATATTATATACATTATATTAGACATTATATACTGTATTTCTACGTTTAGTAATGAACCTCTGCAGCAGAACCATAAGCCCCCTCAGCCTCTCCTCTCTCTCTGCTCCGGCTTCCATTGTCTGTGTGTTGGGAAGTGTTCCATCACACTGAGCGTCTGACCTCCTTTTGGATCTGTCCAGGGAGAAAAAAAACATGTTACAAATTTAATGTGCCATATGTTTCTGTAAAACTGTGAAAAAAAGAAAAACATCAGCGTACTTTGGGAGAGTTATGCTTCACATTTACATCACAGGTGCACTTTCAGATTCAGTGTCTTTGAGGGGAAACGAAACAGATTCAGCCTTTTTTAACCACTGCCTGTGTTTGTGAGGTGTCTTTCTCTGTGTGCAGTGTGATCACCAGTGCTGAAGAGTGGCGCTACTTCAAATCCCTCAGCCACAGTCCCACCCCTGTAGAGGAGAACATGTTCCACCTGCAGCCTGGGGCCCCGGGCCCCCAAGTCTACCTGCGGCCCAAGGAGAGCCTGCACATCCCGCTCAAGTACCAGAGCTTTCAATGCGACCCCAACACCGCTCCTCAGGTATGTTTAAGCACCACATGCCGGCTCATTCTCTGCACCATGAATCCAGTCGGCTCTGCTCTCCAGGAAATACCACAGGGTTCAGAATAAGCTGTATCGCATCGCAAAATGCGACGCAATTTCTCTCAAATGCGATGCATTCGTCAGAAAAAAGGGCTTTTGTGTCGCAGCTTTTGTCATACAAAAATGCGTGTTCAATTGTGTAACCAAAGCGCCTAAAAAGTACTGATCACTCGTCAATCGATTGCCAATAACGGCATGACACATGTAGTGTTGACATGACGAGTCCCGCTGCTGCCTCAGATCGAGTCTGAAAGCGGGAGGAGCCACGTGCGGTAAAGTTTGCGTCAGATTCAGACTTCGGAGGTCAATAGCTCCTAAACGCAAAAGTCTTTGCAGATCATACACAGCCAAAATACTCATATTTACACTGCCAAGTGACT
The DNA here is from genome assembly GCF_026437365.1 of Eucyclogobius newberryi. Taxonomy (NCBI): domain Eukaryota; kingdom Metazoa; phylum Chordata; class Actinopteri; order Gobiiformes; family Gobiidae; genus Eucyclogobius; species Eucyclogobius newberryi. The sequence continues at coordinate 17,283,839 of NW_027315801.1, read as the reverse complement.
ACAACCTCGTTTTTAACAATCAGATGCGTATTTTGGGCGCAGCGAATCACACGGCTCCGAATGCACAGCCGGAGCCGAGACGGGCGCTTAGAGACCGTCATCAAATGCGCAGCCGGAGCCGAGACGAGAGTATTTTGGGACCGTCATCAAATAGCTAAACGAAAAATGGGATGGAACGTCAAATAGAGCGGTACAATTTGAATAACACATAAAATACACCATGATGGACGCCACAGCAACCTTTATTTTTCCATCAGAAGCTTAATACATATTTTTTGTGAGTGTAATGACAATTAATATGTAAATGAGACTCCTGCAAATAGTCATCTGATTGATGATGATATGGAAGAAAGTTGTAAATAAGGCCATCTGACTTTGTGTTGATTAATTTGTTCAACAACTAATTTTATTTGCAAGTTTTCTGTTTTATTTTAAGAAAAAAATGTTTAAAAGGTGTTTAAAAGTGTGATAAAATGTGAATATATGATTATATTTCTGTCATGTATTTTATCTGCATAATAGTGATATTTTATCTGCATCATTAGTCTAAGAGAAGAACGGGTGTGTGACTGCATTTGTTTGTGAAGGTATCATAAAGATGGGCCAAAGAATGTTGCCCCAGGGGGGGAGTTGCACCCCCCCTTGCAGGCTTGATCTCTACGGAAAAATACCAAGTGCCTTGATGTGAGGCTGACCAATGAGAAATGTGACCCGCCTATTCCAGAATATCTAATAAAACCAACCAGCATGGGAAAAAACGGGGTGAGACGCAGGAGGATCACGCAGGCTGCTTACAACAGCTTGCGTGATCAGTCCCCGCGTTTTCTCCCAAGCTTGCCACACAAATGTCTGATATTTCTGTGTCGTTTCATATTCTAAGTTGAATTGTGTTCTCGATGTGTTACGGAATAGCATCGGTGTTTGTCTAATTCCATGACAAAAAGTTAATTTGTTAAGAGTTTTTTTTTTTAAATAGAATGTTTACAAATACATTTAAAATAAATAATCGTGTAATATTGATTGTTAGTCACTTTGTGTTTTGCTATGCAATTATGAAATTGCTATACAAATTTTGAAAAATTAACGGATTGTTTAGCAGCACCGCTATACAAGTGAAAATCCTTAATCTGAGCCCTGTACCATCAGCTTCACTTTCTTTTCAACCACAATGTTCATCCAAATTTACTTCAGGTTATAAACAGGCCCATTGACTTCCTGTTCAAAATTTGCAGAACCGTTTCTCTGCTGCTGGCCCCGCCTCTTCATAACTGGTTTTGTTTGTTAAAAGTGGCTAGTGCATCTTTAATCTTTGAAAAATGACATGATAGTACACAGCTGGGGGCAGGGATAGGTGGTAAGCGCAAATGGAGATTTTCTGAGCACTCAAGCCTCAAATGCAGGACAATACAGAGCTACTACAACATGCGTGAATCATTCAAAATACAGCTTTGAGTGAGTGAGGGAAAACTATTATAACATGGACATCAATTTGACATATGTCTCCTTTAAAAATGTACATATTAGGAATTGCCCCTGCATGATTATCCCACTGGAATAAAATAACTAGTTTGTATTCCCGGGCCCCTGATATCTCCTCTTATCTTTCCGTTAGCTCCAGATTGTCTTTGCGCCGCTTCTTGATCACACGTCAAATCTTCTGTTTCTTTATCATCCATCCCAGGGCCCGAGCATCCTACCTGCAGGCTCAGGCCCTCAGGTGGCCCAGCGGAACCCCCCCCACGTGGTTGCGTCCAGAACCATCAAGGTACTGCTTCTGTGGCGTTTGATGTTTTCTTACTCCTTCTCTTTGCATAAGTCCCCACTGAGCCTGTCTCCGGGCTGGAATTACACTAAGCTATGCATCTGGGTCACATTTGAATGCAAATGGTTGTATATAAGCATTTATTTGTCTTTATTCCAAAGTGTAGGCTCTCTATATGAAGCTTTGACAGAGCGAGGACAGGTTGGGGTGTGCGTACAAAAATGAGTGCTGTCCGTAGACAGCACTCATTTTTGTAAATGGATCTCCCGAAACAGTTATACATTATATCTTATGTTGTGATTTCTAATACTGGTTGTGTAACCGACAATTTATGGTTTATTTTATTTTTCTTCATCAATAGTAACTAATTTGTTAAGTGTTAATTAATGTGTTTTTAGAGAGATTCAAATCAAAGTTATAATAGTCAGTTACTTTGACTGATTGCCTATTGTAATAACTCCTTATTTGTAATATCTATAAATGTCCTGTTTCTCTAAGTCTAAGAATTCCTTTAAGGTATCAAAACTTGTCATACACTTTTGTTTCACAATCTGGAAACTGACCAGATCTTAAATCTCTGATCAGTAGTATCAAAAAGCCAACCAAGGAACAATTTAGATATTTGCATGATTAAAAATGAAATGAGTTTGGCATAGGGGTGTCAGGCTTGATATACCAGCACTAGTATAAGAAAATGACATTATATTGTATAAACACATACATTTTTATTATGATTGTGGTATCAAAATCTACATTGAGTATTGAGCCTTTTCCTTATTTTCTCACTTCCACAAGTCCGATTTACAGGTCAGATCTGTGGAAAGTCGACTCACAGTAAGAGTGTTTTTCAAGGTGTCATGTTAGCAATAAAAACATCTGTATTTGAATAAATAAGATATATAAGCCTAATGCCACTGAGGTTCCAGACAAAGCAATAACATCTCCATGAAGACAAGCAGGTGCAAGTGCCTCCACAGTGCATCTTTAAAAGGCCAAAGAAGAGGCTGTTGGGTGTTTAGAAAGACCTGAAGACTCCAGGATGCAGAGAAGAGGATTAGATAACATGGAGTATATTATGTATTTATGCTGCTGCCCACACCTTTGACCTCTGACCCTTCACTCTGCTGCAAGTACATGACAGGGTTTGTTTGGAGACAGCTCAGAATCAGACTGCAGAGGAATAACAAACATGTTCAACATCCACATTTACACTTGCAACAAGCTCCAGATTTTCATTCAAATATGTATGTTATAGATCATCGGTTCTCAAACTTAAAGCTGTATTTGAAGATTTTTGCCATTGTGTAAACGAATCCCAGAGGATAACCCTCGTCTTGTTCCTCTCCTCTGAAGCCCTTCACCTCGTCTCAGCAACCTCAAAGACGGTTGTCCCCGTCCTCTTGCAGCTTTAGCCTTTGTCTGTGCTCATGGTTGGACGAGCGGAGCTGGAATAACGAGGAAGACACCGGCAAACTAATCCACACTTGATCTGGGCTTCTGGAACCTTCTTCTACACACACGCGGATAGTAGCCGGAGCACGCAGAGCAAGAAAGACAGCGTCAACCTAAGCACGTAGAAGATTTGAATGACCATGACATGAGCCATGTGAAAGATGGCGCGATTGACCCTTTGAAATCCTCCATAAAATCTTTAAGGTCACGACTCAAACGTGGTTCGCAGAAGATCTTTGATGGGTCCAGGGAGTTGTCCAGTGTTTTGACTCGACTGCCTAAGGCCTGTTCCTCCACATACACATAATGCACCTACTTATTTTCTGTGTGCGTGCGTGCGTCTGTCTTGTCTGTCTGTCTGTCTGTCTGTCTGTCTGTGTCTGTGTGTGTGTCTTTCTGTATGTGCGCACGTGTGTGTGTGTGTGTGTCTGTGTGTGTGTGTGTGTGTGTGTGTGTGTGCGTGTGTGCGTGTGTGTGTGGTGTACAGTCCTCTCTACGTCCTATGACTTATAACACCATCACATGGTGTGGGTTAAAAGCCCCTTCTTGACACGCGGACAGGGCGCGTGGTCTGAATTGTCATCTTTGGAAAATCAATGAAAAGGAAGATGTGTGGGACGTGGGACAGAAGCCCGAATGACGGGACAGAAGCCCGAATGTTGGGACTGAAGCTCGAATGACAGAACAGAGGCCCGAGTGACGGGACAGTGTATGCTATGTATGCTATGTATGCTCCAGGACACACTCTGGGCCACAGGGCAAAATAAATCATTTACTTACTGTCTACGTAAAATCCTACTTTTCTAAAAAAACTTTGAACATGCAACAGTTGGTTGCCTGCTCACAGCTTTTTAGACATATATGTTAAAAATACATAAGATTGCATTATTATTAAACTAGCACCAATTATGATATTATTTTATGCAGCAAATGTGTAGGAAATGTGCTGAAATCTCATACACTTAAAATAACTAAAAAGACTTACACACAATGATATGTTTTTACAGTGTGGTGCTTGTGCCACACTGCTGATCATGTGCCAGTCTGTCCCTGCTGCTCAGAGCCACATGCCATCAGAAGTCAGGAGGGGGTCACAGTGGTCAGGGCGGGGTCATATGTATCAGTCTGAAAGTGACAGGCGTAGAGCAGATCTGTCACTCACACATGAGGTGGTCAAGTAAGCGGACATTCAGCAGGACACAGTGCAGAGTATAAAACATTCCTGGTGTGTGTGTTTTTATTCCAACATGACTCATTAACCGATTAACAGTCACATGGAAACATTGTCTAATCTGCACCTAAAGATCTTCCATATATTTCTCTGGGACATTGTAACTTCAAACGTAAAAGTTTATTTTTCTAACAACAAATTGAAGCAAGAAATTAAACCTGGCGTTATCTATTTTTTCGGCAATCTTTGCACATAAAATGTATTATTGGACAATGAAATATTGTATGTTGTGCTGTTAGCAAACGTGCAGTCATACACCTTCAAGGACACATGGTACGCACATTTCTTTGAGCTTTTAAGCATGTTATAACAGTGTTCCCTCATCAAAATGAAAGCTGGAGTTGCATTTAGCTTCATTCACACTAGTTTCAAGTCTCCTGTGCTGTTTTTAAATAATCTCCAGACATGTTTACCACCATTTCTGCCTCAAATCATGTTCATTGCAACTGCAAACTTACATTAGCATGTCCAGGCAAGCTAGTTTTTGTTCATTTCCCCATTGACAGTGGGTTGAGTGGGGGATTAAGAGTACTCAGAAGAAACCCTTGGAGTCCATGCCAGGGGAATTGAACCCAGGACCTTCTAGCTTTGAGCCGAGGTATATTCATTCTGTATTAAACATTAGTAAACGTGTTTAGTGGTGTATATTGTCTGTAGATAGCGTGGCGCAGCATTAGCACAGATCAAATACTGTGTGGAAGCTGTTTAGAAGCAAAGTGTGTTTACATGTGTATAATGCTCCTAATGAGAGCTTCACGCAGACTCAGGCAGGTTCAGTGGAGGCTTCAAAGCTCTGCAGTCGCTTTTACATCCATCATTCTTCTTCTTCTTATAGTTGGCACGGTTACAGGGGCAGAGCTCTTAGTAAGGACTGACAAACACCCCTCTCCCAAGACACCACAGAGGACATGACATAAAACCCACTTTAATGAGCTTTTCATCTTGTTACCACAGTGTTTCCTCTGCATTAGTTTACTCCAAGTTGAATTTTGAATAAATTGTCAGTCCACTGCTCTGTACTTATGTGCAACTGTTTAATCTAGAACAATATTGCCCATTTTCTTGAACAAGTAAGCTCAAAGTGGCACAGTGGCTTAGGGGACAACAGTATATACCAGGGGTGAGCAAACTACGGCCCGCCAAGCTTGTCCAAGTAATATTTAAAAAATAAATAAATATATATATATATATTTTTTTTTCCTTTTTTGCCCTCAGGCATCTGTCTGCACTTGTATCCTTAATAAATATGACTATGAAAAAGATTCAATGGCCTATATTTGACAGAAAAGTTATATTGATATTATATTAATATTTAATTTTTAGGATTTTTTTTTTTCACACCAATGATCGCGGGCCGGCCCTCCACTACTTGCCTGGATTCAAATATGGCCCTCGGAGGAAAATAATTGCCCACCCCTGGTATATACTGTACTATACTACCAAAAGGATACAATAGTATAAATATTTAGGGGTAAACAATGCAGACATTATGCTATTTTTCAGGTATTTAGTATTAAACTGCAACATACGTATATCATTTAATTAAAATAAAGTTGGGGAGCTTCTCATGGATGTGAAGGTGTCTCTTTGGAGATGGCAGGGGAATTCCTTTGTTACAAAATAAATATTATAATCTGCCAAGGATGTAAAAAACGAAAAAAAACATGGCACTCCGATGGGCTGTAGTTAAAAGCCTTTATATATATATGGCTTATTTCATTAAATAAATGTATTTAAAAAAACACACCTATGATCATACGTAGATCATATTATATTTTCCACTGTAAGCGACATATTGATCTAAAATGGCTTAATAATAGAAACGGATTCATGTGGTTTCCAATCTTACCCTCTAAGCTTTGTCTTCCTTCCCCTTTTTAAATCTGAAATCATTCCAAGTTTCCCCTGATAAATGTTCACAGATCCTCGGGTATTACAAGATATCTGCATGAGTCATTGTCGTGACAGTTCCTTCGTGCTGTCTCCAGGTGTCCTTCAGCACAGAAGATGGAAAGCCCCTGTCCATCCTCCAGGTGAACGTGCAGCCCACTCCTCACATAGTGGACCAGACCTTCAGACTGTACCACCCTGAGCAGAGCTTCCTGAAGAAGGCCATCCGCCTACCGCCCTCAGGTAACAGCACACACAGGCCCCATGTGCGTCCCTGTTTAGGTCAGGTGATTTAAAGATAATAAAGACAGATTAAGGCTGCACACCAGGAGAAGAAATGGCTATAATACAATGGCACATTTTAAAGATCTAAATATGTGAAATAAAATAACAAAATAATAGTCTCTTTGCACTTTGTATCAATGCTAATGCAAAATAGGAAATAAAATAATGGGGGGGAAAAAAGCTTTTTTTTCCCCAGAAAACTTTGTTGTCAACAAAGTTCACACACATACATAAACATACGGTGGAACTCCAACAGTTGAATACAGCAGTACACAACATACACAACAGTACACAACTGTACACCACAGTACACCACAGTACACCATAAACATCATAAACATCAAACCTTTAAAAGAGTCAAATTTTCTCAACAAGTGGATTCTCTGCTGTCCTCATTTGACAATATTCTCTGTGTTCCAGTCAAACTTCAAATTGTCAATTAAGGTGCTAAGATATTTCCAATATTCCGCAAATTCAACATCCTCACCATGTATGACTAACACAATGTGGAATGACACTTCAAAATCAATCAATGTTTAATCTTTAAGTCAAGATAATTGTCCTCACACCACTCAACAAATTGTGTCAGGACGTGGTCAGTGAGAACATTTAAAATTAAAATAAGATGCTGGTTTGGTAGATTAAAATCTGCAGCAAATCTTTTGATCAGATTTTGAGCTGCGCCCCATTCTCCACTCCTTAATTAGGCTGATTGCAGTGGATCAAGTTTCCCTTCAGTTGAATTAAAATGTGAGTCTTCAAAATAGGTATCACTGTCGAGGTCTTCCATAAAGTAGGAATTTGATCAAGGTCAACGCATTTTTGCATCAATCTGCAAAAAACAACACTGAGCCGTTTGGCACAGTGGCTCAAGGTGCACCCACAGAAGGCATCAGGGACCTTTGTCTTCATGAATAAAGAAATCACAATCTAATGAAGAGGCTGAAGTGAATTCCTACAGTCTCACACATTTTCAAAGCATCAGCCCTCTCAAAACGAGAGAAAAAGGATATAAACGGGTTTGGCAGCCCAAAGTCAGGCCCCACATTCACAGTGATTGGTTTTTTGTCCTCTTGTTGGAGGCTACCAGAGGCCATGTTCTTAATGCCCCTCCAAGCTTCACTGAGGTCTCCACTAATATCCTGAGCTTCGACAGTCTGGCCTTTCTCCGTTTTCACCTCCCTGGAGACTTCCCTCTTCTCTAATTGGTCACCAGTGCAGTAGATCACTTTCTTTTTATTTAGCACTTTTGTTACCCATGGTTTGTTTGTAGATTTTTAAACATTTTTAACCCCTAACCCTAACCCATGGGTCAGTGGAATAAACACAGAAAGCCAGAACACTTTGTGATTAGCCACCCAAGACTCGGTGTCCGCTGCATGATCTTTAAATGTTCATTATATTGATGTGGCTCCGTGAACACCCCATGAAGAGATAATTACGGCGGAAAAGGCTTTTGTGACATTTGTGGGTCCGTAACGACTACTATACTTTTGAACATCAGATGATATGTTTGTGTGCACTTTGAAAGGTGTGTCTAGGTCTCCCATGTACTATAATGAGGTCCCCACCCACCACATGTGGCCCTTCTGAAGTCACGCCACCTCAGTCATGTATTAGGTTTGTTTGAGATTAAATGTGCCTCCTCACCTGGATGATTGGTGAGAGTTGACGACAGAGAGCAAAGAAAAACTGTCTATAATTTATCACCTCCCCATTTCCTTCTCACAACACATACTATAACTTGTTGGCCATGAAACAGACGGCTCTTCTCTCTTGTAGTTCCTGTAAAGATTCAACTTTAAGGCAACATGTAGCCGAAAGTAGTAATGATTATGAGTACATTTTGATCATTGCTTTGAATATGTTGGTGGATCTTACAAGCTTACTCGGGACAGTACTTGTGACATCAGAGCAAGTCCAGAGGAAGTCAGACCTGTGTGGGCGTAGAGTGCTGGCCCCTGAATCAATAGGTCACAGGTTCAAACCTCTGATACTAATACTACAATTAGTCTAGGAAAACCAATGCATTGGTTTTTCAGTGCCTTTTCATATTGATGACTGTAGGGAAGTGAAAGCTACTCACCAAAGAGCACTTTTGAGTCAACACATAAAAAAAATTATGTGTAGCAATATTAACCTTAAAATGATTGCTTCATTGTGCTCTATTTACTTTCTTGTGACATTCTAGCTCGAGCACGATGTTCCACAGTGAAATGTTTTGCCCAAGGACAACATGATTCAGGATCAAACTAAATCATAGCAGAATAATAAATCCAGCTTTTTTTTCCCAGGTGGAGATCTCTGTGATGGGACTCAGGTGACTGTCCGCTGCAGTGACCCTGATGTCGTCTGTCAGACCAGGAAGACGGTGAGAGAAGCTTCATCACTCTGTCTCGTTTATCTTCATACATAGTAAACTCAGTCCGAGTGTGATTGCTGGACACATCGTGTACATGTGCATTTGTGCATCATGTGTTGTTGTTTGTTGTGTGCAGGTACTGGGAGAGCCTCAGGACGTGTACCTCAAAGTCCCTGGCAGCTCCAGCCCACACGTGCGCATGTTCTTCATCATGGTTTACACGTATGTACTGAACTGGCTCTTCTACGCTATTATCAATCAGTTTCAAGTTTCAAAGTATTTTTTACAGCCTGAAATCACAAAAGTCAGGACGTTTTGATTTTACCAGAAGATGAAGGTTTTTACAGAAGGTTAGAAAATCAACAATGAAACTTTGGTCAATAATGAAGCAGAATAACGAAAGTTACGAATGTAACTAGGGTTCAATGAATCCTGGATGACCGCCAGAGGCGGTGCCTTAAGCACTGAATGATCATCTTTTGCGCATGTGCAGGTCGAGAATCTAATGACAACAAAGTCACCTGTGACCCCTCTGTGACCCACGTGAGGCTATATAGTCTTGTGATACCGAAAGCCCGGTCCCTTTTCTTCTCGCAAGCAACGCGGATTCCGAGGGACTGATCGCGCTGGCGGTCATCCAGGATTCATAGAACTGTAGTTACATCCGTAACTTTCGTTCTATTTCATCCCTTCTGACCGCCAGAGGCAGTGCCTTAAGCACTGGATGACACATATCAACAACGTCCCGAGGGATCCCATAGGACAATCCAAAATCTTTAAAACACGCCTATCTTACGACGAGGAAGGGTGGAGTCTCAGAATCCCCTCCAGCGGATTGGGGACTGCCACATTGATTCTATAGAATCGGCAAATGTAGATGGTGAAGTCCAAGAGGCAAATTGCATCCAGGGGCACTCAGGAGGTGGACAGGCTTGTGGTCGAGTGGCATTTCACTCCATCTGGTGGCTGGCGCTTCTGAGAAACATGAGACTGCTCAATGGCCTCGACCACCCATCGAGCAAGGTGCTTGGAAAAGAAAGCGCTTAGACCTTTTTTAGGGTCATCATAGCACACAGAGAGGCAATCTGACTTCCGAAACAGGTGTTGTGAAAAACACCTTAGGAAGGAAAGAGGCATCTAACCAAAGAGTGACCCCTGAGCCCTCAGCATCCCACCTGCAGCAGGACTCACCAACAGACAAGCCCTGTAGTTCACTGACCCACAAAGGCAAAATCCATTTAAGATCTACAGGATTCAACAGTTCAAACGGAGGGGTTTGTAGTGGGTAGTTCCTGTCACTTCCCACTGAGGCACCATCAACACGGTCATGCCAGCAAGATATTGCAGCCACATATACCTTGAGGGCCGATGGAGACGGTCCCAGTTTCAAGAGTTCCTGCAAGAACTCCAGAATGGTGGAAACCTGGTAGTGTACTGCGTCCAGACCCCACCTCCGGCACCAACAATCTAAAAGCTTCAATCTATTCACGTACTACCGGAGTGTAGATGGAGCCTGTGCAGCGGCCACACCCAGAGCTGAAGACGCCCTGGTTTGGGGTGCAGAAACCTCCCTCCCAGCTGGGAGAGGAGATCCCTCCTGTGGGGAAGGGGTCTCGGGGAGCAGCAGCAGAGCCTTTGCAGCAGCGCATCCTGTTCCAGAAGTCAGGCATCGTCCGTCAGGAAAAACCATAGGGGACAGTGAGTTGCCTCCCTGGACGCAAAGAGGTAGTCCTCTGCCTTGCCAAACATTCCCCAAATGTTGTCTACCACTTCTGGGTGAAGTCTCCACTGCCCGGGGAGTGACGAAATAGAAAATCCGCCACAACACTCCGCGGACCATGAATGTAGGACGCCCTCAAACTGAGAAAGTGGGGATCAGCCCACACAAGGAGCTGTCGAGTCAAGTCCATCAGTCTCATTGACCTGGTGCCCCCCAAGTGGTTGATGTGATGAACCACCGTGGTGTTGTCGGCGCGAACCATGACATGTCTGCCACGCAGAACTGGAAGGAAGTTGTCCAACGCTAGATGCACTGCCATCAGCTCTAGCACATTTATGTGCTCTGACTGGTGGAGACCACCTTCCTTGCACCATGTGCCTTTGCCATGTCGCACCCCATCCTGAGAGAGACGCATCAGTGTGCACCATCTCCCTCAGAAACGGAAAGGAGCCTAAAGGAACACCCTGCTCTATCCAGGACCTGTCTCGCCACTGAGACTCGAGACACTTGGGTGACACATACACTCGCCGGCCCCTGTGAACGGCCTGTGCGGGATTTAAGTGCAGGCTGTTGACCCAGATTTGCATGGGGCAAAGAGACGGAGGTAGAGAACAAAAGGCAACACCTGGCCTTCCCGAAAACTGGGAATCATGTCCACAATGCTGTCGACTCACAGAGTTGAAGGACGGGCGGTCATGAGAATGGAACCCGAAAACTGGGAATCATGTCCACAATGCTGTCGACTCACAGAGTTGAAGGACGGGCGGTCATGAGAATGGAATTCAGGTTATCCATAAAAAAACAGTCTCCTGGGCATTGACCAAGTTGCTCTTTGCCAGATTGACCCGCATACCCAACTACCCGATGTGATCGAGGACAGTTTTGGTGTCTTGAACAGCCTGGCTATAAGTGGGAGCATAGACCAGCGTCGTCCAGGTAAGGTTGTATTCTTAAACTGCATGCCTGGAGGGGAGCCAGAGCTGCAGCAACGCATCTGGTGAAAAAACCCTCAGCGAAAGAGACGGAAGGACTCTGAATTGGTAGTGTTGACCTCGAAATGCAAAGCGCAGAAACTGCTGGTGGCACGATGCAACTGGAACATGAAAGTAGGCATCCTTGAGGTCTATGGAAGTGAACCACTCGTTCGGAGATATTGCCTGCAACATCTCCGTGGTTTTCAACTTGTATTCCAGAAGTTTCTCAAGACAGGGTTTTTAAAAACACATTGAGACCTCGAAGGTCCAGAACTGGGTGTAGATCGCCAGTCTTCTTTGGCATTAGGAAATATTGGGAGTAATAGCTCCCTGGATCTTGCAGTGGGTCCACAGGCGCTATTGCCCCCTTGTCCAGCCAAATAGATATCTCCTGAGTAAGTGCCAGGGCCATGGCCGGATCGTGGATTACGGTCCACTTGACCATTCCTGGTACAGGAGGCTGACGACGGAACTGAAGGTGGTAACCCCGGGAGAGAGCGCACAACACCCAAACATCTGTGGTGTGCGCAGCCCAGTATTCCAACTGCCCCGGGGTAAAGTGTCCGACCGTCGGCGGCCTCGCTTCAGCGCCGCCCCCCAGGGGCAACAGACTGAGTGCCAAACGCAGGCAGGCCACCACGCTGAGGGTTCCGTCTGCGGAGAACGAGCAACTGGCTCCTAGTCCGGCTAGCCTGTGCAGTGCGTTCTAACGCCTCAAGCGCAGCCACACCAAAGAGCACTTCTGGAACAAATGGAACGCTCCTTAACGTCCTCTTACATGGTTCCTTACATGAGGGGAGACTGGACCAACCACACCTGTTGGTGAGCCTGCGTCAAAGTGGACAACGCGCGACCAAGCTCCCTGGACAAAAGAGCAAACATGTGCAGAGACGCATCAAGCCTTCCCTGCGTCGGTACATCCACATTCGACTTCCCCAGTGCAGTGGAAAGACTGAGCAGCAGGTGGGAAAGGGAGTTCCCCATCCTACCAATCCGCGCCCCCAGATCGTATGCCCGGCACAAGAATTAATCAGTGATACGACATTGCGGATTCGGGCACCTCGGGTTAGCCCTAAGGCGCTTCTCCGGAGATACAATCAGCGAGGCAATAGCCGGCTCGACAGACGGCATATGGCCAAAGCCAAACTGGGGCCCCCCCATCTGAGGTCAAGCGCAATAACGCCTTTGTATCAGCGTGCCGCTCCCTGACATACTCCTGTGAGGGCGGTACAACGACGGAGGCGACAGTCCGTTGGAGCTTGAAAAAGGCACTAGTAGTAGCCTCCGTCTTCTGCGGCACGTCTTAGTGGCTAAGTGCGGAACGAACGAAAGAGCGGGGCACATCGTCATCCCTGTCCAGACAGCACATGGATGCAGGGGAGTCTTTGTCCGAGGCCCGGGACTCCAAATTGAGGGCTTCATACTGAAAATGCATATCGGATGCAGCCACCGATATGGCATCCTCCTTATGCATGGCCCCACTTCCCATGCAGGTAAACCAAGATCACCGCAACGCTCGCCCAGAAACGGGCGAGCCTGTTGCAGGAGCGCCTTCATCTGGGCCAACTCAGACGTGAGGTGGTCCATACGGGCAGACAGCTTCCTGTTGTTCCGCTTCTTCCACTCTGGGGATGGCGGAATAGAGGAGGCAGGGCGCTTAAAACCAGAGTTTTGAGCGGTGGGTAACCGATCTGACCTCGACTCAGTATCCCAGTCAACGGGCTCAAACGCTGCAAGGCGCGATATCCGGGCCAAATGAGGCGTCACGATACAATTGGGGCAAGCATCCCTAGTGAGGCCTTGCTCCACGCCCAAGCATGAGGAACATAAATCATGCCCACCGTCCTCCTGCATCGGCGCCATACATCTGCAGACCAATGTCTCGAGCATTTCGAACACGAATGCCCACTGTAGCACCGGGCGCATTACAAAATCAGGTCAGGCAGTGAACCCCTTATTTTTTTTTTATACAAAAATGAACAGGGTCAATGGAGGCTGAGCCTAGCCGAACCAGGTCGAGCCGAAACTGTGTGTTAGCTGTACAAAAACGCAACAAGTTGTTCGGGAACGAGGACGCCACTACAGACTAACAAAAAACTTTGAAGCAGAAGTATGCAAACCAGCAGGTAGCAAACAATTCAATGTTTTCCGCTTACAACTCGACAAATAATATTATACTATATTATATATATATATATATATATATATATTTACATATAATATAAATTGATGAGAGTAAAATCGATACAATCAACCCAAAGGCATTATTACGAGTAGCATCCTTCACTGCCAGCCTGCTTGATGACTCTTTGTTTCAGGACATTAAGACTTATCTGGAGGAAAATCACTATGGTGAAACTCCTGCCATGGACACAATAGATGGATACATTTGGAACGTACTTTTAGCCGCAGGAAAAGTAGCCATCACAAGGAAATGGATGACATAAACCTCACCAAGGATCAAAGGCTGGACTGCCATAATAACAGACAATAGACAAATGGACATTAGACATTCTGACTTAATCTGAACATGCCCTGGACAAACGTGATCAACTTCGGTGACCAGCATGTGCCATAGATTGGATGTCTTTTAGTTTTTCCCTTTATGCTTTCTTCCTCTCTCTGTGTCAAGTTCTGTGTTGAAACAGTTCTTATTTGGATGTAAAATAATTTTCTGTCATCATAATTTCCTTGCTAATAATATCCAAGCGTGAGACATGACATCACCATTTGCTGTAATCAGCTTGGATGCTGAGCTCAATATGGTGTAATCCCACGCGGATATTTTAGAGGAAAGTTTTTTTCAAAACAATGTAAATTAATACAACAGGTTCCTCGATTGTTACAAAACTTGCAAATACATATAGCTTGTGTTTATTTAATATGTAACTTAATCCACAAAAGTTCTCATTTTACACCTCCTGTGTTCAAATACTGCAACAAAAACTTTGCTTGAGTGCACTTCAAATCTAATTACCATTTGCATTTTTTTACTCTTGTACACCTCATTTACTTTATTTGAAACTTATACAAATGTAATATATTGAACTTCAGAGTTATGAAGAAAATTGTTTTCATTTGCTGCTTTTCTGTATACACAATCATAAATAACTGAAGTAGTTTATTAAAGCTTAATGTAGGGGGACTGGGGTGAGTGGTTTTTGCATTGGCTTAATTTTTTGGCCGTGGCTGGAGAGCCGCAGCGCGGTCAAATGGCCGCGCAGTTTCAGGGACCGCGGCATTTCCCTTATAGCCCGTTAGAGCCTCATGGCTAACCCTAACCCTAACCTTAACCTTAACCCTAACCTTAACCTTAACCCTAACCTTAACCCTTACCTTAACCCTAACCCTAACCTTAACCTTAACCCTAACCTTAACCCGGCGCGGTCTAAAACGGCGCTAAAACGCGGCAGTTTCCGGAGCCGCGGCGCGCGGCCGGCATAAAAATAACATGGCTTTTTCGGCCGCGCGCCGCGGCTCTGCAGACACTCCCTAATTTTTTTGTCAAAACAAGGTCAAATCTGAATAAAATTATACATTCTACACACATAAATAAAACCATTATATGACTCTTTTTGTGAAAATGTCCTATGTGAGATTTTATACAGACCAAATAAATATGTACTATTTTTGTACTTATGTATCCCAGAGCACTATTTGAATGTTATCTTAAAATACACATCTCTTTCTTCTGTTGTTTGTTTGTCCGTGACACAGGGATAAGTGGATGGCGGCGCCCTCTCAGGTGTGGCATGTGTACGTGCACTTCCTGGAGTGTGCGGACATGAGCGTCGTGAGTGGTCAGAAGAGCTGTCAATCACTGGTGCTCCGAGGCAAACGGAGCGTGAAGAAACTGCGCTGCTACTGCTCCCACCCCCAGGACCTGCAGGTGCCCACACAGCACATGTACACTCACAGAGAAGGTCCAACATTAAAAAAGCAGCAATAAGTGATATTTGTTTCGATCCGGTACCAGGTAACGCCATGGCAAGTATCATGCGTGTGTGTTTTTATTAAAATGCATTTAATTGGGCCACAAACAGACAAATCTTTGGAGCTTACTTTTGACAACACAAACCTCACCAATGATAAAGGACTGGACTGACATAATAACAGAAATCAAACAAATGGAAAAACTGACATTCAAACTTTGACAGATTTTGGACTAAATGGGACTTTTATTTTAGTTTAAATGTGCCAAGATTGTTGGGTCTTTTTATGTAGTAAACATAAACAAAATCAAAATTAGAACAGAAGTAATCTGTTTGAATTCTGAGTTGAAAAATGCAAATTAACGCTTGCATAAGTCAGCTGATTTTTCCGTTATTTTGAACATATGGGCTCTTTGACTAAATGTGATCACATTTAGAGGTTTATTGTCAGGTGTGCAAGAAAGACTCAATACTCTTGTTATATATACGTAACATTCTTCCAAAACAAATCTTACTTAGCTCTAATAAATGCTGTTAAAGAGATTTTATTGTTGGTGAAATCAAGATAAAAAGGACACGAACGCAAACCAGTTTGAAGTCCGACTTCTCATCTTGGAAACATCCGAGGACACATGAACACGACAGTCAATATTGAAATGACATCATTTTCATATACACTATATATACACCTTTATACTTGTTTATTTGATTTGCTAGCGAAAGTGAAGAGTTTTGTCAAATTTCCCCAATTCTTTTTCAATGGAACTTACCTGGACAAGGAAGAGATGACACAGACATTTATTTAGAGGCAAACAATAAGCTAATATACATTCTACAACTTAACGTGTACCAGTATCCTTGTAAACAAGCTTGCCTCAATGCAGACCTGACTCGTAAATTAGTCTGCTTCTCTACATGGAGGTTCATCATATCCAGCCTGAAATGTTCCAAGTATGTTTTTTCTTTTCTCTCCATTCCTTATTAAGAATACAAGAGGTTCTGTTTATAGGAGTTTTGTTTATAAGAGTTTTTCTATTAAGAGTGTTTTTGTTTTTTTTAGAGCTTTCTATAAGTCATCTGTTCTCCTGCTTCTGTATCTACTTGCGTTGCAACATCAAAATTTCCCCATTGTGTGGACAAATAAAGGCTATCTTATCTTAAATGCTTCTGGCAGATTACATTGCTAATTCCACTGAAACATAATAATGATGAAAATTTCATTTATCTCTGGAGGAAAGTGCCCACCACCAGAATGTTACGCATTTGGGCTTTGATGTCATATTAACAATAATGTAGGTCTGCCTCTGACTGATTCTTCTGTGTGAGAAGTGTGATAGCATTCAAGATTTATGGATCTTTTGTTTGATTATTTATTTCAAAAACAGTGACTCTCTTACAAACTGTTTATTTTACAAAAGTTAATGCTGTAGACAGTATAGGCAAGGAGCAGGCCGACTTAGCTGGAGCACAAAGCAGGAGCAGGACGACACTGGGAGCTGGACTACAGGGGGAGCAGGCCAACTTAGCTGGAGCACAAAGCAGGAGCAGGACTACAGCGGAAGCAGGACGACACTGGGAGCTGGACTAGGCGGGGAGCAGGACGACTTAGCTTGAGCACAGAGCAGGAGCAGGACGACACAGGGAGCTGGACGACTCAAGAAGCTGGACCACTCGAGAAGCTGGAGGACACGGGGAGCAGGACGACTTAGCTGGGGAAGCTGGACGACACTGGAAGCTGGACGACACAAGAAGCTGGACTACTTGAGAAGCTGGACGACATGAGGTGGCAGAGGTGATAAATGGTCACATTTCTACCGTCAAGGTACTCAAAGCGCTTTACATCAAGGAACCAGTCAACGGCAGTATTCACATGAGGCAGCTGCGATCGGGCCAGTGGATCTGACCGCTCTGACCGAGCGGGGAGTCAAACCGCCGACCTTTGGATCAGAAGACGAGCACTCTACCACTGAGCTACTGCCGCCCTATGGTGATGGTGAGAAGACCTGATTTACTGCAGCTGGATGAATTGATGATCTAGAGGAATGTCTCATCTGCAGCCCAATGAGAAGCCGGCCACGCCCCTTGCCACACACCTTGCCATGCCCCCTGCCCTGCTGTAAGAGGAGGGGGGAGAGGGAACGCACAAAATCAAACCATAACACCCTGCCCTTCTTCTGAGATAGGATATCAAATTGACTAGAATATTTTGAACCACTACATAAGACTTAATGTCATGGTTCCAGAGCATGAGCTAAGTGGAAGCTGAGGCGTGGAGATTGTCGGGAAAACAGTGATTTCCTGACATCCTCCGTTAACACTTTTCAAACTGCAATCCCAAAATAATATTATGCAAATGAGTCCCGTCACAGCGGGTGAGTTTGGTTTTCTCCTCTGGTTGAATTCATGTTGAAAATGTAGATTGAGTGATTCAGTTTCAGAGCAGCTTATGCTCGGTCTTCTCTTCCATACGCATTTTCCCCTACTCATTTCAGTCCTGATTTAGTCTATGTTTAAGTTTTGATATTTACACAGTTTGACAGTTAAATAAATTAGGAAATATACTAATTTATAAAGGTTGTCCGCTACCTTGTGTAGTAGTGTAAATTTTTAACAACTTATCGATTAATCGAAAGAATAATCGCAGTGTGTTTTACTATTAGAAAAGCACAAACCAGTAATGAGGTAACAAATACCCTTAAAGGAGGCATAAGTTTTACTAAATCAAATGTTTAAACATGTTATAATTGTCACATATGATGCAAAATCTACTTTTTCTCCATCATCAAAAACATACCTGGAATTGCATGGAGCTTCATTCACACTTTAATCCTGTTCACGAGGTCACACATTTCTAATGTCTCAGATTTGTGACGGCAGAGGCGGAGCCAGACAGTCTAAACATCCGGGGCTTAGCCCAAAAAGAAAGGGAGGGGTTCATCCGGGCCAATATGATGCGGTTTTAGTACCCCCAATACTGTATTTTCTGTACATACAGTAACCCTCCAAAGGCAAAGACAGACCATGCCCTTTTTGCCTTTTGAGAGAGCTCCTCCCTCCATAAACGTTGAACAGAACAGCAGAGGTGGTAGCATTTAGTTACATTTACTTTTTCAAGAAATTGTACATCTTGGTGTTCTGATTTAAAATATTCAGTGACAAAACAAACATGAAAAAACCTCTCTCCCAGCGAGGCTTGAACTCACAACCCTCTAGTCTAGAGGGTTGCCAGACCATGCTAGCCGGATCGATATATAGCGATGACTATTTGTGCTTTTTGGACTCCTCCTTCTGATAAGATTTAGGTAAAAAAAAATTAGAAAGTAAAAGTCAGTCTTACCTTCAGCAGACACCTGCTTCAATGAGCTGTTTGTCCTGTAGTTTCTCTACAGTAGATGAATAAAACCTCTGAGCCACTGCTACATTGCGTTTTTAAGACACAAAAAGATCCGGGGCTCGTGGAAAAACATCCGGGGCTCAAGCCCCAAAGCCAGGCCCTGGCTCCACCGATGGTCAAAGGTGAAGGTTTCCTGAGCTGTCTTTAGTCCGTAAAACATCCCCAGACTCGTTCTAAGCATTTCTGCCTCAAATCACATTTCATCACAACTGTGTGCTTACATTAGCATGTCGGGGGAAGCTAGCTTTTTCATGTAATTCCCTTTGCTGCCAGTAGATGGAGCTCTAACTGATCCTGATGAGAGAACACATGACTGATAGAAATCATTAGTGGTTTTAGTCACACGATTTTAAGTTATAAAACATGATATGCCAAAGCAAAGAAACAAGATTACGTTTACAGGACAATAACAATATAAGTAATGCAGAATGTGTGTCCTGTAAATTGGTTTCGATTAATATTGTGTTTGAAATGTCCAACATATAAAATTATAATCCACATGTGTCATAGATCCTAACTATAGAACAGACAAAAGCATGATGTCTTTTTTTTATATTTCAAAAGTGGTTCTTGCAGTTGTGAGTTGTGTAGTTGTATGTCAGACTGTCCTTTCTCCAAAGTCTTCTTTCATCACAAGAGGACGAGCTCGAGAACAATGGATCTGCTCTCGTTTCGTCTCCTCAGTCGTGAGTGACGTGACAGAGGGCAGGGCTGAGCCAGCAGGGGCCCCTTTCTGAGGCTGCAGTGTGAGGAACTTTGATGCAGCTCCACAGTTTATTTAACTGTGGCTGTCCTGGATACGGCTTCAAAGGCCGTTCAGCCACCGTGCCACTTTACAGCTGTGGACCTACATTAGCAGGCTAGCTTTTGCTTATCTCCCCATTCTTATTCCTGCTGCCAGTAGATGGAGTGCTAACACCAACTCAGTATGAGGGAACGCCTGACAAGAGCATGTTTAAAGTGGAAATGACGGGTTAGACAACACATTTCACTAAAATGTGATGAACGTGATTATATTTACATTTTACTAAAAATAAAAATCTATTAGTCCCCAGTTGTACAATTTTTGTAATGTTTATAATTGTACTTCCTGGTTGGACATGAGCAGCAAATATGACATAGGTAGAGGAAAGCAACCAGACCAAAATCCATGTACATTTTATAAAATTATGATTTGGCAATAAGTCATTATTTAATTATGTTGAATGGTTGTTTAAACTGTCCGAAAATGGTGTCAGTTAAGTGTAATCTGTCTCCGTGTTTTCAATAGCCCGTTGCACATCACTTTTGTTACACCTGATTTCCGCTGTCCAACACTGTTATGTCTGTAAATGCTTAGTGTGTTTTAATAGTTCAGTTTTAGGAGCGTGTTGACTGTACAGATAGAGATAGGCTTATGTGAGGGTGTGGCTTTTCTTATTCCACTGACATTGAAGTGAATTTGAGTGTTAAAACTTTTACCCCCGATGTCTTTGCCCACAACAACAATCGAGAAAATGTAAGATAGTGATATAGCAATCCTCTTGTTACCTGGCTCTATTCTATTGTCTTCTGTTTCATTGGTTTCAAAGTCGAGTATGAAATGTCCGTAACGTGACAGCACTGCTCAGAAGCTCACCTCACACTAGTCTGTTCAGCTGCTCTGACTCCATCACACACCTTCTCCACACACTTCACTTTTAGTCTCGCGTTTTGGCAGAGCACAAATTGGAAACTGCAAAGACCAGCTTCAGAATCAAAGTGTCAGTTCACAAGGCATTATGTCACTTTTTCTTTAACCATATGCCACTTAGACAGGCATCTTCATCTGTAAATGTTACTTCTTTGGAGAAAGATTACCATGTAGAACGTCAATGTGACTTTTTAAGTCCAGTAAAGAGCGGCACTTCGTTGTGATGACGTTTATAGTGACATAAAGTAGCAACCAGAAGTCAGCGGACTTGTTTAGTTTATTAAGTTATTTTAATAACATTAACAATATTACCGTACACTTGTAATGTGCTTTATAAGCACATTACAAGTGTTGATAAGCCTATCAACACCTAGTGCTCCAATGTAGTCATTATTCTTTCACTCCACACTCAGTGGCGGTAAGCTTACTATTGTAGATACAGCTGCCCTGATGGAAGTGAGGCTGCCAATCTGCGCCATCAGCCCCTCTGACCACCAGAAACCAATCACTGAGATGCTGCTGCCCCTGGATCTATATTGTAATTTCAAATGTACAATAACTAAAACAATGATCCAAGAAGGGTCATTGATTCAGATACAAGTACAATATTTCATTTTTAAGATAAAAGGGCCCCACATCAATCTGAACACAGGCAGCTTTATCATTTAATTTAACCAACAGTTTGACAAAAATAATAGCTTGTTGTTGTTTTAATGGTTTTATCATACTAATATTTTTTTTTTTTTAAACTGTGTCCTTACTGTGAGCAGCCTGCATCTCCACAAACCTGAGCCTCCTCCTGCTTGTTTCCATGGAAATGTTGTTCAGCTGTAATATTCCACAGAAAGGCATAACCCTTATTCACGGAAGTTCATGGACCTGTTTTTTTACTAAGCTGATCAATGTGGAAAATTATAATCAACATATTTTGCAGTTTATTACCAAAAAAACACACACAATATAATATGTATTCTTCAAGGCCAAATATTGGCCATATCATTTGGAATAGAATTCTGAAGTAATCTTTCTTGAAGAAGAAGATACAGTTGGTATTATAATTGCCAATACTGTAGATTCCACACAGTTAAAGCATAAAAGTGAATTCGAAGGAAAGGCTCAGATGACATTTGTGTCTTGCTGTGTTTCAGGTTGAACCGGGCGGCGTGTTTGTGCTGCCCCCTGCCGCGGTGCAGGAGGTCCAGGTGAAGGTGCAGCCGTGGAGGGCAGGTGGGCGCTTCTTCTACCTGAGTGCGGTGGATGTGGAGCAACAGCGCCTGGTCAGCAGCTGGCTCCTGTGCCTCACTGTGCACCGGCCTGTCATCTCCAAGGTATGAAACTCTAGTGTGCTCCAGAGATGTACAGTCCTCAGGCACTGTGCTCTAGATATGTACAGTCCTCATGCACTGCACTGTACTCTAGAGATGTACAGTCCTCAGGCACTGCACTGTGCTCCAGAGATGTACAATCCTCAGGCACTGACAGTCCTCAGGCACTGCACTGTGCTCCAGAGATGTACAGTCCTCATGCACTGCACTGTGCTCCAGAGATGTACAGTCCTCAGGCACTGCACTGTGGTCCAGAGATGTACAGTCCTCATGCACGGCACTGTGCTCCTGATACAGTCCTCAGGCACTGCACTGTGCTCCTAATTTGTACAGTCCTCAGGCACTGTGCTCCTAATATGTACAGTCCTCAGGCACTGTAGGTACATTCAACTCTCAAGGTTTCAATGAGAAGAAGTTGGTGATTGTTGGTATTCACATTAATACTAGGTTCATCTCAGAAAAACAACTTTTCCCAGTGCTTTTTTGTAAAAAAATAAAAACTTTCACTCTTATTTTCCTAAGCAAGACAGACTTTTAGTATTTTAGACAGACTTTTAGTATTTTAGACAGACTTTTAGTATTTGCCATAAAAATAATAATAATGCAAATAACAAATAACTTGCATGCCTGTATTCTGTGACGTAGGCGTTCGAGGTGAGCGTTCCGGTGGGAGAAGGGCGTGGCAGCTCCAGGAAGATCAGCTACACCAACCCCTACAGCGGGCCCCAGTCCCTGCGGCTGCACTCGGACCAGCCACACCTGCTGCAGTTCAGAGAGGACCGCTTCCAGGTCAGAGCCCCGACCAAACGCTGAGCCCACCACTTCACATCTACTCATATATTTGTCACCTCATGACCACAAACATAAATTAATTGTATTGGCATTTTTTGTGAAAGAGCAGCACAAAGTGGCACACAATTGTGAAGTGAAAGGAAAATTTTACATGATTAACATATTTAAAAAAATAAAAATCACTGAAATGTGTAGCATGCCTCTTTTCCCTGAGTGGACAGTTCCTTTGAGAAGTTTCCTGATGCTTGCTGAAAGACTGAATGTTGATCTAATGATTAAACAGAGTCCTCCTGTGTGTGTGATCTAATCTCAGGGTAAATGCAGCTGTTCTGTGAAGGCTGTGTGGTGTAGAAGTAAAAGGTCACAGGACTCTGAACACACCATCTCCTCTGTCAAACATGGTGGTCCAGCATCAGGCTGTGGAGCTGCTTTTCTTCAGCATGGACAATGAACCTGCTCAGAGCTGATGGGGAGTCAAAGTCCAAATCTACTGTAAAATCCAATCAAGAATCTGTGGCAAGATCTGAAAACTGCTGTTCAAAAACGCTCTCCATCAAATCTGACTGAGCTGGAGCTGTTTTGCAGAAGAATGGGCCAACATGTCAGTCTGAGTGAGCAAAGCTGAAGAGACAAACCCCAAAAGACTTTCAGCTGTAACTGCAGAGAAAGGCGGCTCCACAAACTATTGACTTGGGAACACTGCACTTGAATGTTTTTTTTAAATGTTTTTTTTTTTTAAATACATTTCCTTTTTCTTCACAATTGCCACTTTGTGTTGCTCTTTCAAAAAAATGTCAATACAAACAGATTTGTAGTCATGAATGTGGGAAAGTTCCAGAGGTGTGAACACTACTGCCGGCCCCTGTATGCAGCGTGCACCAGGGTTCTTCGGGTCATTACAGAACACTCCGAGGTTGAGGTCTAATGGCGCTTTCAGGACTGTCTGGAAAATGTTGGTACAACTTTCTAAGCGATGATTGCACATGAACACGACACAAAGTGGTTTGGCCAATTCAGATAAATGCAGGGCTGTATTGGGAGGAAAAAAATCTGTGCTTGTCGGTCCCCTTCCACGATAACGGTTAATAATGGTTCTTAATGATATTTGATGTGGCCTGGTGGCATAATTTGTTCTTACACAGACCCTATTGAGTTTGGCCATTTCTTATTATAAGCTTATGTTATTGTTATAAATCTTCAAATTATGCATTTGAATATAAATCAAACTGTACTTTTTTTTATTCAATTGCTTTATAACATAAAAAATATGGGGCGACCTCAGAGACTAACTGTAACCTGCTCTTACTGAGTTTAAAGCAATATGACCATTATCACGTCGGTCGTGGAGAGCCCTTTGGTACTTATTACAAACTGATTTTAATTGTAGGATCTGGAAATTGAGGAGCTCTTCTGTCAATTTCACTTCTTCAGTCATTTTAAATTTAATTTTTTTTGGAAATGCAATTAACCCTGCGACGAGCTGGCTCCTGTCCAGGGTATACCCAAAGTCACTGGGATAGGCTCCAGTCACCTGCGACCCCGAACGGGAACAAGCGGTAGAAAATAAATGAATGAACGAATGCAAACACACGTAACAAACAAAATAGAAGCAGAGAGCTACAGCACAAAAGAAAACAGAGTAGCCCAATATGTGTCTGTTCAGGAAATGTGTCCATATTTAAGTTCAATGTACAAGTCAATTTTTTATCCATTTTATACATGCCGAAAGTTATTAGTCTAGTCCTTGGTGGTCAGCTCTGTCCCTTGCCTTTTTTGCTGTAGCCAAACCCAAAAATACTCCACTCCACAGGTATCCATCAGTCCTCTCCGTCACTGGAGCCCTACTGTATATTCCAGACCTCCAACAACCAGCTTTTTCCTGTGAAAAATGTTGTGATATACAGTATATTTTTCCAACATGTGATTTTGTGGGCCTCCATTGAGAAGTGCATACTGCATATTCTGCTCATTCTTCATTCTTCTTTTTATTTTTTTTTTTCATTTTCTAAACAAAGCAATTTCTTCCCTATTTTGCTGCCCCTGTCAGACCTTCTTCACTTCGAGCACATCTCGCATCACCTCTCCGCGTTCAACAGTTTACTCTCCCTGCGCTGGTGTGGCCTCTGTGCAGCAGGAGGAGCATCCAGGAGCCATTAGCGCTGGTGCTTTATTGTCCTGTCCCCGCCGCTCCTACTGTAATGGCTCCTTCAGTCAGCCGAGCCCGCCCTGAGACACACTATCAGCGTCGGGTGTGATAGTGAGCAGCAGGCGCAGCTAATGGAAACACCGGCTGCTAAATGAGCACAGCGCTGGGGCAGGATGGATGAGGCTGTGTCTGCACCTACAATATTCACGAGGCAAAGGTTGCATCAGGGAGGAGAGTGGTGTCGGCTGGGAGGAGAAATGAGGCGGGTTTTTTTTCACTGGTAGCCAAAAACATCCTTTTTGGATTTTCATTGGTCACGGAGGAGTTGGAGGCTGCTCAAGTGGAAGGGGCTGTCATGTTACCTTGTCATTGCACTCACAGCATAACATTGGAACTGAACCTGGACTGAACCTGGACTGAACCTGGACTGAACCTGGACTGAACCTGGACTGAACCTGGACTGGGCCTGTGCTGAACCTGGACTGAACCTGGACTGAACCTGGACTGAACAAAGCCAATGTCAGGATTAAACTGGAACCAAACGGGGATAAGAGAGTCAAAAAAGTTCACATTTTGTATTTTTCTTCAATGTTTTTTTTTTTTTAGGAACGAAGACAGCAAGTGAAAAAATCAAATACTTTATAGTATATTGTTTTTTTAAATCAATAACTCAAATATTTTAGGCTTTGGTTTATTGAAAAAAGTTAATAAATATATAAGTCCAACTAACCAAGGAAAAGATGTATCAATATATCCCAATGAATGTATTCACATTGTCTTTTTTTTATAAAAATGTTTGTGCCATAATTTCTTCTGTATTGTAAAGGATTAAGATGAGGTGCTGTAACTGTGTGACTTTGTCAAATTAGGGATCATCTCAAAATGGGTTGAAGCTGAAAAGACTTAATTTTTTTAGTCTCTCTCTGGACCCCCTTCCCCCCCAAAAAGACTTAAGACTGGCTTCACATAAAATTTTACGCGTTGATAAAACGATAGTAGCTTGATAGACCCTGCTCACCTCTAGCGAAGATCCCTGAACATCCTTTGGTATGTTTATATTTAGAAGTTATGAACTCTCCAAATAATGTCACCTGTCGCGCATGTTTGTTTACTTAATCCACATGGTCCAGGGTACGGCACATCCCATTCAACCCAAACTGTGAGATGACCACATTGAGATGAGTGGATGAGAGAGTGAGAAACTAATGTTTCTTGTCAAAACCTGTAATTGTCAATTGCCTGTGTTTAGACCTTAGACGTGCTGTCTGAATGACACAAGCAGAACACGTGTTTTCATCTCAGTGAGAATCTCACGTCTTCTGTGATTGGCCGAAATCTCATGCGGGTTTGTGTTGGTCCTTCTTCCGGTCAGTGCGTAGCACGTTACTAGAGCCAAATCTCTTGATTCTTTGATTATTGATTGATTGATTATTAACTCTTGATTATTTGCTGCACCCCCAGACGAAAATTATATAATTTTGTCAATTTGTTGTCAGGAGCAGGCTACAGTCGATCAATACTGCCTCGCTTTTAGTGAAGATTAACGCATAAGTCCTTTAAATTGATCCACGTTTCCTTTGGAAGCTGTTACTGGAAAATACAAAGAGAAATCCAGGCTTTGAGTGAAGAGGGCCAATTGAGAAATATGAGCGAGGAAAGTTGTAAGAGCTGCGGAGGGACCGGACTCAGGACTAGGACGAGACTCAGGACCAGACTCAGGATTAGGACCAGACTCAGGACCAGACTCAGGACTAGGACCAGGCTCAGGACCGGGCGCTTCTGAGAATGTTTCTTTCTACCGACTACTGGATGGAAGTTATTCATCGCACCTTGGTATACAATTCAATCAAGAGAAAACGTGCTGTAAGTTGAGAATATCTTTGACTTAGTTTACACATTCATAAAAAGTTCAACGGTTTTTTGTGTGTTTTTGGAGATTTTAGTTTAGAGGACTAATTTAGAGGCTCACTCAGTGTCTTTTTACCTTTTAAAAAAAATCTGATTTCAAATGTTTCTGTATTTGTTGTCAGATTGGGGGAGGAGAGACGTACACCATCGGGCTGCGCTTCGCTCCGAGCCAGCGTCCTGGAGCAGTGGAGATCCTGGTCTATGTGAATGACCTGCAGGAGAAGACTGAGGAGGCCTTTTGCGTCAAAGTCAGCTACTCCTGAACCGCTCTCGGGACTGGGATTTTCATCCAGCTGAAATAAAGATCATTTCAAATATTTAAGTTGCCATTACATTTTTACAGACATACTTGTATACAAATCAGATATTGATATTTGTGATGGGAGATATACCATACTTCTCCGCAGGTGCCCACGAGATATTTACACATATAGTGATACATTGTTTTAACCGTGGGGCCTCGTGGCGCATCGGTTGACTGTAGTAAAACAGACAGCATTTTGAAGCTTGAAATATAGAAAACATGATGTGTCCCCTGGACAGTGCTTCCACTGTCGTCTTCTTCTACAGCATGTAAAACACTTGCGCTTCCTGCTAGAGTGCCCCCGGTGGCCATTAGCCAATAAAATCTATAAATTAGAAGCACTGTTATAATGACCGCAGGGTTCAAAGCGTGGGAAAAAGTAGCGGCTCAAAGTCGGAAAGTCTCCCATCGCTAGTAGACAATGTTGATTCACATGCCAAACAGAAGAATAATGCATGTAACTTGAAGATGTGAAAAAAGAAGAAAACAAATTCTCATGTGGTCAAATTAATACTTTCATCCATTGTTGTCTTTGAGCGTTTTAAGTGCTTTCAGCACCATTCTCTGGCAGTCATCTAGGATTCATAGAAGCGTACTTACATATGTAACTATGTTTAATTTAAGGTTCAGTTGTCACTGGATTAGCAGAAACTGAAAAAGTAACTCTCCACAAAGGAAAGTGTGAGAAAGTGACAACATGTGAACAGCAATGAACAGACACAGGAGAAGAATTATAATAATGGAATAATAGAGGATGTTTGGCGAACAATCTGAGTCTCATTTCCTCGTGGCATGGACAGCCGTTCCCAGGATAGCAGCACGTTTCCCTGGCTGCACATGCGTTGTTGATATGCCGGTGTGTGTTTAGCAAGTTCCTTCAGTGTAGTGTACAAAATGACGACAGAGAAAAACTGTGTTCGAGCTCAGAAGAGACAAAAATCTGCGAAGACGAGAGATGCAATCCGTCCTAATAAACAAACATATGTGTAGCAGCGGGCCTGTTGCGTACTCACGCACAAGGTTTGATGGTAGGCGGTGTCTTGGAAACAACAGGAGGGTCGGGGGTGAGCGTGCGCATGCACATTTAAAAAAAAAGGGTCCTTTAAATATTGTTGATAGGAAAAGTAGCTCTGTTTGGATCATATGGTACTATAGCATCTTTGAGGTAGGATGGGGCCATGTCATTTATGGCTTTGTAAGTCAGTGATTCTAAACTCGACAGGAGCCAGTGAAGAGACTCGAGCACTGGCGTAATGTGCTCTCTTCTTTTGGTTCCTGTTAGTAATCTTGCTGCTGCATTTTGAACCAGTTGAAACCTTTTAATGGAGCTTTTAGCACACCCTGAGAGCAGGGAGTTACAAGTATTCCAATCTAGACATTACAAATGCATGGATACATTTTTCAGCATCTTCTTTTTTTCTTCTGATTTTGGCTATATTGTGTGGATGGAAATAGGCTGATTTACAAGCTTGATTTATATGCGCTTTAAATGAGAGGTCCTGGTCAAATAATACTCCAAGGTTTCTTACAGTTGAACTGAAGGCTGCACTGACATTGTCCATTGTGACTATCTGCTCAGACAAAGTGTCTCTGAGACGTTTAGTACACTGACCTCGGTTTTTTCAACCTTAATAAAGATTCTGAATCGTTATGAGAGGAATGTTACATCATACTAACACAGTCTAATAAAAAACAGCAGTGATGTGTCAGCTGTGGTCTAGTGCAGTGGTTCTCCAAATACTCCAATGTTGGATTTATTTTAATTGGTATCTTTACTAATGTAATAATGTGCTGTGCTGTTTAACCATTTGTCCTCTTAAACTTTGCCCAGAGAAAGGGCCTCTGAGCGCCAGAAAGGCGACAGAGGGGCCTCTGAGAAAAAGCAGAAATACCTCTTGATGTGCATGTAATTTACTGTGATCCTTCTGGGCTGTCCACAAATTTAGGGGCGGTCCAGATTATGTATGCATAGCATTTTACTCAATAAAGGGAGAAGGGTGATCAGAGGAAGTCAGAGAGATTGACGCAGTCGGAATGTGACGGTCATAAGATTGTACCTGGCATTTTTCCCTCTGGTCACGCTCTCTCATTATAATCAACTTGCTGTTTCATTGTCTCTTCTTCTCTCTTGTGTGTTTTAATGATTGGGTGTGTGTAACATTAGATCCATCATCCAACCATTTAAATTAGACATTACAACCTTCTGGTTACAGGGCGACCCCTTACAGAGACGTCCCTGCTGCCCCCAAATGAATACAACCAATTCTGAACTAAATTAGAATCATTGTGGGACAGGCTCAGAGCAGAACTGCCCCCGACTGCGGCTAACCCCTAAATGAGCTTTCGTAAAGGGCTAAAACATTAACAGTAATTTGCACACATTAATAAAGAAACATTGTGTATATTCCATGATGCGTGTCTCCGCTGAACAGTTTGTTGTTGTGAGTGCAGCTCTTAACCCGATCTGGAGGTGGGGCACTGAGAGCAATAACATTTTATGGGCTTTAATTAGGCGCTGAAATCACTCGACAGCGCAGTTTTAATCTAAGCCAGGCCAGGGGTCCGCCTCACAGCCGCACTCCAGCAGCACGGCGGACATTTTGGAGCGGTGCCAGAACGAGACAGCATTTCAGAGAGGCTTTTTCAGATGCATACACAAGGGTTCCATATTTTGTAGGAACATAACATTAGCATATATTCAGTTCCTGGAGACTGATCTTAATGTTAATTTGCCTAAC
Source organism: Eucyclogobius newberryi (assembly GCF_026437365.1). Classification (NCBI taxonomy): domain Eukaryota; kingdom Metazoa; phylum Chordata; class Actinopteri; order Gobiiformes; family Gobiidae; genus Eucyclogobius; species Eucyclogobius newberryi. The sequence continues at coordinate 17,253,952 of NW_027315801.1, read as the reverse complement.
CTTAATCCAAACGCTCAACAGGTTTACATGTTTGTCTAATTATTACTTAGTTTTATTGGATGGGATCTGTAGTAAATGTTTACATCAGCCAAGTAAAAAAAAAAACAGTGAAACATAACATAAAGTATATCATGACAGTTTAAAGGTCAAAACAAGTAAAAGTTTGTTTATTGGCCTATATGTTTATTTGTCGAATAAGAACCAATAAAAGTCAAGCTTTGGCCTCTAGTTGCTAGACAGCAGTCGTGTAATTACCTTCACTTTGATCTTGTGATTCTCCAATTTGAGTCCATCAAATGTTTCCATTTTTGCCATTTTCAAGCCACTGTGGGTTTATTTAGCGTGGTTTGAGTTTGTCCTCAGAGCACATGTGCAGAGCTCTAAAACAAGCTGCTGACCGCTCTGGTTCAAAAATCTCATGTTAGAGAACGGAGCATGGGCCTCTTTTTTTTTTTTTTTTAATTTTAGAACATGAAAAACAAACAGTGAACCAAAGCAAGACCAGAGATAGGCACAGATCAAAATCAGTAGACAGTCAACAAAAATAATAGTCCCATTTAGCCCATAGTCTTTCAAATTTTTCAATTTTTAAAAGTCCAAATGTGATTTTTTTTTTCTTGTTTCTTTTTTTTGTAAGTCCAATATAATGTCGGTCCAGTCTTTGATTGTCGGTGCACTTTGTGTCATCAGTTTCTTTATGAGGGCCTTTTCCAGAGGTAACTGTTTAGAGTTCTGAGGCCCAAATACATAGATCTGAAATCCAATGTCCAAGTATCAGTCCAATATCTACAGGACAATCCCAAAACACTGGGTTAGGGTAGTTTGCCTCCTACTGCTACATCCTCTCCAACAGTTTGCATTTCCCTGTGAGTAATGGGCACTTTGACATGGGATTGTGAAAAAAACATGACACACTTCAGAATTTACTCCAAACATGTAATGTACAAATATTTTCCCCATTTATCTTTAATAAGAAGAGTGTCTTTAAAAATTGTTTATACATTTGTATAACTTAGATATTATTCCCCTTGAAAGTTCTGATTTATCAGCTTTATATTTCAGTCGAAGGGCTATAATGCTCAGTGCTTTGTTTAATTTCTTGGTTACAATAACTATTTATTTGTAAAAACCTATAAAAGTCCAAGTCAAAGGATTCTTTCAACACATCAACTCTTTTCATGTGATTATATTTTAAAATCTGGTGAAAAACCTTTATACCTTTTGTTATCCAGACATTAAATCTCAAATCTGTGCTGTTAAGTGCAAATCCTTGGTCATAAGCAGTTTAAGATTTTAACATCTCTGTTTTGCATATATGTTGTATGTATGTTTTGATTAGTTGTTTTCAGATCGTAAACCCATATTTTACACAGGGATTCCCTACACGCAGTACTCCTCAGCGGCCTGTAGTAGCTACTAAAAGACACAGTGACTTCAGCCAAGCTTCAGCAGAAAAAATGCAGAGAAAACAGGCTTATTTGGAAAATTGATTTTGGAACAATTTAAATATAGCTGTCACAATGTAATTTTAGGTTTATTGGTCAATCACTGCTTGCCTTGATTGCCCTGACCGCATGCCACTGATCTTTTGAATGGGCAAATATCCCTATAAACAGGACGTTGAAACCCCTTTCTCTGGAGGTTACGGCATGGGCAACACAGGTTCAGATGTGAAGCAGACATATACTGGTGAAATGAGTATAGTCTAACCTGTTATACCTACTTACACCTACATATACCCATATCTTTAAACCATGTTGTTGATCAATTATTGAAGGACTTACCTCATTCGGTCCCCACAAAGCAAAAGGTTTCCATGAAGGCAGTGATTTCAGTCCCCACAATGTGATGAATCCCCGCCCACACATGCTGTACATATCCTCCTCATATCTAACACGCTGAGGACCTTATGTAACGCACCCACGGACTCCCTGCTCTGTGTCGAATGTAGCGGAAAGAAAGAAGCCGAGCTCCATGAAAACATAAGACATGTGACAGATCCACCATGCACCACTGAGCTCTGCAGGTTTAAGAACAGACGTGTTATTATACCTGGACAAACTTTTTTTTTCCCTCATTTCAACATGGACAAACTTTTAAGAATGAAAATGTTTTGTCCGTCATCAGAGAAACATCATCAGCTCGGAAACAGCTTTAGAGTTTGTACTGTTTGAATACATATATAACATAAAAAAATATTCATACTAAGAATAATAATATTTTGTTTAAAACTACCTTATATGATATACTTTAAATAGATAAACTTGAAAAAACTTGAAAAAGCTCTTGAGAAGGAGACTCAGCACACAGGATTACTCAGATTTACGTGTTTGTTACGTAGTCCTGGTGCGACAGTTGCTTTGTTCTTGCCTCACAGTTAGAAGGACCCTGGTGAAGTTTCCAGATTGCCTGTCCCAGACATCACTCAGTCTGAAAGCTCTGGTTGCAGGGTGATGAGACTTCCTCAAGGGTCTTCTACAATGTGGAGAGGCTCAAATGAAGACAGTACGTGATTCATTTGCAAACACAGCCTTCCCCTTTAATGCGATAAAAGTGTGCCTCAATCTTCAACTGAACAAAAAGTCAAACAAACTTTTCAGCGTTCCCTGTAGAAGTTAAAAAGTGGTTGTGAAAAGGTTTGCTTCCCCTAATAACGAGCCCAATGTAGCACCATCTTTCTGTTTTATAACGTGCAACACCACACGCTGTGGAAATGTGTAGCTGTGTAATATGTAAATGTGTATATTTGTAAATAAGATTAATGAAAAGAAATCCAACAACGCCACCTGGGAGTTGGTCCAGGACCAACTAAATGTGAGGCATGTAAATGCGTTGTTGATCAAATTAAACCAAAAGTGTACAATTTATGTATATATTGTTCATAAATTAGTTTAGTTAGACAGTGGCGACAGTGCTGCCAGCTGGCCTCATAGTGCAGATCTACAAAACGTACAGTGAGCTAGATTTATTGTGTGAACATGTCATGGAATGAGACATACACCAATGCTATTCCTTAACACACAGAGAACACAATTCAACTTAGAATATGAAAAGATACAGAAATATCACACGTTTGTATGGCATGCTTGGGAGAAAACGCCGGGAGGGGTCACGCAGCCTGTTGTAAGCAGCCTGGTGACCCTCCTGCGTCTCACGCCGTTTTTTCTCATGCAGGTTGGTTTTATTAGATATTATGGAATAGGCGGGTCACATTTCTCATTGGTCAGCTTCACATCAAGGCACTTGTCTTTTACAACAGTCTGTAGAGATAAAGCCTTGGGTAATGTTTATCTAACTCCCCTGGGCTGTTACACCCCCTCCCTAGGGTAAACATCCTTTGGCCCATCTTTACGACACCTTCACAGAAAAATGCAGTCACACATGCTGTTTTTCTCTTAGACTAATGATGCAGATAATATATCACTATTATGCAGATAAAGTACATCACAGAAATATAATCATATATTTACATTTTATCACAGAACAAGATCTGTTCCTCTTCACTTCTCTGCCCCGGACCATCAGCTCCCCACTTCGCCTGGACTCACCCATCCCCCCAGCACACAGTCCCCCTGCCAACCACTGACTGTCACAGCAGCATAGGTGAGGAAGGCAGCAGGACCTGACGGCATCAGCCCCAGGCTCCTTAAGTCCTGCGCAGATGAACTGTGTGGAGTTATGGAGCATGTCTTCAACATGAGCCTGAAGCTGAGGGTGGTACCACAGGTCTGGAAGACCTCCTGTCTGGTACCTGTGCCCAAGACACTGCGAGCCAAAGACTTCAACAGCTTCAGGCCGGTGGCTCTCACGTCCCACCTGATGAAGACACTGGAGCGGCTGGCCCTGGACCACCTCCGCTCCACCGTGAGCTCAGCCATGGACCCGCTGCAGTTTGCATATTGGCCTGGCATCGGAGTGGAAGACGCCGTCATCTCCCTGCTGCACCACTCTCTTTCTCATCTGGAAAAGCCTGGCAGCCTTCAACACCACCCAGCCGCTGCTCCTGAGGGACAAGCTGGAGACTCCTGGTGTGGAGTATGACCTGGCAGAGTGGATCCTGGACTACCTCACGGACCGACCCCAGTTTGTGAGAGCCCGGGACTGTGTGTCTGACACTCGGACCTGCAGTGTGGGGGCGCTCCAGGGCACTGTCCTCACGTCCTTTCTCTTCACCCTTTACACTGCAGACTTCAGACATCACACGGACAGCTGTGTCTTGCAGAAGTTCTCTGATGACTCTGTCATCATCGGACTCATCACAGACGACGATGATGCGGAGTACAGAGGACTGGCGCAGGACTTTGTGGACTGGTGTCAGCGGAACCACCTCCTCATCAACGCGGGGAAGACCAAGGAGATGGTGGTGGATTTCCGCAGACGCCAGCCCACTGCCCCCTCACCAGTGAACATCCAGGGACGGGACATTGAGAGAGTAGACTCATACAAGTACCTGGGTGTTTATCTGAACCACAAACTGGACTGGACTCATAACACAGACGCACTGTACAGGAAGAGCCAGAGTCGGCTCTACCTCCTGAGGAGACTCAGGTCTTTTGGAGTGACAGGGCCACTCCTGAAGACCTTCTAGGCATCCGCCCTCCTGTTCGGTGTGGCCTGCTGGAGCAGCAGCATCACAGAGAGGGAGAGGAGGAGGCTGGACAAAGTCATCAAGAAGTCCAGCTCCGTCCCGGGCTGCGCTCTGGACTCGATGCAGGAGGTGGGGGACAGAAGGGTCCTGGCTAGATTCACATCTATGCTTGACCATGAGTGCCACCCCCTGCAGGACACTCTGTCCGCTCTGGAGAGCAGCTTCAGTGAGAGACTGATCCACCCTCGCTGTGTGAAGGAAAGGTTTCGCAGGTCTTTCCTTCCTGCTGCTGTCAGACTTTATGACAAACACTGTTCGTCCTGAACACTCGCAATACTGACCTAACCATGTGCAATTCCGTCATATGTGCAATTACTGTCGTGATTCTTGTGCAATTACTGTGAAATTCATGTGCAATCCATGTGCCGTCGTTACACATATTCATGTGCAATTACTGTCGTGATCACATGCAATGGTATTTATGTATTTATTTATTTATTTTTATCTTTATTATTTTTTCACCTCCATAACTTGTTGGGTAATGGGAGGTTTTGTCTATGGGAGTTTTTGTTTATAGGAGATCTTCTACTGAAAGTGTTTTTCAAACTTCCTATAAGTGATCTGTTCTTTTCTTCTGTATCTACCTCTGTATCTACCTGTGTTGCATCAATGAAATTTCCCCATGTGGGACAATAAAGGAATATCTTATCTTATCTTATCTTATTTAGAGGTCCTGGTCCTGGGTCCTTATGCCACACCCCTGTAGTTGTAGCTGAAAATGCGCAGATACTTCAACACAGACACCACACCATCAACACGCCCGGCAAACAGCGAGAGCATCGCAGCAACAGAGTGAGCCCATGGCAACAAAGCATTAAATCAAACACTTATTGAACACTACAAATAATACTGAAGCTTTCAACTTTGGATTCTACCTGAGAGTGGTGAACAAGCAGTGTTGAGTCAACACTGGGAGACCGCAAGGAAGAGTGTGAGGTCAGAGGGCGAATGTGGGAAAGAAGTGCTTTTATGACTGACTGATGTCAACGTTAATCTGCAGTACCTGCAGGGTCTGTAGGGTCTGCAGTACGTGCAATTGCTACAATGTCTTTACCAAGAGTGTTTTGCAGATTTAAAAATTTTAGATGCTCTGTTGACTGCACAGAATTCTTCAATGAGACACCCAGAGAAGGCAACGTTCTGGCAACCGATGATTAGTAAAGCTCCCAATACATCCTCCTCTGTCAAAACAACGTCCTCCATTTCCAGTTCAAACCATCCATAACATTAACTTTACAGAGTGTATTGAATTGAAGTGAAGATAATTTTGGGACTGGTTATCAAAACACGTCCACAGAAGGTCACACTGCTTATGACCAATCGATTCAGCACTCTTGCCCCAAAATGATAACCAAAAATGGATGACCCTTTACAAGATGTTTTCCCTATTAATGTTCTTCAGTACTGCTACTACTTTCTTTTCTTGTTTTTTTTTCCGATTCTGTCCAAACATTAATAAGTCAGTCCAAAGTAGAATATGGGCCCTTTAAAGACCCTGCAGGTCAGTGTTTGTTTGAAGTACTACAAACTTCTGTTCACCTCACAGCATCTGTCCGTTTGAAACTTGACTTGTTACATAGTTTTTCTTTCACAAGTCCGATGCCAAACACAATCTGCCTAAAAGCAGTCCTGCCTGAGCCGTACATCCACGGAGCCCTCTTCTCACTCTGCCAAACACTGCCCCCCCCCCCCCCCCCCCCCCCCCACACACACACACACACACACACACACACACACGCACACACACACACACACTGACTGTGCTGTCCATCTGCTCTAAGTGCTGCCTCATCTCACTGAGGGCGTCATACATCACGTGTTATGGAGCGATAAACCAGTGTGTCCTGTTAGCAGTGACACTCGGCTGCTGTTCAAAGTAAACACAGTACTACTGGAGAGTGCTTCTCCACATACACACCTCATATACAGCATATTATTACATTGTGGGTGTCACTGGTTTCCATTGTTATCCTAAATGCCTGACCAGCCATTCCCAACACATTTTGACAGACTACTTTACAAAACCTGAAGGTCAGGGATCCAACCCAGTCGCGCCAATTTCCAAAGGGAGTGATTGACAGGCGGAGTAACCAATCAGACAAACGCATTGTCCGTTTGTGTCTGAACAAACATGGTGGATTATGAGGAAAGGATAAAAATAACAGACTGAGAAACGTTGCTGATTTCTGCTGAGTCAACAAGCGACGCACTAAACTAAATCTGAGGTAAATGAAGTTATATATTTTGTTCTGAACGTTCCGAAAATAATTGAGAGATGTCTTCCGCATTTGAGAGACACGTGACACAAAGTCTTCTGCATTTGAGAGACACGTGACACAAAGTCATCCGCATTTGAGAGACACGTGACACAAATTAGCAGCGGTGGTTGGACCGGTAAATGCTGGAAAAAATTTTTTGACGCCCCCCAATGGTCCGATTCCAGACCGAGACGCATTCGAACAGAATGTGGGCTCAGGCAATTGTTTTGCCACTTCCGGTAATAAGGGAAGTTCAATCACTTAAATTGAGAACAGTCTTGCTCCTAAAATGTGGTAAAAAGTAGGTTAATTTCTGTAAAATGTTCAATGTTCATGTGCATCAAAAAGTCAACACTGCACTATTTCTCTGGGCGGCCGGGAAACAGTTTTTGTAGTCTATGTAGAACTTATTTGTTGTTGAGATATGCAGCACCATTGATGGCAGCGCCCTTGGCAACTTCTGGAATAAGGGGAATGGATGGGGAAGGAAAGGTTGTAGGTCATTATTTTGTTCATTATACACTGACTAATGAACCTAAAAGGCTCAGTAATGATCAAAATGGGATTATACACTGTTTACATCTATTCAATAAACAACAAGATTTTTGAGAAGGCATTTAAATATTTTGCATACGGTTGCATTTAATTATATTTCAATAAAAGACAATTCAATTGAACAGTTTTCAAAATGTCTTCAGTCTGTGATATAATTTAAGCAAATGAATCATTCTAACTACTCGAGCGGCCCCAACTTCGCTTCGGGGGCCTGATAATGCACAGGTCATAGCAGTAATGGGCTGTGGGACATGAGTTCACTTTCACAGAGAATGAAAGAAACGTCTCTTGATCCAAACCCAGTGCATATAGAGTGCAGCTGGAGTGTAATCCTACAGTGCACAGTCTCTAAGCGGCTCCTGCTGCGATGCTAATGCACTAATTGTATTCTATTTGGTGAAGAGCTCTTTTGTGCTCTCCATGCATCACCTGACCCAGTCCTCCACCAGTCGAGCCCAGGCAGTTGCTGTCTCCTGCCCAGACAGCGCTGCACTCACACCAGCAGAGGGAGATGTTCTGGGGCACTGCGCTTGGTGAGACACTGTGTGATATTGAAGAAGTGCTTTTTAAATGATGAAATATACATGTTAAAAGTTAGTTCTGTTTTAGTGATACTTCATGTAGAAATACAACATTTAGTTCAAAATTCATTTAAATGGAATACATGGTTTCCAGCGCACATACTTAGCTCAACGTTTGTGGCCCCCACTAGTGCGTCAAGGTGTGTGTTTGCACATTTCTGATACTGTGTCGACACAGTATGGATGCTGTGTTGGTGTACTCTATTGCGCCATCTGTTGGTCTAAAAGAAGTAGGCCTTCTGCTTCTTCTGCAGACACTGGGACCGTTCATTCAAAAATGACAACACTAATTATGAATGTGTTCTGAGGATCAACAAGTAAGACAGAACTTTGTGAGAAGGTCACTCAATCTTAGTGTTACCCTCAAACATACTGTGCGGGTTAAAACACATTTTCTTTTTTAACTATTTCTGATTCAAACCTAAAACAAACAAACACACACACACAAATTAACTTTAGTTCCTATCGTCTTTAGTTCCTCTAACAGGATCTGATGAGTCACTGACACAGAAACTGGTATCTCTTTTTGGAAGCTGTAAATTGGCCCTCGTGAGTGAATGAGTGTGTGAGTGAATGGTTAATCCTGTGACCCCTGTGGTCCCTGTCCACGGAGTACCCGGCCCAAGGCTCAAAGTCACTGGAATAGGCTCCAGTCACCTCTGACCCCTAACAGGAACAAGCGGTAGAAAATGAACGAATATTAAGAAAGGATGCAGCAGTACTGAATGAACAGAAAGAAAGGACGGACACAAATAATTAATTATTGAACAATATTTAGAGCAGTTTGACGTTTTGTACACATTTCTTACTCTCCTAAGTACTAAGATTCAAAGGGAAATACAATTGAAGCAAGTAGAATTTGTAGCACAGTGAATTCAGTATTTGTTCTAACATTTCAAATCTATGAAGATTCCCATACTTCCCACAAGATATAAAAATTAAAATGTCTTTACCAAGAGTGTTTTGCAGATTTAAAAATGTCAGATGCTCTGTTGACTGCACAGAGTTCTTCGATGAGACACCCAGAGAAGGCAACGTTCTGGCAACTGATATTTAGCAAAGCTCCCAATACATCCTCCTCTGTCAAAACAACGTCCTCCATTTCCAGTTCAAACCATCCGTAACATTACCGTATTTTGTGCACGAAAAAGCGCACCGGATTATTAAGCGCACCATCAGATATCTGTGTACCATTTGTACTGGTCCATAAATAAAGCGCACCGGACAATAAAGCACATAAGATAAACAAAACAGACAGATAAGTCAGAGTCAGTTGAGCTTTATGAAACGCGTTCAACTCATTCAGATCAACATTGTTCAACATCAAAACACACTCTGCTATCACTAACAGACACGTTAGCATATCCAAATCAATTCTCAGTCAAGATCACTTGTAAACACATAAAATACAAACACAGAACACACTCTGCTACCGCTAAAAGACACGTTAGCATATTCACAACAACTACCAGCCTCGTTCAGTTGCAACACGTAAAATACATACACTCACTTTTTCAGTTCATTCCTCGTCATCAAATCCTTCAAATGCGCCGAAGTACATCCCGCATAGCTATGACCAGACGTCCCGATTTACCTGGGACAGCCCTGATTGTTTACGTCCCGTGTCCCGGTTTAATGTCTGGGGCGAATAATGGTAAAAGCAGCCAAAGCGCCGATAGTGCTCCGTGCTAAAATCTCTTTGGTCATGTAATCCCGCATCTCGGACCCACACGGCAGTTCAGTGATGATTCCGGCCTTTTGATTCCCATAGTTGACTGATAGTTTAGCCCGTAAACGCATAATATAAGAGTTCCAATGGTCTTTAGGCAGCAGCCATCTTGGGCCATCACCGGTAGGTGTCTGCGTTGTGCCTGACTGAAAATGTTGTTTACGTTTTGACAAAGTGTCGCATGTGCCGCGTGCAGGTAGACTACTATTCCCAGAATGCTTTGCAAATATGTTGTTGGGACTTCCGGTTCCAGAGTACTGTAAATATAGTCGCGCATCAGCGTCTCGTGTCCCAAATCTTCTTTATACACCATGTACCACACAAAATATCTTCGCGGTCAGTAAGCACAACCAGAAATAAACCATATATTATGCGCACCGGACTATTAAGCACAAGGACGGCTTTTGAGGACGTTAAAGACTTTTACGTGCGCTTTATAGTGCGGAAAATACGGTAACTTTACAGACTGTTTGAATTGAAGTGAAGATAATTTAGGGGCTGGTTATCAAAACACGTCCACAGAAGGTCACACTGCTTATGACTAATCGATTCAGCACTCTTGCCCCAAAATGATGGCAAAAAATGGATGACCCTTTACAAGATGTTTTCCCTATTAATGTTCTTTAGTACTGCTACTACTTTCTTTTCTTTCTTTTTTTTGCTGATTCTGTACAAACATTAGAAACATCTTTGTGTAAAGTGCGAAATAACTAAACATGCATGATTTAGTTGACTTTGAACTTGTGACTAAAACAACTCCAATGTAAACATAACCCCAGGTATTCTTTTTAATTATCATTCATTTATTTTATGTTGGCAGTGTAAATAAGCTGTTTTCCCTATATGATGACAATACAGGATGACAATTGTTGTAATGTCTCTTTTAAAAGTAGACTAACTTTTTAAACTCTTCTCACCCATGTGTCTTCCATCATCATCCAAACCATGCCCCGTCCAGCCGCCAGAGCGCAGACTGTTGCTTGTTACTCTGCTCCAGCTCAAACTGCACACACTTCCTCGCTCGCTCCTGCAAACACAACACAACCACACTAAAACACTTGGAGAAACACGCAATGGCAGCAATTGTGGGCCGTAACAAGCAGCTAGCGGCGGGATCCATGCCAGCGCTAACAAGGTGCGCGGACTGAAGAGCTGTTCTGGCGCGCCCTCCGTGATCCTTCAGGAGGAACTGACAACAACCAGAGCATGGCTAATAAGGTGTCAGGCTCCAGGAGAGAGGAGGACCAAGTGCGGACAGTGAGAACCAGAGAGGAACATGATGCAAGCAGCTGTCAGATGCACTGCAGTGGAACAGCTCCACAGCTCCTCAGCTCCTCAGCAGGACGGCAAACAAGGGCTCAGGCTCAGGCTCAGGCTCAGACTCAGGCTCAGACCAGACTCAGCCCAAATGTCTTCATACAAGCCTGTGAAGCCTGTCATGTTTGGGGGCCACCTTAGACCACACTGCTGTGACTCTCTGGGCAGACATCCAGGGCCATGGAAACGTATATATATATATATATATATATATATATATATATATATATATATATATATATATATATATATATATATATATATATATATATATAATGTTGTATTTAGATTTCAATAATTTATAGTAATTTTGATCAACAGTAACAGTTAATAGTAATAGTTATTAGTAATAGTTCTAACATATTGTTGTTTTTTAATAATTTCATTGGCATTTGAGAACATTGGCTTATAAAACAACAACAACAAAAATAACTCTTTTGAAGCATTAAGGTCTTTGTAACAATAAACTGTCTAACATTTTATACAAGGCCACAGATAATACCAAGTTAGCGATTTAAAATGCACTAAAATAGAAAAGCAGTCTTTGGACCAAATTCCCCCACTTACATTTGAATTAAATATACACAAATAATTTTAGCTAAGCGTATTGATTATGTGAATTATATTATTTACACATTTATATAATTGGCAATATTTTTGTGTTTTTTTATTATCAGAATGGATTTACTAAGCATTCATGAGCATGCACTTGAGGGGACTTCTACTAAAAGCAGTGACTTTACTTGACCCTCGTGACCCGGTGACTTGGACTTACTTGTGACATAGGGGACTTACTCCCATCTCTGCAATATCGTAGTGCAGCAGTTGTCATGTGTCTTGGTGTTCTTTCCTTTCGAGCCTCACATCATTTGCACTCAACGCCCAGTTTTACACAGCAGCACTGAGCACCAATTGTAGTGGAAATGCAATCAGGGGTGAGTGGGGCCACGAGCACAGAGCCGAGTAGAGCATGTAAATCAGCTGTGATTAGATGTGTTCTCTGTATGCTAAACTTCAAAATGCTGTATGTTTTATTACAATCTGTTTCATATTCACAATAAATTTGCCTAAAGCTTGGATTATACTTCCAGTATGTTAATTCTGCATAGACGTGGCAGTGGAAAAGACGTTGACAGAGATGACTTTTGGACGTAGGAGCATGAACACGGCACATACACTTTCTGATTGGCTGCCGTGTGCATCGGGCAGGTGTGCCACACTTCCCTGTAGATTTGACGGGGAAGCATTAATCCACCTTCAAGCATAAACCGAGCTTGATGAGGAACTGAATATGGACACGGCTAAATGCAAAGTTGTACATAGTGCGTGGACGTGCAATATTGCGGTCAGCATTTTATAACCCCATTTTATAACCCCATAAGCCCCGCAATGAAATGAAAATTCGACCTGCAGTAGGGATAGGCAATCCCGAGGCGTTCCCAGGCCAGCCGAGAGACATAGTCCCTCCAGCGTGTCCTGGGTCTTCCCCGGGGCCTGGTGGGACATGCCTGAAACACCTTCCCAGGGAGGCACCCAGGAGGCATCCAGAACAGATGCCCGAGCCACCTCAGCTGGCTCCTCTCGACGTGGAGGAGCAGCGGCTCTACTCCGAGCTTCTCCCGTGTGACTGAGCTCCTCACCCTATCTCTAAGGGAGCGCCCAGCCACACGGCAGAGGAAACTCATTTCGACCGCTTGTATCCGCGATCTTGTCCTTTCGGTCATTACCCAAAGCTCATGACCATAGGTGAGGGTAGGAACGTAGATTGACCGGTAAATCGAGAACTTTGTCTTTCGACTTCTTAACCACAACAGTCCGATGCAGCGACCACATCACTGCAGACGCTGCACCGATCCACCTGTCAATCTCACGCTCCATCCTTCCCTCACTCATGAAGAAGACCCCGAGATATTAAACTCCTCCACTTGGGGCAAGGACTCCCCATCGACCTGGAGGGTGCAGCCACCTTTTTCAGGTTGAGAACTGTTGCGGAAAAAAATACTGTAAACGGTGACAGAGATGTTGTCTTGTTCAAATGTGGGTCTTTATTTTAGCCGTGCACAAGCCAAAATGCTTTCCCTAATCTTTCCCTCCCTGGTCTAAGTGAATGACACTGACAGTATCTTTATGACAGGGCTCTCTGTCCTTCACCTAGGCAAGTGTCATAGACCAGGGCACAGGACAAAGGTTACTAGACTGACCTTGTTAAAACAATCAAAGCTGTTGTAATAACTCATTATTTAGCATCGCAACAACCTAATGACATGACATTTTTCCATCACAGAACCACAGCCTCGGATTTGGAGGTGCTGATTCTCATCCCAGCTGCTTCACACTGCAAACCATCCCAGTGCATGTTGCAGGTCCGTGTTTGATGGAGCCATCAGGACAACATGGTGTGCAAACAGCAGAGATGAGATCAGGCGGTCCTCAAACCAGACACCCTCCGACCCTTGTCTGTTCCTAGAAATTCTGTCCATAAAAACAATGAACAGAACCGGTGACAAAGGGCGGAGTCCAACACGCACTGAGAACAGGTCTGACTTACTGCCAGCAATGCGAACACAGCTCCTGCTCCGGTCATACAGGGACCAGACAGCCCTGAACAGAGGGTCCCAGACCCCATACTCCCAGAGCACCCCCCAAAGGACACCCCGAGGGACATGGCCGAAAGCCTTCTCCAGATCCACAAAGCACATGTGGACTGGTTGGGCAAACTCCCATGAACCGTCGAGCACCCAATGGAGCTGGACGAAAACAACTCTGCTCCTCCTGAATCTGAGGTTAAACTATTGGTCAAAACTATTTCTCCTCTCCAGTACCCTTGAATAGACCTTACCCTTGTTGGACGGAGAGACCACCACCCGGTCAGCCAGTCCAGGGGCGGATCTCACCCCCGGAGCCCTTCCACAGAGGAGTTTGCCAACAACCTCTGTGACTTCAGCTTGGGCGATGGACAAGTCAGCCTCCGAGTCCTCAGTCTCTGCTTCCCCTTTGGAAGATGTGACAGTGGGATTAAGGAGGTCCTCACCGTCCGATGATATCCCCAGTTTAGGTCAGCAGGCGGAGACACCAAACGGTGTTGGTGAAGCACTGCTTCCCCCTCCTTGTGGACGGTTTGCAAGAATTTCTTTGCGGCAGACCAATACTCCTCCATAGCCTCCTCAAACTCCTCCCAGCCCCAGGTTTTTGCCTCTTCGACAGCACAAGCTGGCCCTGTCAACGGCCTCAGGAGTCCTACAAGCCAAAGAGGCCTGATAGGCCTCCTTTTTCAGCCTGACAACATCCTTTACTTTCGGTGTCCACCACCGGGTTCAGAGATTGCCATCGCGATAGGCACCTGAGAGCTTGCGACCAATCATTAGTAAAAAATATAGATCAGCAATAATTGTTCAATTAACATGTCTGGCTACATATGTATTATAATTGTACAATATTGTTTTTGTTGTAAGACAGAAGTTGGTTCAGGAGGACGTCTCTGATTTCATGCCTGATTGTTGATTGGCTGGAATGGCATGTAATTATTTTAAATAGTGGTTAAATCTTCAAATTAATCGAGTCATTATAAAACAAGTTGCATCAAAAATAAATCACTGCTCAGAGTGGTGCATACTGCTCCGCTGGGACCGGCTGAGGTCCGCTTAGCCCCACTCAGCCCCGCTGAGGGCCACTCGACTCTGTAAGGCCCCGTCATATGTATATTCTAACGAAAGTCAATGTTGTTTTTTAATTAATTAATAAAAAAATATTTTGCGTGTTAATTTGAAGGCTTGTGAGAACCTAATCATTTGAATTTTTGACCCCTTTTCTGGAAATGAATGAACACTTTACCAAATGTGATTTATGAAGATTTATTGACCAAATATTGAAACAGAAATATGAATAGACATGATTGTTCTAGATCCATCTAGTTGTGTTTTAGAGTTAATTCTAAGATGATATCATCAGCCAACCTGTGAAATGCATTCATACGACCAGAACCAGAAGCTGTCATCCAGAGGAGATGGGCCCGTCTGTTGTCCGAGAGCCTGTGTGTCCGTGTCGCCTCCAGGGTTTACTCAGAGGCCACGCTGCAGCTCGGTCCACACGCTGGGCAGAGTCTGACGGTGTCAGGCCAAAGAAGCACGTGATCAGGTTCAGTGATTCCTTGGCTCCGAGGCGTTCCTCAGATAAAAAGGGCCATTGCACTGATTCACAGATGAGGCTGGTCGGAAGAGACTGTCCTGGATCCAAGTTTTGGGGGGTTTGGTTTGCACCAGTGTTCGACCAATCAGCACGCATGCTGAGCGTTAACCTTAGGCCACATAGTTACAAAGATAACATTATTCACAAGACTTGTTATAAAACAGTTAAATGAACATGCAGAATACAATAACATTATGTACAGTAAATTAATATGTTGGACAAAGTCTTCAATCTGATAATTGTTTACTAAAACTGCATAGTCTTTTTTTTTTTTTGCATTTTAGCTTTTGTCTTGGGAGCAAAAATGGCTCTGTGAGTTAATTTTAATCCCAAAGCAATCATTTTCAAAGCGTGAAGATTCTCTTTCTGGCAAAGAGTCATAAATCTCCAGTACCATGGTACAACCTTAATGTCATTCCTGTCACCATGGCAGCATTCAGAGGTCATTTGAAGGTCTCTACACTTGCCTTTCCTACAACTGTCCTCATGCGGGGCTTGTATGCGGTGCTGCCTGTCTCCAGCTTTTCTGCCAATGCCTGGTCGCAGCTATCCCAGGTTGGGTGGTCCTGCGTTTTTTTGATGGGGAGGATGTGTGCGGGTGCTTCGGCCCAGGACTGTGCATCATTACGCACAGGACCGCTGTTATCACAGAGTTGTGTTGAGCCACCCGGTGGATTTGGATGGACTATTTTAGTGTGGGATATTAAGAGACCAACACCCTGCATGCTGTGTACCAGTCTCCGTGATTGACTGTGATTGTTCTCGTACTAGCTGCTGTTTAAGTCTTGTTTTTGTTACAGGAGCTGAGTGTCCTACCTGATGTCATTGGTGGTCCCTTTTGTGGTGGTAATCCTTTGTTAGTCTGCAGTGCGCTCCTTTATTTTGTGGTGGTTTGTGTCATGTTTATTTAGGTGTTCACTCCAGTTGTCCTCTTCCCCCTTTTTTTTGTTGTTCATACTCTCCAGGTGAGATTCCTGGGGAGTCGGTCATGTGGGCAAAGGTGTCTTCTAACCCTTACAATATTTAGTTTTGGATTTGGCTCCACTGTCTTCACCACATTTAACTATATTGTATGTTGCACACTGCAAACCCTGTTTGCACCCCTGAACGAAGTCACAAATGCTGATGTGTGTGCCCTAGATGCTTAAATAGTGTAGCTGCAGGAAGGGGTGTGAAAGGGGTGTGGTCCTGCTCCTGAACTTAAGATAACAAACTTATCTTCATATAAAGTGAAATCTTTTTTGCTCCTGTACAGATGTATTGTAAAGATAGCACTTAAAATCACACTGAAGTAATCACAAGAAGTAACACTGTTAGCATGTTAGTTTCTATTAGCAGCGCGTGATGCCTAAACGGTGACGAGTTAGGAAAGTGGGTCATTCCACTGCAATTTTTTAAAATTAGCTCTGTTTTTCAAGTTTATCAATACAGAAAAAATAGTTATAGGTGTACAGTGCCTTTAAGGAGAGATGAATCAATCCAGTGTGGCAGATGTAGAGTCAAGAAATATAAGTCATTTGAGAACTCTAGCCACATTTTGTGGGTTTAACCAGATCTTAGAAAAAGAGCCCCAGATGTCTTTGTTAACACCAGCATACGCTGACGCTAGCTGTTATGTTTGTGATGAACCAAGTGTGAACTGATTCTATTTTATTCTGACAATTCACACTCGAGGTGCGTCACGGAACGTCTCGACTCGAACAGTAAAGATTGAAAAAGAAATTACATAATACATATAGTTTTTAGCACTTTTCTGGAGTGAACCAGCTGAGCGATGTTCAAAACAGCAGATATTCTGGATTGTTGGTTTTGCTTTAAAGGCGAGCTCTAGGCAAAAGTCACTATTCCTGAGAGATATAATGTTGTATCTTTAACAAGTAATATAAGCCTATGTTTCATAATAACTTTTACTTCCATAGGCCAGTTATACAGTGAAATTCCTTATGCTTGCAGAGCACAACAAATAAGTTCACAATGTTGTGCAGCCTACAGTGCACAGTAGTTTGTGTGTTTTTAGGCTCTGTGCTGACTGAGTTGAAGTACCGGCTCTTTTTCCTTGCGTCTCTGTGTAAACTCATGCAGATTCCTCATTATCACTTGAATTAATGAATGTGAATCCACAATGACTGAGGCACGCATAGTGCATTAAAGGAGGCCTGTTACTCAAAATCCACTTTTAGGAGCTTTTAACTATATTATACTTGTTAATCCTTGTTATTAAACCACTCGAAGTTGTATTTAGAGTGGTTCATGCATATTTGAGTAATCTTTATTCTCTTGCGAACAAGACATTATTGTGCCTCATTCATGAAGGGTTCTTACACACAAATTTGTACTTGAGGCGTTCTTATGAGGTTTGTGGCAGTCAGAAACTGTTTCTAACAGAAAATGTTCTTCTAAAAGAACGAATCCTACGACGAGTCAGGAGCAGACATTCTGCGGTTTTAGCATCTTATATTGCAACGAAAAATTCTAATTCCGAAATGATTGTTAGTTTTGAATATTTTAAATAGAAATAATGGGTGCACGGTGGCAGCACGGTGGCAGCAGCACGGTGGCAGCAGCACGGTGGCGGCAGCACGGTGACAACAGCACGGTGGTGGCAGCACGGTGGCAGCAAAGACTTGAGTCTAGACGACGATACGCTACCAGCCCAGAGAAGTTTAGGCCTGTGCTGGGACATAAACACAGACTCCTTCACATTCAAGGCCGCTGTTAATGACAAACCCTACATGCACTGCAGGATTCTTTCTACAATCAACAGCATCTTTGACCCGATGATTTTGACCCAAAAACACTTTCCCCCTCAAACAGATTTCTGTGGAAATAAATTGCTCAAAAATCAGTGGAAACAAGTACAGGCACTCACCAGTGAAGTCTGGAGCCGCTGAAAAAGCAAATATCTCAACACACTTCAGTCAAGAAGCAAGCGGCACAAAACTCACCGTAACCTTCAAGAAGGCGACATTGTGCTGCTAAAACAAACTCAGGCCCGCAGGAACAATGGCCATTATCACATCTAACTTCCCTAGCAGTGACGGAAAAGTCCAAGGTGTTACAAGGAGATACCTGCGTCCCATCTCAGATGTTGTGGTTCTCTTAGAAAGTTAAATAGCAGTAGTGACATTAGTATGCCAGGCGGGGTGTTCTGCCCTCAGTAAAAGTGTTTCATTTGCGCTCATGATCGGTTTTCCTGTATTTTATTTTGAAGGCCTAGTTAGTCGTCACAATGCATTGTGGGTAACAGAAACCAGTCAGATGAAGAAAAAGGTGTTTCTTTAAGCTTGCTTGTTGATGTTAAAACTGCTCCTCCTGTGTCTTAAATCTTATCCACACCTACAAAAGCGATGGCTCTACGTGTTGAATACGTAGTGTATGTGAACTCAGATCAACAGCAAGCCAAACTCGAGCTTTTTACACCACAATTGTAAAACATTGTAAGATGTCTAGAAGACTGTAATAAAGGGAGCAAGACTCCTGGCTCGTGAAAAAAAAGAGTTTGGCTTGCTGTTGATCTGCGTTCACATACTCGACGTATTCAACACGTAGAGCTAGCAGCCACCAGCGCGGTTAGCGCTCTCGCCTCCCAAGAGGCGAGTTTGATTCCCGGGCCAGATCAACATCACATGATCTCTCTGGGTGGAGTCTGCATGTCCTCCCCATGTTACCGTCGGTTCTCTCCAGGTTCTCCGGCTTCCTCCCACCGTTCAAAGACATGCATGTGTTGGCCCTGAATGAATGTGAGTGAATATTCGTCTGTGTCTCTGCCTCAGTGTTAACACTGAGACGAGCTGGCCCCTCTCCAGGGTGTACCTCACTTAAGGCCCAAAGTCACTGGGATAGGCACCAGTCACACGAGACCCCTAATGGGAACATGTGGTAGAAAATTGATTAATGAATATAGAAATAATAATTGATACTAAAAGTATGATAGGGCATGATTTTGAGAATAAGCACATATAGACTTCTCAGCTGTCCCAGCCCCAGTGCCTCTGTGTGGTCCACTGTGATAAAGACTCCCCCTTCAGCTCCCTTGTGAAATTCATTGTCAGATAATACGTTTCTTTTTTTCCTTACCATAATAAGACATATACGTATAATCTCATATAAAAACATTTCACGTTGCCAATTATTTAAAAAAGAAAGCGCCAGGGTTTCACAGCCTCATCGACCAGAGCACAAGGCTGGTTTTGGACTTCAAAGGCCCTGAAAATACATATTTAACATCACAGGGGCTTATAAGACGTTCAGAAAGGTGAAAATGTTACTTAGATGCTTTAGATATGCTTCCACTGAGTGCAAGTATGTTTGCTGAAGTTGTGAACTGGGCGATACCCTCCTCGCTCCATGTCAGTGTCACATGTCTGGTGGAGTCTAGCAAGTACATATTGATTTGTATGTAAATAAATGTAAATGAGTGACATAGTTTTTCGAAGCTGGATGTTGTTGAATTTGGTGCAACTCTCATTTAAGGAGGAATTCTGACGTAGAGTTCTCTCAGCAGCTTCTCAAAGGGGAAGTTATGAACATTTTCCAAGAAAACATGAATGAGGCCCAATGCTCCTTCAGTCCAGGTCTTCACTGCTCCCCGTGTTACGAACACTGATCTTAACTTGTTCAGCAATTTAAATGTTTTTAACAACGACTCATGTAGGATTTGGCATCATCATGTAGCTATTTTGGTAGGCGACATAACGTAAAGGGGCCAGCGCAAATCTACTTATCAAATTATTTTTCAAATTTGTAATTTTAGATCAATATTGTGATTTAAGAAATCAAATACAACATAATGATCCATGTGGCTTGTATATTGAAAGAAAACAAAAGAATAGGCCTTCTTTAAAACACTATCTATCTTTTCTGATGTGTGGTCATCAAAGGCAGATGCAGACAACCGCAGCAGGGACTGACAGCGAGAAGGGGTCAGTGGCCCCGGTGAAAGGGGAGCTCGAAGCAGTGTCTTCTCATCCTTAAAGCCGCTGAAGAGCGCAGCGTAGGGGAAACTCTGAATTTGAACCAGCGGGCTTTCGGGTCTGCTGTTTCAGACATGGATTTGACATGTGAGTCCTGTGTGAGTCCTCCATGGCTGATGACAGGACAGAGGGAGAAATAAAACCAGCCCAATGTGCTCTCAATCTTTATTTTAATTTAATAGGATATTATGCGTCTATTTTTTTTACGAGTACCTTGGAATATCACAGGTAAATGGCAACCTCGAAGGGGTAAGAAAAGCGTAAACAGCCAAATACCTACAACAAGTAAGGCAAGTCCTAAGAAGTCCCGGGCAATAAACAGCCACGCCAATACAGTGATCAGATACACTGCAGGAATAATTCAATTCAATTACATTTATTTTATTTGTATAACGCACAATATCCCCACAGTAGTTGCCTTGAGGGGCGACAGTGAAAAACAGATTAAACAATGTTTATAGGCACTTGGCAATGTCCCAGCATCCTGTGTCCTTAAACAAATGTCCCAAGCTCCCCTCTCCTTCTCGGCCAGAAAAAAACAAACCTCTTTGGGAAAAATTTGAAATCTGGAGGAGTTCCAAAGAGAAGGAGAGTTCCGACTCCCTCAGACGGACAGGTGGACGTGAGATAGATAGTTGAGCTGGACCCACTCAGGAGGAGGCCGATGAAGAACCGTCCAAATGGAGTAGAGGCCGTTTCTCCGGGGAGTAGAAGAAGAAGAAGAAGAAGAAGAAGAAGAAGAAGAAGAAGAAGAAGAAGAAGAAGAAGAAGAAGAAGAAGAAGAAGAAGAAGAAGAAGAAGAAGAAGAAAAGGCAATAATAAGGTGGCCAAAGGAAGAGATACAAATCACAAATGTTAAGACGCAAAATCTCCTCACCATGCATGGAGGGTTCCATCCCAAAATCCAGGACCCTGAGACTGTACACTAGCCGTAAGGAAGGAAGCCATGAATTAGTGAGTGTGAGTACCATTATCCAGGATGAAACATCCAACATCCACAAGCAGGCGCGAAACTCTGCAAAAATGTATGGGATTTATAACGCCTCTAACGCTTTAAATGGTGTTATAAAAATACAACAACCTTGGTAATACTAGATAATGTGCAATAGCTGTGTCTGCTTTCTTGCGTAAAAGTACAACATGTGTGTAAGAGTACTAAATGTGTGTAAGTAGTACTGGTAGTACTACTTAAAATAAAATGTCCGATTTAATTGACAAAAAATTACATTAAAGCCGCGCTAGCGGCGATGGTGGCTCTCGCCTTCCCGCGCGACCCCCTTCCCGCCCGTCCATGTTTTCTGCAGCGTTTTGCGACTCAAATTGTTGTTTGTCCTGACAAATTGCAAGATCGTGTTGAACACAGACCTGAGCAGGGAGAAAGGGAGAGAGAGCCCCGGTGACCCGGCTGCACCCCCTCCACCCTGTACCTCCATCACCTAGCAACAGAGACACTAATGCTAACGCTAATTAGCATTAGGGTTAGCGTTAGCATTAGCAATATACTTTTGCAAATACTGAAAAAAAGTACAAGGTGTACAAATGTCAAAAGCAACAGCACCCCTAAGACGGTGAAAGCGATCGTAAAGAGGTATAACTTTTTGAAATCGGTGAAAGTGTTAAGGAGTTGAAACGGGTCAAAAGATCCTTATATGGAAAAATAAATGGGAATACAAGAACATATAGTGTCTGCTTTATGACACAGACACTAAATGATTAATACTAGAATACTAATGTAAGTATTTTTTGCCCTTTAAACAGTCAAAATGTATGACTCTCCGTTTCCTCTTCCCTTTTCAAGATACCGTGCCTACAACATTAAGCTATAATAACTCTTAAGGATTATGGCAATACATTTGCTTCACCGTGAAACTTATGGCCACACCAAAGCGTTCAAAGCGTCCAGTTTACATTCAAAGTCTATGTAAAAGCGTGTCTTTGGCGTCCTGTGTTTTTG
Organism: Eucyclogobius newberryi; assembly: GCF_026437365.1. Taxonomy (NCBI): domain Eukaryota; kingdom Metazoa; phylum Chordata; class Actinopteri; order Gobiiformes; family Gobiidae; genus Eucyclogobius; species Eucyclogobius newberryi. The sequence continues at coordinate 17,231,752 of NW_027315801.1, read as the reverse complement.
CTGCGCAATTCCTGCGTTTTGGGCGTCGGGTGCGGCGTGTCGGGGGCGTTAAAGCGTTGGACGCTCTGGACTAAAACAGGACTAAAGCAGAACTAAAGCAGGTCTAAAACAGGACTAAAGGAGGTCTAAAACAAAACTAAAGCAGGACTAAAGCAGGATTAAAACAGGACTAAAGCAGGTCTAAAATGGGACTAAAGCAGGTCTAAAACAGGTCTAAAGTAGGTCTAAACAGGACTAATGCAGGTTTAAAGCAGGTCTAAAACAGGACTAAAGCAGGTCTAAAACAGGTCTGAAGTAGGTCTAAACAGGACTAAAGCAGGTCTAAAACGGGACTAAAGCAGGTCTAAAACAGGACTAAGTCAGGTCTAAAACAGGTTTAAAGCAGGACTAAAGCAGAACTATTATAACCATTACAATCGGACACATATTCACTGAGAAATTAGTTTATGAATTTAGATGTGCCTAAAGCCAAAGTGCTCGTGTCTCGGGACGAGACCGTGGTCCATCTTTAATAACCCGACACATGGGACAACCCACACATCATGCACAACTGTCTAACGTACCGTGCACTCATGCAGACCTTTTAATCAACGACAAAGCCCGGAAACACGCTGTCCTCCGGTGCCACGCTGCGCAAAGTTCCTCGTTGTCGAGTGGACTTCCACGCGGTGCACGCCGTCCTTCCGCATGTTACATTTACACCAAGTCATCAATGAAGTTGTTATTTACTGTGTCTGCAGCAGTGTTTCAGATGAACCAGGGCTCTCTGGCCAGCCGTGACCTGCGGCGGAGTTGCCGCAAAGTAGCGCAAAGCGCCGCAGGCCAGACCAAATTGCTTCGGGGTCCGGACTTGGTCCAGCTTTCGGAGACCCCCGAAATAGGCTATACTGGGCTAAGCTATTTGCAGGTGCCGGTTCAAGAGATTTTTTTTTAGAGTTCTGCCTTAGCGCGAAAACATGTAACACAGAACAGCTTCTGCTGTATATTCCGTTCCGCCTATGTCCCCAAGTACATCATGGACAAGGTCCTAACAGATGACGAGCTCAGTGAATGTCTCAGGCAATGGGGAACAGAAGATAAGGTGCTGGAAGAGGACCCATCATGGGACAACAAGCCCCTACATGGGATGTACCACTGGGACATAACTGAAGTGGCTGTTATCAAGAAATCCTACTAATGACTAGAGCGAGCCGGACTAAAGGACAGCACAGGGGCACTCATCATGGTTGCACAGGAACAGGCCCTGAGCACCAGAGCAAAAGAGGCCCAGATCTACCACACCAGACAAGACCCAAGGTGTAGGCTGTGCAAAGGGGGCCCTGAACACTCCAGCACATAACTACAGGGTGTAAGATGCTGGCACGGAAAGCATACATTGAGCAACATAACCAGGTGACTGGCATAGTGTACAGGAACATATGTGCATCAGACGTGGACTTGAAACCCCAAGGTCAACGTGGGAAACACCCCCAAATGTGGTAGAAAAGGACCGAGCCAAGATCCTCTGGGACTTCCAGATACAGACAGACTGTTAATGGCAAACCAACAAGACATTGTGGTGGTGGTGCAGCAGAGGAAAGCCATTTTGGTTGACGTGGCAATACCGAGTGATGGCAACATCAGGAAAAAGAAACACAAGAAACTGGAGGAATACCAAGGGCTCAGACAAGAACTGGGGAAGGCGTGGAAGGTGAAGGCCAACGTGGTCTCTTGGTCATCGGAGCACTTGGGGCAGTGACCCCCAAACTGGATGAGTGGCTACAGCAGATCCCTGGAAATACATCAGACATCTCAGTGCAGGAACAGCAAAGATACTCCCCAGAACCCTTTATGCCCAGAATTAACGACAAAATGTTTATATATACATTATTTATAGATAAAAGTCTTTCTATCACAGTCAGCTCCTTTCAAACTATAGCCACTTTAGATGCTTTTCTGACCAAAAACTTGAGTTAGTTGGAATTAGTTTATGTTGGGAATAATTAACAAGGTCACGGTTCTATTCAGACATGAACAGATAAGAGAAATGCAAGGTGAGAGGAGAAATTAAAGAAACGCAGTGGCAGCAGGTGTTTGGAAACATGAACGAGAGTTCAGCATAATTCGTAGAAAAGTGCAATTCAAAGGGCTTTACAGTGGTAAAAACACATATAAAACACAACACAATGTAAGTCACAATAAATCAATAAAAATACTTTAACATAGTATTTAAAATAAAACATACAGTGGTCAAAAAACAGATACAGTATTTCAGTCATAGTCATGGCCAAACAAAATAGTCTTTAGCTTAGATTTTAGCACCGCCAGGGTTCTAGGCTCCAGGCTCTAGACACCAGCTGGTGGTCCTTACAGGTCCTTAGAGTCCGAGATTGTTCATATGGCACTAACATGGCCGAGTTGTACTTTCGTGCTAGGCCAAGGACAGACTTGTCTATGAGCAGGGGGGCAGTGCAGAGATCTGAGAACAGAACTAATGTGATAGTACTTCCTAGTTCTAGTCAGGACCCAAGCAGCAACGTTCTGGATGTACTGCAGCTGTTTTATAGCTTGTTTGGAGAGGCCAGTGAGCAGGCCGTTACAGTAGTCTAATCTACTGGAGACAAATGCATGGATAAGTCTCTCCAAGTTTGGTTTAGACAATATTTTTAATTTCGGCAATATTTTTAGATGGAAAAAGCTGCTGATGTTGAATTGACAAGTTAAAGTTCAAGTCAGAGTCCATTATTACAGATTTTAGAGCAAGACTATGGAAGTGACCACTAAAACTTTCTCGTTGTTTCTGTGGGGCAAAGAAGATGATTTCAGTCTTAAAGTCGTTTTGCATCCACACACTGATCTGTTGGAAGCAGTGACAGAGTGAATCCACTGGTCCATATTCACCTGCTGTGACATACATAGACATACTCAGACATGGATCTGAGTGTCATCTGTATAATTGTGATAGGACACACCACTGTTTTGTATTAATTGTACCAATGGCAGCATGTACAGATTGAACAGGAGGGGTCCAAGGATTGACCCTTGGGGAACCCCACAGGTCAACGCCATGCTGTCAGGTACACATTCATAAATCTTATCAAAGCATTTCCTGTTTTTGTGATACCCACCCAGTCCTCTAATCTCTTTAAAAGGATGCAGCCCTGAGATCCAGCAAGATTAAAACAGAGACCTTACCAGCATCAGTGCTCAGATGGATGTCATTTGTCACCTTAACGAGAGCCGTCTTAGTGCTGTGATGAGATTTAAAACCTGACTGGAAGACATCAAAGGAGTCCCGTGTTAGAGGAAACTGAATAAGCTGTTGATTAACAACTTTTTGGTGGAAAGACATTTTTTTCCCCACATCTGTTGAACAGCATCTACGCACACTGGAGATGGTTCCGAGCCATTTACAGAAGGAGAATCAAGTTCAAGTTCAAAAAGATCAAGTTGAGCAAGTCAAATATCTTGGCCAGGTTGTTTCAGCAGAGCGGGTAGAAACAGACCCTGCTAATATCTTGGCTGTGGCTAAGTGGAAGTGCCCAGAGAATGTCCAAGAACTGAAATAATCGTTTCTCGGCTTCGCTAGTTACTAAAGGCGTTTTGTCCCTGGATTCTCACAAATCGCAGCACCACTAAACAACTTGGCAGCAGAGCTCTCTTCAAAGCACAAGAACAGTAAGAAGAAACATGTCAAACATTTTATTAGAGCATGCTTGTGATTCTTCAACACCTAGCTAGTGTTACACTTGGCAAAACAATGTCTACGGTAAACTATTTCCAAAGAGACAGACTACTTCAAAGTGTCCAAAGTGCCTCTTGTATTAAGAACTTCTTCAACCCAATTATGTCTCTTCTGCTTCCAGCCTCTCGAGCAGACTATCACCGCAGGCCTTTTGAACCTTAAAATTATCCCCAACTACAAAAACAAATAGACTAAAAACAAAACATTACACTGGTTTGTACTACGAAAATATATTGAATTTATTTTATATATCATAGCTAGTTATAAAATATTTATTGTTTACATCATTATTCAATCCGCAGGCGCTGCCATTTTTTTGACGCAGTGCATTCTGGGAGTGATGACAAAAGGAAGGGGTATTGGTCCACGTGAGCCCAGTTTATAGTAATGGGCGCCACTCTTGTCTCCAAAAACTAGTCAAAATGGGTAAATGCGTGCAAAAGAGTGCAGCCCTCCAAAGTCTGCGGCTGTGCATCTTAGCCCTGATTCAGTGGAGACTTTTCATCGACCGCAACTCCAGTTCAAAGGTTTCAGGTTGTACCTGAAAAAATACTCAAAGTGTGACTGTTTTCACGTCCTAGTTGATGCAATCTTTATCAAATGAACTTTCTAACATCTGTTTTTATGTTTTTGAACCAGCTGTTTGTCAAGTCAGTGAATCAAAGTGTAAGCGATAATGAAAAGTCCACAAGTCCTTCAGAGCCAGACCAGTTGAGAAGTTCTACAGCAACCTTGCGCCAATGATCCCTCTCTTTGTTTGATGATACAAGGGACAGTGGCGACATAGTGGTTCACTTATGCAATAAGACTTTAGGCTTTAATCACCTCTTTAAATGTGGTGTTTTAGTTCTCTGCTGCACATGGCTGTCCATTCTACATGTAAAGTTTAGTCATACGACAAAGTGACAAAGTTACTAATAATCCCAAAGACAAAGTACAAGACAAAAGTACATCACTACCACAGATGGGCAGAGTAACCAAACTTTTATTCCAAGAGCAAAGTTACGCCAAAATATTTCTCAAGGAGAACACAGTGGTGGTACGTGGTACAGGAAATGACTCAAGTAGGAGAAAATGCAAGATACTTCTACTCAAGTAATGGTAATTGGAAGGGTAAATGAACATAACATCTGATGTATAATTTGAAGTGAATGTCAAAATAATAAACTAATTCAGAGTCTTATCAAGTCTTATCAAAAGAAGCGACAGTGAACCATTTCATATAGTCAACATAAGGTTTTATTATTGATCCTCAGCACTGGGGGATGAAGAATGAAATTAACTTTTTTCTCACTCAGGTGAGATTCTACTTGGTTCAAAGTTTTGTATTCCTTGATCACTCTCACAGAGCAGTCATTGAGGAAAGAGACTTGGGGCTTGGTTGATCCGAGTTGACCCCGCGGAATGATGTCTGTATGCCGCCATGAATTTTTGAAGTATTTTTTTCCATCACTGCTGACAGATATGTCTTTAGACGCTTGTACTTTCTGTAATGCTTGTATGACATGATGCCAATAACCTGCCACAACACACTGAAATGAACTTTGCAGATTTCAGGAATCTGAAATCTGCCTTTGAACGCACACCAGGAGTCCCGCAGGGTGCATTGGGGCCCTGTTCGCACCTCCTGCCACTCCCCATTAACACTTAAACTCGCACACTGAACTTCTGAGACCTACCCAGATACCAGCCGTCAGCCTGAATTCCTGTGATGGACCACAAGCAGAGACATAAGTACAGAGTGATCAAACCAATCCAGGACAAACCCAAACAGATAAAAACAAAGTAGTATAAGATAAGATAAGATATTCCTTTATTGTCCCACATGGGGAAATTTCATTGGTGCAACGCAGGTAGATACAGAGGTAGATACAGAAGAACAGAACAGATCACTTATAGGAAGTCTGAAAAACACTTTCAGTAGAAGATCTCCTATAAATAAATAAAAAACTCCCATAGACAAATGAATAAATAAATACATAGATACCATTGCATGTGATCATGACAGTAATTGCACATGCATATGTGTCACGACAGCACATAGATTGCACATGAATTTCACAGTAATTGCACATGAATTGCACATGAATTCCAACAGCAATTGCACATATGACAGAATTGCACATGGTTAGGTCAGTATTGCGAGTGTTCAGTACTAACAGTTTTTGTTATAAAGTCTGACAGCAGCAGGAAGGAAAGACCTACGGAACCTTTCCTTCACACATCGAGGGTGGATCAGTCTCTCACTGAAGCTGCTCTCCAGAGCGGAGAGAGTGTCCTGCAGGGGGTGACACTCATGGTCCAGCATAGATGTGAATCTAGCCAGGACATTCCTGTCCCCCACCTCCTGCACCGAGTCCAGAGCACAGCCCAGAACGGAGCTGGACTTCTTGATGACTCTGTCCAGCTTCCTCCTCTCCCTCTCTGTGATGCTGCTGCTCCAGCAGGCCACACCATACAGGAGGGCTGATGCCACCACAGAGTCGTAGAAGGTCTTCAGGAGTGGCCCTGTCACTCCAAAAGACCTGAGTCTCCTCAGGAGGTAGAGCCGACTCTGGCTCTTCCTGTACAGTGCGTCTGTGTTATGAGTCCAGTCCAGTTTGTGGTTCAGATGAACACCCAGGTACTTGTATGAGTCCACTCTCTCAATGTCCCGTCCCTGGATGTTCACTGGTGAGGGGGCAGTGGGGTGGCGTCTGCGGAAATCCACCACCATCTCCTTGGTCTTCCCCGCGTTGATGAGGAGGTGGTTCCGCTGACACCAGTCCACAAAGTCCTGCGCCAGTCCTCTGTACTCCGCGTCATCGTCGTCCGTGATGAGTCCGATGATGGCAGAGTCGTCAGAGAACTTCTGCAGGACACAGCTGTCCGTGTCATGTCTGAAGTCTGCAGTGTAAAGGGTGAAGAGAAAGGGCGCAAGGACAGTGCTCTGGGGCGCCCTCACACTGCAGGTCCGAGTGTCAGACACACAGTTCCGGGCTCTCACAAACTGGGGTCAGTCTGTGAGGTAGTCCAGGATCCACTCTGCCAGGTCATACTCCACACCAGCCGTCTCCAGCTTGTCCCTCAGGAGCAGCGGCTGGATGGTGTTGAAGGCGCTGGAAAGATCGAAGAACAGAATCCTCACAGAGCTGCCAGGCTTTTCCAGGTGAGAGAGAGAGAGCGGTGCAGCAGGGAGATGACGGCGTCCTCCACTCCGATGCCAGACCGATATGCTGTGGAAGAGGGAGCATGCAGCTGTGCAGGGGGAGGGGCGAGTGACCGATCAAACCTCAAGAAGTGAGCATTTAAATCATTCACCCACTGTAGATCCCCCTCTGTCTGGGTAGGGGGGATTTTGAAGCCCGAGATGGTTTTCAGGCTCCTCCACACTCCCTGAATGTTCTCCTCCATCCTCCTCTTGTAGCCGGCCTCAGCCTGCCTGATCTTCCTCCTCAGCTCCTTCTGCACAGTCCTCAGCTCCTCCTTGTTCCCTGGCCTGAAGGCTCTCTTCTTCTCCTTCAGCAGAGCCTTCAGTTCACGGTTAATCCATGGCTTGTTGTTTGGAAAACACCGCACCGTCCGGGAGGGAACAATGTTCTCAAAACAGAAGTTGATGTAGTCCGTGATGCACTCTGTGATGGTGTTGATGTCCTCCCCATGTGGGTCATAAAGCTCAGTCCAGACAGTGGTGCTGAAGCAGTCCCTCAGAGCCTCCTCGCTCTGAGCAGACCACATCCTCACCTCACGGGACACCACAGGCTGCCTGCGCACGATGGGTTCATACACAGGCCTCAGATGTACAAGGTTGTGGTCCGAGCTGCCCAGGGGAGGGAGGGGAGAAGAAGAATAAGCCTCCTTGGTGTTGGCAAAAAACAAGTCCAATGTTCTATTCTCTCTGGTGGGGCAGGTAACATACTGGGTGTATGTTGGTAGAACAGAAGAGGGAGAAGCGTGGTTAAAGTCACCAGAGATGAGGAAGAGAGCCTGTGGATGCTGTGTTTGCAGCCTACAAGTGCAGGAGAGCAGTGCTTCACAAGCATTTTCAGCATTGGCAGACGGGGCCACATAGACTGTGATCAAAATCACATGTGAGAACTCCCGGGGCAGATAATATGGCCTCATGCCAATAGCCAATAGTTCAATATCCTTGTTACATAGCTGCTCCCTCACTGTGCAGTGTTCGGGTTTGGACCAGCTCGTGTTCACATACACCGCCAGACCTCCACCTCTTTTCTTCAAGCATTCTCTCGTTCTGTCCGCCCGCAGCAGATGAAAATTGTCCAAACCTACAATAGAGTCTGGCATTTCTGCTGTTAACCAGGTCTCTGTGAAAATCAAGACGCTGCTGTCCCTATAAATCCTCTGGGACCGCATGAGGCTCGCTCATATATATACTCATGTTCATTACACACACAGGGGAAAAAGACTCAGCTCACAAGGGCGAGGTCGGAGAGCACATCTTTAACCTGTTCACACCCGCCCGCGCGAAAACGGGACTTTAGAAGTTCTATTGCATAATCACTCTAATTTTTCATTATCAATCACAGCAAGCAATACATAATTTTAGAGATTTTTTTCTCAACAAAACGTATTTGTTTTGTTGAGAAAACGAAAACGAATATTTGTCATTGATTAACATTGAATAAATCGCCCCAATAAGTAATTACTAATAGTTTGTGATAAAATCTTAACTTATCATAACACCTTTCTTACCTGTTTGCTGTTTATGATGACTCAACGGCGTTCAAACCATATGTTGCTGTACTCATTCTGTCCGTAAGAATCCACAGAAAAACAATATCCACTTTTCTAAAGTAATCCACGTATGTAATTATCCAATAAACAGCGTTTTTTTTTTGTGGACAAATTCACAACTAACGCTCGTCCGGCGCATTTCTCTGTCCATAACAAATGACCTGTTTGAGTTATAAGATGGTGTTTGGTATTGATGTTTTCCTCACGCTGCACATTTTTTTCCTCACACTGCAAATTTCCCCCCCCCCACTGGTTTGTTTTTTACAACCTCCGGGGGAAAAAAAAGCGCTGCTATTGCCGTGCTTCAGATGCGTGATTCCTTGTTGTTTATCTGCACCTAGCACCGTGTAAAGATGAGGTAGAACATTTTGATTGACATATTATTCCAGCCAATGAGCCAAGCTTTCAAACGGTGGGTGGGTTTTAGGATTCCCCCAGACGGAGAGTTCTCTAGGCTCACGCGTGAAAGCAATGAGGAGCCAGTTTTTTCGGCGTGAGGCGAAAAGACTTTACGCATAACATTTTCTCATTTTGTAAGCCTTTTGGACGCGCATTTGGTTAGAAATATGTATTATTATACAAAAAAAAAATATATTATTTTTTTCACCTCTATATGGGAAATTCGTGGGTAAACTCATATTCACAAATTTTCACATACATTGTTTTTAGCAGTTATAATTTTTTAATATATTTTATTTTTGTGGTGTATAAAACATCAAAATGTATTTTTTATGATCATAGAAGAGCTAAAATTGTATTAAAACAGTTTGGCACAGTTGGCACATATTTGGATCATCTCTCTGGGTGGAGTCTGCATGTTCTCCCCGTGTTACCGTGGGTTCTCTCCGGGTTCTCCGGCTTCCTCCCACCGTCCAAAGACATGCATGTGTTAGGTAAGATTGGTGACTCTAAATTGGCCCTAGTGAATGAATGTGAGCGTGAACTGTCTGTAATGTCTATGTCTCTGTGTTGGCCCTGTGACGAGTTGGCCACTGTCCAGGATGTACCCCGCCTAAGGCCCGAAGTCACTGGGATAGGCTCCAGTCACCCGCGACCCCGAAAGGGAACAAGCGGTAGAAAATGGATGGATGGATGGATGTTCCGAATATACTTTTTGATACAAAAAGGTCAACAGCACCAATATGCCTGTTCCTAGAGATCTGAAATTTTACACAGTTGCTGTCAACAAGATAAACAGCATGTACAGTGAACAGCATAAGCACACAATGAAGTCTTGCTTAGGACCTTTACAAATTCACAATATTCATATGCACATCTGCAGAAACTAGAAGGCCTAAGCTTTCTAAAGATGCATCACACTCACATGTGGAACGTAAGATTCTCTTTTAATAAGCAATGCCATTTGGGTGTGTCCAACCATTGTGCACAGGGCGAAATAGGCGGATGGTAACAGGTTAACATTTACACCTATTATGCATTTAAGAAAGGATACCACACATTTGTGTCTGACCGTGGCTAAACCAGTTACATGTCTACCCGGAGACATTTTGAGTTATTCAAAGCTTTCCAATGATGTCTCACTCATGTAGATCCGATAATATTTGAGTAAGTTGTGGTCATTTGAATGTATACAACTCTCAAACCCATTCACTGAGAAAACGGAGCTCAAAGTTTCTCACCGGAGTGAGCCCAGAGTCACAGGGGGGCTCATTTGCATCTCATTGAGATAAGCCCTCCCCCCTGTCACAATGACACCACCTTCCCCCTACAGCTGTCACTGAAGACTCAAGAGGAGTGTTGTTATTGATGGTAACTGGACTTGAATCAGAATTAGAAGTTAGTATATTAAAATGGAAATACTTGGATTACAAAAGGCCCTGAATAGAATCAAAGAATCGGAATCAGAATAGGGTTCATTGCATTTGTCGATAAACATAATTCACAGGTGATTCAGTGCAACACAAACAACAAAAGATAAGATAAGATAAGATAGCCTTTAATGTTACAACGCAGTAGATACAGGGGGAAAGGACAGATAACCTATAGGAAAAATGTCTATTCCACGGAATGTAAGGGGCCCACACCTGATTAACGGCCGAGAACAGACCAAGCGAGGCCTTGAGATGCCTCGTATACATCTGTGTAAACGTATGTTCTCATCCTGTAACTTTCCCCTGGTGCTACCCAAATATGGATATTCTTTACATCTTGTTCTCTTATTGGCTAAACCGTTGGTACATGGATGGGCTCATGCCCGTCAGATATTATTTATGGGTCTTTGTGCAGTTTCAGTATATAAGGCGAGGTACGCCCAGAGACGGGGTCTTCTGCTCATCTGCGGACCCGGGCGCTGTTTTCTGCTGTCCTGTATTTGACACTGCCTTCTCTGTAATAAACTAACTCGAAAAGTTGCAGCGCTTTGTCAGCGTGAATCCTTTGTCTACACCCGACGCCCCAAGCGAGCATCGATCCAGCCACCATAGAAGCTCCTTAGCAGACTTCACGTAGAGACCTTAGTCACATGGGTTGGGAGCAACTTCACATGCCAGTCCCTATGGCCAGGATGTCGACCAGGTAGCATTATGGAATGGACTTCTGCATAGTTTTTGATAAACTCCACAACGGTGTGAATCACTTCATGGCGGATGAACCTGCGTGAATGTGGCTGTGGCTGTGCGCGCTTCTTCCTCAACCGTGGTGTTGCTCCATTTTCGTCATAGTGTTTGATTATGTCAGTCAGGGTGTCTTTGCCAATTCTGAAAAGGGGGGGAAAAAAATTAGGGTTAACAGTAATATGGGAATAACACGCTTCACAGATAACAGTTCACATTGTGACGTTAACGGTGTATTTAAGATGCAAAACGCGGAGATATTGGGACATCTGCCCTCGGCTAGCAGGGCTTGCTAACTCACTTGAGATAACACGGCTCGTAAAAGCAAAACACTTGCAGAACAGCACACCAAAACGTGAACATACACTCGAGTTTAAAACCGGCGCACATTAAAGTGATTAAAAGCGGGTGTTTTAGTTGCAAAGCTTACATGGTTCAGCCGTCCTGTTGTCTCTCCCAACACCGTGCACAGAGAGACACACAGGAAGCTGATAATGGCCAGGCAAGCGCGTGATTGGTTCGAGTGACGCAGTGCGTGCGTGACGTGCGACGTACGTAAGCCACGTGACCAGAAGTGGTATCGGGAGTTGTAGTTTTTTTCTATTTCTAGTTTTTTTTTATTTTCTAAAACTAACGCAAAACACCATAAAACACACACAAAGCACAACCCACACAACCCACGGGTCAAGAAATACTACATAAGTGTATAATTTGTACAGACAAAACGCAGAAAAATAACCCGATAACATAGCAAAGTTTAGCTTACAACTTAGCTCCGAATAGCTGCGTTTAGCTCCGGGCTGTGGGGCTAACAGCCGGTTTAGCACCATAAAACACACACAAAGCACGACCCACACACCCCACGGGCCAACCCTTGCCGAAAAATAACCCGATAACATGGTGATAACAGCAAGTAGTCACATTAAGCCCGTATTGCAGAGTGCACTGAAGCAACATGTTAGCTTAGCATTACCGGAGCAGACAAGTAAGATTCTAAAGTGATCACGAGACCGCCTTAAAACACAGCGTTAAAGCAATAATTTAGTAGTAAAGTAAAAGTGTACCTGAGTAAACAGTTCCGTTGCAATGTAGTCCAGGAAATGTAAGCTCTGAAGACTGTGCTCTGAAGACAGAAGTCTGGAGTAATGAGAGGAAAACACGGAGAGCACGCAGCTGCCATGCGGATCACAGTTGATTGGTGGAAAATGTAAACAATACGTTGGCTTGAAAAAGGTGACGCCCCCCAGGACAGCAGGAAAAAGACCCGAAAACTCCAAATTTTTAACAGCTTAATGTATACGTTTAAGACAACCAATAGTGTTATCTGAAGCACACAAGGGCTTATTCATAACTTCAACTAGCACATTCTGCAAAAAAATGAAAATCACACATTTGAAAAAAAAAATATTTTTTCGGGTCTATCTCAGTTTCACCGAGGCCGACATGTACCGGCATTAAGGCTGCGGCCCCACATTTGTGACTGACCGTGGATAAACCAGTCACAAGTCTACCCGAGGACATTTTGAGTTATTCACAGATTCTGAAAGTGTGAATTCAAAGCTATCCAATGATGTCTCACTCATTTCTGGTATCTGATCTGATCATATTTGAGTAAGTTGTGGTCATTTGAATGTATACAACTCTCAAAACCTTTCACTGAGAAAACGGGGCTCAAAGTTGTTCACCTGAGTGAGCCCAGAGTCACAGGGGGGCTCATTTGCATCTCATTGAAATAAGCCCTCCCCCTGTCACACTGACAGCACCTTCCCCCTACAGCTGTGTTGTTATTGATGTAGTGTTATTTTCATTAGGACTTGAACTGGATTTGAATCAGAATTAGAAGTTACTATATTAAAATGGAAATACTTGGATTACAAAAGGCCCTGAATAGCATCAAAGAATCAGAATCAGAAAAGGGTTTATTGCCATTTGTCGATAAACAGAATTCACAGGTGATTCAGTACATAATAAAAATGTCCAATGTAAATGCTATGTCCATATTAAAAAAAAAAAAAAAATAATAATAATAATAATCCAAGAATGTGAAAGTTATTTTCACGTTAACAATTCACATCTCTACCATCCAGAAGTCGGAGTTGAATTAAATATTTCCTTTTGATTCAACATCGGGGGATTAGCCAACTTTTGATTTCATGAAAACTAAACAACAACACTAAACCGCAAAGCACCATAAAACACACATAAAGCACGACCCACACAACCCACGGGTCAAGAAATACGACATAGGTATATGATTTGTACAGAACAACGCCAAAAAATAAGCCGATAACATGGTGATAGCAAAGTTTAGCTTTCAATTTAGCCGGAGCTAAAAGCCGGTTTAGCCACGAAAACCAACGCAAAGCACCATAAAACATACATAAAGCATGACCCACACAACCCACGGGTCAAGAAATACTATATAATCATATGATTTGTACAGAACAACGCTGAAAAATAAGCCGATAACATGGTGATAGCAAAGACTTGTGGCGGTTTTACGGGTGGTTGATCACATTTAAGCTATGCTAGATTACCTATAGTGTGGCTTAAGAAAACACCCCCACTCAATATTGAATGATCTGTTCTGTTTAGAAACAGCAGGAGCATCAGGGGCGTTTGCAGATAGAAGCCCTCTACAAGCAGCACACACAGGGGATCTCCAGGTGTGACCCCCGTGTTGGGATTCCCAAAAAATAAAGGTTAGTTTTTTTGCCAACTTTGGTACTGTACATTATTACATGTATCGACATAATGTGAAAAAAAATCTTTTGCAATCCTCTCAAAGGCAAAATTGTGTTCTAAGGATTCCTTCTCAAAATCTTTATAATCCTCTGTATAATGGAAATATCTCAGATATTGCAATACTGTCAGGAGACTGCTGTCGCTGTAAAGGTACCTGCACATACACAGCTTCATGAGCGGCTGATGCCAGCCATTAGGTGCTTCTTTGATGCACATTTGACATCACATACAACCTGCACGTGAATCTGCGGCACAGACGCAGAGGTTTGGGAACTTTGTTTCTCATGCCCCTTTGAGCAGAACTATGCTCATGGTTGGGAGAGGTGCTTGGCTTGTGTGCTGGAGATTCTGAGTTGTTTCATCCCCCTGCAACACACTGCACTCACATAAAAGCAAGACAGCATGTCTGCCAGAAAGATGACAATTATTAATTATATTGGCTCTTATTTAGTCTCTTCATGTTCATCGCTTGTTCCCGTTAGGGGTCGCGGGTGACTGGAGCCTATTCCAGTAACTCCAGACTGAAGTGACTATTGCTCAGAAGCTCCTAGGATTGACTCCTTATGACTGGTAAGTACCATAGTGGTTGACATAGGCTCTAACAAAAAGCCTGGCGTCTTTACACGTCTTTAGTAAGTGAAAATATCTTAACATTCTGATTGGCCTTTGTGCTCTGATTTAGTGAGTGAACTCACTCACATAGGTTTCATCTCACAATAAAATGTATTTGAATATCTTCTTCAAATGTCAAAAAGTATAAAATCTTCCACATTGAAATCATTTGTATGGCAATCTTGGACCCCATATACCATTGATGATGTAAGATATCCAGGTCCATATTTGGTGTGGCCAAAAGAGCCAAAAAGCTACATGGAAGTGGTGCCATGGATAATGTGTCTGACTACGGATGAGAAGATTCTACGTTTGACTCCTGGCGAGCTGGCAAATTGGTCAATTGATCAGTGTATTAAAAAAAATTGTGATTGCTACAATGTTTGACATTTAGAAGTCCTATCAAAAGCCTGTCCACTCTACAGATCATAATCAAGTAAAACTATTTTACATCATCTGACTACGGATCAGAAGATTCTTGGTTCCACTCCTGGCTAGCTCGCATGCACTTTTAACTTGAAACTGGTCAATTGATCAGTTTATAAAATAACGGGTAAGTACTATAATGTTTGATAAGGGCTCATTTTGAAGCCCTAAGAAAAGTCCCTACAAATCTTTATCAAGCGAAACTACGTAACTTTTTTTTAATAGTTTGGCCTTTGTGCTTTTATTTAGTCCAACTAACCAGTTAAAACACGGCCTTGATCGTATAGTGGTGAGTTCACTGTGTTATGGCCCCAACAACCCTGCTTTGAATTCGGGTCACGGCATGGTTTAAACCAGGGGTGTCCAAACTGTGGCCCGGGGGCCAAATACAGCCCTCAGACCAATTTTAGTTGGCCCAAACAACAAAAAAGTAATACTTTTTACTGAAAGATTGTTTCAAGTAATACCAAACTAATATTAATGTTCAACTAAAAAAAACTAGGAGGAGTATGAGTTTTTTAAAGGTGCCATAACATGCTTTTTTTCACGTTTCGTAGTCTATCCTAAGTGTATAATTGATAATAATAAGGGTTGTGCAACACCCTTAACATAATAGTTAATAAATATCACCCATACCTTGTACCCCCTCACCAACCCGGAAATGCAAACGGCTTGGTTTGATATTCGCCCCCACCCTTGCGAAGAGCGATCTGGCTCCCCCGCCCAACCCGTGACGTAGTCTCAGAGAGCGTCTGTGCCCCGCCCACCCGTGACGTAGTCTCCGTGTGTGCCCCACAGCTTTAAGACCGTTAAGTGCCCAGCTAAAACGTGTTAAAAACAGAAGAGTAAGTGTCGGTGTAATCCCTCATTCGTCCAGGCATGTTCCATTGTAGAAAAAGCTTCAGTTGTAGTCATCTAGACTCACTTAGAAAAATTTGACTTTTCGACTCTCATCCAAGAGTCATTGTCAATAAGAGAATTTAGGTCGAGAACTCCGATATTTGTACTATTCTGTGGTAAGTCCAGCCCATTGGGAGGAGCCTTCCTGAAGTGGAAAGAGTTGTTTGTTTCAACAGAAACTTACCCTCTTTGTGTCTACTGAGCTAGACTATTCAGCCCTTTAATGGGCTATTAGTCTCCCCTTTGTCTTTGCGAGACCCTGGCTCACTCACCCTGAGTACCTGATTAGCATCTAAATGTCCTGGTACTGGTCCTCTACCTCTCCAGGGGTTCAGTATACCATTGTAGACTACAGGAAGATTGAATCTTAGCCCTCCATTTCTGTTTAAAGAAGGTTTTTCTTTTTTAACAAAAATAGCTTCCTTAACTCCTCTTTCAAACCATCTTTTCTCCCTGCTTAAAATCCTCACCGTCTTCAAACGAGTGATTAGAAGAGTGTTTTTTTTAATGCTTTACACCACTCTGAGGTGAACACATCACTCCCCGGAGATTGGTTCTTTTTTAGGCTCTTGATTGCACCTTGTATTTTACCTAATTTTTGGCTCGAGCCTTCCATGGAATGGAATGCGACGAGACATTGTTCTTGCCATGGTTTCTTATTATTATTGTTTTTCATGGTAAAATTTTGCCACAACTCGGGAATTTTTGACCCCCTAACATTGATGAATGTCACACATGGGGACATAGACGCGATCGGCTCGGCCCGAACTCCAATAAAATGGAGGTTGCGAGAACGCCTGTCACAACAGTGCCGACCAGTTAAAAAAAAAAAAAACATGAAACGCTTCATCTTTGGCCTAGGCACATGAGACTTGGGACAGTGATAGAGCTACCTTTGAGGAGTAAAAGGCACCTGGCAGCATCGCTCTATGATAAACAGGAAGTCAGCCATGTCGAATCAAAGTGGCACCGCCACGCTTGACTTTTTTTTTTCAAAATCGTACTTGTCCTAGGTTTTTTGTCCGATCAAGCTCAAAACAACACCTTTTGCATCTAAAGACATTGACATTTAATAAATAAAGATATAAAGATCTCTAGAGAGTTTTGAAAACAATTTTATAGAATTTGGTCTTGTTTGGGTAAGATTCCCCCTTGTTTTTAGATTCCAGGCTGATCATTTTGATCCACTTTCATAATATCTTTGTTTGGTAAAGAAACTATTTACTGTGGGTTCAGATAACGATCTGATACATTTCTCCTCTTATCTTTTTAATTTCCTGTAGCATTTGAGGATTCCCTTCTTGGCATGTTTTCCCTCACATGGTCCTCTAAGTCCATTGTGCTATGTCTGCCACAAGGATTGAAGACAAATAAATAGGATTTTCTGGAATAGATTGTATATGGACTAGAAAAATGGGATCAATCAGTCCTATATTCTTCATTAATTTACATAACTTCTTATTCATTGCTCCCCCAGTACCCTTTGAGTTTGACACGTCTAATGTAGGTTGAATATGAAGATTCAAATCACCGCCACAGATTAGGGCTCCCTCAGAGTGGTTTGTAATCAGGTCTATAATACTACTATAGAAGGTTATCACCTTCACTCCCTGGTGGAGCGTACACAATCAATAGAGTATCATGAAATCCCATGAGGTGGCATCATTGTGATATCATCCAAAACATAATATTTTCACTTTTGAGCATTTTGAACATTTTAGCACATTGGAATAAAAAATATTTAAATTCTCAGTCTCACTGTTCTATTCTGGTCCGGGTGCCAGATGTCGAGGCTCTCTCAGACCTAACACTAGGGCATCTGTCAGTGGAGACTGTGTAGTTCCAAAGTCAGAACTTTATTTGGACCAGTGACGTGCGGTGAGGTTCAGGGCGAGTGAGGCACCAAAAAAAATTTAGGACAAGCGGGTGTTGAACACACTTTCTCTTGTGTTCAGAGCTGTGTCGCTCACCATTAGGCTATGTTCAATGAGTGACATCAGCAGGTCCGTCTAAAACAACCCGTTCAACTCCGGTGTAGGTCTTTCTTTAGTTATAACCTCTTGCTTTGCTTGAAAATCTAGATTTGTGAAACGTTTTAACTTGGAAATGTAATCGTCCAGATTCTACAAACACAATAATAAGGAAGAAGATAGTGAAACCTGTCCACACACGGCCGGGCTCAGGAGCATGCACGTCCATGCGGCGCATGTAATGCAGCCTCCCCTGAGTGAACTTTTACTGCGGTTTTATAATGAATCTGTGAGCCTAAAACACGCTTCAGAAATAAATTTCATACGTTATCGAGAATATGGAAGCACTGAGCACATCGTCAGGGTGTTTTATTTGTTATAAACAGAGAGAGAGAGAGTGACACATCATTTTGCATTGCACCAGCTCAGTTTGTGAGGAGTGTGTGTGTGCTCCAGAGGCTGAGCAGCTTCAGCCTCCCCCTGTATGTGAACGGCATCTGAACATTTTGACATTCTTATTTGACATAATATGGTTCGATATTGGATTCAAACGGAAAGTGGGTTTATAATACATACCAGATGACAAAATATTAATATTTTTTTATATTTAATTTAATATATATATTTTTTCCCCCCAAGATTGACAGCTGAGGCCCTGCCTCCCCTGCCGCCCCTGAATGCACGTCCCTGATTTGGACAGTCCAGTTTTTCTTTCAATGGAACCAGCTTATGGACCGCTCTTCGAGTGTGAAATCAAGGCAAACATGATCATATTTTTGTGAAATTAAAGTTAATGTTGTTATTATTGTACTACTTTTACTAATTTATAATGCATTTTGTATTGAATTGTTTCAAAAGCCTCCCCTCTGATGGACAGGTGTTGAATATTAGCATTTTTGCCAAAACACATGAAACAATGCATCTGGTTCATCCATTGTAATTGCTATGTCCATAAAAAATAAATAAAATAAAATAAACCTCCATTCGATTACTAGTTCCTAGTAGACGAAAATATAAAATGGAAAAAATGTAGGCATGAAAACAAGGATTCATGCCAAAAACAGCATTGAACCCAAATCCAGATCATATAAAAGATTGTAAAGAGGAGGGAAGTCCATTCCTAATGCAGAGGCCCCTGAACGTGTCCCCACCTGCTTCTGGCACCAATCCTCAGTTTATGTACAAAACAGACAGCCAACATGGGGCATAAAGTCTTAAACAAATACATATCTACAATCATCATTCTCTTCAAAACAACTGAAATGTCTTATTATGTGAGCATTACTTGAACTCACGTTGGTGGTACCATTTCTTTTTCCACGTTATTTCTCTGTGTTTTGCATTTTTCTGAGGAGCATTTCTGCCTCTGCTGGTGTTTTGAGCACACGTTTTTTACTTTTAAATGTCACCTAAAAACAGCTGGGAATGAAAACCCATCCCTCAGTTGTCTCTTCTTGATTTCCTCACAGATGTGGTGAAACCTTTCTCATTGTTGAAGAACCTTGTATGGGATAACCTGGGCAAAGCAGACTCATTTGTCTTTGTACTGGAGGTCTCCTTTAACATTCACGCTCCTTCACATGATGGTAACAAACCTCATTATCAGGCCTTGTGGTTTATCAGCCGCTTGTCTTGTTTTAATCAGGCGATGTGCTCTTTCGATATTAATGGGGGACCGTATAATTCCAGTCCCGGAATCACCTTCTCAAGGAAACTTTCAGCGTTGTCTCCCTCCTCACCCTCTGGGACTTCCACTAGTGAGATTTTTTGGACTCCAAATCCAGGATCTTATTTTTCATATTTTTTTCGCCGTCCGCAGTGTCATTATCTCAGCTTTCAGCTCATCCATCCATCCATCCATCTTCTGCCGCTTTTTCCGGGGCCGGGTCGCGGGGGCAGCAGTCTGAGCAGGGACTCCCAGACTTCCTTCTCCCCAGACACTTCCTCTAACTCCTCCGGGGGGATCCCGAGGCGTTCCCAGGCCAGCCGAGAGACATAGTCTCTCCAGCGTGTCCTGGGTCTTCCCCGGGGCCTCTTCCCGGTGGGACATGCCTGAAACACCTCCCGAGGGAAGCGCCCAGGAGGCATCCGGAAAAGATGCCCGAGCCACCTCAGCTGGCTCCTCTCGACGTGGAGGAGCAGCGGCTCTACTCCGAGCTCCCCCCGTGTGGCCGAGCTCCTCACTTTATCTCTAAGGGAGCGCCCAGCCACACGGCGGAGGAAACTCATTTCGACCGCTTGTATCCGCAATCTTGTTCTTTCGGTCACTACCCAAAGCTCATGACCATAGGTGAGGGTAGGAACGTAGACCGACCGGTAAATAGAGAGCTTTGCCTTTCGGCTCAGCTCCCTCTTCACCACAACAGTCCGATGCAGCGACTGCATCACTGCAGCCGCTGCACCGATCCGCCTGTCGATCTCACGCTCCATCCTTCCCTCACTCGTGAACAAGACCCCGAGATACTTGAACTCCTCCACTTGGGGCAAGGACACCCCACCCACCTGGAGAGGGCAAGCCACCTTTTTCCGGTCGAGAACCATGGCCTCGGATTTGGAGGTGCTGATTCTCATCCCAGCCGCTTCACACTCGGCTGCAAACCGTCCCAGTGCATGTTGCAGGTCCGGGTTTGATGGAGCCATCAGGACAACATCGTCTGCAAACAGCAGAGATGAGATCCTGTGGTCCCCAAACCGGACACCCTCCGACCCCTGACTGCGCCTAGAAATTCTGTCCATAAAAATTATGAACAGAACCGGTGACAAAGGGCAGCCCTGGCGGAGTCCAACATGCACTGGGAACAGGTCTGACTTACTGCCGGCAATGCGAACACAGCTCCTGCTCCGGTCCCTGTATGACCGGAGCACCCCCCAAAGGACACCCCGAGGGACACGGTCGAAAGCCTTCTCCAGATCCACAAAGCACATGTGGACTGGTTGGGCAAACTCCCATGAAACCTCGAGCACCCGATGGAGGGTATAGAGCTGGTCCAGTGTTCCACGACGGGGACGAAAACCACTCTGCTCCTCCTGAATCCGAGGTTCGACTATCGGTCGGATTCTCCTCTCCAGTACCTTGGAATAGACCTTACCCGGGAGGCTGAGGAGTGTGATCCCTCTGTAGTTGGAACACACCCTCCGGTCCCCCTTCTTGAACAGAGGGACCACCACCCCGGTCTGCCAGTCCAGAGGCACGGTCCCCGAACGCCACGCGATGTTGCAGAGACGTGTCAACCAAGACAGTCCTACAACATCCAGATACTTGGTATACTTAGGTACTCAGGGCGGATCTCATCCACCCCCGGAGCCCTGCCACCGAGGAGTTTGCGAACAACCTCAGTGACTTCAGCTTGGGTGATGGATGAGCCAGCCTCCGAGTCCCCGGTCTCTACTTCCTCTTCGGAAGACGTGACTGAGGGATTAAGGAGATCCTCAAAGTATTCCTTCCACCGTCCGACGACATCCCCAGTCGAGGTCAGCAGGCCTCCACCCGCACCGTAAACGGTGTTGGTGAGACACTGCTTCCTTCCCCCTCCTGAGGCGCCGGACGGTTTGCCAGAATTTCTTTGGTGCCGACCGATAGTCCTCCTCCATGGCCTCCCCGAACTCCTCCCAGGCCCGGGTTTTTGCCTCTGCGACAGCACGAGCCGCGGCTCGCTTGGCCTGCCGATACCCGTCGATGACCTCCGGAGACCTACAAGCCAGAGTGGCCTGATAGGCCTCCTTCTTCAGTCTGACGGCATCCCTTACTTCCGGTGTCCACCACCGGGTTCGGGGGTTGCCGCCACGACAGGCACCGGAGACCTTGCGACCACAGCTCCGAGCAGCCGCATCAACAATGGAGGCGGAGAACATGGTCCACTCGGACTCAATGTCCCCAGCCTCCCCCGGGACATGGGAGAAGCTCTCCCGGAGGTGCGAGTTGAATACCCTACTGACAGAGGGCTCCACTAGACGTTCCCAACAGACCCTCACAATGCGCTTGGGCCTGCCAAGTCTTTCCGGCTTCCTCCTCCGCCAGCGGATCCAACTCACCACCAGGTGGTGATCGGTTGACAACTCTGCCCCTCTCTTCACCCGAGTGTCCAAGACACGCGGCCGGAGGTCAGATGACACGACAACAAAGTCGATCATTGACTTCCGGCCTAGGGTGTCCTGGTGCCATGTGCACTGATGGACACCCTTGTGCTTGAACATGGTGTTCGTTATGGACAATCCGTGGCTAGCACAGAAGTCCAATAACTGAACACCGCTCGGGTTCAGATCGGGGAAGCCGTTCTTCCAGATCACCCCTCTCCAGGTGTCACTGTCATTGCCCACGTGGGCGTTGAAGTCCCCCAGTAGAACAACGGAGTCCCCGGTCGGTGCACTGTCCAGTACCCCTCCCAAGGACTCCAAGAAGGCCGGGTACTCTGCACTGCTGTTCGGCCCGTAGGCCGCCACAACAGTGAGAGACCTGTCCCCCACCCGAAGGCGGAGGGACGCGACCCTCTCGTTCACCGGGGTAAACTCCAACACGTGGCGGCTGAGCTGAGGGGCCATCAGCAAGCCCACACCAGCCCGCCGCCTCTCCCCGCGGGCAACACCAGAGAAGTGGAGCGTCCAGCCCTTCTCGAGGAGATGGGTTCCAGAGACCAAACTGTGCGTGGAGGTGAGGCCGACTATATCTAGTCGGTATCGCTCAACCTCCCGCACAAGCCCAGGCTCTTTCCCCCCCAGCGAGGTGACATTCCATGTCCCCAGAGTTAGTCTCTGTGTCTGGAGATCTGGTCGCCGAGGCCCCTGCCGTCGACTGCCGCCCAGATCTCTCTGCACCGGCCCCTTATGGATCCTCCTGCGGGTGGTGGGCCCACGGGAGGGCGGCCCCACGTCGCTCTTTCGGGCTGTGCCCGGCCGGGCCCCGTGGGGTAAGACCCGGCCACCAGGCGCTCGCCATGGACCACCCATCCCAGGCCTGGCTCCAGGATGGGGCCCCGGTGACGCCGATCCGGGCGACGTAAACTGCCTTGTTTGTGTTGTCATCATAGGGGGCTTCTGAACCGATCTTTGTCCGACCCGTCACCTAGGACCTGTTTGCCTTGGGAGACCCTACCAGGGGCATGAAGCCCCCGACAACATAGCTCCCGGGATCATTCGGGCACTCAAACCCCTCCACCACGTTAAGGTGTCGGTTCAAGGAGAGGAGCTTTCAGCTCAATTTGACTTAATTATTTAACCATTGCTGCATAATGATTATTTCATAAGACATGTATTGGCGACTTATGAATCTATTTAGCAAGAGAGAGAAAGGGTAGTTTGAAGAGAAACAATCGCAAATGCTCTTCAAAAACCCTGTTCACATAATTGACTTAAATAAATTTACAATTGAAAGTTAAAGCAACGATTTACATGTTTATTACAATGAATAATTTAGCCTCTGACATTTAAATTAGCTTTGTGTGGGACTAGCAAATAGGGCACCCCCCGAAATGTATTTTATTTCATGTTATAATTTATTTAATATCATAAATTGTGTTCAATTTGCTAAGATTTGCATTAGTGTAGTTTCTACGCCACACCACAAGGGGTATCATCTCCGTATCTGGGGTGTCTGCTCAAAGTAAAACTGTTTCCTGTAACAACAGAGAGCATGACATGGACATTGACAAATGTTTGTCTTTGTTACAGGTAAAGTGGTAAAACAAATGTTTATATGGGACCTGGGAACATGAATAAGGCAATAGTGGGACAGTTTAGGCCGAAATTGTCTTTTAAAATTATGATGTTGAAGCCTGGTTGTTGTTTTATTGTAACTTGTGCTATGCTAACATTAGTATGCTAATATGCTAATTAAAACAAAGGGGATCACCAGGAGTTAAAAATGACACTTTTGCTTAATCTAAAAACGTTCTAAGTAAACAAACACAATGTCTGTCACAAATTTGTTTATGTATATTATATTTTGTTATTTTATTATTATTTTTTGGCTATTGTGCATTAGTAAAAGTAGAACTGTTTCCTGTAACAACAGAGAACATGACATGGACATTGACAAATGTTTGTCTTTGTTACAGGTAGAAATAAATAACAATGAAAATACACTTTGAGCCTCATATTTGAAGTGTGCATTGGGTGCAATTTGCATTAATCAGAGCAATTCCATTTTAATTGTCAATATCTATGTATATATATATATTTTTAATGTATAGGGTTTTATAATAAAGTACATTTCTCACAAACACATTTTGATGATAATATAGTAAGTGAATCAGATGCAATATAATTTCTTTAATATCAAAATCAAATAAGAAACAAATTAAATGAGAAACAAGGCAATGCAAACCATTACAATCCTCTGACTGAAATTGTATTATGGTATTAAGTAAATAAGATAAGATAAGATATTCCTTTATTGTCCCACATGGGGAAATTTCATTGGTGCAACGCAGGAAGATACAGAGGTAAGGGAAGAGGCCATCACAAAAAATAGATGACACAAATTTAGAATGACGAAGATCAAGTCACAAATTAAATCTCTTTCCAAGTTCAGGCAATACTTTCTTCTGTTGAAATATTTGAGCAACTAAAAATTATTTCTCAATGTTTTGTGATAAATTGGCCTTGGTACACTAGGTCAGTCGCCCCCACAACATCCTACAACAAATCCTACAGCTGTGAAATGTGCTGCTTTTACAAATGTTTTTTAATTTACAAATGTCTGTGTGGCTTTTCACATTTTTATTTGCTTGATTTTTTTGCCCAGTGTATGCTTGGTAATTTCCCTAGTGTCATGTCATCAATTACAACCAGGAAGTGACATTAGAAACCTAAAAAATGTGCTATTTTATGATAAGGTTTTTGCAATTTTAAGCAATATTCTAAATATATTTATCTTAACTGCTTTTTAATTTAATTAGTCTTTCAACCTGTCAGAGGAACTTTAATATGCATTGTCCATTAAAATAAGTACTTAGAGGGAAGGACATTCAGCAAATTTCCTTGATGCCACTCAGCTTGTTAGCCTTTTCAAACACAAATAAATAGGATTATCTTAATAAAGTGAATCTATATTTTTTATTCTCCAATCACAAATTACACACTGATATACAATAGTCAAAATACATCTCCCAGGATTCATCATTTGTTAATTTTGTCTTATCACTTTGAACTTTGTTTTGTGGTACTCTGTGAAGGTCTCTCCATTTGTTCGAAAAGTTCCCCACAAAGCTAGAAAGGCCCTGCTCCTGCTCTGCTTTTAGAAGTACATTTTCCTCAATAAATGGTTCTCAATGCCAGCCTTGGGGACCATCTCCAGACCATAACCTGGACTCTACCTGTTTTGTACCTATTTATGTGATCTGATCATATGCATACTGTATTAATTTCAGCATTGCAGTTCATATTGGGAGCTGTCACAAGGTAAACACCACTACTGATAAGTCCTGATCACTTATAATGACTCTTCAAAAGCCCTGGATCTTTTTGAGTCTTTTTTGAGTCTAAGGGGAATTTGGTCATTTGCAGAATGTATCGAAATCCCTGTATCAATAAATTCTTAATGTACAGATAACTCCAGGTTTAGCTCAACAGGGAAAGCGATAGTTCAGGGTGCAGATAATCCAGGACTGAGACACTCTCTGACCTTAATTTAGCCATTTTGTTATTTTTATATTTAAACTTTTTAAAGTCATAGATTGCACGGTTTGTGGTGTTTAGAGCATTTATTCAACAGCAGCAGTTTCATGTGAAAATCTGTTATTTGTGCAGCGCTGAGGCGGATCCCTTCTCTGCGCACTGATTGGCTGCTCTGGCTGTCTGTCACATTCACTCTTCTCTATCTCTGATTGGATAGTGGCTCTCTTTACACGGTGACTCATTGGTTATTTTTGATGAAGTGGTGTATGATTGGCTGCATGTGGAAAGTGGGCGGGAGCGTAGCAATTTGCTGTGTTTAAAGCAGACGGAGCACTGAGAGGAGCACGCCATACGATCTGACCATAGAGCCAACAAAAAGGCTTTTTCTACATCATCTAACTGATGTTTTGCAAAAAGTGTAGGGTATAAATAAGGAGCAAATGGACTGGAAAAAAGAGGCATCCAGAACATGTGCTGAAAGTGTCACACTTTGAATAAACAACGACATGAAAGCAACACGATGATTCAAATGATGATTTCATTGTGGTTGTCAGTGCATCAGTGGCTAAAGCTAAAGCAGAGAAACTACAGGACAAACAGGAGCTCATTGACGTTAAAGGTAAGACTGACTTTTACTTTCTACAAACATTATACAAACTAAATCATATCAGCAGTGCAAGTGCAAGAAACACAAATGTTCAAATCATTTATCAATCATAAAGCAAGAGACTGTTATTTCAAACAAAATTTTACTGAAGTAAACGTGTTGTGTCAGAGAGTTACCGCATGATGTTCATGAAAAAGTTACTCAAATAAATACTACCACCTCTGCTGTTCTGTTTTCACAAGCCAGAGAAGACCATGATCTTTCTTCTTTTTTTTTTTGAGGGTTACTGTATGTACAGAAAATACAGTATTAGGGGCACTAAAACCACATCATATCATCAGCGGAGCCAGGGCCTGGCTTTGGGGTCGAGCCCTGGATCTTTTTCCACAAGCCCCGGATCTTTTTGTTTCTTAAAAATGCTTTATGTCATCACTAAGTGGTTAGTACAACAGGTAGCGCTTTGGGGATCAGGGTTCGCATCCTGCAGTTTGTTCACTGTAATCATATCGTTCTTTTCATATCTAAATGTTTTAAAAGTGAAACGTGTAATTTCTATTTACCCGTTTCATTGATTTGACCATGGAGCTGACATGCTCCATGGTCAAACATCATTTAACAGAGGTTTTGCAAAAAGTGAAGGGCATAAATAAGAGCAGATCGATTGGAAAGACATTCAGAACTGAAAATTCAGAAAAGAGTTGAGTCACAATGTTTTTGACTTGAGGCTTGATCAAATGAATTACGACTTGGGACTTGACTTGGATCCTCGTGACTTGAGACTTGACTTTTATTGCAACAAACTGGAACACGTCCCTCCCCACTTCTCTAATTGTTACCAGGACATTTGTGACTGACCATGGCCAATCCAGTTACATGTCTACCCGGAGACATTTTGAGTTATTCACATATTCTGAAAGTGTGAATTCAAAGCTTTCCAATGATGTCTCACTCATGTAGATCTGATAATATTTGAGTAAGTTGTGGTCATTTGAATGTATACAACTCTCAAACCCATTCACTGAGAAAACGGCTTCCAAAGTTTCTCACCGGAGTGAGCCCAGAGTCACAGGGGGGCTCATTTGCATCTCATTGAGATAAGCCCTCCCCCCTGTCACACTGACACCACCTTCCCCCTACAGCTGTCACTGAAGACTCAAGAGGAGTGTTGTTATTGATGTAAACTGGACTTGAATCAGAATTAGAAGTTACTATATTAAAATGGAAATACTTTGATTACAAAAGGCCCTGAATAGAATCAAAGAATCAGAATGAGAATAGGGTTCATTGCATTTGTCGGTAAACATAATTCACAGGTGATTCAGTGCAACACAAACAACACAAGATAAGATAAGATAGCCTTTAATGTTACAACGCAGTAGATACAGGGGGAAAGGACAGATAATTTATAGGAAGTTTAAAAAACACCCTCAATAGAAGAACTCTTATAAACAGATGCCAGGGCCAGGTATACGAACTGCAACATATGAGATAATAGACATCATAGGTACACCATCAGAGTCCAATTACGTCCGCAGCCTCTTTTGCACATTCGTCTTCTGTGCTGTGACTCTCGGCGCTGGGCATGTGATGTCTTTTGCCTCGTCAGCACAGAAAGGCCTGATTTTTTCATGCAGGTAGGTCTGCCTGTCACTGTTAAATCCAGGTGGGACCAGGACATGGAGATTGTCAACCGGAGGCAGAACAGCTGTAGTGCGTAGTAGCTGAAATTCCACTGGTTCTGCTCCACAGTGACTTTTCGCAAGCACCACACCTGGCATCAAAGCTGTAAGCAAATAACAGGACATTTAAGAAATGGCTAACTATTTCACATGAAACACTCATTAACTATTTTTTTTTTGTTTGAATATAAATACCTGAAGTGCTGATAGCTCTTGATCTTTGGAAGCCGTCTGAAGAAGGGACTCAGATGCTTCTGCCAGTCGAAGTTCTTGACGAACACTTTGCCATCCGCCGTTCCAATAAGCTGTGGGATATTGAGGTGACTCTCAGGAGAGCTGTTTTCCACTACCTGATGACAAGGGCGACAATGTAAAAAAAAATTAGAGCAGAAGAAAAATATCTGCACTGAAGTTTTGCCAGGCTAATGTTTACACATTACAGTAGTCAAATAACATAAACTAACCTCAGCGATGTCTTCCAAAGTGTCAACCCTGGTCTTCATGTATGCTTGCTTGATAAGTCCAAAGCCACAATCAGGGGAGAATTTCGTGTGGCCAGCAATGAGGAAGTGGATGTCCATTGTGTGGTGAAGCATACCACAACATGTGGTATGCTGCCTGAAATTGTTTTTGTTTTGGCCACTGCAGTTGTCACAATGAAGATCCACGTATTTTTCTCCAACCCCGAAGTTGTTGAAGAAATGATGCATGTAGCTTATGACTTCATTGCTTCCCTTACTTGACGACATGCCTTCGTCAATCAGGAAATTGACCTGCTTCTGCATCCCTTCACAGGAGACACCAAAAAGGCCACATTTTCGTGGAGTCAGGAAATACATTGGCCCCGGCTGCAGAGGGTTGGACGGAAAGTGTACCTGTAGTAGGCAGAGAGAGAGAAAGGAGATTAGATTAATACATATGACATTTGATTAAGACGTATATGTCTCTATAATTGCTATTCTGCATTTGCACTATTAGTAGTACCTGCTGTGCAAAGTCGAAGCTGTAATGCATCCTGATGTCTTTGCTTGCTGGCGGTGAGGGTCCGAAAGACAGCACATTAGATTCTGTTGTCAGTCTGCAGGCAGCAATCAAAGTGTTGTAAAAAGTCCTCTCGCTGTGCACGCTTCCTCCTCAACCGTGGTGTTGCTCCATTTTCATCATAGTGTTTAATTATGTCAGTCAGGGTGTCTTTGCCAATTCTGAAAAGGGGGAAAAAAAGGATTAGGGTTGACAGTAATATGGGAATAACACGCTTCACGTGGCTAGCTAGCTTGTGATATCATGGCTCACCAGGTTTAGACCAAAACAGGCACTCAACACAAACACGACCACAACAGCACACCAAAACATAACTTTCAAGCGTGTTTGTGATGCCATTTATTCTGTATTATTCACATTCTGACGTTTACATCGTATTTAAGACTTAAAATGCGGAGGAGCGGGACACGGCCGGGGCTAGCGGCGCTACGTGGCTAGCTAGCTTGTGATGGCTCAACAAAACAGGCACTCACAACACAAACACGACCACAAAAGCACACTAAAACAGGCGTATTTAATATTAATCATTACTTACGCCATGAGGAACAGGAAAGTACTTCTGCAGACTTCCGTGCCTCCTATGAAAAAGCTTTTCCGGGCAAACTTGCGCTTCTTCTGGGGCTTTTTCGTGGACGTCGTCAGCTCAGAAGTGACGACAGAACGTCTGTTTGCTTCCATATGTCCGATAATCCTCATATCCTGCCACTCTCTTTCTGCTGCTAATGAGTCGCTCCGTAGCTTGTACATGAGTTCTGGAGTGAGTTTCCCGCTACACGATTTGCTTGAGAGTAGAGAATTTTCTTTTCTTCTTGAGTAACATTTGCAGTCAAAGTTACGGATCTTTTCCAACTCTTCGTTCTCTCCTGCAAAAGTAACCGTGGCTATAGCGTCTGTTATTTCACGCTCCAGCTCTTCGGCGTGACCGGGCGCTCCTTCCTCTGTCCAAAACCCATCTTCCTCCTCATCTAAGGTCAGCCGTAGACTAGGGATATTTTCCAGCTGGATGAAATCGCACTCTTCATCTGTGACCTCATCTTCAGATTCAGAACTTAGATAGTCATCTGGATAAGCGGACTTTTCGCAGAAATAATCCAAAAGCGTAGAGCTGTAACAACCTCTGTTAAGCTCCGAAGCGATAGCAGAAGGATCCATTTTTCAACTGATTTTACACAGTGTGTGTTACGTGTCCCTGTGTTGCTGCTTATCATGCTTCTGGCGGCTCAGCCCATTGGCTGACTACAATAGCGCAGCTGTTCATATGGAAATGCGGTCACACCCACTCTGCACGTCCAGAGAGCGCCCGAAAACACCACATTTTAAACGGCTTTATTTATGCTTTTAATGCTGCAAATACTGTTATCTGATACATCGAATGACTGGTCCATATCTTCAACTTTCACATAATGCAAAAAAACGAAAATTACAAATTTGGGGAAAAAAAAGTAAAATGCTGTTTTTCTCAGTTTCACCGAGGCCGACATGGTCCGGACAATTGCCGTGGCGAGTCACATTTTTTAAGTTCAAAAAGTTACTAAAAAATGTCATTCATTTTCTACCTCTTGTTCCCGCTCAGGGTCGCGGGTGACTGGAGCCTATCCCAGTGACTTTGGGCTTTAGGCGGGGTACATCCTGGACAGGGGCTGTATTTGGAAATGTGGTGTAATGACTTGAAAGGCCTTGAAACTCAAAGACTTGGACTTAAGGACCTTTGACTTGGGGCATGACTTAGCCTCAAGTCTAAGTATAGCCCAAGTCTAACAATATTCATTTTAATTGCCCCCCATCTTTATTAAATATGACCTCTAGAATGTTGTGATGTCAGATCAGGAAACCCAGCAATAAAGGCTCTATTTGTGTTGTCCATAAACGCATCTTTACAGTTTTTTAGCAGATTTATTTTAGTGTTCTAGCTTATCGTGCAGCTTCTGACCAGGCATGGATTTGGTGTGTTTCAGTTCAGACACAGTTCCATGCCTCTGGTCCAGCACTGTTTATGAATGGAGCTTATGTAAACACAGGGAAGGTCAGATGTGCATGCTGTTTGCAGTTGGCCCTCCGGTGATCTCTATGTGTGAGTATTTAAAACAATTGGATGGAGCCTACAAGCTGCTGCCGCCTCTGCTTGGACTGGGCTATAAATATCCCGGGCCAGTGAGGGGGACGGAGGCCATATTGGGAGTGTGGTGCTGTAATGAGCAGCGTTAGGAGTCATTAAAGACACCGATGTAATGGTGAGCATATGGCCCCGCACCTGCTCCAGTCCTGTTCTGTTTGATTAAGGACACCACGACTTATTTAGAGCAGACGCCTCACACTCAGACCTGCCTTAGCCTCAGCACACTCTCTGTTGCACATCAGTATATGACTTTCTCCCATTTGTTCCTAGTGGTGGAAAGTAACAAAGTACCCACACAATAGTGTACTTTTGAAGCTTTAAATTTGTTATTGTATATATTTTCGCTTAATTTCTCAGCAAAAATGAAAGAATTAAGTCTTAGGAAGAGCTGTGTGCAATTTCACTAGTAGTAGTAGTAGTAGTAGTAGTAGTAGTAGTAGTAGTAGTAGTAGTAGTAGTAGTAGTAGTAGTAGTAGTAGTAGTAGTAGTAGTAGTAGTAGTAGTAGTAGTAGTAGTAGTAGTAGTAGTAGTAGTAGTAGTAGTAGTAGTAGTAGTAGTAGTAGTAGTAGTAGTAGTAGTAGTAGTAGTAGTAGTAGTAGTAGTAGTAGTAGTAGTAGTAGTAGTAGTAGTAGTAGTAGTAGTAGTAGTAGTAGTAGTAGTAGTAGTAGTAGTAGTAGTAGTAGTAGTAGTAGTAGTAGTAGTAGTAGTAGTAGTAGTAGTAGTAGTAGTAGTAGTAGTAGTAGTAGTAGTAGTAGTAGTAGTAGTAGTAGTAGTAGTAGTAGTAGTAGTAGTAGTAGTAGTAGTAGTAGTAGTAGTAGTAGTAGTAGTAGTAGTAGTAGTAGTAGTAGTAGTAGTAGTAGTAGTAGTAGTAGTAGTAGTAGTAGTAGTAGTAGTAGTAGTAGTAGTAGTAGTAGTAGTAGTAGTAGTAGTAGTAGTAGTAGTAGTAGTAGTAGTAGTAGTAGTAGTAGTAGTAGTAGTAGTAGTAGTAGTAGTAGTAGTAGTAGTAGTAGTAGTAGTAGTAGTAGTAGTAGTAGTAGTAGTAGTAGTAGTAGTAGTAGTAGTAGTAGTAGTAGTAGTAGTAGTAGTAGTAGTAGTAGTAGTAGTAGTAGTAGTAGTAGTAGTAGTAGTAGTAGTAGTAGTAGTAGTAGTAGTAGTAGTAGTAGTAGTAGTAGTAGTAGTAGTAGTAGTAGTAGTAGTAGTAGTAGTAGTAGTAGTAGTAGTAGTAGTAGTAGTAGTAGTAGTAGTAGTAGTAGTAGTAGTAGTAGTAGTAGTAGTAGTAGTAGTAGTAGTAGTAGTAGTAGTAGTAGTAGTAGTAGTAGTAGTAGTAGTAGTAGTAGTAGTAGTAGTAGTAGTAGTAGTAGTAGTAGTAGTAGTAGTAGTAGTAGTAGTAGTAGTAGTAGTAGTAGTAGTAGTAGTAGTAGTAGTAGTAGTAGTAGTAGTAGTAGTAGTAGTAGTAGTAGTAGTAGTAGTAGTAGTAGTAGTAGTAGTAGTAGTAGTAGTAGTAGTAGTAGTAGTAGTAGTAGTAGTAGTAGTAGTAGTAGTAGTAGTAGTAGTAGTAGTAGTAGTAGTAGTAGTAGTAGTAGTAGTAGTAGTAGTAGTAGTAGTAGTAGTAGTAGTAGTAGTAGTAGTAGTAGTAGTAGTAGTAGTAGTAGTAGTAGTAGTAGTAGTAGTAGTAGTAGTAGTAGTAGTAGTACCCTTTTTTGAGTTTTGAATAAAATGTGTGTATTGCCCGTTTTTGGTTATACTGTCCTCAGTGTCCTGCCATTTGGGCTTATGTTCCAGACAATTCAGACCCCGCGCTCTGTCTGTGAGTGGGCTTTTAGCGCACATCCATGTGTTAGACGGTATTATTGGTCATGGGACGTAGAGAGTATATCACTGCAGTGAATGTCGCACGTCTCACAAACACACACACACAGGAGCCACTGGGAACAACGAGGGAGAGAAGCATATGTTGCTCGTGTAGGACACATGATCTGACCATCGTGTAAACCATGTAACTTTTTTTTATAATAGATAAAAATGGTCTGTTAAGGCATATTTCGTTCATAGAACTTAGTTTTAGCGGTTCAAATGATGAGAGAGCGCTGAGAGGCCAGTGTACAGAGGGGAGGGGCCAGTGGACAGAGGGGAGTGAGAGAGGACAGAGGGGAGGGGCCAGTGGACATGGGGGCTTGAGAGGGGACATACTGTCCTCTCTCACTCCAGTGGACAGTTGGGAGTGAGAGGGTACAGAAGGGAGGGGCCAGTGGACAGAGATGATTGAGAGGGTAAAGAGGGGAGGGGCCAGTGCCACTGGTGCAAGAGGGGTCCAGTGACTCTGCATTAGGTCTGAGATCAGATTTCCACATAAATGAAGTAACCAGTCATCCTTGAATGTATTAAACTGTCATGTTTTATATCATATTCGTGAATAGCATGGAAAAGTATGACATGTTTTGTTTGTTTGTTGAAAAAATAAATGTATACTGTGTTACAACAATGTTCTGTGGGTACAGAACATTGTTGTAATCCTCGCCTATTGAATAATAATCGACTCTTTAT
This sequence comes from Eucyclogobius newberryi, assembly GCF_026437365.1. NCBI lineage: Eukaryota > Metazoa > Chordata > Actinopteri > Gobiiformes > Gobiidae > Eucyclogobius > Eucyclogobius newberryi. The sequence goes on along the minus strand of NW_027315801.1, from coordinate 17,198,467 downwards.
CTTTATACTGTTGACCAATTGTAGGGCTATACCCTATTCAAAGACAGTAGCCTATAACCTAAAGGCTTACATTGAATTTACTGTATTACATCACGCCCCATCTGCCCCACCATGTCCCCCCAAATCTGCAGCGTGCAGCGTGCTGACATGATCTCAGCAAAGACCTATCCTCAAAAGACATGAGTCCAGACGTCCTGGTGCAGGAACCTTTCTAACAAGCACACTGGGGGGGTGAACAGGGGGATCTGATGAAAACTTATTTTATTTTATGCAGTAATTCAATTAAAATAATAGCATTTGGATTTGTATACCAATGAAAAATCACCAGTTAAATAGTTCTAGCATTGTTTTGTTTTAAAGTTGTAATAGCATTGGCGTATATCGCAATTTAAAAAAAAAAAAAAACAGCCTTAAAGCATTTGGGCATGAGTAACAATAAATTGGTCAGAATTTACCACAACAGGCCAAGCCAAGCATTAATAAGAATAAAATGCACCAAAACTTAAAAGCACTCCTGCTTCGGACCAAATCCCCACATTTGAATTAATATAGACAAATAATAAGTTAGTTAGCTAAGATAGCTAATCCTATTGACCAGCCCTGGTTTCAACTGGAGATAAGTTTAAAAAACATGTAGCCTATGATTAATCCTGGTGTATCCTGATGTATTTAATGGACATCTATCCTTTACAGTCACGGTAACGCTTAAGACTACAGGTCAATGCAGGTGGAGGTCCAGCACGTTTTAGATCACAAAAGACCAATCACCTGTGTGTTCACTGACACATGCGCCACAGTTGCTCCTAATGAAAGATTAAAAAAAAAATGTAATACAATTTAAAATCAATTCTTTGGTTTATGGGAAACTGGTGAAGTGAAAATGAAATGTGTGTAATATACTCAAACTCTAGCAGCAGTACTGAGTCCAGCTTAAAGAGTATTGCAGTAATCGAGTTGACTTCAAATAAAGGCATGTTTCTCTGTATCACACTTGGATAAAAGACTTCTGATCTTAGAAATGTTGTATGGGTGGATAAAAGCACTTTACCTGATATTTAAAATATGTTTTAAGATCAGGGTCAAAATGTACAACTCCATTTTGACATGCTCAGTGAAATTGAAAGACAGGAGATTGAAACAGTGGGCCCGTGGGCCCACCACCCGCAGGAGGATCCATAAGGGGCCGGTGCAGAGAGATCTGGGCGGCAGTCGATGGCAGGGGCCTCGGCGACCAGATCTCCAGACACAGAGACTAACTTTGGGGACATGGAATGTCACCTCGCTGGGGGGGAAAGAGCCTGAGCTTGTGCTCCCGGTTGAGCGATACCGACTAGATATAGTCGGCCTCACCTCCACGCACAGTTTGGGCTCTAGAACCCATCTCCTCGAGAGGGGCTGGACGCTCCACTTCTCTGGTGTTGCCCGCGGGGAGAGGCGGCGGGCTGGTGTGGGCTTGCTTATAGCCCCTCAGCTCAGCTGTTGGAGTTTACCCCGGTGAACGAGAGGGTCGCGTCCCTCCGCCTTCGGGTGGGGGACAGGTCTCTCACTGTTGTGGCGGCCTAACAGGGCCGAACAGAAGTGCAGAGTACCCGGCCTTCTTGGAGTCCTTGGGAGGGGTTCTGGACAGTGCACCGACCGGGGACTCCGTTGTTCTACTGGGGTACTTCAACGCCCACGTGGGCAATGACAGTGACACCTGGAGAGGGGTGATCGAGAAGAACGGCTTCCCCGATCCGAACCCGAGCGGTGTTCAGTTGCTAGCCACGGATTGTCCATAACGAACACCATGTTCAAACACAAGGGTGTCCATCAGTGCACGTGGCACCAGGACACCCTAGGCCGGAGGTCAATGATCGACTTTGTTGTCGTGTCAGCTGACCTCCGGCAGCGTGTCTTGGACACTCGGGTGAAGAGAGGGGCAGAGTTGTCAACCGATCACCACCTGGTGGTGAGTTGGATCCGCTGGCGGAGGAGGAAGCCGGACAGACTTGACAGACCCAAACGCATTGTGAGGGTCTGTTGGGAACGTCTAGTGGAGCCCTCTGTCAGTAGGGTATTCAACTCGCACCTCCGGGAGAGCTTCTCCCATGTCCCGGGGAGGTTGGGGACATTGAGTCCGAGTGGACCATGTTCTCCGCCTCCATTGTTGATGCGGCTGCTCGGAGCTGTGGTCGCAAGGTCTCTGGTGCCTGTCGTGGCGGCAACCCCCGAACCCGGTGGTGGACACCGGAAGTAAGGGATGCCGTCAGACTGAAGAAGGAGGCCTATCAGGCCACTCTGGCTTGTAGGTCTCCTGAGGTCATCGACAGGTATCGGCAGGTCAAGCGAGCCGCGGCTCGTGCTGTCGCAGAGGCAAAAATCCGGGCCTGGGAGGAGTTCGAGGAGGCCATGGAGGGGAACTATCGGTCGGCCCCAAAGAAATTCTGGCAAACCGTCTGGCGCCTCAGGAAGGGGAAGCAGTGCCTCACCAACACCGTTTACGGTGCGGGTGGAGCCCTGCTGACCTCGACTGGGGATGTTGTCGGACGGTGGAAGGAATACTTTGAGGACCTCCTTAATCCCTCAGTCACGTCTTCCGAAGAGGAAGTAGAGATCGGGGACTCGGAGGCTGGCTCATCCATCACCCAAGCTGAAGTCACTGAGGTTGTTCGCAAACTCCTCGGTGGCAGGGCTCCGGGGTGGATGAGATCCGCCCTGAGTACCTAAAGTATCTGGATGTTGTAGGACTGTCTTGGTTGACACGTCTCTGCAACATCGCGTGGCGGTCGGGGGCCGTGCCTCGGGACTGGCAGACCGGGGTGGTGGTCCCTCTGTTCAAGAAGGGGGACCGGAGGGTGTGTTCCAACTACAGAGGGATCACACTCCTCAGCCTCACGGGTAAGGTTTATTCCAAGGTACTGGAGAGGAGAATCCGACCGATAGTCGAACCTCGGATTCAGGAGGAGCAGAGCGGTTTTTGTCCCGGTCGTGGAACACTGGACCAGCTCTATACTCTCCATCGGGTGCTCGAGGGTTCATGGGAGTTTGCCCAACTGGTCCACATGTGCTTTGTGGATCTGGAGAAGGCTTTCGACCGTGTCCCTCGGGGTGTCCTTTGGGGGGTGCTCCGGGAGTACGGGGTCCGGGGCCCTTTGCTCAGGGCTGTCCGGTCCCTGTATGACCGGAGCAGGAGCTGTGTTCGCATTGCCGGCAGTAAGTCAGACCTGTTCCCAGTGCATGTTGGACTCCGCCAGGACTGCCCTTTGTCACCAGTTCTGTTTATAATTTTTATGGACAGAATTTCTAGGCTCAGTCAGGGGTCGGAGGGTGTCCGGTTTGGAGACCACAGGATTCCATCTCTGCTGTTTGCAGATGATGTTTTCCTGATGGCTCCATCAAACCCGGACCTGCAACATGCACTGGGACGGTTTGCAGCCGAGTGTGAAGCGGCTGGGATGAGAATCAGCACCTCCAAATCCGAGGCTATGGTTCTCGACCGGAAAAAGGTGGCTTGCCCTCTTCAGGTGGGTGGGGAGTCCTTGCCCCAAGTGGAGAAGTTCAAGTATCTCGGGGTCTTGTTCATGAGTGAGGGAAGGATGGAGCGTGAGATCGACAGGCGGATCGGTGCAGCGGCTGCAGTGATGCGGTCGCTGCATCGGACCGCTGTGGTAAAGAAGGAGTGGAAAAAGGTGGCTTGCCCTCTTCAAGGTGGGTGGGGAGTCCTTGCCCCAAGTGGAGAAGTTCAAGTATCTCGGGGTCTTGTTCATGAGTGAGGGAAGGATGGAGCGTGAGATCGACAGGCGGATCGGTGCAGCGGCTGCAGTAATGCGGTCGCTGCATCGGACCGTTGTGGTAAAGAAGGAGCTGAGTCGAAAGGCAAAGCTCTCAATTTACCGGTCGGTCTACGTTCCTACCCTCACCTATGGTCATGAGCTTTGGGTAGTGACCGAAAGAACAAGAACGCGGATATAAGCGGTCGAAATGTGTTTCCTCCGCCGGGTGGCTGGGCGCTCCCTTAGAGATAAGGTGAGGAGCTCGGCCACACGGGGGGAGCTCGGAGTAGAGCCGCTGCTCCTCCACATCGAAAGGAGCCAGCTGAGGTGGCTCGGGCATCTGTTCCGGATGTCTCCTGGGCGCCTCCCTCGGGAGGTGTTTCAGGCATGTCCCACCGGGAAGAGGCCCCGGGGAAGACCCAGGACACGCTGGAGAGACTATGTCTCTCGGCTGGCCTGGGAACGCCTCGGGATCCCCCTGGAGGAGTTAGAGGAAGTGTCTGGGGAGAAGGAAGTCTGGGAGTCCCTGCTCAGACTGCTGCCCCCGCGAACCGGCTCCGGATAAAGCGGAAGAAGATGAATGGATGGATGGATAGAATGTTTATACAAAAAAGAAGTCGGATAATTGATCCCTGTAGAACTCCCAGAGGAGTGGTAAATGGTCACATTTATATAGCGCTTTTCTACCGTCAAGGTACTCAAAGCGCTTTACATCAAGGAACCAGTCACCCATTCACACCACACATATACGCAGACACAGGGGGGCAAGTTGGGTTAAGTGTCTTGCCCAAGGACACAACAGCAGTATTCACATGAGGCAGCTGCGATCGCACCGCCTACCTGTACTCTACCACCTGCACTCTACCACTGAGCTACTGCCGCCCGTGAAAGGATCTGATTTAAAGTTGCAGATTGCCACAGAGAGTTGAGCTGTAGCATGCTCGTGCAGGAGCTTTGGTGGTAGACGTTCTCTCCAGGGGATCAGTGAGGGAGCGGATGAACTTGTGCATGTGCATTTAAAAAAAAGGACTAACAGTCAGGGGGTGCACGGTGGCAAAGGCCACATGATCTCTCTGGGTGGAGTCTGTATGTCCTCCCCGTGTCACCATGGGTTCTCTCCGGGTTCTCCAGCTTCCTCCCACCGTCCAAAGACATGCATGTGTTAGGTAAAATTGGCAACTCTAAATTGGCCCTAGTGAATGAATGTGAGAGTGAATGGTTGTCTGTAATGTTTATGTCTCTGTGTTGGCCCGGCGACGAGTTGGCCACTGTCCAGGGTCAAAGTCACTGGGATAGGCTCCAGTCACCCGCGACCCCGAAAGGCAACAAGCGGTAGAAAATGAATGAATGAATGAAACAGTCAGGGATTTCTAAAATTATAAAAAATCCCCCAAGTGAAGTAATTTATCTGTGAACAATTTATATTATCAAGATGAATGTTGAAGTCTTCTGAAATAAGAATTGAGCCATATTAAATTATGGATGACAGATGGGATCTGCAACTTTCCCACCTAGCAAAGAGTATGTACCAGGAAGCGTTAAATACCTGAGTAGACGGACACTTTTTAGATACTTCTGTAGGAATTAGTGAATATGCTTGCTGTGGGCCAATAGGAACCATTGTGAACGGTGAGAGAAAAATCTAGTCTATTATTCTTCACACGATTCAATAAGGAAAATCAACCATCAAATTATTGAATGTTGCTTTTGAATATCTGTACTTAATATGTTTTAGAAAGCTGTGTAAAGAGGGGAAGTGGCTCAAATGGTACAATTCTGGTTTATCATGTAAGAAGTAGGAATCTCATTCTTTATTTTTCCACTGCGGTCTGGGTATTGACTCAAAGCAACCAGCAGAAGGGCAATTACCAACTGTAAACATTGATACACCAGCACAGAACTAGGAGTTTAGGAAAAAAGACACACTCAAATGCTGCAAAGAGTCTCTGTGGCACAATCGAGCAGTCTATTAACCAAGGGTTTGGTTGGTGGTTTGAGCCACAAGGGATATAGTCTTAAACAAAGCTGAGAGGAAAAAGGATCTCTACAGTGCCGGAAATAATGGTGGGAATGTACTTAACTATTGGTGCTGAGTCTTTCTGTTGGTATTTTTTTTTACCGCAGTTGATTCACTTTTCCAAAATAAGATGAGAAACTGTCAAATAAGTCATATACAGAGAAAATTGGCCAAATCCAAAGCACTATTTCCTTCCTGCTCCTATTCCGTAAAGGAACCGTCACTAGTCTGCACTATTACAGGTTTAAAAAAGGAACTACAATCACAATTGAACTTGTGTTTCCAGAGCTTTAACCTGCAAATGATGATTGCCAAGGCAAATAATACTGTATTTATTTGTAGGAACTGACAACACAAATGAGAGACTCATTCAAGGCTCATTTTGTTTTCTGATTGCAAAATTGTCTTGAACCAAAACACCACATTACAACATCAACAATGTGGACATTTCCAATGTTTATGTGATTAAGAATAAAGCATTGAAATTGTAATCAGCAAAAGCTATATTTGATTAGAACATGTTTACTTCAGATTGGTTTATGACGTTTTAGATTTTAAAGTGGAGCAAAAACCAAGGGCAAATTTTGCTTATGAGACCAAATAAATATGCAAAACAGGGCAATTATACCCCAACACGCAACATTAGAGGTGGAAAAAATGTAAAAGATACTGTTTGGATGGAGCCATTTTGTCGGTTAATAATTTGCATCTACAGATGGTTAAGACTGGTTTGAAAGTGTGAAAACTTAGCTTAAAAGAAGGAGGAAAAGTTTGTTTCTATAAGAATTCCATAACCTTACTTTAACCAAAAGATAAACTAAAAATCACATTTGATAATCTATGGCATGAAGATCTCCTCCAAGTGAGAAAATAACAAAACAAAACAAAATACTAGACACAACTAAACACTAAACACAAAAATACCCCAAAACACCCAAATTGCCACTCAGCAACAACCTTAGTAGTTTATTTTACTTTATGTTGATGGGGGAAAACGGCCATGGCGAATTCTCGTGCAGTCATTCACGAATATTCATTGCGAGTCCTGTTTTCATAACATGATGTCAAACGACAGAGAGGGTACATACATTCATATTTGCCTGTAGCTTTTTCTGCACCTCTCCACCAATCTTCCTTCTACTCCTACGATGTTTTAATCAGGAGAAATCACGAAGGAAGCTGAAAAAGCTGATTATAAAAACAAGCCATACGTCCTCATCAGAGCAGCGAGCGTCTCCGGTGTGCCGAGCGCAGAGTGGAGGGGAGCGGGGGCATCATTTGCGCTGATGCTTTCATTTTGCTGTATTGCTGCCATTAGCGCCATAATTGTGTGTTGTAATGTCCTGGAGAGGCTGTGGCAGCAGAGGCATCAACACCTCGCACCTAGGGCCCCTGGGAGCCCGTGGCTTCATACCACCGCACTGTGAAGTGTGAATACAATGTGGACACTTCATTGACCAAATATTTCACACATTTCTGAACACATTTGCAAGACATATTTAAGATGAATTCCAGATGTATTTAGTATAAAATGTTGAAGTAAAACAATGTACCTGGGTTTATGTGTACAATACAATATATTATAAATGTATTCCCACCGGGCACTCAAAGTACTTTACATAAATTGTTCTATCATTTGTTGCACATCAAGGTTCAAGGATTTTGTGTTTGTCTTCCTTTGCATACATTTAGTTTGGACCAATAGGTCAGCTGCACATAAACAGAGACAAATAGACACAAGCACAAAAAATGGCTAAAGACTCTTTGCAAACAGAACGCCTGCATTCTAAAGACTGGTACTGTACCATGAGTTGGCTCTAATAGTGCATTCAGACCAGTGCATTCAGTGGCATCCAAATGTGTGCTGGATGCCCAAGTTTGACACCTGTACATTTGAAGACAGCTATCCTGATCTGAACCCGAGTGGTATGTTGCACTTCTGTGCTAGGCACGTATCGTCCATAACCAGAATCAGAATCAGATTCTGCCTGTTGCGGTGACAACCCTCGAACCCGGTGGACACCGGAAATAATGGATTCCATCAGGCTGAAGAAGGAGGCCAATCAGGCCTCTTTGGCTTGTGGGACTCGGGTTGTTGACAGGTATTGGCGTGCTGGGTGCACTGCAGCTTGTGCTGTTGCAGAGACAAAAACCCGGGGCTGGGAGGAGTTCGGGGAGGCCATGGAGGAGGACTATTGGTTGGCCCCAAACATTTTTGCCAAACTGTCCGGCGCCTCAAGAGGAGTATTAACCATCTCTGCAACATCGTGTGGCGGTCAGGGATGGTGTCTCTGGACTGGCAGACTGGGATGGTGGTCCCTCTGTTCAAGAAGGAGGACTGGCGGGTGTTCCAATGATTCAGGAGGAGCAATGTGGTTTTCGCCCTGGTTGTGGAACACTGGACAAGCTCGGGTTCTTGAGGGTTCATGGGAGTTTGCCCAACCAGTTCACATGTGCTTTGTGGATCTGGAGAAGGCTTTCAACCGCATGTGGTCCGGCGCCCTTTGCTCAAGGCTGTCAGTTCCCTGTTTGACCGAAGCAAGAGCTATGTTCGCATTGCCGGCAGTAAGTCAGACTTCATCCATTCATTTTTCATGTTGGAGTCCAATATGAAAAATTAATGGATGAATAAATGACTTCGCCAGGGCTGCCCTTTTCACTGGTTCTGTTCATTGTTTTTAAGGACAGAATTTCTAGGCACAGTCAGGGGTCGGAGGGTGTCCGGTTTGGAGACCACAATTTATCATCTGTGTTGTTTGCAGATGATGTTGTCCTGATAGCACCATCAAATCTAGACCTGCAACATGCACTGGAACGGGTTTCATCCCAGTGTGAAGCAGCTGGGATGAAGATCAGCACCTCCAAATCCGAGGCCATGATTCTGAACCATAAAATGGTGGCTTGCCCCCTCCTGGTGGGTGGAGAGTCCTTGCCCCAAGTGGAGGAGTTAAAAAATCTTGAGGTCTTGTTCATGAGTGAGGGAAGGATGGAGCATAAGATTGACAAGCGGATCGATGCAGCGTCTGCAGTGATGTAGTTGCTGAGTCGGACTGTTGTAGCGAAGAAGGAGCTGAGTCGAAAGGCAAAGCTCTTGATTTACTGGTCAATCTACGTTTCTACCCTCACCTATGGTCATGAGCTTTGGGTAATGACCGAAAGGACAAAATTGCAGATACAAGTGGGCAAAATGAGTTTCCTCCGCAGGGTGGCTGGGCTCGACTTGGAGGGTGAGGAGCTCAGTCACAGGGAAGGGGCTCAGAGTAGAGCCGCTGCTCCTCCACGTCGAGGGGAGCCAGCTGAGGCTCAGGCATCAGTTTTAGAAGCCTCCTGGACGCCTCCTTGGCTTGGAACTTCTCAGAATTCTGTCTGCGGTGAGGGAAGTCTGAAAATCCCTGCTTAGACTGCTGCCCCTGCCACCCAGCCCCAGATAAGTGGAAGAAGTACATAAAGTAATTCAAACAAAGTACTTTACAGAACAAGAAGGTGCAATAAAATCACGGCAATACAATGAATTACAAAATGTTTACCCATTATAATTACACAAATAAAATAATTTTAGTCATATGCACAGTGTTGTGGAAAAATATAATCTGGCCCTTTGCTTTTTCATTTTCTATTCTATTTTAATTTTATTTAGTTCTAACACACAAAGACACAGCTTGACACAACCCCTTCTTGCCTGGAGATTTACATTTCCCAGGCCAGGCCCCGTTTGGTTTCACACTAGGACAAATAGCAAGACATGTAAATTGAAACAATGCAAATGTTATCCACTGTCTCTCGAAACCCCTGTTTCCTTTGTCCCTTTGTACCCGCGCTACCTGACTGACCGGTAACTTTCCGTGTGTTTTGGGTCATGTGACTAATGTATATAAATAGGGGGGACCTGGGACGAAGGGGCAGATTCTGATCATGTAATGTACCAGAGAGAGAGAAACGCCTGATTAAATCATCTTAACATTGAGACAAAGCAACTCGCCTCCGTGCCTTATTTTTGCCATCACAACAGTTAAACAGAAGCATTAATTTTAACAGTTTGTGTGTTCGCCTCACTGAAAAAAATAATATAACTTTTATACACTTGAACGACAGTAACATAACAGCGTGGCAGTAACTCCAGCAGGAACATCCTCTTTCTCCTGTGGCCTCATAGATTGTCAGAAAATGGTCTGCTACTCACTTGATCCTGACAACCCGACCATGTCTTGCAAGGCAAGGGGTTCCAATCTGCGGGTTAATTTTAAGAACACTCGCTAAACTGCCCAAGCCATCAAAGGCATGCACATCTGCACATTGTCTGTGTGATGTTCTTGCTAACTCTCTTTTGCTGTCCGCATCATGCAGTGAATGTCGACAGCACTTTCATCCTATATTCAACCACGTTATTTGTGATGTCATTATCCTCATATCAGAGATAGCGAAGCGAAGAGTCTCTGTGATCTTTGCACACTTAATTTAGGGATGAACCATCACACTCTGCACTAGAATAAAAAAATGACCCGAATTTGATCTGGTTTTTGCGGATGGTATATGCTAAACACTTTTAGGCGAGAGTTTTTAAATTTGTTGTTTCACGGACTTTCCTTGGCATTTTTTAAGAAGGGAGGACGGAATAAAAATTCAAATAAAAATGTATTTTCACGTTATCAAATCACATCTCTACCATCCAGAAGTCGGAGTTGAATTTAAAAATAAAATTGTATTCTAAATAAATGTCTTGGATTCTTAGACTATAGGCCCTACTACCACCTCTGTACATTGTCTACATAATTATAGTTATCAATGCAAGAAATTGAAAATAACACTTATTATACTGAGCGGTGTACAAAAATGCCTTCAAAAAAGATGGCTCCAGCAAAATGTCAATGATGTAAGCAGGGACGTGCATTCAGGGGGGGGGCAGGGGAGGCAGGGCCTTAAATAAAATATAAAAATAAATTAATATTTTGTCATCTGGTATGTATTATAAACCCACTTTCCGTTTGAATCCAATATCGAACAATATTATGTCAAATAAGAATGTCAAAATGTTCAGATGCCATTCACATACAGGGGGGAGGCTGAAGCTGCTCAGCCTCTGGAGCACAGACACACTCCTCACAAACTGAGCTGGTGCAATGCAAAATGATGTGTCACTCTCTCCCCCTCTGTTTATAACAAATAAAACACCCTGACCATGTGTATTTCTGAAGCATGTTTTAGGCTCACAGATTCATTATAAAACCGCAGTAAAAGTTCGCGCATGCTCCTGAGCCCGGCCGTGTCTGGACAGGTTTCACTATCTTTGTTATTATTGTTTGTAGAATCTGGACGATTACATTTCCAAGTTAAAACGTTTCACAAATCTGGATTTTCAAGCAAAGCAGGAGGTTATAACTAAAGAAAGACCTACACCGGAGTTGAACGGGACCTATATATCTAAAAACACTGACGTGACTCATTGAACATAGCCTAATGGTGAGCGATACTGCTTTGAACACAAGAGAAAGTGTGTTCAACTCCCGCATGTCCCAAATTTTTTTTGGCGCCTCACTCGCCCTGAACCTCACCGCACGTCACTGGATGTAAGATTATAGATGCAGCACTGGTGTGCAGCCTGTTCACAATATTCATGTTTAACACCCTTACATAAATTGTAATTTGTTTTAAAGTAAACATTCCTTCCATAGGTTTCAGAGATGAACCGCTGCCGTTGCAATGTCATAAACTAACTGTTTAATGGAAGGTGGAACTCACAGAGATCAGACAGAAAGTAGTCCCAGACTGACAGCTTCTCAGAAAATGCATCATCTCGTGACCAAACAAGTCGGTTAGATATACTTTGAGTCTTGACAGGAACAGAAAGTGTCCAATTAATGAAAATGTCTTAATGAGCTAGCTTAAATTTGGCCACAGTGATTTGAACCAACGCTGTGGCGTAGGAATCTTTTACACGCTCAAGTAAGCTGCGCTCAAGCGGCCTTACAATGCCATCAGATGAGATCGCGTGTCTCCACACAGACGAGCTGGACATGTCGACATGAGGAGGACTTGTGCTACTTAAAGGGCAGCGACAAAATTATTTGCGTATTCTTCATTTCCTCGTTCGAACTCGATGAGTTCAATGAATGGGATCCCGAGCAAAAGCCACGCCCATCCCGCATCCTTTAAGTTAATCTACCAGTCGATCTCATGGATCTATGGTCGATCTAGGAAGCCGTGAGTTGCGAGAGTTTTAAAGCTCTCTGACGTTCTGACGCAAGTGATCTAACTCGGTGTCGGAGTTACTGGTGCAGAATACATTAAAAAAAATGTAATCCACGAAAAAAAGAAAAAAAAAACATGGTTTTTTTTTCGGATATCCGTTTTTTAACGTCGGCGGGCTCGCGAAACATCCATCCATCCATCTTCTACCGCTTTATTCGGGGCCGGGTCGCGGGGGCAGCAGTCTAACCAGGGACTCCCAGACTTCCTCCTCCCCAGACACTTCCTCCAACTCCTCCAGGGGAATGTTATGTACCAGTGTTTCCTACCTACGGGTGAGAAACACTGGTTCATTTCTGGTTTCTTTTCTCTCTTTTTTTTTCAAATAAAAAAGAACTAAACATAAAACACAGAACACAACACGAGAACAAGAGAAGTATCTGGAAGTATCTGTTTATTGTGTTCATGGCAGGAGTGTATAGGCCCAAATACATAGTTCTAAAATTGAGGGATGGTAGTGTCAAAAACGGTCTGCCGTGCGTTGTTAATTTCGGTGTAATATTTTTGTGCAACAGGACAGTCTCAAAACACTTGATAGTGGTTTGCCTCCTGGCTCCCACAGTTTCTCCAACTGTTAACATTTCCTTGTGAAAATGGGCACTTTGACATTGTGTTATAAAAAAACGCTAAATTCCCTTCAGTTCCACCACTGGGATGTACAGACATTTTCCCACTCTTTGTCTGTTAAAACAAGGTTACCTTCTCTTTCCCATTTCGTTTTAATATATTTAGTACAGAGCCTTTCCAGATTAGTAATGCATAGACGTAATTTATATATTCCCTTTGTAAGTTCAGTTAAGGGACTTCTGTTCTCCATGCATACATTCTCACACATCACTTGTCACTGTCTAATAGATTCACTGCTTGTATCTGTTATGCCAGCACAATGGCCCTCTGTACCTCCTCCCTGAGCTCAATAGTTCCTTATCAGGGTGCAGCACATTCGTGGGGTCAGACAAGATGCTCCTGTCTCCTCATGGCCTGTTCATAGAGCTCCCACAGACCAAGAGAGACAGAACGGCTTATCATTTTGTATCATTACAATTATTTTAAACAGTTGTCGTTTGTCCCCTAAAATTGTCAATTGCTTTTCTCCAGCAAGAGAATTATCTGTCATCAGTGGTGACAGAAAATTCTGAAGGCAGTCTGTCATTTTGAGATGTTGAAAATCAAGCAGCGACCTATTGCTTTTCAACACCAACACGTTAACCTACAAATGTTACAGAAAGTAACAACAAATGTTGTTACTTTCTAAACCAGTTTCCGTCCTTGTGCATTCCTCTTTTTGTTGTCAGGTTTGGCCCAGGCACTAAAAAGATCCCATCTTGTGGCTGGAAGTCTTTTGCACAGAAATAAAAACTCTCACAGGGAAATGAATACACTGATCTGTGTAAAGTTGCACATCTATGATTTCCCCCAGTTGCTTCAGATTTTGGTTGTCATGGCAACTGTGTCACTTCCAGACCCGTACAGACACACAAAAGAAACTCTAGGCAAGGCAAGTTTATTTGTAAAGCACAATTCGCACACAAGGCAATTAAAAGTGTTTCACACACCAGGAAGTCATAAAGGCATGACAGAAATCACAAAATGTTAATTTCTCTTAATTCAATTTAACAATTTTGCTGACATGAGTCATACATTTTGTCCGTGCTTAGTGATTCGCCAGATGGAAAACCAAATATATTGGACCACACTGGCAGACACTGGTTACATCACTTTAAGATTCTTTCCCATGCTTGACCGTCCCTAGACGTCAACGCGCTATCTGCCTCTGCACACGTCTGTACTGAGCATATGTATCTTTTACAACAACTCTTTTTTCAACACCTCTACCATTATGTGTGGCGCTTTGTATCTTTAACGAAGGACCCAGTCTCGTCTGCCCCCTCCATAGATTTAGCTTTCACTAAACTAATTGTCCCAGACAAAACTCAACCAAAGCATTTAGTGTTAAAACTCGCTCTTGATCAGTGGGTTGGTGCGCCAGGCTCTTCCTGGACTTTGCAGTGGCCTTAGTGCTGACTGACTTCGCCATAGGAATGGGAACTCCTGAATTTATTATATTTAGCAGTTAATTTCTCTTCAATTAAGATTCTTTGAGCTCCTTCCGTCTGGACAATGGAATACACTCCCTTTGCCCAAAAATATCTTAATACCCTGTGCCATCAAAGAGCTGTCAGTCATCGACCGCAGCATATTTTTTGTCTTGCTTGCAACTGTTGTTGCTGCGGACATATCATGCTTAGATTTATTGTCTCCTGCTTTTAGCCATCTTGGCACTGTATTACATGTTTCAGTAGATGCCTATATGTGACTGACCGTCTGAAAAACCACAACAAGTCGGCAACAAGACGATTTCGTGCAAAAACAGTCTTTAAGTTATTTATTTCCAAAATAGTGATTTTAGTTTTTTTGCAAAATGTGCAAGTTGGAGTCATGAAGAAGCCACTCCATGTTTCAGATAACAGTATTCGTAGCATTAAAAGTATACATTAAGCCGTGAAAGTTCGGTAGTTTTCAGCTTCTCTGTTGGGACTTTTGGGGGGTGTTACCTAATCTCCATATGAACTGCATGAGCGGTTGTTATTTTAGTCAGCCAATGAGCTGCGACACACATGGCTACTTATTATTCAGCATCACGCCCTGGCTTTTAGCACTACATGGAAAAGCATTGAACGGAGATGAATAAAGACGAAATGGAGAAAATACGTAACTTTGACTGCAAATGCAACGGAAGAAGAAAGTAAAACTCTCTCCTCATTGTGTAAGTAGTCATAAGATACATTGTTTTTTGTCTGTATCTTCGTGTTGTTTCTTCCTATTAGCAACTAGGCTAGGCTAGTGCCTTGTCGTTCTCGGCCTCTGCGGCTTATTTTTTGGTGTTGTTCTGTATTTCTTCACCCTTGGATTGTGAGGGTTGTGTGGGTCATGCGGGGTGTGTTTTATGGTGGTTTGGTGTTAGTTTTCGTGATTTTATTGTCACTTTTGCCTCAGGCTTGATCGCGCAAGGCTACACCGGAGCCGGACGGAGCTAAGCTAAAACGCTGCTTTAGGCTACAGCACTGGACTTCTCTGCGCCCTTACTTTTAGTTTACACTAAAGGATTGCTTTACCGCTGACTTTTGGGGGTAAACTGCATGCTTTTGGAACTGAACTTTCGTTACCATGTAAACGTGTCGCGCTGTTGAGCGCACTGATGTGAGATCTAGCAGTGTTATTGACTCTAAATCACAGGTTGCCAAACATGAAGTTAAACTGACCGCCAAATGGCTTTCTGAAAAACTTGATAGACTGCAGACTAATAGGAAATCATTGATAAATAAGGCTAATAGTAAACGGACAATGCAGAGTTTTATTGAAAATGGTAAATATCTAATGGTCCAAGATGCTCTTAATGAACTGGTTTTAAGTTGTGGCAAAACAAGATGTGATTTGTTAACGTGAAAATACAATTTCACTTAACTCTGTTTGTGTAGATTGTTACCGTTAGCGATTAGTGTAATAAACATTTCTTAAATCTAAGGTTGTTCTGAATGCACCAAAAAGAGTCAGTGTGACATCTGTAGAGGAGGGAAGGGCTTATCTCAATGAGATGCAAATGAGCAAATGTCCTACCTTGTGAGCCCAGGTGAGTAATGTTTGAGCCCCGTTTTCTTTGAAAGAGGAGTTCAGAGGTGTATACATTCAAATGACCACAACTTATTCAAATATGACCAGATCTACATGAGCGAGACGTCATTGGATAGCTTTGAATTTACACTTTCAGAAATAACTCAAAATGTCTCTGGGGAGACTTGTTCCTTATTTTCAGGCGGTCGGCGACATATTTGGAAAACTATAAATTAGAGAATAACCCATGAAAAAAACAGCAAAGCAACCATGTAGCAATGTGATGTCGTGCTAAATGCAAGTCTGGTGAAGTTTTATGGAGCTCAAAACTGAACAGGTTTATTTTATGGTACAGTATGACAGATGAACAACTAGTCACAGGCAGTTGTTTATACATGGTTCTCATCTACCCATGCTCCTGATTGGACAAAATATTCCTGTCACTGGAAGTTACTTCTCCATGATCACTCAAATGCACTGGTAATATAACGTATCACACACTAAATGTAATATTATTATAAAGTACTGGGATCAAGAAAATGAAATGATTATGGTTCAAACCAGGAGTGGGCAACCTTTTTCTGCTCGGGATCTACTTTTTAGGTCAGCAAACCGCTTCAATTTACCAGTAGATTTTTATTATGGTGGCAAGGAGTGATTTATCAGGGTCAAAAATATCAATAAAAGACTTGTGTATTTAAAATATGTAGCATATTATTAGGGGGTAAGTAAGTAAGAGTAAATGCAGTAAATGGTCGGCTATACTAGGAGCCTGGCACACGTGCTGTGCCTTAACCACTCGACCCCCAGGCAGCACCCTGGCTACATGATATTTTCATGGCATTGCCGCTTTGTTTTGGGTCTGCTCAGGGAAACATTAACCAAAGTGTCATTTAAAGCCTAACCTAAGATTTGGATCGATCCCGTTCACATGCACCGTTCCTCATTCTCCTCAGACGCCATAGTATGAGACACATGAGAAGTGATCACCTGACTGCTGCACTTATCCCAATCACAAAGTATTTCAAGGGAAAAGAGACGCTAGTGACGTTTCTACACATGCCCATGCTTTGTTTCCAGGTACAGTGAGTGCTGGTCTTTTCTCTCACCTGTGATTGCATTACCCTGCATCACTTTCACACCAGACTTGGCCCGCACCAGAATTTAGGACGAGTTACAACGTGGGCACCTGCGGTTAATTGTCAGGGGCTGCCCGTATATGGACAAGTTCTATTTTCGTTGTAAATATAGCCCTTTTAGTCAGGAGCCCTGTATAGCCCAAAAAGTGCGGTGGATGCCTACCTCTTTCTTATACTTGATACATGAACTAGAACAGTCTTATACCTGCGCCTTCGATATGGAGTTTTTCCCAATTTGTGTTTTGAATTGAATTTCATGTGTTATTTTTACATTTCTCTACTCAACCATGTTGCATTCCATTGTTTTGCAATAACTGTGTTTAGATTCTGTTCCCATGATAGCTAAAGTTGCAAAAAAAAGTAATTCAGTTCAAGGTAGGTATAATGGATCTTCTTATTTTGCAGCATGTAATGTAGCCTGTTCATTGATGTTCACATCTTTCCAGAAGGAAGTGGAACAGACACATCAATGACCAGTGGATCCAGATGCTCTTCAACTGCCTAGGAAAATGGTCTCCACTCCAGATGAACGGTTCTTCATCTGCCTGGAGAAACGGTCTCTACTCCAGATGAACGGTTTTTCATATGTCTCAAAAAACTGGTTCTCCTCCTGACTGGTTCCAGTCTATCTGGAAATGGAAGTCCGCCTGTCCGTTCCGGGAGTCGAATCTCTCCTTCACTGAAACTCCTCAAGGTTTCTACAATACAAAGAGGTTTGGTAAATTTTACTTGCCGAGAAGGAGGGTCTAAGGACAGGGGAGCTTGGGACATTTGTGACTGACCATGGATAAACCAGGCACAAGTCTCCCCTGAGACATTTTGAGTTATTCGCAGATTCTGAAAGTGTAGATTAAAAGCTTGAAAATGATGTCTCACTCATGTAGATCTGATCATATTTGAATAAGTTGTGGTCATTTGAATGTGTACACCTCTGAAATCCTTTTACTGAGAAAACGGGGCTCAAACATTCCTCACCTGTGTGAGCCCAGAGTCACAGGGGTGCTCATTTGCATTGAGATAAGCCCTCCCCTCCTCACACCGTCACACTGACTGTTTTTGGTGCGTTCACAAAAACCTTTGATTTAATAAATGTTTATTGCCCTAATCACTAACGGTAACAATGTACACAAACACAGAGTTAAGTGAAATTTTATTTTCACGTTAACACATTACATCTTGTTTTGCCACAACTTAAAACCAGTTCATTAAGAGCATCTTGGACCATTAGATATTCACCATTTTCAATAAAACTCTGCATTGTCCGTTTAATATTAGAGGCCTTATTTATCAATGATTTCCTATTAGTCTGCAGTCTATCACGTTTGGCGGTCAGTTTAACTTCACGTTTGGCAACCTGTGATTTAGAGTCAATAACACTGCTAGATCTCCCAGCAGTGCGCTGAAGCAGCATAGCATTAGCTTAGCGCCGTCTGCTCTGGGCCCGAGGCAAAAGTGACGAGGCAAAAGTGACTAGGCAAAAGTGACGAGGCAAAAGTGAACACTAACACTAAACCACCATGAAACACAGCATTAAAGCAATCCTTAAAAGTAAAAGTACCTCAGTTCCGTTGCAATGCAATGCAGGGGTCCTGTGCTGCAGATCTCACAGCTTAGCATAGCTTAGCTTACATTTTTTCTACATTTACAATTTTCTTTTTTTTCCCAGTATTAAGATGAGCTGTTGTTTATTCTTGTAGTTTACGTTCAATTTCTTGGAAAACCTTTGCATTGATTTCATCCGGTGGAACAATAACAAGCCCGAACTCAGCAGCTAGCGCAGGGACAAACGCCACGAAAACCGGGGCACTTTCGTCTTAGGCATTTGATAGATGTAGTAGTGGTAGAATCATAAGCTCTGGAGAAAGTCTGGAGAAATGAATGAAATGAAAGGAGAACACGAAGCTGCTGCTGGATAAGTAGCTGAATAAGTAGCCATCTGCTTGGCAGCTGATTGGTCAAAAAATAACATTGCATAATGTAAGGCCCCGAGTGGAGAGTTGGAAAAAGACCCAAAAACTACCAATTTTTAACAGCTTAATGTATACTTTTAAGACAACCTATAGTGTTATCTGAAGCACGGAGGGGCTCCTTCATAACTTCAACTTGCAGATTCTGCAAAAAAACCAAAATCACACATTTGAAAAAAAAACTTATTTTGTCTTTTCCTCCGTTTCGTCCAGGCCGACTTGTGGCAGTTTTACGGGTGGCGGGTCACATTTGTCCAAGGACACAGGGTGCTGGGACATTGCCAAGTCCCCTATGAACATTGTTTAATCTGTTCTCACTGTTGCCCTTCGAGACAACCACTGTTGTGATTTTGGGCGTTACAAAAATAAAAAGTATTTAATTGAATACTACAATATTTTCTCATTTATGTGGTTGTTGATTTGTTAAGTATACGGAGATAGTGTGTTTAATAAAACTGAATTTGAAGGAATCTGATATAATGTGTAGGTAGGCTGTTCAATCGATTCCATACATTTTTTTGACCTGTAGGCTTTTTTTTTGTCATCCTAGTCTAGTGACCAATCTCAAAATGAAATGCAGAATTATTCTATTCTCTCACTGCAGCTAGTGTTTCAAGCACCAGCAGTTGCAATGCTGTTGTACTAGTTGGTTTGTCACAGCAACAGTTTGAGTGTCGACCTCACACGCATCCGCTCTTTAGTCTGAATAAAGTCATCTTTCTCATTCTTTGCTCCATATTTTTCTGCCAATTATGCGGCGCTCGAGCAGCTTGGAGCCTTGGCATCGTCTCCAGAGCCTCTTCCTCGTTTCAAGTCGGTTCCAGCTCCTTCCCACACTGGCCTATATACATTGTGCATTACATAATCCTCTGCACCACCTGAGGGCAGCAGTTCCCGGGCGACAAGGGAGAGCTCATAAACAAGCGCTTGGTTTTTATTTGGATTCCGATTGATATTAACCTCTTTATACTCTTTCAAAGTTCTAGGCACAAACTTTATAAAACGGGGAAAATACACTAGAGCATGGTGAAAAACTGAATTTAAAGTCCAATAAGACAAATGGGTGGCTCTGTTCACAAAGCAGGAAATGTGCAATTACTGTGAAATTCATGTGCAATCTATGTGCTGTCGTGACACATATTCATGTGCAATTACTGTCGGGATCACATGCAATGGTATTTATGTATTTATTTGTCTATGGGAGTTTTTATTTATTTATAGGAGATCTTCTACTGAAAGTGTTTATCAGACTTCCTATAAGTGATCTGTTCTTCTGTATCTACCTCTGTATCTACCTGCGTTGCACCAATGAAATTTCCCCATGTGGGACAATAAAGGATTATCTTATCTTATCTTAACATGCACTGCTTCAATCACACCTTAAAACAGCGCAGACAACCCAGGCTTTATGAGAGTCAGCAAGGCTGACAGCTCTGATGAAATGTGTTCATCCTAACATTACTGAGACCAGCTGCCAGTGTTTATTCATGGGTTTCAAATTTGTGTCATACGCAACATTTCAAGGACTTTTTCCTATTCAAAATATGGAGTATTTTGGTTTTAAATTGTTTATTCCTATGGCAGTAGTCCTAATGTCTCATCATTCCGACACTCATGCCCACATATTGCTACAGTCAGTAAATACTGTGGCTCGCTAAAGTGTTCGTACTTTTAGGACTTTTCCACATTTTGTCACATCACAACCGGAAACTGAAATCAATTGCATTGTAAGAGCAACATAAAACTATTTCACCCTGGAAAGACAAAGAGACCACGAGAATGGACTGTTTAGCAAGCTTTATTCGTGAGTTATTTGGCACTCAGACCCCGGCGGAAGACGTTGCAATCATGGGCACTCCATGATCTATGGTCAGGCCACGAGGCCGCCATTGATCACGTGGTGGCCCGAGAGGGGCGGATGCGTAGTGACGGGGAGAGTAGGGGGCGAAGCCCTGAAAACTCGAAGCGTCTGAAATGGAGGCCTCTATTCACGGAGATGTGGTGAAGGACCGAGGACAGGAATATGAAGCACCTGGGAGTAGATAATAAATGACGTAGACACGGGGAGAGCTGGAGGATGCGACTAAGGAACAGGTAATGAGGAAATATGAACCACCACCAGTATTTGTTGCGAGACGAGACTTACTAGAGATGCGAGGAGCGTTGAGCCACCAAGATTGGAGGCAGGTAGGGACGAACATACGGGCATGGGCGAAAGGGACTGTCGCCCGAGTTGTTAGAGGGCTGTGGAGGATATGCCCTGAGTGGCCGCGGATGTGGCGGCTCCTATTCTAAACCGGTACCCGGTGAGACGAGGGGGCGGATTGCATAGGATCGATGTTACCCTCGGGTATTTCCGAAACCAGGGGGCTGCTGTCACGGGCTACCTCTGGAGTTAGGAACAGCGGGGAATGAAGTGCGCCGTGGTTTGACCCGATTGGGAATTTACCCGATGCCCTGAGCCACGTGTGCGTGCTGTGATGATGCAGGGGCTTTACCTTGAAAGTTAAATTATAATCGAATTCTGATTCCCCCCAAAAATAAAGGAGGCGGCAGATGACAGAGAGTGGAGGTGTTGGCAGACAGCTGAGCGTGGACTGGAGAGCGCCGGCAGACGGCGGAGCGTAGACGGGATAGCCCCGGCAGAACGTAGACCTGAAAGCGCCGGCGGAACGGCAGAACGAAGACCTGAAAGCGCCGGCGGAACGGCAGAACGGAAACCTGGAAGCGCCGGCAGAACGGAAAACCTGGAAGCGCCGGCAGAACGGAAACCTGGAAGCGCCGGCAGAATGGAAACCTGGAAGCGCCGGCAGAACGGAAACCTGGAAGCGCCGGCGGACGACAGAGCGTAGACCTGGAAAGAACGGCAGAATGTAGAACTGAAAGCGCCGGCAGAACGGCAGAGCATGCACGCAGTGCGCCGGGGCAGACGGCGGAGCGTGCACACAGTTGCGCGCACGCAGAGCGCCGGGCAGACGGCGGAGCGTGCACACAGTTGCGCGCACGCGGAGCGCCGGGCAGACGGCGGAGCGTACACACAGTTGTGCGCGCGCAGGGCGCCAGGCAGACGGCGGAGCGTGCACACAGTTGCGCGCGCGCAGGGCGCCGGGCAGACGGCGAAGCGTGCACGCAGTGCGCCGGAGCAGACGGCGAAGCCCGCACGCCATGCGCCGGAGCAAACAGCGAAGCCCGCACGCCGGCAGAACGGAAACCTGGAAGCGCCGGCAGAACGGAAACCTGGAAGCGCCGGCAGAACGGAAACCTGGAAGCGCCGGCAGAACGGAAACCTGGAAGCGCCGGCGGACGACAGAGCGTAGACCTGGAAAGAACGGCAGAATGTAGAACTGAAAGCGCCGGCAGAACGGCAGAGCATGCACGCAGTGCGCCGGGGCAGACGGCGGAGCGTGCACACAGTTGCGCGCACGCAGAGCGCCGGGCAGACGGCGGAGCGTGCACACAGTTGTGCGCGCGCAGGGCGCCGGGCAGACGGCGGAGCGTGCACACAGTTGCGCGCGCGCAGGGCGCCGGGCAGACGGCGAAGCGTGCACGCAGTGCGCCGGAGCAGACGGCGAAGCCCGCACGCCGTGCGCCGGAGCAAACAGCGAAGCCCGCACGCAGTGCGCCGGGGCAGACGGCGGAGCGTGCACGCAGTGCGCCGGGCAGACGGCGGAGCGTGCACGCAGTGCGCCGGGCAGACGGCGGAGCGCGCGGGCCGTGCGCCGGGGCAAGCAGCGAAGCGCGCGGGCAGTGCGCCGGGGCAGACGGCGAACGTGCACGCAGTGCGCCGGGGTAGACGGGAGAACGTGGACTGACAGCGCCGGTAGACGGCAGAAGGTGAACTGAGAGCGCCGGTAGACGGCAGAAGGTGAACTGAGCGCGCCGGTAGACGGCAGAAGGTGAACTGAGCGCGCCGGTAGACGGCAGAAGGTGAACTGAGCGCGCCGGTAGACGGCAGAAGGTGAACTGAGCGCGCCGGTAGACGGCAGAGCGTGGACGGGAGAGCGCCGGCAGGCGGCAGAGCGTGGACGGGAGAGCGTGGACAGGAGAGCGCCGGCAGGCGGCAGAGAGTGGACAGGAGAGCGCCGGCAGGCGGCAGGGCGTAGACCTGAAAGCGCCGGCAGGCGGCAGAGCGTAGACCTGAAAGCGCCGGCAGGCGGCAGAGCGTAGACCTGGAAGCGCCGGCAGGCGGCAGAGCGTAGACCTGGAAGCGCCGGCAGGCGGCAGAGCTGGAAGCGCCGGCGGGCGGCAGAGCTTAGACCTGGAAGCGCCGGCAGGCGGCAGAGCGTAGACCTGGAAGCGCCGGCAGGCGGCAGGACATGGGCTGAGAGTGCCGGTAGACGGCAGAACGTGGGCTGAGAGTGCCGGTAGACGGCAGAACGTGGGCTGAGAGTGCCGGTAGACGGCAGAACGTGGGCTGAGAGTGCCGGTAGACGGCAGAACGTGCCGGTAGACGGCAGAGCGTGGGCTGAGAGTGCCGGTAGATGGCAGAACGTGGGCTGAGTGCCGGTAGGCCTTAGATTATAATAGAGTTTTAATACCCCCCAAACCAGAGGAGGCGGAGCGACCGTGTAAAAGCGCCGGGAGTCGGAGACGGAATGATTTGTCATGGAAAAATTAAAAACCGTTCCGCTCGCGGAGGAGGCGGCACCGGAAGTGAGGTGGGGCCGCGCAGTCGCCAAACAGATGAGTAGAGAGGGGAGGGGGCGAAGCTAGCCAGGTCGCGCAGTGTGGAATGAACTCTGAAGTAAGATGGCCTTGGAGGAACAGATTTGGCCCATTAAAACAACCAGAGGGGCCCGGAGCGGGCAGATTCCGGGGAGAGGGACAGTAAAGGAACCGTCTGTGGGGCTGGACAGACTGGACCGGTACGCGCATGCGCGAGTAAGCCGGCTTGACAGGCAGTTTGAATTGAATCGCGGGCCTTTTTGTGCAGCGCTTGCGCTGATCGCTTTGCGACGGTGAGTGTAACATGACTAGAATTACCGTACTTTCGGGCTATAGAAAGGTGCTCCAGAATGGGAGCTGCCCTGAAATTTGGGAAGTTTGTACATAGCTGGCTGCGCCGTCATGCGCCCACGGTGTAACGTGGGATATTTTAAACGTGAATATATATTACATGATGCGACGTAACAGTTGTCTTTTGGACCGGGGGATTGTAGTGTGCCTGCAGACTGGGCACATGACCCATTTCTAGTGAATATGAGTCTGAGACATGCAGCGCATTTATTTTATTGTTTAATTATATATTTATTTATTAATAAACCCACAGAGTGTTTGGTAAAAGCTGAGGAGCAGATAGACTTCTGATGAATGAGATTGGACCGAGCTGAATAAAAGCCCTAAAGGAATGAATGGCACGATTTGTACAATGCATGGAGCTGCCTCGATCTGCTCCACAGGAGCAGCGTGCGTGAGGTGAGAGGGCGGGGCGAGGATGTCAGGAATGAAAAGACGAAAAGTTAGATTGTTGGAGACCCGTAGTTGAGAACCTTGAAATCTTGCTTAAGATTGTGATTCAAGCAATATTCTCGAGATGGAGACAATTTAAAAAATACTTAATTTCGACTGGGGAGATCGCTGGGCGTCCGGCCTGGGGGCCCCGTATGGCCAGCGGCGGGCCTGGGACAGGCCCCTGGAGTCGAGGACAGAGCGCTGCCGCGTGTTGGAGCCTGACGTGGAGAGGAGCGTGTTCTGGAGCTGCTGCGCGATGAAGCTGGACCCGGTGTCAGTGTGATCCGGTGGAGACAGCTGTGGCGCGGGAGGAGCCACGTGAAGGAGACGTCCCGACGCTCAATGCGGAGGAGAGGCGCCGCGGCACCGCAGCGTGCGCGGAGCGGCTGATGATGATGATTTCCTGGTTCGTGCCGCGGGGCGCGCGGCTGGGAAGCGTTTCGAGCAGAAGTGAGGAGTCTTGTAATGAGAGAACGCGGCGAGACGCTCAGCTCTTCCACCGGGTCAGGTGGATGCGCTCTTCCGAAGCCGGAGGACCGCGGGAGGGCCCGGGGCCCCCGTGAGAGGAACACGGAGGGTCATCTGATTTGAAATCTGACATAATATCAGTCGCAGTACGGTTTGAGCGGCCGAGCCATCTGCCTGAGAGCTTAAATGCGACCGCCTTAGCGCTGATTGGAGCGGGGAGGAGTCACTGGGAGCGTTGATTGGGGATGAGGAGCAGGTGCGAGGGCCATGGTGCAGACGCCCCCTGACCTTTCACCCTACTTCTTTGGCCAGGAAAAACTGCATAACCTCTTTGGGATAAGCGCAGAAACCTGGGAGAGTCCATGGTGAAGGAGGGATCTGACTCTCACAGACGGACAGGCGGGCGCCCGCTTGAGTGCGATGATGGCGCTGGGGAGAGGGGTCCTTCCATGGTGGCCTTGATGTAGGATGGAGTTAGGTCTTCCAGGCTGAATTTACGCAGGCTTCATATGTGACATGAGCGGTGGATAGGAGACCTAAAATGATCAGAACCAAAAATGCAACCCAGGGAATGTGGCCCTGGGACCACATTTAAAGCAAAACAAGGCTGCGCTAGGTCTGGACAATAAAGAGAGATGGATTTATTACAAAATACATTTGTTTTATTTAAATATCACAGGAGTTAAAAACAGGCCTGGTTAAATCAGTTTAAGATTCAGATATTGGACAGATGGAAATTAAAAGGGACAAGCACACATATTTAGCAAACACTGTAAGCCAGGGGTGTCAAACTCATTTGGGCCGTGGGCTAAATTTTGACGCTCAGGCTGGGTCGCGGGCCGAACATAACGTAAAACATAAAACAATAAAAAATATAAGAAATAAATAGCTTTATATAGCCTACGCTGTTTTTGAAGCAATTACTGGATCGATTAAAAAAAAATTACAAAACGTTTGTTCTCATAGACTGAAATTTATTAAGAAAAACAAGTGTAATTTCATCCACACTGCACTTCAGTTTATGTGCATTACAACTTCAGAGTTGATCTACAGAGATAAACATTTAGTCAAAGATATTTGTAACTGAAAAATATTGTATTGACTTTATAACAAAATAAACTAAAAAACCTTTTAAATGTACTAACTAACATTTCCACGTCTGTGTAGTTATCTGTACACCTGAACTGACACACCACAAAATACAAACAGACGTGGGAGCGTTTAAGTAAGGAGGTTAAGTTGCCTTGAAAATATATGTGGCCAGGTGGTAAAATGATGGACACAGACACCAGCAGCTCCAAAAAATAAGTTGGGTCTTTTATTTCCCGACAGTCCTCAGGAGGAGAACAGCATTAATTTTGGTTCTATTTGGCTTACTAAAAAAAGATATATTTTACAGTCTAACATCTGTGTCAGGAACTTCAAGTGTTCAATTTTGGTCACAACAAAATAAAATAAAACCAACAAAAAGACAACAGCAGTGGGCTTAAAGTCCTATAAAAACACAAAGAATAAACACATCTTAATTTATACATTCGACTGTGGATACAATGAAAATAAAATTACATTACAATCACACAGTATGACAATGAACTTTAACTCACTTGGAAAAAATGCAAACAGACTGCTCGGACCACACTCAGCACAGAAGGACCACGAGCAGTACTGTCTCCCCTCTGCATTAACCACAAGTACAAACTTGGTCAACAACCAAAAACACAATATTAAACAGTAATAAACATGACAATCGATTGATATTATAACTCACGCCGTCATGAAGTTTCAAATTACCCCTACGTCAGTAGTAACACGCTTCACAGTAGTCGATCTACATCGATCCTTGTTTTCTACAAAATTAGAGGAGAATGCATCTTAAAACATTGTCTAACGATATTAAAGATTATTTTTGTACTTAAAGCTCATTTTCAAGAAAGATTCACATTATACGAACCAAATTCTGCTTTCGCTCAACGAGGCACTCGGCTGTCACGCTGTGGTGACGTCACATGTGCGCAAGTGTGACTGTGCTCACATTTGACGACAGTGACATCTGCTGGCTAAACGGAGACTTGCAACAAGCTTTTAAACTGATATGATATGACCCGGCTACATATAGAATAGGTGCTTGAGGCACAGTGTTCCATCAAACCAAACTCTTTTGTCAAATTTTGACACTCAAGCTGAGTCGTGGGCCAAATATTGTGTACAAAATAAAACGATACAAAATATAAGAAATACATTGCTTTTTTACAGCCTAGTAATAGTTGTGGAGACTGTTGCACAAATCTGCAGCAGATGAAAGACTGAGTCCATATTCATACAGCAGCAGGAACAGGAACATGGACTTTTGATGTGATTTTTGATATGAAATGTTGATATCACAGACATGTTTCTGCTCAAACTCAATGTGAGCTCACTATATTCATAGTTTCAGCTGATCATAGATTCACATTTATGCTTGACCATGAGTGTCACCCCCTGCAGGACATTCTGTCCGCTCTGGAGAGCAGCGTCAGTGAGAGACTGATCCTCCCTCGCTGTGTGAAGGAAAGGTTTCGCAGGTCTTTCCTTCCTGCTGCTGTCAGACTTTATAACAAACACTGTCCTGAACACTCGCAATACTGACCTAACCATGTGCAATTCCGTCATATGTGCAATTACTGTCGTGATTCATGTGCAATTACTGTGATCCAATCCATGTGCCGTCATGACACATATTCATGTGCAATTACTGTCATGATCACATGCAATGGTATGTATGTATTTATTTATTTTTATCTTTATTATTTTTCCCCCTCCATCCCTTGTTGGGTAATGGGAGGTTTTGTTTATGGGAGTTTTTGTTTATAGGAGATCTTCTACTGAGAGTGTTTTTCAAACTTCCTATAAGTGATCCGTTCTTTTCTTCTGTATCTACCTCTGTATCTACCTGCGTTGCATCAATGAAATTTCCCCATGTGGGACAATAAAGGAATATCTTATCTTATCTTAGTGACAAATGATTCATGTAGTGACTCAAATGAGGTCATTGTGTTTTGTGTTCACAGTCACATTAGTGTGGACACTGTCATGTTCATACTTTATTACACTCTGACCTGTGTTTTTACCTGTGGCTCTTGATCTGTCCAGGTTTGAAGAGGATGTTTTCCTCACAGAGCATCATCACAGAAGTTTGTTTTCTTGTTGTTAGCTCCACATTAGCTCCACTTTTAGCACAGCTCTAATGTCCACAAAACCGTCTCCTTTCTTTCTTCCACTGTTTCCTAAAGCCACACGTCTCTTTTCCTCGCTCAAAAGTGCGTAAAGTGCGCAACACGCGTCATTACTTCTCAGCACTTCTCCCTCGGTAGTACACACAGCAGTGCAGAACAGCGCGGGGGAGGGGCGGCCACCGGCGGCATTGTGGGACGTGTAGTTTTAGCGATAAAAACAGTTACGGATGTAACTACGGTTCTATGAATCGATTTAATTGAATATATATATTTTTTTTTATATAAATTCGAAATGTTCGGCGGGCCGGATTAAAACGCCTTGCGGGCCGAATTTGGCCTGCGGGCCTTGTGTTTGACACATGTGCTGCAAGCCATGCACAATGAACAAATAAAAAAGATCAGGCAAAGCAAACTGAATGACAAAATAACATGAAGTTTCAAATACATAAAACATAGAGGGACTTAACAAAATTGAAGATATACCTACACAGCAACCAGTTGTTATTTGCTAGAACCCCTTTTTGTTTCAAGTGCATGGTGCCTCCACCCGTACGTTAATACATAGTCCAATTTTGATTACATGGAGGTTTGTCTGCAGCAAGATGTGGATGTACAATATTAAGGAACAAAACAACGGCTCCCTTCACAGGAGGTAGCAGCCTGAAGAGCGCCTCGTGCTTCACGCCTATGGAACGACACATGGACTTTACTAGAGGTATTGCATGGCACTTAAAAAGTGCCATTTTGCTTTAAAACTTCAATTTCGCCCGCAAATAAAGAAAAGAAAAACAAGGAGCAATAAGCTTTATGTCTAATCCAACATAGACTCTAAATTGAAAGACAGCTTCAATAGCTAAACAATCTAAGAAGACAGATTGTAACATCCATGAAATAACAGCTAGCTCCAGCATTGCATCTACTCCACCACTAACCTCACAACAGAAGAGTTGTGACAAAACATTTATAAGATAAGATATTCCTTTATTGTCCCACATGGGGAAATTTCATTGGTGCAACGCAGGTAGATAGATTTGAAGCTGACGGTCTGTAACCTTGGCAGAATGCTGACTCTCAAAAGCTAATGATGCTACGGCTATCACAGCTCCTGAAGAGACGTCTTTGGACATAATGTGGCAGGGCGGGCGTAAATTGACTAACCGGCAGATTAGTTAAAACTTATAAAAGCCAGAGGTCACTTGTTGTACTTCCTCTGACCCACCTGCTGTGTTTAGCGCTCTACTGTGCGCAATGTTCATGTGGTGGCTAGCAGCCCTGCTAGGCAGTTTAGAGAATGATTGCGTGGATTGTCATTGCTGCACCTTGGGCCTACTGACCTAGGCTGTTGTCTAGCAAGTTTCTTCCTCGGGAGCAGGAACCTGGACTGCCGTCTTGTCTCGTCTTGCTTGTTTCTGTTCTACTGAAATGTGTGAACAAGAGGGACTGGGGAAATAGTTTTATTGTAAATGTAAAATAACCTATTCAATAAATGTATTTAATGGAAACATCTCAAAAAGCAAAACACAGAGAACTCAACTGCAGCAAGAGATTAATCCACCAACATGGGGCATTTTGGTTCAGGTAATGGTCACATTATAAGACATTTCAATGTTTTGAAGAGACTTGTTTGTTTCGTGATCTATTGGTTTTTGGCTGACTTTATCTTACAAAGTGGTTATGGAGATGTTAAACAATCTTACTTTTTGTCTATTTTATTTTATTACAATGATCGGTTGTCTGGGTGATGATAATGTCACAGAATTGAAAATGGTATTTACAAACATACATGTTTTATACATTTAAGTTGTTGATTCGGCACACACTTGGGCATCTTTTTTGCACATACACTTTGTGTCTGAGTGCTAAATGTGGACGATTGGGTTTATGGGAAATTGGCCATGTACATTTGAAAGGTAGTGGGGCGTGGGGTGGTCCGGAGAAACAGTGGCTCCAGTTAAGAGGACTGGCACCAGGATTAGGCTGTGGGACAACCTATATTAGACATATGAAACTCAAGGGGCACTGGAGAAACAATAAAGGGAATGAACCTCAGTGCACACCAAAACAATTTTCTAATCCATATATAATCTACTTGTTTTATTTTCAATAGAGAAAGATAAAAAAAAAAAAAACACAAAGGCAGATATAGACACAATAGACTTGCTCCTGATTCTCCTATCTACATTACTGTAGAACACACTTTGGAAGTTCAATGCCAAGGTGCTTAAGAAAAATATGTAAAACGACACTGAGACTTATGTAGAGGAAAATGTGGAAGGAATCCTTGTGCTACAGGAAATGTAAAAGATTAGAAGATAAATTAATGATCTGACCTCACATAAAATAGTTAAGAAAAGGCTCTTTAAAAAACAAGGATATTTTGAGAGTGGATCAAAATGTTCAAAATTATAAACCTGTAAACTTGTACAACAAGCTGAAAAAGCTTCTTCTTTTTTTAAATACAAGACAGTCAGAGTAATGTAGTTTTAATCAAACAAGACCACATTTCATCTTCATTTGAATCTTTCTACAAAACGCTCAACTCTCAAAAAATTCAGGAGATAAAGAAGATGAAATAAATTATTTCCTGGACACTCTCAAATTGCCTGATATAACTGAAGAGCAATAAAAAACAAGGAGCTGAAATAACAGTGTCGGAAAGACAAGGTGCAGACAAGAGATTAAAGAACAATAGTCTTCAGGGAGCGATGGGTTCACCCCAGAGTGGTATAAAGCTCTAAAAGAAACACTTATCCCTTTGCTTTCAACAACTTTTAACTGAGCCATAAAAAAGCTTAGATTCCTCTGAGTTGGAAAGAAGCCATCATATCTCCCTAAAGAAGGGAAGGACAGACTTGACTGTGCCACATATGGACACATTCTGAATGTAGATTATCATAATAAAACCTGAATTATGTCCAAAAAAATGAAACAAATACAAACAAAAATTTAATTCACAGAGATCAGATAGAATTTATTATTGAACAAACACAAGATAACATAAGACGATCTTTACACATATGAATCATATTAACAGCCAAAAAGCTAGCTGACCTTATTTATGTAAGGGGCTGAACAAATTTCAAATAGATGGCTTCAATAAAAAAGAATATTGGGGCACTTTCACCCACAGCAGAGGGCACACAGTGGATATTCTAATTAGAAAAGGGAGTTAATATTTCAAACATCATTGTGGTCGATGTTGCGCTGTTTAATCATTTCTGTCTTCTCTGACCTGTCTGTTTTTCCCAAACCAACCGGCTGGTCTTGCAGTTGTTTGGAGAAGACACATACATTAAAAACAATTTAATTGAAATGATAGCAGAGGTGTTTATTGAAATGATAAACTTTGAAAATGTCTCATGTTCTAATGTAAATTATTTGATGAACTCTGTTATCTAGTGTTTTGAATGTTCTGGACACCATTGTCCCTAGGTAAACATTGTTCAAAATAAGCAGAAGGCGCCATGGAGAAATGATAATTCGGTCAGGGCACAGAAAAGGGAGTGCCACCGGGCCAAGTGGAAATTGCGCAAGTCAAAGCTCCAGGTTCAAAAAGAGATTTACAGAAATAAGTTGTACATGTACAACCTCATTTTATAACTAGGGAAGGATATGTTTCTGAAATAATTGGAAGCTGGAGTAACAACTCGCGTGTCCTGTTTGCCACAGTAAACAGATTAACAAACCCTCCAGCTCAGCTGCCGTTAGAACATATTTCCACATGTGTAATGAGTTTGCATTATTTTTTAATGACAAAGTTCAGGGCATTAAAAATGCTATGAATTCCACAATGCAAAAAATTACCCTAAAACCACCTAGACACTGAAGGCAAACACACACTTACACTAACACACACTCACACTCACACTCACACTCACACACACACTCATATACATACACACACACACTCATATACATACACACTGAAGGCACACACACACTGCCTTGATCCACAGCTCGGTACCACCCCGTCCCACGCGGAGGGAGGCACGGGGGATTCTCTCCTTATCTATGCAGGTTTTGCTCACCGTGGGAGCGGAGGAACAAGTCCACATCCGGAGCTAGGATTGTAACCAGTTCATGACTCATCCATCCCATCCATCCTGCCTGTTCGGAGAAGAACCACGCCTCCTTCACCATGAAATAACACTGTATAGTCTTTTAATCCTTTGTCTTGCTCTCGGCTTCAGCTCGTAAGACACACGTCTGGTGTGCTCCGCTGACCTAGGCAAAACCCAGATATCTGTTATTGCACATTTCTGGAAACCTCTGTAATAGGCAATAAACCTTTCTACTTGGAACAGTCGTTTCTCCTGGTCATCTCTCTCCGATGCATGAACACGCAGAAGGGCACAAGATGCTTAACCCCTTCAACACTTAGCTGCTGACTCACTTTGCACCTGTAACTGACAAAACTGTCCAGGAGATTATCACCAGTCCGAGCTCATCTACATGCTGCTGATGTGTTACGCACCAGATTTCTAAAGTCTGTGTTAAACAGTTTGTTAGCACCACTCACTCACATAGTTAACATGTTGTTTCAATCTGAAACATTCCCAATGTCTTTGAAAACTGCGGTCATAAAGCCTCTCCTAAAGAAGAGCAGTCTTGATGCTGCAGTACTGAGTTTACCAGCCCCATTACCGGTTCATCTCTAATCTGCCATTTTGGGGCAAAGTCCTGGAAAAGGTTGTTTACCAACAGCTCACAGATTTCCTCTTAATAAACAACTCATTTGATGTTTTGCAGTCAGGTTTTAAACCTCATTACAGCACTGAGACTGCTGTTGTCAAGGTGACAAATGACATCTGCCTGAACACTGACACGGGCAAAGCCTCAGTCTTAATTCTGTTAGATCTGAGTGCTGCTTTTGACACTGTCGATCATGGGATCCTCTTACAGAGACTAGAGGACTGGATGGGCATCACTGGCACTGCTCTAAATTGGCAAAGGTTGTATCTAGAAGACAGTAAGTACCTTGCTGAAATTGGTAACTGTGTCTCAGACCACATGCTCTTGACCTGTGAGGTGTCCCAAAGGTAAGTTCTGGGACCCCTTCTGTTCAACCTCCACCTGCTGATGTCACATTTCGTTTTATATTTTCTAAAAAAAAAAAAGACGGCTCAGTCGCATAGGTATTATTTATTTACATCCAGTCCCCAAAGTATTTACAGTGAACAAACGGAGACAATCAACAACGTATGTACAGGATCCAAAAACTTACTGCAGCAGACAGTAAAACGGGGTCTCACAGTGGACATGACATGCTCTCTTTGGCGCTCTCCCAACAATGAGCAGAGCTCCTTTTTTTAGCCCCCTATTCCATCCCCTAGGCAAACCAATTAACAAATGATAGGGGTGAAAAACAAAAATAGCATAAATCAACAAAAACACACAAAATTATATAGTCCCTTTAACTTAAAATGAACTCCCCGTAGCTCTACATATAGCTTGGATATTAATAACAGAGGAAACAGTCATAAAAAACAAAAATCTAAATTTTATTGAAATGGTCAAGTCCTCGCGCCAACTTGTACTTTAAACTGGGGTTGGCCCACCAGGCAGCAACAGCAGCAACAGGTGAGTGTGGTGCGTAGGTGCCGAGTTTGTAGCATCAAATGCACTAAAGTGGGGAAAAGTGTCCAGGCAATGGGAAAACAAGTTGGGGAAGTGAAGGGCCATGATGCAAGTTAACCGGTCATGGCACTCTCGGGCACCTCGGAAGGTGCATCGGGTGAGGGAATAACGGGGATGTTAGGATGCACCCTCACAGCTGACATTAGGTCATTTAATATGCAGCGAATATTTCACCCTGGAGAGACTCAGACACAGGACACAGAAGAGATTGATTAGCAAGCTTTATTACAGAGGTTATTTGGCGCTCAGACCCCGGTGGAAGACGGTGATCATGGGCACTCCATAATCTAATTGAATTAGATGTCTCCCCCCGGAGCCTGGAGACTGGTGGTGGTAGATATGGAGAGAAGGTAGAGGATGAGGGGAATGCAGAGGAGGAGAAGGGGAGACGTGGGTCGCAGTCATGGATGTATTATATTATCTGGATAGGGTACGCCCCATCTGCCTCTGGCTCCAAATTGAGCAGTGGCCACTCCGCAGAATGCAGCCTCTTGGTTGGACCATTTCATGAGTTTGACCTCTAAAATTACCAAACATGCTAAATTGTTTTTAGTCTAAAAATAAAATAGAAGGAATTTCACATTTTTAACCTCCCGGTTACGGAGTACGCGCGCCAAGCGCGCACGTAACCCTCGTGAACGAGCCTCGGGAGAACATGTGACGGAAACTAAACACAAGCAGAAGAAAAGAGACAAGACGAGACAACAATACACGTAAGTTGTGTTTGTATATCATTCCTCACGTTTCACACATCGTTCCAGATGAAGTGTAAATCAACGATTACACAGTTAACACAAGTTCACACAAGTTAACACGAGCTTACACAAGCTAACACAAGCTAACGTTTAGCTACACAAAGATGCATTGGAACGACACGTCGTGATGGCTCATGACTTCTGCAAATAAATAACCCATTATTTCTCCTACAAAATGTTCTAAGAAACAAAAGGTTAAGCACAGACAAGGGAAAACTAGAGAAAGAATGGGAAATAAAGTGATGTTTGTATTATGTGCAATTAAAAACTACAAATCATTGAAATATAACCTGCTGAAATGGATAATATCTTACATATACAAATGTAAAGGTGTTTAAAAGTGACAGTCCTGTACTTACAGGGGCTGAGACTACATTTGAGGTTTTATTACCCATTTAATAATGAAGTGTGCTGTGTTTAAACAGCAAAGCACACGCTTGTTTTCTATAGAAATGTCATGGATTTACTTCCATGGAATTTGTGCAGAGATTTAGCAAACATATGAATTTTGTTCTAACTTCTAAGGTTTAAACATATGCATAAGTAAACAACTTTTGGTTCTAGCTTTAAAAATTTATGTGAAAAGAGGAACTTTTGTGTTACAGAGCAAAATGTTACTCTGTCAATAACATATTCCAGTTTTTACAACATGATATATTGATGTTCTAATGATTATTTTTCTCATCGTCTCCAGAGTGAAGCAGCTGTCCAGAGCAGAGCTGAGCGTCCTGACCAGTGAGTTCGGTCTCTGTCTGTGCTGACCAGAGCTCTACAAGTCACTATAGGTCACTACAGGTCACTGCAGACACAGTCATCTCAAGTAAACTCCTGACGACTCCTAAGCAAAAGGTATTTTAATAATAACTTGTGCCTCGACTAAAAGTAAACAGTGAGTAGAATCAGCACTTTGAATTTATAAAATGTCTGTTAGTTTTGTTATGACCAAAAATACTAAATGATAATTGTTCTTCAAAAGAGACACTGCTGTGTCACATGTGTCTGTGAAGCAGCTTCAGGACAAACATGTGAAGTGTATGTTATCTGACTTGTATAATCTAAAACATGTGAAGTGTATGTTATCTGACTTGTATAATCTAAAACATGTGAAGTGTATGTTATATGTCTTGTATAATCTAATGCTGTGACATGTTCTGTTTCTCTCTTAGTCAAAGGATGGAGCTGAACGGAAGAGTTTACTGAAGTCCTTTTCACCAGAAGACTGCGTAGCCATGGAAACAAAGTCTTGTTAAATACCGAGATATTTAGTATTCAACGCAATAATGTCACATTCATGTGCATATAACTGATGTAAATAGTGTTCATTTTACCATTATTATTATTATTAGTATTATCTTGTCTTATACTAGCTGTTTTTATTTTATCTTTAAAGAGCCAGAGTCGGCTCTACCTCCTGAGGAGACTCAGGTCTTTTGGAGTGACAGGGCCACTCCTGAAGACCTTCTACGACTCTGTGGTGGCATCAGCCCTCCTGTACGGTGTGGCCTGCTGGAGCAGCAGCATCACAGAGAGGGAGAGGAAGAGGCTGGACAGAGTCATCAAGAAGTCCAGCTCCGTCCTGGGCTGTGCTCTGGACTCGGTGCAAGAGGTGGGGGACAGGAGGGTCCTGGCTAGATTCACATCTATGCTGGACCATGAGTGTCACCCCCTGCAGGACACTCTGTCCGCTCTGGAGAGCAGCTTCAGTGAGAGACTGATCCACCCTCGCTGTGTGAAGGAAAGGTTCCGTAGGTCTTTCCTTCCTGCTGCTGTCAGACTTTATAACAAAAACTGTTAGTACTGAACACTCGCAATACTGACCTAACCTAATACTGATGTGCAATTCTGTCATATGTGCAATTGCTGTTGGAATTCATGTGCAATTACTGTGCAATTACTGTGAAATTCATGTGCAATCTATGTGCTGTCGTGACACATATTCATGTGCAATTACTGTCGTGATCACATGCAATGGTATTTATTTATTTATTTGTCTATGGGAGTTTTTATTTATTTATAGGAGATCTTCTACTGAAAGTGTTTTTCAGACTTCCTATAAGTGATCTGTTCTTCTGTATCTACCTCTGTATCTACCTGCGTTGCACCAATGAAATTTCCCCATGTGGGACAATAAAGGAATATCTTATCTTATCTTATCTTATATGTTTAGATTATAAGTCATATAACACACACTTCACATGTTTGTCCTGAAGCTGCTTTACAGCAGTGGCTCTTTTGTACAACAATTATTATTTAGTTTTTTTGGTCATAACAAAACTAACAGACATTTTATAAATTCAATGTGCTGATTCTACACTGTTTACTTTTAGCCGAGGCAAAAGTTAATATTAAAATACCTTTTGCTTAGGAGTCGTCAGGAGTTTACTTGAGATGACTCTGTGTCTGCAGTGACCTGTAGAGCTCTGGTCAGCACAGACAGAGAGCAAACTCACTGGTCAGGACGCTCAGCTCTGCTCTGGACGGCTGCTTCACTCTGGAGAAAATGAGAAAGATACTCATTAGAACATTGATATATATGTACATCTAACAGAGAAAAGCTGGAATATGTTGACAGATTTACATTTTGTTTTGTAACACAAAAGTTCCTCTTTTCACATTCATTTTTAAAGCTAGAACCAAAAGTTGTTTACTTATGCATAAGTTTAACCTTAGAAGTTAGAACCTAATTCACATGTTTACTAAATCTCTACATATTCCATGGAAGTAAATCCATGACATTCCTATAGAAAACAAGTGTGTGCTTTGCTGTTTGAACACAACACACTTCATTATGAAATTGGTAATAAAACCTCAAATGTGGTCTCAGCCCCTGTAAGTACAGGACTGTCACTTTTACACCTTTACATTTGTATATGTAAGATATGACCCATTTCAGCAGGTTGTATTTGAATTATTTGTAGTTTTTGATCGCACATAATACAAACATCACTTTATTTCCCCTTCTTTCTCTAGTTTCCCCTTGTCTGTGCTTAACCTTTTGTCTCTTAGAACATTTAGTAGGAGAAATAATGAGTTATTTATTTGCAAAAGTCATGAGCCATCACGACGTGTCGTTGCATCTATGTGTAGCTAAACGTTAGCTTACGTTAGCTCGTGTTAGCTCGTGTTAACTAGTGTTAACTGTGTAATCGTTGATTTACACTTCATATGGAACGATGTGTTAAACGTGAGGAATGATATACAAACACAACTTACATGTATCGTTGGTCTCGTCGTGTCTCTTTCTTCTGCTTGTGTTTAGTTTCCGTCACGTGTTCTCCTGAAGCTCGTTCACGAGGGTTACGTGCGCGCTCGGTGCGCGTACACCGTTCACCGGAAGGTTAAAAATGTATTTTTTAAGTATTTTAAAAACAGTCAAAGAGCAAAATTCCTTCTATTTTATTTTTAGACTAAAAATAATTTAGCATGTTTAGTTATTTTAGACGCCGAACTCTGGAAATGGTCCGGCCAATAGGCTGCATTCTGCGAAGTGGCCACTACTCAATTTGGAGCCAAAGGCAGAGGGGGCGTACCCTATCCAGATAATATAATACATCCATGGCTTGGTCGCAGTAGGGTTTGAGTGGCCGAGCCATCTGCCTGAGGACTTAAATGCGACCGCCTGTGCGCTGATTGGGAGCGGGGAGGAGTAACTTGAGAGCGTTGATTGGTGATGAGGAGCAGGTACGGGGGCCATGGTGCAGACATCCCCTGCCCTTACAACCTCCTTCTTGGCCGGGAAAAACTGCATAACCTCTTTGGGATAAGCGCAAAAACCTGGAAGAGTCCATGGTGAAGTGAGGGATCTGACTCTTACAGACGGACAGGCGGACGCCGCTTGAGTGCGATGATGGTGCTGGGGAGAGGGGTGGGGGGACGCCGATTTAAGTTAGGTCTTCCATGTGTCCTATCACAATTATGCAGACGGCACTCAGATCTATGTTTCGGCAGGTGAATATGGACCAGTGTATTCACTCTGTCACTGGATCCAACAGATCAGTGTGTGGATGCAAAGCAACTTTCTCCAGCTGAACTCAGACAAGACTGAAATCATCGCCCACAGAAACAAAGAGAAAGTGTTGCGGTCACCTCCAGAGTCTCGCTCTAAAACCTACAAATCAAGTTAGAAATCTAGGGGTTATTACCCCTAGATTTTCGGACTCAGACTTTAACTTTAACAGCCACATCAAATCGATAACATCAGCAGCTTTTTACCTTCTAAAAAACATTGCCAAAATCAAAAGTAATGTGTCCAAACCAGACTTTGAGAGACTTATCCATGCCTTTGTCTCCAGTAGATTTGACTACTGTAACGGCCTGCTCACTGGCCTCTCCAAACAAGCTGTTAAACAGCTGCAGTACATCCAGAATGCTGCTGCTCGGGTCCTGACTAGAACCAGGAAATAACATCACATTAGTCCTGTTCTCAGGTCTCTGCACTGGCTCCCTGTGGATCAGAGAATAGACTTTAAAGCAGCTCTGCTTGTGTACAAGTCTCTCCATGGCCTAGCACGAAAGTACATCTCAGACATGCTAGTGCCATGTGAACCGTCTCGGACTCTGAGGACCTCAGGGACCGGCCTCCTGCTGGTGCCAGAGTCAGTACTTAAAATGGGGAATCTGCGTTTCAGTTTTATGCAGCTTGTTGAGATAATTATATTTTTTGATGTATTTGTATTGCACGCACGCACGCGCACACACACACACACACACACACACACACACGTACGCGGACACCCGAGATTTAGGGCTTGAAAACAAATGGTTGTAAAAGAGATAGATCCGGCAAGTGTCAGGATTACACACACATAGACTGATTGATCCACATAGGGGGGGGAGCCCTGCCCCTTGGGGGGCTCGGCCAAGGATAGTCTTTTGTTACGTAAGAGGGCAGAGGTGAGATTGCGGAGGTAGAGGACAGACGCATTTCCATCTCTCCCTTGATTGCATCTTGTAAACTAGCTGGATTATTGAACTTTATTAAATACAGAAAAAGATCTGAGTTCAGTCATCATTTGAGAACAGCCACCACAGGAACCAAAATAATCGGGAAGAGAGGAGACCAAGAGACTGGGTGATAAAAGGTCAAGCGAGGCCTCCTCTGGAGACAAAGGAAATGAAATCTCCGACAAGCTACAATCTGGAACATTCTTCCAGAAGATGTGAGACAGGCCTCTACTCTGACAATGTTCATATCTACGCTATAAACAATTTTGTTTGTCAGCATATGACTGAAATTATTTAACTTGCACTCTTCTCTTTTATATCTTGAACGTTTTTTGATTTCTGTAAATTAATGATTTTTTCCTGTTGTTTGAAGAACTTTGAATTGCCTTATGTATGAATTGTGCTCTATAAATAAACTTACCTTCCTTCAACTTTACTATGGTCCAACATCACAACATCAAGAATTAAATCAATGGACATCTGACAGACCCATTGACTCTGGAAAGAGGTTTGAGGCAGGGCTGTGCTTTGCTTTGTACTTGAAACCATTGGCTCAATATTTCAGACAATCAGAAACAATCAGTGGTGTTACAGTCAATTGGATTGAACATAACAGTGCTTGCGAGAAGGACGATTTTCTATTTTTATTGACCAAACCAGAAACGTCTATACCTACTGTTCATAATAGTAGTTCAATGGCTGGATACAAACCGAATGTAACTGTAAATGTTCATATTTAGGTGTAGTTCATCATCAAGATGTGTCAAAAATTGTAGGGATGAACTAGAAACCTCTTTCTTCCACTTTAAAGAGATACCTTAACCATTTGAATCTCATCATCATTTATATATATATATATATATATATATATATATATATATATATATATATATATATATATATATATATATATATATATATATTTCCTGTTTAATAAACAAAAGATAAAACATAAAAGAAAAACAACAACTTAAAATTAAATGAAACACAAGTAGTCATCTAATAGACGTATATACAAACAAAATCACAGCACAATTATATAAATAATGTTTTTTTTTTCCGTCTGATATCAGTCACAATGCCAGTCCAGTCCTTGATCGTTGGCGATGTTTCTTTGTTATGGCCTTTTTTCCCGCCACCAAAAGCACATTCCATAGGTACCCTCTGATTGTGTCCATGGCAGGAGTTTTGAGGCCGAAAAACATTCTCACAACATTCTAAAATTAAATGGGATAGTAATGTCAAAAACTGTCTGCAGTGCATTATTCATTTCAGTCGAATAACCCCAAAAGACTGGACAGTCCCAACATGATAGTGATGATAGTAGTTTGCCTTCTGGAGTTCCCTGTGAGTAATGGGCACTTTGACATGGGGGTTATATAGAAGCGAGGCACATTTTTCCCTCAAAACATGTAACTTTGTGGTTCTCCACTGAGACATACATATGCTTTCCCTCTCTTCAAGGCAAGGCAAGTTTATTTGTGGAGCACAATTCGTGCACAAGGCAAGTGCTTCACATAATAGAAAAAAAAAATCATTAAAATCACAAAGACATGACAGAATTCACAAAACAGTTTAAGACATGAAAGAGAAGAGGGCAAAAAAATTATTTCAGTCATGCACAGCTAAACACAACTGATTTGAACATTGTCAGAGTAGAACCTGTCTCACATCTTCAGACTGTTCCAGATTTTAGCTGCATAAAACTGAAACGCAGATTCCCCATGTTTAGTCCTGGGCACCAGCAGGAGGCCGGTCCATGTTTAGTCCTGACTCTGGAACCAGCAGGAGGCCGGTCCATGTTTAGTCCTGACTCTGGAACCAGCAGGAGGCCGGTCCATGTTTAGTCCTGACTCTGGAACCAGCAGGAGGCCGGTCCATGTTTAGTCCTGACTCTGGGCACCAGCAGGAGGCCGGCAGAGTCTGGCATTAAAAGCAGTTGAGTTTCCCCTAGATATATTCCAGAATGTATTGAATCTTACATTTGCAACACCAGCATTTCTTTTAACTAAGTTGAGCCCAGGCATAGCCTGTGTAACAAAATGTATAATGAATTGCTTTGATATATGTTTGTTTATTAAACCACACAAAATCTGTCTAGTATATTGATCTTTTTGGAGTTATATAAGTAGTCACTCAGTCTTTGAGAACTTCCCTTCAGAAAATACTACTGAGTTGGTTGATAATGTTTTTTTGTGGACAATGGCTAGCTGGTGCCCTTACAACTATAATAACCAGAACATATAGTGTCTGCGTGACATCACGCAGACGCTCAATAAAAAACACTAGAACATATAGTGTCTGCGTGACATCACGCAGACGCTCAATAAAAAACACTAGAACATATAGTGTCTGCGTGACATCACGCAGACGCTCAATAAAAAACACTAGAACATATAGTGTCTGCGTGACATCACGCAGACGCTCAATAAAAAACACTAGAACATATAGTGTCTGCGTGACATCACGCAGACACCCAATAATAATAATAAAAAACACTGGAACATATAGTGTCTGCGTGACATCACGCAGGCACTCAATAACTAGGAAAATCTGCAATGGCTGAAGCCATTGCTGGAGCGTCTGCGTCTCTCCCTCCCTCTCTCTCTCTCTCCCTGCCTCCCTCCCTCTCGCTCTCTCCCTCCCTCCCACTCCCTCCCTCTCTCTCCCTCCCTGGAGCTGCGAGTGTTGTTTGCATTTCAAAAAGCAGAAAATAAAACACATTTGGTGAAAACATGTTTGTGTCTGTTTCGAAAAATTGTAAAGGCAAAAGTAATGTACGTCCTCTGGAGAAGTGCCGCTTAGAATTAATATTCTTTAGACTTTATTCTTTAGGCTTTATTCTTTAGACTTTATTCTTGTAGTCTCACTCCATTTTTGTAGTTCCTCCTCTTTATTTTCCTGCCTCTGGACAGGCGAAGAATAAAGTCTCTTTATTTATAATCACAAATGTGATTATTTTACATAATCACGTTCAGTATACAATTATATAATTAGAGTATATACATTGCATCGATGTATATAAAACACAAGATAATCTTACCTGTTGTTGACAGAGATCCTAAACTACTAAAGAATAAAGCCTAAAGAATAAAGTCTACCTCTCCCCTCTCTCCCTCCTTCCCTCTCACTCCCTCCCTCCCTCTCCCTCTCTCTCTCTCTCCCCCTCTCCCTCCCCCCCCCTCTCTCTCTCTCTCTCTCTCTCTCTCTCTCTCTCTCTCTCTCTCTCTCTCGCTCGACTGGCTCCGTCACAAAATTCTAAAGAATAAAGCCTAAAGAATAAAGTCTAAAGAATTCCGCAGACACTCAATGCCCAAATTCATTTAAATAGGGAAAATTGATACTTTTGAAAATTCGACAATTCTGCAAAAAGTACAAGTTGTTCAAAGTAATAGCACACGTACTACTGTGAAAGCGATCGTAATGAGGTATAACATGTTGAAATCGGTTGAAGCGTTAAGGAGTTGAAACTGGCTAAATGGAAAATCATGGAAAATATAGTAAAAAATACGTGAAATACAAGAACATATAGTGCCTGCGTGACATCACGCAGACACTTAATTACCTACAATACTACAAGTAGAACTATTAGTGAGTCCATGTGACACAAGACCAATATACTGCATATCAGTTCCACTACAGTACATTTTTTATTTTATGTATTAGGAAAACATTTGTTTTGTTTGGGTGACATCAGCTGCTCAAGTAGCAGACCTGTAAGAGCAAGACTCTTGTCATGGAAACACAGAAAGTCATTAACAGAAGTATTCCAAGATGCTCTTGGGGGACCCGGGCTAGTCAAAATGTAGCTTAGTTTTCTGTTCATAAGAGCAGCTCCACTCTGTGTTTACAAAAGCTAGCACTATCAGCAGAGAGAGGCCATGAAGCAATCTCATATCAAAACATTTAAACTGCTGAAAATGCTGCAGTACAACACAACATTGAACATTTCAGCACAGACTGTAGTTCCACATTCATTTAATGAATAAAGATAAATGTTGGTGTTTCATCTCCTCGGACTTGGAGGCTTTGTGTTTGCTGCCCAACAATAACCTTAGGGAGCTCTCTAACTTGTTCTGGTTTGGTCCTGGTTTAAAGGTCCAATAACATGCAAAATCGACTTTTCAGAGCTTTTAACCTTCTTACATTGCTATTTGTGCTTCATATATGTACCCAGAGGGTTTTTTGATTAATTCCCGCAGTTTTTAGCTACATTACAGACTATCTCCTTTCCTCGAATCTCCAAACTGACGGGCGGTGGGTGCAAGACCGCGTCATAAGGGCTAGC
The DNA here is from genome assembly GCF_026437365.1 of Eucyclogobius newberryi. Lineage (NCBI taxonomy): Eukaryota > Metazoa > Chordata > Actinopteri > Gobiiformes > Gobiidae > Eucyclogobius > Eucyclogobius newberryi. The sequence goes on along the minus strand of NW_027315801.1, from coordinate 17,154,982 downwards.
ACGCGTCACCATCCCCCCTCCCGCCTGCCGTCTTCCGCCCCCTTCCCCCCGGCTCCGCGCTGTTCCAGGCTCCCGTGTCTCCCTACAAGCCCTAGAGTTTTTCTGCTTCGATTTACGACGAAACACGGTTCAAAGAGGCCCAAAACTTCATTAATGATATCGCACTCTTTACTATTATCACAATGGTGAAGGTTTATGTGGCAGTTGATGCAGCAACCGGGAAAATAAACGGAGAGAAGTTCTATCCGATACTGAAAAACCAGGAAATAAGAGCGCGATGGATAGTCTCAAAGTAGACTCTTTCTCACTCACTCGCGCGGAGCGACGCACCGCAGAGCTTTACAGCACACAGCTGTGGGGCACAAACGCGCTCTGAGACTACGTCACGGGTGGGCGGGGGAGCCAGATCGCTCTTCGCAAGGGTGGGGGCGGATATCAAACCAAGCCGTTTGGATTTCCGGGTTGGTGAGGGGGTCCAAGGTATGGGTGATATTTCTTAACTATTATGTTAAGGGTGTTGCACAACCCTTATTATTATCAATTATACACTTAGGATAGACTACGAAACGTGAAAAAAAGCATGTTATGGCACCTTTAAGCCCAGCTTGAGACCTAGCGTACATTCTGCTCGGTCCTCTTCAAGTCCTGGTTTTGTCTCGGTTAAGTGCATATGCACTCTGAATCACCTCTCTGCCATTTCCCTTTCAATTAGTTTAATCTAAGTCTACACAGCACACCAACATGCCACAACAGCCAGATCACGCTCACATTATTTCCACACATGAATAATGTCCTTCATTATCAAGTTTCTGCTGAAGCCCACACTTTCAAGGGTTAAACTTGGACACAATGAAAAACGTAAACACCTCTGAAAGAAACTGGCTGATTAGGAGGAAATGAGCCGTTCTCATGACAGCATAAATCAGCGGGAGGCCAGGGCTCGAATGGAAAGCTGGGGCACACAGCGAGGGCCTTATCAATCATACAGATAGAGCTGCCAGCCTATTGACTATGCACCAAATAAACAATATCTGGGATGAGGTTTAATGCTATTCCCTACACGAGCCCCATTGTGCATCAACGTGAACGCCTCTCGAGGGAGTGCTGAATTATTGAGACTGAGGTTTAAAAGGCCACGCTGCAGATCCTGGAGGATCGGAACAACAAACGGCACTAAAGTTCAGAAAGCGCAACAACTGCCCCAACAAGCTCTTAATTAGGCTCCTCTATTCCAGCTTCACAGCGTCATTAAAATGAAACACAGGCAAATACAGCTGGCTATTTACTATTTATATACAAATGGGAAGAAAATCATTTGCCAGCAATCAATATTGAGATTTATGGGTCTGAGGGTAGGATCTGCTGCTAACCTTACAGAGACAATGTTTAAAGCCTGCAGTCCACTGCATGATTTTTCTTTTGTCTTGTATTGGATTCTATTTATGGATGTAAAACTACAAGACGTAAGAAAAGGGTATTATTACACGCTTTACCCATCAAATAAAATCAAATATCAAAATTACAGATATATTTTTATGTATTAATCTTTATTTAACCAGCAAAAAAAAACAACGAGAGCAAAACCTCTTTTGCAAGGGATACTTTCAGCACACTAATTTAAAACAAGCGCTAAAACCCCTCAGCAAAACCAGAAACAAGAAGTACTGTAAAGTAGTATGTACATCATGTAAAACTCGTAGGTGGGAGAGTAATAGTTTAAATTATAAGTAGGGTATAGGGTAAAAGATAAAATTGTTTTTAGGGAGTGTCTGCAGAGCCGTGGCGCGCGGCCGAAAAAGCCATGCTATTTTTGTGCCGGCCGCGCGCCGCGGCTCCTGAAACTGCGCCGCTATTTGACCACGTTTTAGCGCCGTTTTAGACCGCGCCGGGTTAAGGTTAGCCATTTGACCGCGCCGCAGCTCTCCAGCCACGGCCTTGTTTTTAAGCTAGTAGCAGTGTGAAGTAAATATTCAACCAAATGGCATTTTTTCTTGTTATCGTTTTGATAATTTATGAGCATTGACGGTATTGAGTATTGAGTGGTAATTTTTTAAGTGGTTTCCATTTGGTTTACTTTTTGCCCATTTTGTTTTATGAATATGACATTTTCCTAACACAATGACAGCCCAACAAAAGTGTACATCCTCAGAGTTGTACTGGTTTGTGTAAAAGAGCACTACGTGCTAGTGATAATTTTGCCTTTGGAAAAGTCGAATAAAAGAAAGCAACACTGGGAGCTGTGGTCCCAGTTCATGTTTGAACATGTTACTTTGAGAGCACTTGTTTTTACTTTTGGTCACATGTTTGTGTTGGTCACATGTTTGCATTTATTGTTGGTCACATGCTGGTTTACTAGTGACCACATGTTTGTGTTTATTGTAGGTCACATGCTGGTTTACTGGTGGTTACATGTCTGTTTACTATTGGGCCAATGTTTGTGTTTACTACTTGGTCACATGTCTTTGTTTACTGTTGGTCACATGTCTCTGTATACAGTCTTCACATGTTTGTATTTACTGTTGGTCACATGTTTGTGTATACAGTCTTCACATGTTTGTGCTAACTGTTAGTCAAATGTATGTGTTTACCTTGGCACATGTTTGTATTTACTGTTGGTCACATGTCTGTGTATATAGTCTTCACATGTTTGTTTACTGTTGGTCACATGTTTGTGCTTACTGTTAGTCAAATGTATGTGTTTACTTTGGCACATGTTTGTATTTACTGTTGGTCACATGTTTGTTTACTGATGGTCACATGTTTGACAGATCTATTGTAGACGCAGTGAGAGGCGGGCTCAGTAGACACACAAAGGAAGTAATTTGTAAATCAGCATTTTAGAGTTACAATCATTCAAAAGTCAACCAAAACAACCGAAGTCGGTCGGACCATTACACATGTCTAGATGCACTTTACTATCCTTGATTGTTTTGATTGTATTCTGACAGTAGCAATGATTAACTACTCGCACATCTTTATCCAAGAAAATAATTATTTATTTTATTCTCAAAGGGGAGAAATTATGCAAAATCGACTTTTTGGAGCATTCCAATGTGTGATAAATGTATTCCCTGATCAGACACTCAGCGGGAGAGGATTTTTCACTCCTGTTTGAGGATTCTGACATGCTCTAGAGTTTCTGAGGCTGCACCCATGAACGCTCGTCAGCTTTAGTAAACAATAAGTCCTGCTCATCAACTTCAACCAATCTGTTTATGGGCATAAGGGAATTAGTTTAAGTATAAAACTTTTCTTAATTTCTGTCTTTCTGCAAGGCAGTTCTGGAAGATATTGTAAAATCTTCCTCTTTCATAAAAATATATGGGGAGCTTTTATTTTATATACCATGAATTTTAACTTAAAGCAATGTGTGTCTAATTGTGTTGTGAATGAGCATTGGCACTGTGTGTTGTTCTGTTCTGCAAATGTTACAATTTTAAGAGACACTCTGGAGGTGCAAAGTGACCCGCATGATTCCATAGAATTAGAAAGTTAAAACCACATTTCCAAACATTCTTCTTGCAGATAGCAAGTTCTTGCCATAGTGTGCATTCACCGAACCCTTCTTAATTGGAAAAATTAAATATTACTTATTTTCAAATTCTATGGCCCCATGCATGAACCTGACAACCTACAAAAATAATGAATCCAAGAAAAAAAAAAATTATAAAGAAAGATAATATGATAAGGTATGGAATCATAGTTAAATCTCAGTTTTTTCAAGAATGTGGGTAGTCAGGTTCATGCATAATAATGCACAGAATTCAAAACATCAGTATATATTTCACTGGTGCACAAAATGAACCGTGCATCAACATCCCTGTGTTCAAAAAACAAAATCATCAACACATCATTTTCACACAAAAACATAAAAAATATTTACTGAAAATCAGTGTGACTTCTGCTGTTGCCTTTCAATGACCAGTTCAGAAATGCACGTCAAGGGGCAAGTGCCACTCTCATGTCATTTCACCACAAAGTCTGTTCCTTTTCTTCATTTTTAAGTCCAGCATCCTCGAAAAGGATTGCTCGCAAAGACATAATATTATAGTATAGTAGTTATAGAAAAGGACAAGGGAAATGGCCCCAGATGCTGACCTTTTGGTCCTTTTGGGGCCAGACTGGTGCCAAGACTTAACCCTAAAAGGAGGGCTGAGATTCAGGGTAAACTCTGGGGCCTGATCCCTATTCCTTTTGGCCCTTTTGGGGCCAGGCTGGTGCCATGTCTTAGCCCAGATATAAGGGGATAGTGTAGAATATAATAGCTAAAGGCACAACAAGCTCACTCTTGTGTGCAATAAAAAATATATGAAATATGTTATGCTTTTATTTTTACAGTCATGTGTTCCTTCTTCAGGATTTGGTGTTAATATTCCATCTACTGGCAGCAGAGGAAATTACAATGGGGAAATAAAGACAAGCTAGTTAGTAAGCTAGTAATGTAAGTATTTAATTGTAATGAACATGATTTGAGGCAGAAATGCTCAGAATGAATCTGGTGATGATTTATGGACTTAAAAACAGCAAGGTTTCAGATGTCTACCTTTCATGTCACAAATCTGAGATATTTTGAAAGTATTTTTGAGAGGTTTGGATCAAGAGGATCTCATTAAAAAATATTACTGAAAAAAGCAAAAAATAAGTTAAATACATCACCAGATTTGTTTTTAATGATGGAATGATCTAAAAGAGTAAATTTTGCAGAATATGTGATCTTTAATTGTCAGTAAAATGTATAATGAGTCTAAATCTGAAGCAAACCTGTAAAACTGTATGCTAGCAGATGAAGACCACCAGTCAGAGGCCTCCCTTACATTTCCAATGGAGATCGCCTCTTTTCTGCCTGACCTGTTCAACCCAGAGTCATGCACTCCAAAGCATGTCGTTCAACGCTTAATTTAGCAATCACCCTAGCGTGGAAAATTTGTAAACGCCCTCTGTCTGGTGCGAGATCAGATCCAAGGACCATAACATGCCTGAGCGAGTCTTTCCAAATGAGCTGCCTTGGACATGTCCCAGGACACACTCCACTGTTTAGCTGGATGTAGCCCATTTTAACGTTCTCTTTGTCATTCATCTTGAAGCAGCTCCAGAGCAGTGAGCTGGGGGTTGGGCATAACATGCTTAGTGGTGAGTTAAGTAAAGGATTTTATATTTTCATTTGGCAAGGAAATAGAAACAGACATTTTGATTGTCAGGTGTTGCTAAATGAAAAGAATGTCCAGGCAGTTGAGTAACTTTTTAAAGAAAATGTACTTTTCCGACACCATTAGTATTGTACTTGAGTAATATCTATATTTATTAATGTATTAATTATCACAGATCATCAGACTGGGCAATGTCCGTGTAGCCTCCAGTTCTACTGTAATAATTATTGGCATCTTATCTGACCTTGAGCTCTCATTCAGCGATGCTGAAAAACGTATCCATGCATTTATTACTTCTAGATGAGACTACTGTTCGTGTCGTTAAAGCTCCAGCAGCAAGATTACTAACAGGAAGAGAAGAGATCACATTTCGTCGGTGCTCGAGTCTCTTCACTGTTGAGTTTAGATTCAAATTTAATTCTCCTTCTGATTTACAAAGCCATAAATGACATGGCCCCATCCTACCTCAAATATGCTATAGCACCATATAATCCAAACAAAGCTCTTCGTTCTCAAAATGCTGGCCTTCTGGTGGTCCCAAGAGTCTCTAAAAGTACATTAGGAGCGTTTAGCTACCAAGATCCTGTGTAATGGAATCAGCTCCTGTCCATGTTAATGATGCCGACACAGTCTCTTCTTTTAATACCAGGCTTAAAACGTTCCTCTTTGAAATCGCTTATGGTCAGGCCAGTTACGAACACTACAGTTTCCCAGCTACGCTGCTCTAGGAGCAAATATGGGGGAAGTATGGCAGCTTGAGCACTGACTACTTTTCCTATCAACAATATTTCATATTTTAGTTTACTTGTGTCTGTTCATTGCTGGTCACATGTTTTTCTCCTTCTTTCACTCCTCTCAGAGAGTGCTCCAGTTTCACACATTGCTGATGCTGAGCTGTAGATCCGGATGCTCCTCCACTGCCTGGAGGAACGCTCTCTAATCTAGATGAACTTCATCTGCCAGGATCTGCATTTGTTCTAGATCAGTTGTTCTTAACCTTTTTGGAGGTATTGAACCCCACCAGTTTCATATGCGCATTCACCGAACCCTTCTTAATTGGAAAAATTTAATATAATTTTTTTTCAATTTCTGCGGCCCCATGCATGTGAGCCATGAGGCTATATGGCAGTGCCGCGGTTCCTGAAACTGCTGGGCCATTTGACCGCGCCGCGGCTCTGCAGCTACAGCCTTTTCAAAAATGTGGGTTTTCAGGTTCATGCATGAGGCCACAGAATTCAAAACATTGGTATATATTTTACTGGTGCACAAAATTAACCGTGCATCAAAATCCCTGTGTTCAAAGAAAAAAATCATCACACAAAATTTTTCACACAAAAACATAATAATAAATATTTCCTGAAAATCAGTGTGACTTCTGCTGTTGCCTTTCAGAGACCAGTTCAGAAATGCACGTCAAGTGGCAAGTGCCACTCTCATGTCATTTCACCACAAAGTCTGTTTCTTTTCTTCATTTTTATGTCCCGCATCCTCGAAAAGGATTGCTCGCAAATATATAATATTATAGTATAGTATTTATAGAAAAGGACAAGGGAAATGGCCCCAGAGGCTGACCTTTTGGTCCTTTTGGGGCCAGGCTGGTGCCAAGACTTAACCCTAAAAGGAGGGCTGAGATTCAGGGTAAACTCTGGGGCCTGATCCCTATTCCTTTTGGTCCTTTTGGGGCCAGGCCGGTGCCAAAATTTAGCCCAGAAAGAAGGGCTTTCATACAGGCTAGACTCTTGAGACTCTGGGCTGGTCCTTTTGGCCTTTTTGGGGCCAGACTGGTGACAGGTCTTATCCCAAAAGGGGTTTTGATACAGGTTAGACTGGGGTCTAAGGACAGGGGATGCTGGGACATTATCTTTTTGCGCATTTCCTATGAACATTTTTCAATCTGCTTTTCAACGTTTGCTTTTTTGCTCTAAGATGCATGAAAAAAACAACAACACTGACTAGTCACTTGATTTTCTCCATCTGCATATACAAGCAGGTGTTCATCTTTGAGACACATTTAACACCATTTTGTGCTTATATTTACTGTATTCTGTCAAGCTGAACTGGTTCGCTGAGTAGAACAAAACAGACAGTTGCCATCAGTTGAAAGGCCCCTTGTCTGGAGAGCTGCGTTGGGAGGATTACAATTTGGTGCTTTGTCAAATCAGATTCATTATTAGAGCACAGATTAATTTGTCTACATTGTGTGCTTCATTAAGACATACTATGCTAAGCCTTAATTAGAAACATTTTAATTGCAGTGATTATGTGGCTTCTCTTGAGGCGCTGCAGATGGGCAGAGAAGCGAAACAAACACTTACCTCGAAGCTGACACAATTGAAGCCAGGCCTCAGACCAGTGTATGGAGATGCCCTTGTTGCTGAATGCAATTTTTCCTAATCTCATTACAGACCACAGTCTGCAGTGTCTTGTATTTGTACAAGACACTTCTGGGATTGGTTATAATGGACAAAATAAATGCTTTATCGTTGGGAACTGAAAATCCGCTCTATATGCTTGTGCTCTGTGAGGGACTTCAATCAAACCTGTGATGTGAAACTAATCCTTCATCAAAATACATACTGTTTTGTTTCTCAAGCTCTAATCAGACTCTTTGGGTTACCACATCATACGGTTACGGCCAGTTAGTAAAAAACATAAACAGGATCTGGATACTCAAAACCAAAAATCCAAGCACTTAATCCAGTTATTACAAAACAGTACCAGTGGATGGCCTTGATAAATTAAACATTTGAAGCTTGCATAGCTAACATAACATACATTACATGTGCTATCTTGAGAGGCAATCTTAAATGTGCATAGTGTTAAATTTAAACTTTTTTTATGCAGAGAGGGCCCTTAACAGTAAGCTCTCATTTTAAGAGCGCCCTGTTAACATGACATAAAACAACTTAAACAAGCAAACAGGATGTCGGTGTAATCCCTCATTTGTCCAGGGGTATTCCGTTGTAGAAAAAGCTTCAGTTGTAGTCATCTGGACTCAGTTAGAAAAAATAGACGTTTCGGCAGAATTAAGGTCGAGAACTCCGATATTTGTACTATTCTGTGATAAGTCCAGCCCTTCAGGAAGGCTCCGCTCAATGGGCTGGACTTACCACAGAATAGTACAAATATCGGAGTTCTCGACCTAAATTCTCTTATTGACAGTGACTCTTGGATGAGAGCCGAAACGTTGTGAAATGTTTTTTCTAACTGAGTCCAGATGACTACAACTGAAGCTTTTTCTACAAAGCAAACAGGATATACAAATAAAATGCCAATTGTGACGGTGCATCCTAACCGCCCTGTCATTTCTTCCCCCTGGTATGCGTTCCTGGCTCTCTCACGGCCCGAGAGTGCCACGCACGGAGCGCGCGGTGTGGTGAATCATGGTCCCTCACTTCCCTGAAATGTTTCCCCACTGCCCAGACACTTTCCTTGCTGTAGAGCGTTCGAGGGTGCACACTCGGCGCCTATGCACCACACTCAACCTGCTGCTGCGGCCGCTGCCTCCTGTCCGGTGGGCCAACCAGAGACACTCTCTAGGCGCGGTTTAAAGCGCAAGTTGCCGCGCTTGGTCTGGTCACGTGACCAGAGGCCAGAGGACTCGACCATTTCATTTGAAATGTGTGTTTCTGTTATGTATTATTGTTTCCTGTGCTATTATTATTATGTCTGAGCTGTATGGAGGGCTATGGAGACTTAATTCTAAGTTAAAGGGACAATATGATTTTGGGGGTTTGTGTTGATTTATGCAATTTTTGTGTTTAACCCCCCCCTTTGTTAATTGGTTTGCCCACGGGAGAGGATAAGGGTTTAAAAAGGGGCTCTGCTCATTATTGAGGGGAGAAAGCTGAGGAAAGCATGTTTGCTGTGAGACCCTGCTGAGTGCTGAGTTTTTTGGATCCTGTAAAAACCTTGTTTGATAATTGGCATTTTTTTCACTGTAAATATACTGCCACTATTTTTGGGACTGGGTGTAAATAAAAATCACTGCACAAGCTAAAACGAACCTGTGACATTTGGTGTCAGAAGTGGGATGGCCAGTCGACAAAGGCGTTATCAGTTTCCAGGAAAGCGTACAGGACTGCGCTCTCAAAAGCAGGAGAGGACAAAGCCTGGGCCACAGACGATGAGGGCGAAGCAGATGCTGCTGCTCCATCCCGACATGCAGAACAAGGCGCAGGAGGGGAGCTGCTGACTGTCATGAGGTCTTTCCTCGAGGGACAGACGAGGAGAGAGGAGGGGCTTTTAGCTGAGCTCAGAGGTCTTCGAGCGTCATTGCCAGCCCCTAGCCCAGCACCAGCCATGATCACATCACATTCTGAGGGGTCGACCATGAGCCTGAGCCTGGATCTGCCGACACCAGCTCCTCGACAACGCCGCAGTTCCGCCATAAAGGAGTTTGGGATTTATGTGAGCAGCGGTGCAGAACTTCCCAGCAGACCCTATGGGGACCCCAAGATTCCACAGTATCTAGCAAAGGAATGATATTGAGAACTATCTACTGCTCTTTGAGCGGATTGCCAGGACATGGGCTTGGCCGGAGTGTGAGTGGGCATGTCGCTTGGTGCCTCTATTCTCTGGCAAGGCGCTAGAGGCTCACACGGCGATGGACGAGGAGAGGGCTCACTCCTACCCGGACCTCAAGGCCGCCCTCTTGACAAAGTTTGACGTCTCACCGGAGACTTATTGTCAGCAGTTCCGGTCCATGGCAGTTCTACCCGGCGAGAACCCCCACTGAGACCTACCACCGACTAAAGGGACAGCACACGAAGGAGCAGATCTGTGAGCAGATCATTTTAGAACAGCTTCTCAGAGTCTTCCCTGCAGACATCCGCACCTGGGTGAAGGAACACGAACCAACAAAGGGGTTAGAGCAGGGGTGTCAAACTCATTTTGGGCCGCGGGCCGAATTTCGACGCTCATGCTGGGTCGCGAGCCGAACATAACGTAAAACATAAAACAATAAAAATATATAAGAAATAAATAGCTTTTTTACAGCCTAGTAATAGTTGTGGAGACTGTTGCACAAATGTGCAGCAGGTGAAAGACTGAGTCCATATTCATGCAGCAGCAGGAACAGGAACATGGACTTTTGATGTGATTTCTGATGTGAAATGTTCATATCACAGACATGTTTCTGCTCAAACTCAATATGAGCTCAATATTTTCATAGTTTAAGCTGATCTTAGTGACAAATGATTCATGTAGTGACTCAAATGAGGTCATTGTGTTTGTGTTCACAGTCACATTAGTGTGGACACAGTCATGTTCATACTTTATTACACTCTGACCTGTGTTTTTACCTGTGGCTCCTGATCTGTCCAGGTTTGTAGAGGTTTGGATGTTTTCCTCACAGAGCATCATCACAGAAGTTAGTTTTCTTGTTGTTAGCTCCACTTTTAGCGCAACTCTAACATCCACAAAACCGTCTCCTTTCTTTCTTCCACGTGTTCCTTAAAGCCACACGTCTCAGACCTCTGCTCTGAGGTGGGTAAGTGCTGTAAAGTGCGCAAACGCGTGTCTTACTTCTCTTAGCACTTCTCCCTCACAGTACACACGGCAGTGAAAAGCCGCACGGGGGAGGGGTGGCCACCAGCGGCATTGTGGGACGTGTAGTTTTAGCGCTAACAACGGTTACGGATGTAACTACGGTATATGAATGGATTTTTTAAATATTAATTCAAAACGTTCGGCGGGCCGGATTAAAACGTTTGGCGGGCCGGATGTTTAACACCCCTGGGTTAGCATTGCAGCTTGGTGCACGGTGGCAAAGGCAGTTAGCGCTCTTGCCTCCCAAGAAGGAGATCATGGGTTCGATTCCCGGAAGAGACCAATATCACATGATCTCTCTGGGTGGAGTCTCCCCGTGGTACCGTGGGTTCTCTCCGGGTACTCCGGCTTCCTCCCACCGTCCAAAGACCTGAATGTGTTAGGTAAAACTGGCAACTCTAAATTGGCCCTATGGACAGGTGTTGAAAATTCTGCTATAACACTTAAAACATTGCATTTGGTTCGTCCAATGTCCAATGCTATGTCCATATTAAATAAATAAATAAAAAAAGTGGTTCTGGCCGTCAGCAATCTTCGCGGCCCCAACCAGTAACCAGAGCCAATCAACATGCACCTGGAGACCCCGGCCTGGCAGCCAAGTACCGCAACAAAGCAGAGGCCCAGCAGTCCCAGAAGGTGTGGTACAACAAGGGTAAGGAGGAGCTGACAAAGGACATGTGGGAAGTACCAAAAGACTTTGGGGTTTTGCAGAGGGAGGATGAGTCTCTAAAACCAGTGTTTGCCCAAGTGGTTGGGGGGCTGAATATGCCAAAGGGGGACAAAGACTGTTATAATATTGAGAATGATGTGTTGTATACTGTGGGTGACGGTGTCAAGCGCCTCGTGGTCCCTGTGTCTTGTTGAAAGACACAGGGACCTGGCACGCACTTTGCCTTGGGCTGGTCATCTTGTTCGGAACAAAACTTATTTACGAATAGCCCCCGGTTTTACTGGCCTTCCATGTACACAGAGGTGCAAAATAACTGCAAAACTTGCCCCACTTGTCAGAAAACCACATATGTTCTCCAATCAGACAGGGCCTACCTCCAACCGCTGCCTGTGATCTCCACCCCATTCCGGTGCATAGCTATGGACATTGTTGGCCCATTAGTACGAAGTAGTGGGGGGCACAAATAGATTCTGGTACTCTGTGATTATGCTACACGGTTCCCAGAGGCTGCCCATGTTGTGCTGCGTTGTCTTATGCAGTTGTTTTCCAGGGTTGGTGTAGGATATGCAGATGTCCTCCCCCTGTTGCCATGGTGACAGAAATGCGGGCTAGGTGTTATCTACTGCCCGTGTGGAGTTTTACGGCCCTCAGAAGAAAGAGGACGTGATAGCGACAACAGAGACGCTCTGAACTTTGAAAATAACTTTTCATCAAATGACTCCTTTTGGATTACAGAGAGTAACGATCTCTCCAAGACAAACGCTAAAACGCTGAAAGACTATGCGGTTTTAGTGGTTTTTAACAGACAATCATCAGATTGCAAAAATGTGTCCACCAGATGACTTTACATTTACATATTGTGACATCGTGTTTAACATGTCATTTTAACTGTTTCATAACTTGTTTTGTGGACAATTTTACCTTTTGTGTAACTCTTGTGGCCTAAAGCCAGATCTCGTTCCCTTATCAGCTCTGATCCCAGCGTGCATGCTGATTGGCTGAAGCCACGGCGTCAAAACCCCCACGGGGAAAAATAAAAGGAAAGAGCAGGGAGTTACAGACCAGTACCATCCGGGCTCCAGAGCGAGTTCCATCCGAGTTTCTTTCGAAGCTCGACCCTCCATCCAGGGCCCCACCAGCAAGGTCCATGAGGCCTTGGGAGCAGGCCTCGGGCCTAGTTAGCGTGAGCGATGCTACCCTACGGGACAAAGACTTTTCCAAGAGAAGCTAATGTTCCCTCCCGGAACTAAGAAACCTGTGCCCGTTTTTAAAAACGTGATTGATGCTGCATCACGCAAAATCTAGCAAGGACCTTTTGCAACTTTTTCAAGTCCACAGCCTTTTAGACCAGCCACATCAGTGGAGCAGCACGACGGCCTTTTCATTCGGGAACGCCTCAGAGTCAAGGAGAACGCAGATCACAGAACCGATCCAGTCCTTCTTTGGCCAGACAACGTCAGAGCCGAGCTCCAGAGCAGGCCCTTGGACCCCACGCAGGCCCTTGGACCCCAACCAGGCCCTTGGACCCCAACCAGGCCCTTGGACCCCACGCAGGCCCGTCTCCTCAGGATCACAGCTTCTGGTTCCGTTTATATGAATGCACCTCACGGGCTGGCTGAATTTCATCTTAGAATTAACTCTAGCACACACCTAGATAGATCTAGAACCATCATGTCTAGTGTATTCCATCTGTTATCGACTCATTTGCATATTCCTGATTCATATTTATCTGTTTAATTCTTTGGTCATTAAATCTTCATAACCCACATTTGGTTAAGTGTTCCTTCATTTCCAGAAAAGGGGTCAATGTCACGGTTACGTTCTCAAACCTTTAGATCAACGAGCAAATTAATTTCTAATGAATTAATTCATCCAGAGATCTGATTTTAGAGTTGTTAAATTGCCGATTATCCGGCTGGTGCCCCATTCTTCTCTTAAAAATACGATTCAAACTTACCCACACTTAGGTGTGTCATGTTTGAATTCTTGAACAATTCTTTAATCAATATCAAACCTGAATGCCCCGCCCCCTTCACAAGTGGGTGGACATTCATAACCTTTCAGTACTTATACTAGTATGTTACCCTACATTGGCATTCCGGACGAGATTGTGACAGATCAGGGGACCAACTTCACCATCCTCAGATGGATGACTTGGTCGAGCGCTTCAACCAGACCCTGAAGAAGATGCTGCGTAAATTTGTGGCCGATACAAGTGGTGGCCCTACCTGCTCGGAGAGGTTCCGCAAGCATCCACTGGTTTCTCCACGTTCAAGCTGCTGTATGGCTGGGATATCCAGGGGCCATCGGATCTGCTGCTGAAGACCTGGGAGAACCCACCTACCGACACTAGTGATCGCAGTGTGGTCCAATTCGTGTTGGAAATGAGGGAGCAGCACGCCAAGTACCGCGACAAAGCAGAGGTCAACCTTCGTGCGGCCCAGCAGTCCCAGAAGGTGTGGTACAACAAGCAGGCCAAACATCGAGAGTTCCAGCCCGGCCAAAAAGTCCTGCTTCTCTTGCCATCCGCTAACACCAAGTTGCTTGCAAAGTGGCAGGGCCCGTACAAAGTTCTCTGGAAGATGGGCCCGGTAACTTATGAGATCCACCACCCGGACAAGAAAAAGGTGAAGTAGACCTATCACATGAACCTGCTGAAGGAGTGGAGGGAGTCTCCAGTTCCAGTTCCTGTGGTGTCCCTAGTGACAGTGGACAGTGAGGGGGAAGAGGACTCTACCTTCGCTGACCTCAACCAGTCTGCTGAACCTGCACTCAACCTGCACTCAACCATCTGTCTGAGCCAAGTTTTCCAACAAGTCTACAAGCTGTTTGTGGCCAACCCGGGGAAGACCAGCCAAGTCGAACACATCCTCCGCCTTAAAGACAAAGGGCCCGTTCGGCAGCGGTCATACCGGGTGCCTCAACATCTGGTAGCAGAGCTTCTGAAGGAGGTGGAAGAAATGCAGCGCCTGGGGGTGATCGAGCCATCGCAGTCTGAATGGTGCAGCCTGGTGGTGATTGTGGTCAAGAAGGACGGTTCTCTCCGTATCTGCATTGACTTCAGGAAGCTCAACTCGATGTCTGAGTTTGATGCCTACCTCATGCCCCGGATCGGTGATCTGCTGGAGAAGATAGGCCGAGCGAGGTTCATTACCACCCTTGATCTCTGCAAGGGCTACTGGCAGGTGCCCCTGGAAGAAGCAAGTTGCCTCTTCCAGTTCACGGTGATGTCTTTCAGTCTCCATGGAGCCCCAGCCACCTTCCAGAGGCTGATGGACAGTGTCCTGTGGGGGTGTGAAGACTGCAGTGCTACCTACCTGGATGACGTGGTCAGCTTCAGTGACACCTGGGAGCAGCACCTGCAGCATCTGGAACGAGTCCTTGTCCAGATTCAGCAAGCAGGCCTGACACTGAATCCTTCCAAGTGTCAATGGGCCAAGGAAGAGGCAAAGACAGAGGAGTTGGCTGACCTTAGGTCTCTAAGGGAAGCAAAAGAAGCAGACGGAGCAAGAATGTATTTGCACTGTTTGTGTGTATGTGTGTGTGTGTACTTTTTTATCAATGCATTACAATATTAAATGTTTATTAATTACAACAATTCCAAAGACCCAGTTTGTCTCTATCTAGAGCACATGAAACTTTAACTGTAGGGCTAGGCTAATAAACTTTATGAGCCAACTATGTTAGTTTCATTTCCTACATATATATATATATATATATATATATATATATATATATATATATATATATATATATATATTTTTTTTTTTTTTTTTTTTTATTTATTTTTTTTAAACAATAATTTGAGATGAGATGCCAGAGTAAAAGTATCAAGACCAGGTTAAAAGGCTAAGAACAAAATGTGTGTATATATATATATATATATATATATATACATATATATATATATGTACATGAATATACTGTCCATTCGATCAAGAATGTGCTGTGCTGATCTCTGTCTCGGTCCACAGTGTGAGGTCACAAAGTGTTGGCCTGACCTGATTTGACCTGACCTCATTGCTCCGGAGGCTAATGCCTGAAAAGCCTGAAAAGCCTGAGCCCTCATCACTAACATGAAACGCTTTGAACCGCGCTGATCACTGAGGATGTGGATCTCGTTCCCACGCTGCGGCGACTGCAGAACTGAGCTGTGTGTGTAATGAATGTAATTGTGGAGTAAAGCTGCCACCACTGGGCCATAATTAGTGACTATTTAGTTGATTGAACTGGCTGTGACAAGGATCCCCATTGACTAGTGTAGATATTGAGAGTGGGTGGTCAAGGTGCACATTGAGGTCAGGTTTTACCTCAGCGGAAAACTCGTCAATTAATTTTAATTGACAAGGTGGGCGTACAAAAGCACACAGAGCAGGGATCCCTTAAGATGTCTGCTTTGAAAAAAAAAAAAAGTTTATTTTAATCTCTTTGAGGATTTAAACTGCTTCGCTGATCAAATCAAAATGATATGTTCAGACAAGTGGTCACTGCTGGATGAGCCAGATAGCCCAGGGGACAATCAAAGTCAAGTCAATAAACCAAAATATCATAAAAAATGTTGATATAAGATAATTGAATAAAAGTGGCCCCTCCTTGAACCGACACCTTAACGTGGTGGAGGGGTTTGATTCCAGGAGCTATGTTGTCGGGGGCTTCAAGCCCCTGGTAGGGTCTCCCAATGCAAACAGGTCCTAGATGACGGGTCAGACAAAGATCGGTTCAGAAGCCCTTTATGATGAGTTCAAGAACAAGGCCAGTTACGTCGCCCGAATCGGCGTCACCGGGGCCCCATCCTGGAGCCAGGCCTGGGGTGGGTGCTCGACGGTGAGCGCCTTGTGGCCGGGTCTTTCCCCACGGGGCCCAGCCGGGCATAGCCCGAAAGAGCGATGTGGGGCCGCCCTCCCGTAGGCCCACCACCCGCAGGAGGATCCACAAGGGGCCGGTGCAGAGAGATCTGGGCGGCAGTCGACGGCAGGGGCCTCGGCGACCAGATCTCCGGACACAGAGACTAACTCTGGGGACATGATCCTATTGTCCCCAGAGTTAGTCTGTGTGTCCGGAGATCTGGTCGTCGAGGCCCCTGGAGGGGGAAGCAGTGCTTCACCAACACCGTTTACGGTGCGGGTGGAGACCTGCTGACCTTGACTGGGGATGTCGTTGGACGGTGGAAGGAATACTTTGAGGATCTCCTTAATCCCACCGTCACGTCTTCCGAAGAGGAAGCAGAGACCAGGGACTCAGAGGCTGGCTCGTCCCTCACGCAAGCTAAAGTCACTGAGGTTGTTCGCAAATTCCTCAGTGGCAGGGCTCCGGGGATGGATGAGATCCGCCCTGAGTACCTAAAGTCTCTGGATGTTGTAGGTCTTGGCTGACACGTCTCTGCAACATCGCGTGGCGGTCGGGGACAGTGCCTCTGGACTGGCAGACCGGGGTGGTGGTCCCTCTGTTTAAGAAGGGGGACCGGAGGGTGTGTTCCAACTACAGAGGGATCACACTCCTCAGCCTCCCTGGTAAGGTCTATTCCAAGGTAGTGGAGAGGAGAATCCGACCGATAGTCGAATCTCGGATTCAGGAGGACCAGAGTAGTTTTCGTCCTGGTAGTAGAACACTGGACCAGCTCTATACTCTCCATCGGGTGCTCGAGGGTTCATGGGAGTTTGCCCAACCAGTCCACATGTGCTTTGTGGATCTGGAGAAGGCTTTTGACCATGTCCCCCGGGGTGTCCTTTGGGGGGTTCTCCGGGAGTACGGCTGTCCGGTCCCTGTATGACCAGAGCACGAGCTGTGTTCGCATTGCTGGCAGTAAGTCAGACCTGTTCCCAGTGCATGTTGGACTTCGCCAGGGCTGCCCTTTGTCACCGGTTCTGTTCATAGTTTTTCTGGACAGAATTTCTAGGCGCAATCAAGGGTTGGAGGGTGTCTGGTTTGGGGACCACAGGATCTCATCTCTGCTGTTTGTAGACAATGTTGTCCTGATGGCTCCATCAAATCCGGACCTGCAGCATGCACTGGGACGGTTTGCTGCCGAGTGAGAACCGGCTGGGATGAGAATCAGCACCTCCAAAACCGAGGTCATGGTTCTCAACCGGAAAAAGGTGGCTTGCCCTCTCCAGGTGGGTGGAGAGTCCTTGCCCAAAGTGGAGGAGTTCAAGTATCTCGGGGTCTGGTTCACGAGTGAGGGAAGGATGGAGCGTGAGATTGACCGGCGGATCGGACTGTTGTGGTAAAGAAGGAGCTGAGTCAAAAGGCAAAGCTCTTGATTTACCGGTCGGTCTACGTTCCTACCCTCACCTCTGGTCATGGGCTTTGGGTAATGACCAAAAGGACAAGATCACGGATACAAGCGGTCGAAATGAGTTTCCTCCGCCGGGTGGCTGGGCGCTCCCTTAGAGATAGAGTGAGGAGCTCGGCCACACGGGGGGAGCTCGGAGTAGAGCCGCTGCTCCTCCACGTCGAGAGGAGCCAGCTGAGGTGGCTCGGGCATCTGTTCCGAATGCCTCCTGGGCACCTCCCTGGGGAGATGTTCCGGGCATGTCCCACCGGGAAGAGGCCCCGGGGGAAGACCCAGGACACGCTGGAGGGACTATGTCTCTCGGCTGGCCTGGGAATGCTTCGGGATCCCCCCGGAGGAGTTGGACGAAGTGTCCGGGGAAAAGGAAGTCTGAGAGTCCCTGCTTAGACTGCTGCCCCCACGAACCGGCCCCAGATTAGCGGAAGAAAATGGATGGATGGAATAAAAGTGAAAATGGTGAGCCGCAATGACAATGTTCTATATTCCGGTAATGTTGAATTAACACATAAGCAATCAAGTTACATTTGTTAATAAGGATATTTCAATGTTAAACAATATATTTTAGGTTAAATTAGACTTTATTATCTCCTTTTCATTCATGTTGGACAAACAATGGGCACAAAGATACATAAAACAGACAGTAGACAGTCCAACTACAAGACCAAGCACATATAACATAAATGAGTACATGCATGCAAACGGTGCAAAGCAAATGACAAGGCCTAAATGAAAGAAAAATATAGCCTAGTCGTTATTGAATTTTTTTAAAGGATTGAACTTGTCCTATTCAACCATATTTTCTTCTGTAGCTCTGCCTGTCTATGTAGGCCACACTCTCAAGAGAGTTATAATTAATTCAAGAATTACTCAAAATATTACTTTTGCCACTTGCTGGTTCAAAACGCAGCAGTAAGATTACTAACAGGAACTAAAAGAAGAGAGTACATTATCCTCGAGACTCTTCACTTGCTCTCTGTCGAGTTTAGAACCAAATTTAAACTCCTCCTCCTGACTTACAAAGCCACCATAGTGTACCATATCATCCAAACAGAGCTCTTTGCTCTCAAAATGCTGGCCTTCTGGTGGTCCCAAGAGTCTCTAAAAGCACAGTAGGAGGTAGAGCGTTTAGCTACCAAGCTCCTGTGTTATTGTAGCAAAGTGTTCACTATTTTACTCTAGCGGATTAAAAACCCAAATGACCAACAACGCCACCTTAGGTTTTGGCTCAGGACCAATTTAAAGCATGCACGTTCGTTGTTGGAACGACAGAGGCAAGGTTTAAGTTATCCATCCATCCATCCATCCATTTTCTACCGCTTGTTCCCTTTCGGGGTCGCGGGTGACTGGAGCCTATCCCAGTGACTTCGGGCCTTAGGCGGGGTACACCCTGGACAGTGGCCAACTTGTCGCAGGGCCAACACAGAGACATAGACATTACAGACAGTTCACTCTCACATTCATTCACTAGGGCCATGCTGATAATTTATCAATACAATCATAAATGGTTTAAGAGTTCGTTGTTTTCATAGTCCATTTAGTTCATGCACTTTGAGACGTTGAAAGACTTCACAGAAAGGCAAGACAGGGTCTTCTCCGGGGCACCTACAGAAGAAGAAATGTATAACCACACTGGTAGTACTTCACTAGGGTCTTATCTAAAGCAGACCACGAACCTGAAACAAGATGGGTGTAACACGGATCAGCTAGGGCTTGGACGGCTAGGCTTTATGCTGCAGGTAGCCTCACGGCCAACAGTACGCCTTACATCCATTCTCGGAGGTCGCAAACCATGGTAGCACCGCGGCACACTAAATATTAACACCAATTAAATATCATACAGGGTTATCTCATCCAAATGGTACTACAGCTAAGATACCTGGACTGAGGGGTGATGTGGAGCAACACAGCAACCAGGAAGTGTGTGAGGTCAGAGGGCAAATTACGTCACCAGACGCTAATTTATGGAGCTACGTCTAAATTGATTTGCCTATCAGGGGTGTCTAAGCAGTGGCAGGGGCCCGCCTGCAGGCTATACTGCCACATAATGGAGTCAGCTCCTGTCCATGTTAAACACAGTCTCTTCATTTAAGACCAGGCTTAAAACGTTCCTCTTTGAAATCGCTTATGGTCAGGCCAGTTAGGCCTGTGCTGGGGGAAGTATGGTATCTTGAGCACGATGCTCTGCTTCTTGTGGGAAGAGGTGTGTATAGCGGAACACCAAACCATAAATGCAAACACATGGAGGAAATGCAAATGGAAAATGAACAGATATTGTTACTAAAATTAAACCTAATGTACCAAGTCTGTGTTAGAGAAAGTGCCCAATCACACAGGTTTTAAATAACCACAATTTTTGGATGAAGTGTGCAGGGCAATGAATCAGATTTCTCAACTTGAGATACATAGGGATGTTACAGCGTCTGTACTTGGCATCATTCCTTGTGGTGTGCAGGGATGAGCTGCAGCATATCTTCTGGCCACCATCTCTTAATACTGACTGAAACAACACATATTTAAGCTAATGGCAATTGAAGGAATTAATAAGCATTTAATATTGTAATGCATTAATATACCTTTCACTGTTATTGCAGACTGGACACACGCACACACGCACACACACACACACACACACACACACACACTGCACATTCTTTGCTCTGCTTGGTCTGTCTCTGCTCCCCCAACTTCTCTGTTTGGGTCAAGGGTCGCATCTCACGACCATATGTGACTGACCGTGGCTAAACCAGTTACATGTCTACCCGGAGACATTTTGAGTTATTCACAGATTCTGAAAGTGTGAATTCAAAGCTTTCCAATGATGTCTCACTCATGTAGATCTGATAATATTTGAGTAAGTTGTGGTAATTTGAATGTATACAACTCTCAAACCCATTCACTTAGAACACGGGGCTCAAAGTTTCTCACCGGAGTGAGCCCAGAGTCACAGGGGGGCTCATTTGCATCTCATTGAGATAAGCCCTCCCCCCTGTCACACTGACACCACCTCCCCCTACAGCTGTCACTGAAGACTCAAGAGGAGTGTTGTTATTGATGGTAACTGGACTTGAATCAGAATTAGAAGTTACTATATTAAAATGGACCAACAATGGTGCACTGAATGATTCAACACAAACAACATAAGATAAGAGCCTTTAATGTTACAACGCAGTAGATACAGGGGGAAAGGACAGATAACTTATAGGAAGTTTAAAAAACACTCTCAATAGAAGAACTCTTATAAACAGATGCCAGGGCCAGGTATACGAACTGCAACGGGTCCATGGCTTTGAATATATGAGATATGAGATAATAGATATGATATGTACACCACCAGAGTCCAATTACATCAGAGATCACATCCTCATCCTCTTCTTCGTCTGTGCACTCTTCTGTGCTGTGACTCTCGGCTCTTGGCATCAAAGCTGTAAACAAATAACAGGACATTTAAGAAATGGCTAACTATTTCACATAAAACACTCATTAACTATTTTTTTTTTTAACACAATGTGAGAGTTTCAATATAAATACCTGAAGTGCTGATAACTCTTGATCTTTGGAAGCCGTCTGAAGAAGGGACTCAGATGCTTCTGCCAGTCGAAGTTCTTGACAAACACTTTGCTATCCACCGTTCCAACAAGCTGTGGGATATTGAGGTGAGACTCAGGAGAGCTGTTTTCCACTCCCTGATGACAAGGGCGACAATGTAAAAAAAATGAGAACAGAAGAAACATATCTTAAGCAGAGAGCAGCACTGAAGTTTTGCAGATGCAAAAAACAGATGTTGCTTATGGTTAATTATACTCTAATCATTAAAACATGAAAATCACCAAAATAATGTTTTACACTTACCAAGCTCCTTAGTAGACTTCACGTAGAGACGCCAAACTGAGGCCTTAGTCACATGGGTTGGGAGCAACTTCACATGCCAGTCCTTATGGCCAGGATGTCGACCAGGTAGCATTATGGAATGGACTTCTGCAAAGTTTTTGATAAACTCTACAACGGTGTGAATCACTTCATGGCTGATGAACCTGCGTGAATGTGGCTGTGGCTGTGCACGCTTCTTCCTCAACCGTGGTGTTGCTCCATTTTCGTCATAGTGTTTAATTATGTCAGTCAGGGTGTCTTTGCCAATTCTGAAAAGGGGAAAAAAAGGATTAGGGTTAACAGTAATATGGGAATAACACGCTTCACGTGGCTAGCTAGCTTGTGATATCATGGCTCACCAGGTTTAGACCAAAACAGGCACTCACAACACAAACACGACCACAACAGCACACCAAAACATAACTTTCAAGCGTGTTTGTGATGCCATTTATTCTGCATTATTCACATTCTGACGTTTACGTCGTATTTAAGACATAAAATGCGGAGGAGCGGGACACGGCCGGCTCTGGGCTAGCGGCGCTACGTGGCTAGCTAGCTTGTGATGGCTCAACAAAACAGGCACTCACAACACAAACACGACCACAACAGCACACTAAAACAGGTGTATTTAATATTAATCAGTACTTACGCCATGAGGAACAGGAAAGTACTTCTGCAGACTTCCGTGCCTCCTATGAAAAAGCTTGTCCGGGCAAACTTGCGCTTTGTCTGAGGCTTTTTCGTGGAGGTCGTCAGCTCAGAAGTGACGACAGAACGTCATCTGTCCGCTCATCTTCAGATTCAGAACTTAGATAGTCATCTGGATAAGCGGACTTTTCGCAGAAATAATCCAAAAGCGTGGAGCTTGTAACAACCTCTGTTAAGCTCCGAAGCGATAGCAGAAGGATCCATTTTTCAACTGATTTTACACAGTGTGTGTTGCGTGTCCCTGTGTTGCTGCTTATCACAGCTGTTCATATGGAAATGCGGTCACACCCACTCTGCACGTCCAGAGAGCACCCGAAAACACCACACTTTAAACAACTTTATTTATGCTTTTAATGGTGCAAATACTGTTATCTGATACATCGAATGGCTGGTCCATAACTTCAACTTTCACATAATGCAAAAAAACGAAAATCACAGATTTGGGGGGAAAAAAGTAAAATGCTGTTTTTCTCAGTTTCACCGAGGCCGACATGGTCCGACAATTGCGGCGGTGAGGCACATTTGGATGTCCTTGAAGGTACAGCCTGGTACCAAGAGGTGCCAGAAAACATCCACCTTCTTATGAATATTCATATTCTTTGTCCTGTGTGTGAGAAGCCCCCAGATGAGGAGCACAGATGTCTGATGGGAACTTAAGGGACATGACATGCGTTTTAATCTGTTAGTTTTGTAATCATAGGGAATAAATACTTTTATTATAACGACCAGAATCTTGTCTTGTTATTCTCAGTAATTAGAACCAACAATTTGGGGGCGACGTCCGGGACTGAGAACTGGACTAGATTTGGTCGTGAGGTAAGTAGACTTCTTTTATCCAACTTCTCCCTCCTCCCGCCACGGCAACATTTAAAGGTAAAGAGAAAACCTTTTCTATAAATTTCTCTGATTGAACTGTTTAAATTGTGGAGGAGGTATGAGTTGGATGTTGAATAGTCTGTCCCAAATTTATAGGACACGAATAAACCCCAAAATACATTTTCTGGCGTGTAAATAGGGTCAGGGGATTTTTTGTTGTTTTTTGTTGTTACTTTTTCTGAAACATTTTTGAAAATTTTAAAGGACCTTTTTGATTTTTTGCAGATTTTATATTTTTTATTTTTTATAGTTTTTGATTTTTGCACTGCTGTTTTACAATTGTGGCAATGTTGTGATGTTTTGTCTTGTCTAAAGTATGCTACTGTTGTTGAATGTTGAATGTGGGATAACAGATGTTGAATAAGTTCAAGGTGACTTTATTGAAATACTGCCTAAATTGATAAATTGAACTTGTTGTGGAATTAACCTGGGTCCGAACCCCGGATTGTTGTGTCAAGGCTAGACGTTAAATAAAACACTGCGCAGTGTGAGAAAAGAAAAGGACAGGGTCCTTAGAGAAAAAGGACAGGGTCCTTAGAGTCCATAGAGGATTTAAATTCCTCGGAAGTCAGGGGACTTCGGCCTACCGTAGACTGGTGATAAGAATCAGACGTGATTCTATCGTTGTGAGGTTTTAGTAAACCTTGGAGAATTGAGGCCCTCCAGAAACTTATTTAGAAGTCAGGGACTTCGGGAAAATGGACGAAGAATTCAACAGAGCAGATACAAAATTCCACGGAAAATTGGATAGAAATAAGAAAAAAGAAGAAAAGGAAAAATCTTCTTGAAGGCAGAGAAAGGGACAGTCAGGGAAAGAAAAAAAGAAAAAGGTGGGGGCTTGGAGTAACTCGGAGGGCGGGGCTTTACCCCTCCCTTGAGGAGTTGAGGGCACCATGTTGGGTACTTGTCTTGTGTATTTGTCTTGTGTACTTGTGTTGTGTATTTGTCTCGTATACTTGTGCTGTGTGCTTGAGCTGTGGAATTGCTTTGATGATTTAGTGTACAACATAAAATAATGATGAAGAAGAAAGCTATATAAGTCAAAATGATAAACAATTTAAATATGCTATAGGAAAAATATATAGGTTATAAGATTCAAAATAAATGAATGAATAAATAAATAAACAACTAAATGAACAAATAAATAAATAAGATTCAGAATAAATGAATTAATGAATAAATAATTAAACAACTAAATTAACGAATAAGTATATAAGATTCAGTATAAATAAATTAATGAATAAATTAATTAATGAATAAATAAAGTAACAAATAAATACATAAATAAATATCGGATGATGGATTGGTTAATTGATTGGTTGTTTAGCTGATTGATTGATTGATTGATGGATGATTGATTGATTTTTAATTAATTTTAAAAAAAAGATTAGAAATCCTCACTCATGTGACAGGAAAAATGGAATGGAGACATGAGAATGACACCTCTGGTAAGTAACATGGGGAAGAGAAATGCGACAGACACCAGAAGCTCTGGAGAAACGAAACTTAGACGACAAGAACGGGAACACTGAGTGGATGAACATCAAAGGATGTTGGACCGAGGGCAAAAGGACCAAGTCAAAGAGATGAGACTGAAGAAATCAGCGACTAAGAAAAATGCCAAACAGGTAAGAAACAAAGGGGACACACAGAGACTGACTCATCAGAGGAGAAAGGATTCTTCTCGTCCTCCTCCTCCTCCAGTCAGGAAACAGACAAGATTCCGGACCAAAGATGGTAATTGAAAAAGCGGCTCAAAATACAGGGATGATGAGGAAGGCATGAGCACGAGTGAAGAAAGATAGTGAAAATCAAATAAGGAAAAGAGAAAGTCAGGTTGGACAGAATTAGAACCTACTATACTCCAAATGCCTTTGATGGTGGACAGAAGTGGAGGTTTGGGAGGTTTCCAACCATCCCAATTCAAAGATCTATAAGCCATAGCTGAACCAAATTCAACGGGCTAATAGTCTAACAGTCGGACACCAGCTGACAGCTGGGGACATCAGGTGCAAAATGTGTGAGTGCTGCAATAGTTTTTAAACAATAATAAAAAAAATCATATCCTGACCCGGCCGTCAGCATTTCCGGCCTCACACCATGGACTCCCACTGTTGGACCAGAAACATGGTTCCAGAAGTGTTTAACTCAGTGGATAGATGCGACAGGAAGACACTCAATGAGATACTTAGATAGGAAAATAATATGCATGATCGCTGTCATGGCAGCCCTTCCCCCGAATGTTAAAGAACATCTAAATATGAACTCTGACCTCATGGCTCGTGATAACGCTTGGTTCAGGAGACACGTGGTTCACGCTTTGACTCAACACCGTAGCAAGGAAAAAGGTAACAAATCAGAGACACAGAAATTGCAGGAACAGTTATTAAACTTAAAAGTAAAAGATCTAAAAGACAATGTAAATAAGAAAGGTTGATGTTTTAAGGGAGGATTCAGAGGAGGCTTGGAGGAACCTAAGGTGGAATAAGTCGTGGTCGAGGATTTCAGACTGATCAACAACGGGAGGAAGGAACATGCTATCACTGTGGATCCACTGACCTTTGGGTGCGAGCCTGCCCACAACCGGCTCCTCACCGTGGAAGAGGAGGAGCCCCCACTGTGCACAGGCCCCGACCTGATGCACAACCAAATGCTGAGGCTCCCACAGTGGGCAGTTTTACACTGGCCACGAAGACAAGAAAGACTATGGGCGTCCAGAGGAGCCATGTCAAGCAGAGCCTATGCTCCATGTGAAGGTGAAGGGACAAGCTGTACCTATGCTGGTGGACACCGGAGCCACGCCCTCGTCCATCAACTTCCCCCTCCACCGCAACCAACTATTTGAACTGTCACTCTCCTTGGTTGGTTTCTCTGGGACTCACTCATTTCTGCCATGGACTTAACCTCTGCACACTGACATTGAACCTGCTTGAACGCAATCTCCTGATGAAGACTGGAGCCACTATTTTATGCTCTGATAAAGGACTAATTGTTGCATTACTGGGCCCGCCTGACTGACATCACAGAGGGCGTGGCTGCACAGTATCAGGCATGGACACCCTGAATTGACACTCTTGCATCCTACCACGCACCACAGGACTCCCTCCATTGTACTCTGTTTCATGACCGGTCAAAAAATGAAGTATTTCAATCTAAATTTGATGTTAAAAAATTCTGTACATACTAAAACTATAGCAATTGATAAAATGTTGGTAGGAAAAGAAGGTGTAGCTGCTTATTGTCAGCTGATCAAAGAACAATTGGATTGGTATAGAATGTCTGAGGGTAGCGTGCCACACGTGTCCCTGGCTGTCTCACCGGCTCATCAGGTGAAAGATTTAGGATCAATGAATAAAAGACTAACGTCTGTTACTGATTGGCATCCTGTGTGCTGGAACTATTATCATCTAACGTTAACATTCCTATTCTACCTGTACTTAAGAAGGACCTCTCTAAATTCAAAATTTAGACCTGCTCATGACTTTAGGAAAATCAATGAACTGTACCTTCTCATACATGCATCTCACTGTCTCCTGGGGTCCGACATGTTTTTGCTTTCACCCACAAGGGTGCCAAATTGCAATACACTAGATGGCCACAAGGGTTTAAATTAAGTCCTGGAATCTTTAACCAGGTGCTGAAGAAAGTGCTTTCAATCTTTCAGCTGCCAGAGAGTAATACTGATGCAGTATGTGGATGATCTCCTGCTGGCTGCTCCCACTGTCTCAACGTGTCTGTCCGCCACCAAAAATGTCTTGCTGAGGCTTCACAAGTGCGACTTTAAAATCTCTCAGTAGAAGCTACAATGCTGTAGGAGATATGTGAACGTCTTAAGATGAACAGTGTCTAGTATAGGTAATTGTATTTCTCCTGAATATGAAAACATTATTCTGACCCATCTTTAACCCATGACTGTGGACACATGCTCTCTTTTCTTAGCCTTTGTGGCTACAGCTGGCGGTTCATACCCAACTATACGTTGTTCACTGCCTCGTTGCGTGCACTTATTTGTGAGAAACGGATGAAGAACAATGCCACTTTGGACTGGACTTCATTTTATGTGGCCGGTGTCAACATGGCTGACAACCTCGACCTTCTCCTCATGACTGTGTTTCTCTTACTAAGACCTTGGCCAAGGCACAATATGACCTCTCTTTTAAACCTCTGATTGACACATAGTTTTCTTTACTAATGGCTGTTGTTTCAGGAAGTGGGACTGTCTGCTGCTGCCGCTGCTGTTGTTCAAGCTGGAGAATTCTTTTGTTGACTGGTGTTCTTCTACACTCTCTTACTGCAGAGATCTTGGATATTGTGCTTACTCTTGAGGACTCAGCTGACTAACCGGTGACAATCTACTCAGACTTTGCTTACGCTGTGGGCGTTATAGTCACTCACCTGACAGAATGGGAAAGAAATTATTTCAGGACAGTTAAATAAGGTCCAGTCGGACATCCAGATTTAATCAAAATGTTAGATTATGCACTTGTGTTGCCCTCAGCTATCGCTTTTGTTATATGCCCTGCCCACACCGAAGGGCAGGACTTTGTTTCCAGGGGCACTGAGGCCGCAGATTGCCTGGCCAGGAGAGCGGCGGGTTATATCGCCTCAGACGCTGTCAGATGGTGAGTAACTTTCTGCTCTCCACACTGCTGCTACCTACATTATCTACTGAAGTCATTGTCAAAGCCTAAGCGTTGACAATGACTCCATCACCGTTACCAAGGTGACACTGGCCTCTGGCGGGGTCCTAAAGGGAAGCCTGTTCTTCTCACTGGACCGCTGTTAGACGCTGCCTTAACTGACAAGTCCGTCACATGTTAAACCCCACTACAATTAATTTGCCTCACCCTGGTGCCACCCCCTAATTATATCATAAACATGAGTACCAGAGTTTGTGGCAAATGTTTCCTTTTGACTATAATTGACTTATTCTCCCACTGGCCAAAAGCATATCCTAGCTACGAATCAAATCTGACAAAGGCTCCCATTTTAAGAATGTTTATCTGCAAACTGTTGTTGCCATGTGTGGCCTTCGACACATCTTTTGGCACTGTTATCATCCCCACTCCCAAAGGAGATTTCGAACGCTTCAATGGCACTCTAAAATTATTATTTTTTATATTTTATTTAATTTTTACTACAATTATGTTTAGCTAAATTATGGTTGTCAATGACGTGAATTGGCTTGATTTATTTCCCCTTGCTCTTCTTACAGTAAAACAGACCGTGTGCAGGGCAACGGGACACTCCCCATTTGAACATCTTTTCTGCCCCTAGATCCTAATGTTAACACCTCTCCTGTTTTCTCAATTACATGCCTTAGGCACCTAGTCTTTCCACCCAGATCCATAAGGGGGGGGTCCCGGCTCCAGCTGAATCTCTGCCCGGCAAGGTTCTCCTGAAAGTGCTCCGGAGATCTTGGACTGAACCTCGCTGGTCTGGTCCATTCACTGTCAAAGCCAGGACCTCCCGCGCAGTGAAACCGGTGGATAAAGGAGAATTGTAGCGTCATCTACATCTCAGATTACCCCTGCCACAAGGGACTCTCTAAAGAACATTTCCTTTTAAATTGAACTTTTTACATTTATTTTTTTCTTGTGCTTCTGCTAAACATTATTGTGTTGTAGACTCTGTTTGAGTGCTGGTTTTAGGACTCGGTAGATCTCTGAGCTCCCTGGCTTAGAGATGGTCTGGTGGTCTTCTTACACGTGCACTCTCCAGGGTCCTGTTTGGTGACACACGCTTACATTGCTTTTTTCAGGTGGGCTGGGTATTCCCCAGTCCAAGAGAGGGAGGTTGGTTTATGAGGTTATAGGTGGTTTATGTGGTTAGTTTATGCAGTCATTGTTTTAATAGGATGTAGAGTTGTAGGTAGAATAGGTATTCTTCTTTGGGACGCATCGGAAATCATTAGACATCAAACACATATCACAGAGACTGACAGTATATTCTATGCAAGATTAGATTCAGTTCCAATACAACTAGACTAACTGGACACCTCCTGGAGAATTTTACGTAGGACTAGTTTGGCTATGAACCGTCAGACCAAAATTCCACTTTTTATATATATTACAAAGACAATAATTATAAAATAATAATCAACAAAGTAAGAACTGAAGGGACTATATGCTCCCTCAGTTACAGACCACATTAATTAAATTGTGAACTCTTAAATGAGTTCAAAAGAGGGAATGAAGGAATTAATAAGCATTTAATATTGTAATGCATTAATATACCTTTCATTGTTATTGCAGACTGGACACACGCACACAAACACACACACTGCACATTCTTTGCTCTGCTTGGTCTGTCTCTGCTCCCCCAACTTCTCTGTTTGGGTCAAGGGTCGCATCTCACGACCATATTAAGATGTCCTGGAAGGCCAGAAAGTGCCAGAAAAGATCCACCTTCTTATGAATATTCATATTCTTTGTCCTGTGTGTGAGAAGCCCCCAGATGAGGAGCACAGATGTCTGATGGGAACTTGAGGGACATGACATGCGTTTTAATCTGTTAGTTTTGTAATCGTAGGGAATAAATACTTTTATTATAACGACCAGAATCTTGTCTTGTTATTCTCAGTAATTAGAACCAACACAATCCATAGAGATAGTATCAATAATTATATTGATACTATCTCTATGGAGAATTACGTCACCATCTTTACCTTATCTTAAGGTAAAGATAAAATATGATAATGGTCACATTGCCTTGTTTTTATCTTTACCTTAAAATGTAACTGTGATGCTACAGAGTTGATATTATCTGTTGCTGTGGTAGAAACTAACTAACACAATACAAAAATAAAATAATTGTACTTTATTTTAATTGTGTATTTGATATGGACATAACAATTACATTGGTTGACAGCCAATGCATTGTTTTAAGTGCTAATTTTCAACACCTGTCCATAGGGGGCTTTTAAAGGGTTTAGTCCAGATAGACAAATACTACACAAAAGACAGTTACATAAAACAGATTCTGAAACAAGGCACATTTCAAACATTAAGTGAGCAGCTCTGACCTGACTTTAAGTTTCAGAGTCCTACTGAACATGTTGAGTTCAGTCTGTAGTTTTAGGTCAGAGGGAAGAGAGCTTCACAGTCTTGACCCCTTAAAAGAGAAACTGGACTGTTCAAAAGATGTTTTGAACTTTGGAACAAGACAATCCCACTGACAGAGGCTGTGGTTTGAGAGAGCCCCGACATCTGACTGTGAGAGCATTATTTAACCGTTTCAAGATACAAACATTTACAAAGATGATGAGCTTGTGCTTTTCATTGATGCCATCTCATGTGTTTCTTGTCCAGAATCTCAATTGCATGTTTGCACAGAGAAATAACTGATTACAATAATTTAGTGAGGGAGCTGACGTTTGTGACCATGCGTTAATGCAACATGAAAGTTGTGACAAAAACAATCAGCAGCCATTAAACATAGCGGCATGGTGTGGTAACGCTCTCCTAATAAAACGAAAACAGTTCAAATTAGATTTGATCTTTTTACATACATTATCTACATGTCTTTGGAATTGAAGTGTTTGTCAAGAATGTGTGTGTGTACCTCAAAGGTACTGTCAAGGGACCCTTTGTTAATGGAGAAACACACTGAGAATGTTTTCATGACATTTAAAGTTAGATTAGACACAAGCCATGTTGAGATGTTGTGCAACGCTTGTGTTCACTACTGCTTAGTCAATGCAGGTGTTTAAACAGCACATACATAACTGTGTCATCAGCATATAGCTGGCTTTACTTTGTTAACTTTACTGTGGCAACTATCTGTACTTTTACTTGAATCACACATATTATGCAAATTGTATTTATTTTATCTTCTAACCATGTTCTAACATTGTTCCCTCATCAAACACTTTCTGAACATTAATATTGTTCAGAAAGTCTTCTCTGCTCCGATCTTCAAAAACAAAAACAATTCATTGTTCCCAGTTTTTGTTAAGTTGCAGTATATGGGGGGTCAGCCCTATGTTCCCCGGTACCTATGTTCCCCGAGACCTGGGTTAGGGTTATATTTTGCTATATTTTATGCTGTGAAACCATACATTTGTGCACAATTATTGGGGATGTGGAACCTGAACTAGTAGCCTATGCTAGCTCTCTTTTTAAGATGTCTTCAGTAGATGGTGTGGTGAACGCCAAAGCGACATAAAGTCATTGTGTTTTGTTTTTTAGTTCAAAAAAATTATATGCCAAAGTAAAGGTACAAGAACATGTTTAAAGGACAAAAACTAAACAAATAACGCATAATATGTGTCCTTTAAAGGCATGCAACATTTTAGCCAAAAATAGACTAAAACAAAATCATGTTTTTAACTATTATTTTGGTTGGTTTTATTGCACTTAAATGTATAAAGAATGTGTCCTCACTGTGAGTGTGCTTCCGTCTCCAGAAACCTGACTCATACTGTGCCTGGAGGAGCCTCCTCCTTGATTTCATGGGAATGTTGTTATCCCATAATATCCCACAGTTTGAAAAAACATGTCAATCTGGATGGGAATATGCTGAAGTATGGATTTAACACTCTTATCTCCATGGAATCATACATTAAGTGGCATAAAGTTACAAAGTTACAAAATTGAGTACTTCTTCCACAATGTTGTTCCCAAAATAATTAATTAAATTGAAGTTAAAACACAAAGACACCCTGTGCAGGCTTGCTGTGAGGTGTCTGATTCAAGAGTGGTTTTCCAGAGTGACAGCTGCAGTCCCCTGCTGTGTGCTGGCTCTAGAGGTTCTTACCACAGGGTAAGAACCTCTCACTCACAGTGAGGACACATTCTTTATACATTTAAGTGCAATAAAACCAACCAAAATAATAGTTAAAAACATGATTTTGTTTTTAGTCTATTTTTTGGCTAAAATGTTGCAATCACATGTTGCAATCACAGGATTGTTCTCAGGACCTCCACCCACAGCAAACATCACAGCAGATCTGCGAGTGGCGTTTAATGGCAGCTCTAACAGGGCCTCCCTCTTATCTGTCACACTATATTGACCTAGAGCTTTCACTTGCAGAGGAGCACGTTCTGTTTTCCCAGCATCTCATCAGAGCAGCTGCTGTCTGGACACATGAATTAGCTGCTAGCATTTATCCCACTCACCTTGAGCCTGTCATGCCGCGATAAGAGTGCCCGATTGCTGCTAGATACCAGCAAATGGCCTCTCTGTCTTCTTCAAATCCCTGTGTGATTATTGCTGCGAGTTTAGGCCGACTCTACTCCAAAGGTCACTCCACAAATCCCAGCCGTTAGAATGCAAAGAGCGAGCGCGCCTCGTTCAAATCATCTCTGGGAGACTTTGGAGATGAATTAGCAGATTAGCTCAGTAGTGGCTGAGATACATCTGTCACATTACTCAAACAAATAAGTGGTGTCCGTAAATCCCTGCAAAGGTGCAGCTTCCAGAGAAAGTGTGGGAAATGGCCCCTATGTATCTACATCAGTTATTAGCCTAGCTTCCCACCTCATTATGTCGCCGGCGCAGTAATCAATCACAGTCTAAATTGGATTTGGATTGAATTTCTGTGGTCGCTGCAATGAGCTGCACAGTGTCCAAAGCTGGAAGTTTGACTTTGTCTTTGACATTTCAAGTCAGCTCAGGCAGAAATTAGTCACGAGCTGTGGGCTGAGAAAAGGAGCGCATAATGACACGCTGGGGAAGGCTTTACACATAACACTGCGAATATGGGCAGAAATAGCACAGATTTTTGTTGAATATGAATCGCTGCTGTCACATGTTGGCATCAGAACAAAGGAGTTTTTACCTTGAAGAGATTAATGAAGCTGCTGTACAACTGGGCTGTGAAATATCTGTTAATGAGACTGAACAAATAGAGCACTCCAGCAGCTCCGAGCAGGAGGCCTATTGATTTTGGGCTTTTTCCTAATAAGAATCCGTAACATTTTAATGATGGGAAAGGCATTAAGGAGGTTTTCTGTAACAGAAACATTCACTATTATAAGCAATAACTTTGCAATTGCAAACTGCAGAGTAAACCCTCCCTCCAGAGTTTCACTGATGTGTATTTCTAAATTGAGTCTTGGCAGGGGAAAACACAAGGTATGATTGAACTGAAATGTACACAGTATCCTAAAGTCAAACTGTGAGAAATACCAGCACTTACTCTCCAACAGAGATGGACAGACTTAAGCATGTTTACATCATCCTACTTTCACTGGAAAATAATGTAAAAGCCCTTGTCAATCTATCATCATCACCAGCGTCACCATTTGCATCATTTATGTGACAAAAACGCCACGCACTCTTTCCCTTAACAACAGCAGTCTTGCTACGGCGTGAAAACAAAGAAAAGCATCTCATCCATTTATAAACAGGTGCATCAAACTTCATGTGACTTGACAAAGCAATTCAGGTAATCCAAATGAGTCCCTGAACAAGCATTATTTTCAGTATGATTTGATTGTAGGGTGAGATTTGGACCTCCAGAGATGCTACACTGTTCTCCTGTGAGACCCGAGTAATAGTTGGCTCTGCTCCTGTCGTCGCACACTGAAAAGGTTAGCTTCAGTCCCATTCAAAGAGCTTTACATTTGAACAGAATGAGATACACACACTCATCACTTTGTTCCATGGCACCAGTCATTTGTATAACAGCATCCTTTGTGGAGGATCCCTGCTGCAAAACCTCTCACACTGAGGCCATTTTACTCAGTAACATTTCTACAATTTATTAATGACAAAGGAGAACGGTAGCTTCTTAATATGCTGAGGGCTGGACAAAAATGACAGCAAAAAAAAAAAGAAAAATGGCAATTAGGTTTACACTTTATACTTTTATGCTTGCCCATACATAAAAGTCACTGCACGCTACTGGTAATAACCACTATTTTGCTATTTTGTATCTGAAGAGCAAATGTAGCCATGTGGTGAGTTTGATTTGAATAAACAACAGTGCTAAAACAACTGTGTTCTCTTGTTCTGCTTCGCTGCTCTTGCTATTCCACTAATTTTGTTTTAGTGAAGTTTTTCATTGCTTGATGACAGTGCTTATTGTATGGCATTGTATTGTATCTGTATGGTGGCTGGATCAATGCTCGTTTGGGGCGTAGGGTGTAGACAATAGATTCACGCTGACAAAGCTCTGCAACTTTTAGGGTTAGTTTATTACAGAGAAGGCAGTGTCAAATACAGGACAGCAGAAAACAGCGCCCGGGTCCGCTGATGATCACGAAGACGAACCCCGTCTCTGGGCGTACCTTGCCTTTTATACTGAAACCGCACAAAGACCGATAAATAATATCTGACAGGCATGATATCACACATGTAAAGGCCGGTTAGCCAATAAGAGATCAGATGTAAAGAATATCCATATTTGGGTAGGATGAGAACCGAAAAGCTCTCCTCTGTAAAACTGGAGAACTTACAGAAATGAGATCATAAGAAAACACAGATGTATATGAGGCATCTCAAGGCCTCGCAGCCAATGGAGACATCTCTCATTCGGTAGTTAATCAGATGTGGGCCCCTTACATTCCGTGGAATAGACATTTTGGTAGAAACACACATATTCCTAAAAGCCAGTCTCAGAATGAGGCCTAACTTTGCATGGACCTAGTTTTAATACACTTCATATGTCTTCAAGTATGTGTTTTACGCTATTCAGTAAAAAAGAGAAAAAACTAGGAAAGAAAGAGAGCGAGAAAGAAAGCAAAAACTGGACTTTTATAGAGCTCATTCACCGACGTCACAAAACCACGTCCCGTGTTGCGTTCCTATGCACTGATAGAGCGTGGAAAGTGATCTCAAACGTAAATTATGGAGGCCCCAGTGCTTTCAGATTCCACAAACTCATTGGATGAGCTACACAAAGGTCAACTCAGATCCATATTTGATGCCTAAATCTTTCGGATATCTCGTACTCCGGACATTATCCAAGCCCACTGGTCCGATGGTTCATAAGTCCCAATTTTGAACAAAGGGTTTAAATAAAACTGATGTTAATTCTACAGCATTCATTCTCCGGAGCTCCAGCGCAGGCAGCGGTGCGTGAGTCTGCATGCCCTGAAACACTGCTCTGTCAAAGCAGGACAGTGTGATGCTGGAAATAACTGCTTCATTGATGATTTGGTGTAAATGAAACATGCGTAAGGACCGTGTGCTTGGAAGTCCGCTCGACAGCGAGGAACGCGCCGTGGCACCTGAAGACAGTGTGTTTCTGGGCTTCTTCGTTGTTTGAAAGATCTGCGCGAGTCCACGGTATGTGGTGCGGGTTGTTCCACGTGTCTGGTTATTAAAGATGGACCGCGGTCTCGTCCCGGGACATGTACACTTCTGTTTTAGGCGTGTCTAAATTCGCGTCTAAATTCATAAGCTCAATTCTCCATGAATATGTGTCTGATTGTAAATAGTCCTGCTTTAGTCCTGCTCTGTTCCTGCTTTAGTCCTCTTTAGTCCTGTTTAGTCCTGTTTTAGTCCTGGTTTAGTCCCGTTTTAGACCTGCTTTAGACCTGCTTTAGATCTGCTTTAGACCTGTTTTAGTCTTGGTTTAGACCTGTTTTAGACCTGCTTTAAACCTGTTTTAAACCTGTTTTAGACCTGCTTTAGCCCTGCTTTAGACCTGTTTTAGTCCTGGTTTAAACCTGTTTTACTCCTGGTTTAGACCCGTTTTAGTTTTATGAAAGACAAGCCACAAAAATAAATTGATTTGATTTGATTTGAAGTGTCTCATTAAAGCTCAGATGATGAAAAGAACTAGGCCTATAGTGAGTCTGAGTATTAGTGTTTTGTTCCTGGTTTAAAGTTGAAATGCCTGTTTAAAGGGACTTACTTAAAGGGGCTCCAGTTGATTTTAGTTAAGAGGCCATATATTGCAAAAACAAGTTGATTATTTTGAATTCATATTACATATGTATTTCTAAGGCTACATATTATTCATTTTTATGAATAATTTGAATTCTCAGACAATGCCTGAGAATTTAATGTTCAAATAAAATGATTTTTATTGAATCATCAATTATCAATTAGGGGTGCACGGTGGCAAAGGCGGTTGCCTCTCAAGAAGGAGATCATGGGTTTGATTCCCGGACCAGACCAACATCACATGATCTCTCTGGGTGGAGTCCTCCGCATGTCCTCCCCGTGTTACCGTGGGTTCTCTCCGGGTTCTCTGGCTCCTCCCACCATCCAAAGACATGCATGTGTTAGGCAAAAATTGGTGACTCTAAATTGGCCCTAGTGAATGAATGTGAGAGTGAATAATTGTCTGTAATGTCTCTGTGTTGACCCTGCGACGAGTTGGCCACGGTCCAGGGTGTACCTCGCCTAAGGGCCGAAGTCACTGGGATAGGCTCCAGTCACCCGCGACCCCGAAAGGGTACAAGCGGTAGAAAATGGATGGATGGATGAATCATCAATTAGGTTACGTTCTATTTTTCTACTGAGAATGAGTGAGGGGGTACTCATGGTATGACAAAAAACGTTGGGAACCACTGACCTAATGCATATGAACAGAGATGAGTTTTATAGTACTTTTCACAACTCTCTTGAGCCCAGAGCGAGTTTTGGCGTCACGCTAAAGCTAACACACATTGGCATGCTAGTCTATTGTTAGGTGCAGCGAAAGCACTGTGGTCTCATTTTCACCCAAAAAATACTTTTGCATTACATTTGCAGTGTGTCTAAACAAATTTTACTTTATAACATGTAAACAACTGGGTACAGGCTCTTTAATCCTTTAATTTTCGAATAGCTTAGGAAATGTATTATTTATTGTTTTACTGGTGCTTAATGCATTTGAGACATCTACTGTAGGCTGCACATGGAGGTTTAAAACCCGACCACAAATAAGGGTTCCCTCAGAGTGGTTTACAATTAGGTCCATGAATGAAAAAAATAGATATCACTTGCTTTAACCAACATAAACCACCTCTTCACCTCTATGTCCATAACTCTGATGTTCTAGGTTAATCAAACGGTTTCTTGTAGGTTAAAACAGTAAAACAAAATTTCTTTCTAATTTGTATTAATATCATTTTGATTGGCTTTAATATTCCATTAGCGTTGGAGGATGCTAGGATGCAAGAAATAGAATAATAATAACACAAAAAGTACTGGTTCCATGCTTAAGGGGCATAACTTTCTAGGCCAGTCGGTATGTCATTTTTGGTGAGAATTAGGAAAAATGGGGCCCTCAGTGGTTCATTCTTATTTAATCTAAGTTGTGACAAATATGTAAATGTACTTCTAATATGAATTATAGTTGGAGATGCTAATCGTCAAATGGTGTTCGGGAGCTGGATCACGCCTCAACCTCTTACTCCTCCAGCAACCACACCTCCACTCTTTAACCACACCTCTAATTCTCCAGAAGCCCTATTTATACAGGCCTATCCCAGCATCTCCTGTTGTTGCTGCTCTCTCAATAGAGAGACAATCAGCCAGCCAGAGCATTTGCTTAAACAAGAATCATGAGCTGTTTTTTTTATCAGATTCTGACCTGTTCCCAGTCTGAACTTTCAGTCGGTTGTGTATCCAGTAGTCACATTCTCCAGAGGACTGGCCAACGCAGGTCCACTCCCCGCTGTGCACCCACACAGTAGGCGTGATTCCATTCCATAGCCTCCGAACACCATCTCCTCCGCACGTGCCTCTCCCTTGGACCCTCTACCTCCTGGAAGAAGAGCGAGAAGCAGAGCGCATGGGTACCGTTGCCGTGAAGTAGAGGTCGGTGTGCCTGTGTGTCTCGGCAACGGTACCCATGCGCTCTGCTTCTCGCTCTTCTCCCCCTTATTCAACCGGCCACTACGCGGCCTTAGATCGCGCCACAGTTCCCGCCAAGGCATCGTTCCCGCGTGCGTCTGCACACGGGCTGACGCCAGAGCCTGGACCGTGACCTGCATTAGGCCGAAGTCAGAGGGCTCTTCTTTCAGACGCTATGATGACAAATACCCACATTTCGTCAGCCTTCGCACTTCCTGATTTCCCGTCTGGAGCGTGCGCAGCTAATGACGTCACCATCACTCCACGGGCCCGCAGCTCGACCTCACAGCGCCCTCTGGTGGCGGGAGCCAGGTTGTATAACTCAATTAAATATATTTTCGTAACAGTAGTTGTCTCGGAGGGCGACAGTGAAAAAACAGATTACAGTGATCCCTCGCTATATCGCGGTTCACTTTTCGCGGACTCGCTGCTTCGCGGATTTTCATCATGCATTGTGTTCTGCATTCTGATGGCTAAACAGTCTCTCCCTGTCTTCTCTATCTGTGTGTCAATAACGTTATGGATTAATATGTACACGTACGTAAAACCGCTTGCCAAATTGAAGTTTGCGAGGCCGGTGAGAGCGGCGCGCGTGAGACGCCGGTGAGAGCGCGCGTGTGAGCTGCGGGACACGCCGGTGAGAGGGCGCGTGTGAGCTGCGGGAGAGAGCGGTGAGAGTACAGTACAAACGTTTATACAGTACTTTTATTTGTTAAACAAATGCTTGGGCCTGTAAAAAGGTTTTGTTCCTTGCTTTCAATGTTTTATGGATCACTGTAAACATGTTCATAGGGACTTTGCAACATTCCAGCATCCCGTGACCTTAACAAAAATTTTGAGTTTCAAATGTTGAGTTTCATTCTAACACCTGCTCCCTCTTCTCAATCTTTCTCATCTAATCATTTCTCTCATCCCCTTCGTTGCAGTGCATTCAAGCTAAGCTATTCTATCTTTTTGATCTCTGCTCATGCTTACTTATACTACACTATTCTGACAGTTACTAATCAATTTGTCCCTACTCTTATGTAAACTCTCAGCTTCCTTTTCTGCCAACTTATGCAACCTTCACACCCCGTAGGCTCACAGTTTATGCTTTCACTACATTACTATCACGTTTGATTTGATTGACTGTTTGGCTTCACTGCCACATGCTAGCCAGGCATCTTCAGATATTTTGTTTCTTGCAATTCCGGCAGTTTCTCATCTTCAAATTTGCATACTAGATTGATGCCACCTTCAATCTTACTTTTATCTCTTGCTTTTCACGCTACTTCATCTTACCATGTTCGCCTTGCCTTCTTAGACTTGATCACATCACCTTCGGGCTTCTACCATATTCTATGCCAGAGCTGCTCATTCTCTCTTTCACCCCTCATCCCATTCATAATTACCATTACGCCAACTCATGCTAGCATACTACTCTGACCCATAATAGGCCTCGTTGCTCCAATCTACTCGCTCGCTCAGATACCCTGTAGCAGCCTCACTCGCTCAGTTCCCCGGCAGCAGCCTCGCTCGCTGAGAGCAGCCTCGCTCAGCCTCGCTCAGAGCAACCTCGCTCGCTCCGAACCCCGCTGGCAGCCACGCTCACTTCGAGCCCCGCCGGCAGCCACGCTCGCTGAGCCTGGCCGGCAGCCACCCTCGTTCCAAGCCTCGCCAGCAGCCGCACACACTCAAAACCACAGCGCCAGCCACGCTCACGGCAGCCACACACACTCCAAACAACGGCGCTAGCCACGCTCGCTTTGAGCACAAACCTGACCAGCGGCCACAGGCTCGCTCTGATCCTCACAAGGGTCTCAGCTGGCACTAGGACGCTGTCTCTCCCCAGAACTGTCACCGGGCACCGGGACGCCGTCACTCTCCGGAGCAGTCACCAGACACCGGGATGCTCAATCATCTCACATTCCCTCTTTATTTCTCAGAAGAAACATCCCTCAGCATGCACCTCAATCCATTGTGCATCAATTAATGCATCAAAGACTGCTCAGCGCACTCCAGCCCCTTTCAACTCATTCAAGCTGCCATACGCACTAGCGCTTAGTCTCCTCTACCAGGCATTCACATCTACCTACAGGGCAAGAATCTGCTTCTCGTCCCTACGACAAATAACTTAGTGCACCTCTCAAGTCAAAACACAGAAGTAGCAGACTCCCGCATTTAAATATTTACAGGTGACCATTGAATTCTGCACTAGGATGATTCTTTCTCTCGGTCCGAGGCCCAAGGGAAGGCAGCTCGTTTCTGGCTTCTCTAAAGGGTCCTCCATGTCTGTTCCAATTATACCGCACTATCGTTCCGGACATTCTTTGGGGGTTCGATCAGTCAGAAGGCACTCATTCGACAACACCTCTCTAGTAGATCAGTAAGGGATATTCTATTATGCCGCACCTCATAATACTCTAGACTCCCAGTCTACTACCCTCTATCAATCTGTCACCTGCATTGCTTATATTCAAGTCACCATAATCGCCGACTCCTACTCACGATTCACTGTCCTGAAATCTAACGCTCCGCACCAAACTTCAACAATCGCCCCAATTCCACTTTTTTGATCTTCAGGAACCACTTTAAATCAGACAACCCTCTCATCTATCTTTCATTCCACTCATTCCCAATCTCATTTAGCTCTCAATTAAGTTCCCTCATCCATCGCTCATATTGACTTCATTACTAGCTGCAGTCAACTCCTACATCCATGCAAGTATTTTGCTCACCTCAAACTTTCTCTCTACTCCGGAGCAAGGCGTCTCCACCACGTAATCCAGTTTTAACAATTGCTCGTCCAAACCTCAACCCAATCACTCTCGCACCTTATTCATACCCATGAACTTCCATCAACGACCCACAAATGCATTGTTTTTACGCCAACCGTTTGACGTGACCGTATCAGGGCACCGCCAAGTCTATCGCACTCGCCTGCTCTCCGTATCTTCCAAATTCCTTGCCTAAAACTCGATTCAAACGCA
The DNA here is from genome assembly GCF_026437365.1 of Eucyclogobius newberryi. Lineage (NCBI taxonomy): Eukaryota > Metazoa > Chordata > Actinopteri > Gobiiformes > Gobiidae > Eucyclogobius > Eucyclogobius newberryi. The sequence goes on along the minus strand of NW_027315801.1, from coordinate 17,114,167 downwards.
CCAGTATTAATCCTCGTCTCCAGTAATGGACAGACTGCTTCTAGATTCCATCCAGCTACTCTTCAGAGAATCCTTGACTATCCAGCTCCTCTTCTCTTGTGCCACTCAGTTGACATCATTTTCAGCTGTTTCAGAACCCCCAAAGATTATTTAAAATGAGGAAAGATGATCTGGATCTCAGTGTAAAGCCTGGCTGAAAATTATGTCAACTGATTGGCACGAGAGAAGAGGAGCTGGATAGTCAAGGATTCTCTGAAGAGTAGCTGGACAGAGCCCCCATCCTGAGTCTCTACCCAGCCAACTCTCATCGATCCATCATCAATCCATCATCGATCCATCATCAATTCAATTCAATTTATTTTTGTAACTCCCAAAATCACAACAACAGTTGCCTCTGAGGGCGACAGCAAAAAACGGATAAAGCAATGTCCGTGGGGGCGAGGTACGATGTTCCCGAGTCTTCTGTCCTTAGAGCCTCCTTCTCGGCCAGGAAAAACTACAGAAAACCTCCTGTGTAGAAAAATGTAGAAACCTGAAGGAATTCCAGAGTGAAGGGGGGATCTGACTCTCACAGACGGACAGACCGACGCGAGGTAGACAGTGGAGATGGACCCACTCAGGAGGAGAACCAGTTTTTCAGGAGGAGAACAAGTTCTTCAGGAGGAGAACCAGTTCTTCAGGAGGGGAACCAGATCTTCCAGGCAGATGAAGGACCATCATCTGCCTTCATTAATCCTTCATCACTATTATCAATAAACATTATTTCATATTCCATTGTTGTGGCATAGTCCTTGCTAGTGAATAGGAAACAGGAAAATGTCTTCATTTGTGGTGGAGATGTATTTATTTGATAGCTACAGTGCATATTAATGAACACATGTAAATGACGCTATGTCACATTGTTCAACCCTATACGTGTAGGACCAGAAGTCAGTAAAAATGCGTAGAAAATAGGGGCAAGTGAAAATTGTTTAATTCATTTATTACATTTTTTCCAATGCAGGACAATACAGGATTACTCAAATGTTCAAGTATCAAACATGATGAACTGATATGCAAATGATAAACCATTACAACATGTTTAAACTCTACTACAAGTTTATGGATATTAGACTGCATATTCTTGCTCATACAGCAATGGATGAGATACATTGGTTGGCGTTCTGTACTTGTGAGATAGGACATGCAAGACTGTGCCATCTGTGTAAACCCATACAACCTCCGGTTTTCTTCATTGCTAGAATTCTTTGTATAATGTTACTCATAAATTCTGAGATAGTATTACCAGTTTTGAGTGGCAGTTGTGATGAAGACAAATTTTTCTATAATATGAACAAGACGCTTTTGTAAAATGATTTAAACCACACATAATTGTTTGTGTTCCCTAAATGCAAAGTAAATATGTTTGAATCAACTATTTATTTTACTGATTAAAAGGGGGTTAAGTCCTGGTTTAGACCTAATTTACAGTAAACATGGTTTGGAGCTTTAGACCCACCAGAAAACAAACAACTCCAGTGTCAAACAGTGTCAGTCGTTCAGTTGTATTTGTTGTGTGGGTGGAGCTTTGAGGTGATGGAACTGGGTCTCACTCTGTAGAACAGAGGAGGCTCACAATCTGCATAGACAAGCGGGTTAATAAGTAAACCCACTTTACTCTTGTGTTTCAAAGGATTAAATTAAAAATTAAGTCTTTTTGAGACGAGTGAGAAGCAAAAATGGATAAACATGAGGGAACTACGGTCTGGGGAGGGAGTTGCATGCCCAGCTCAGCCCACAATTCTGCATTAAAGATCTGATCCATGGAAGGGCCCAGTTCTTCATTTCCAGCACCTGCTGGTTTTCAAAACATTCAGAGAAAACTTTTGAGAGAAGAAAAGCTGACTTTCAGTCATCTGTGCAGGTTGTTGTCGTTGCTCCAATTGACCTGCCTACTTACGTGCCTGTGTTGCCGTGCAAGTAAAAGCTGCACACTAGCGCTTCTCCATTCTCCGCTTGAGTTTATTTGTAGAGGACAATTCATTCAAAAGTCAATTCAAAACGCTTCAAACAACGGAAAAAAATGCATCAAAAGAGACATGACTGAAATCACAAAACAGATTAAGACATAAAAAGTGCAAAGACAATTTCAAAAATTTCTACTCAGGACCTGAGCAGCAGCACTACATTCTCATTGCACACATAGTGCATGTATAACGTATTTTGTTTGTTTGTGGTTAAGGCAGGTTATCCGCCCCCTGCTGTACAAACAGCGTGATGGAGAATAAGATCTGTCTGAGTTTTTCAATTATTTAAAAAGACCAGTGGAAATGGGCAAAGATGTTTATTCTGAAAACAATTCAAACAGATATTTATTTCATGCATGTTTATTTTACTATTTAGTTATTTATTTATTTAATATGGACGAACCAGAAGCAATCTTTTAAGAGTTATATCAGAATATGCTACTTTTCAACACCTGTTTAACTGCAATTTTAATCATGCAATTAATTGTGCTATGTATAAAAATGTTATCTCACAACTTAAATATTATCATGTTAACTACATTTTAGTGCAATAGGTTACCTGACTAACCTGTCATATGAAATTGAATGAATAATAATTGAAAACATATCACATACAATTTAGTATGAAAATGCTTATTTAATATAAATGTGGATGTGTTTTGACATTTCTAGGAGTTCACAATATTTGACTGGATTGTAAACTGGTTTACCTTGCCGGTGGATGTTTCAATTTGACATCCAGCAGTATCGTCGAAGATAAGTGAAGATGTGTCCTAGCCTTGTGTTTATGACCACTCTGTCTGTAAGATATTTACTGTAGCCTCCTCATTGAACTCCCAAATACCTGTCTCACCAGTGCAAAAAGGATGTGTGTTTGGGGCATGTTAGTTCGCAGATTTGTCTCTGTGAAGGATCAAGAGAGAAAAACAAAATCAACAGACAGGGCCATGTTTGTATGTGGCATATTTTCACAGCGGTAATGGAATAAACTCAGCATGACCGAGGCTAATTGAAAGGTAATGGCATTATTGATTACGTTGACATCATCTCTCAGGCCTTATAATGGAAAGTGTGTGTCGGAATTCTAATGGCTTCGGAGGATTCTCTCCTCAGTGTGGAAATTAGAGAAACAAACTAAAAAGCGGCCAACAGACTTTAAACTGAGGCTAATTTAATGTCTGACTGGACAAACACCAGGCAGAGAATGACATTAGTTTATTTACACGGCAGGAAAACTTGTCCAATTCAAACAGATTTTTCAAAATCCAGGAACTACGATAGACGTGTTTTGATTCTTATCTAAAAATAGAAAGCCATTAAAAAATAATTACTAAAAACAGGAGATGAGAGTGCTGAAAATGTGAAATAATACAAGAAGGATAATAATTTTGTGCATTAAACTGACAGTGAAACTAATAGTAATTAATAGGATTTTGTTTTTATTGTGCAGCTCAGCTGCGGCTGAGTTTGCATTATTCTTTAACAACAAAGTTCAGGACATTAAACTCACTTTGCACCTGTAACTGACAAAACTGTCCAGGAGATCATCACCAGTCTGAGTTAATCTACATGCTGCCTACATGTTACCCACCAGATTTCTAAAGTCTGTGCTGAACAGTTTGTTAGCACCATTCACTCACATAGTTAACATGTCTGCTGTTTGCAGACGATGTTGTCCTGATGGCTCCATCAAACCCGGACCTGCAACATGCACTGGGACGGTTTGCAGCCGAGTGTGAAGCGGCTGGGATGAGAATCAGCACCTCCAAATCCGAGGCCATGGTTCTCGACCGGAAAAAGGTGGCTTGCCCTCTTCAGGTGGATGGGGTGTCCTTGCCCCAAGTGGAGGAGTTCAAGTATCTCGGGGTCTTGTTCACGAGTGAGGGAAGGATGGAGCGTGAGATCGAAAGGCTGACCTACGTTCCTACCCTCACCTATGGTCATGAGCTTTGGGTAGTGACCGAAAGAACAAGATCGCGGATACAAGCGGTCGAAATGAGTTTCCTCCGCCGTGTGGCTGGGCGCTCCCTTAGAGATAAGGTGAGGAGCTCGGCCACACGGGGGGAGCTTGGAGTAGAGCCGCTGCTCCTCCACGTCGAGAGGAGCCAGCTGAGGTGGCTCGGGCATCTGTTCCGGATGCCTCCTTGGGCGCCTCCCTCGTGAGGTGTTTCAGGCATGTCCCACCGGAAAGAGGCCCCGGGGAAGAACCAGGACACGCTGGAGAGACTATGTCTCTCGGCTGGCCTGGGAACGCCTCGGGATCCCCCCGGAGGAGTTGGAGGAAGTGTCTGGGGAGGAGGAAGTCTGGGAGTCCCTGCTCAGACTGCTGACCCCGCGACCCGGCCCTGGATAAGCGGCAGAAAATGGATGGATGGATGGAGTTAACATGTCGCTTCAATCTGGAACATTCCCAATGTCTTTTAAAACTGCGGTCATAAAGCCTCTCCTAAAGAAGAGCAATCTTGATGCCGCAGATTTTATTTCCACTCTTCCAGGCTTAAAACGTTCCTCTTCGAAATCGCTTATGGTCAGACTAGTTAGGAACAGAAACATAAACCCACAGCTTTAGCTATGCTGCCCTAGGAGTAACTATGCTGGGGGAAGTATGGCAGCTTGAGCACTATCCTCTTCTTCTTCTGACTACTTATGCTATCAAACAATATTTATTTTTTGATTCCACTTGCAAACTGTTCACCGCCTTCTTTTCTTTCTCTCACTCCTGAGGACCTGTGGACCCAGATGCCCCTCCCCTGGTGAAGTGGTCCCTGCCCTGTGTGGACGGTCCCTCATCTGCCTGAGGAGTGGGTCCAGCTCGCCCCCGACGGTCCCTCATCTGCCTGAAGAGTGGGTCCAGCTCGACTCCGACGGTCCCTCATCTGCCTGAAGAGTGGGCCCAGCTCGCCTCCGACGGTCCCTCATCTGCATGAAGAGTGGGTCCAGTTCGCCTCAGACGGTCCCTCATCTGCCTGAAGAGTGGGTCCAGCTCGCCTCTGACGGTCCCTCATCTGCCTGAAGAGTGGGTCCAGCTCGACTCAGACGGTCCCTCATCTGCCTGAAGAGTGGGTCCAGCTCGCCTCAGACGGTCCCTCTTCTGCCTGAAGAGTGGGTCCAGTTCGCCTCAGTCGGTCCCTCATCTGAAGAGTGGGTCCAGTTCGCCTCAGTCGGTCCCTCATCTGCCTGAAGAGTGGGTCCAGCTCCAGTCTCCTCGTGTCCGTCTGTCCGTCTGTGAGAGTCGGATCTCTCCTTCACTGGAACTCCTCCAGGTTTCTACGCTTTTTTCCCAAAGAGGTTTTTTTTTGTAGTTTTTCCTGGCCGAGAAGGAGAGTCTAAGGACAGAGGACCCTGGGACATCGTCCCTCGCCACCACAGACATTGTCTGACTCCATCGCCACCACAGACATTGTTGATTCATTTCTCCCTGTGGCCCTCAGAGGCAACTGTTGTTGTGATTTTGGGCCTTACAAAAATAAATTGATTTGATTTGATTTGATTCCCTCTTTGAATTGCCTTGTGTACGAATTGTGCTCTACAAATAAACTTGCCCGGCCTATTGATTGTAAATATAATTCATCAAATATGTGACTGACCGTGGCTAAACCAGTTACATGTCTACCCGGAGACATTTTGAGTTATTCACAGATTCTGAAAGTGTGAATTCAAAGCTTTCCAATGATGTCTCACTCATGTAGATCTGATAATATTTGAGTAAGTTGTGGTCATTTGAATGTATACAACTCTCAAACCCATTCACTGAGAAAACGGGGCTCAAAGTTTCTCACCGGAGTGAGCCCAGAGTCACAGGGGGGGCTCATTTGCATCTCATTGAGATAAGCCATCCCCCCTGTCACACTGACACCACCTTCCCCCTACAGCTGTCACTGAAGACTCAAGAGGAGTGTTGTTATTGATGTGAACTGGACTTGAATCAGAATTAGAAGTTACTTTATTAAAATGGAAATACTTGGATTACAAAAGGCCCTGAATAGAATCAAAGAATCAGAATCCGAATAGGGTTCATTGCATTTGTCGATAAACATAATTCACAGGTGATTCAGTGCATCAACAATGGTGCACTGAATGATTCAACACAAACAACACAAGATAAGATAAGATAAAATAGCCTTTAATGTTACAACGCAGTAGATACAGGGGGAAAGGACAGTAACTTATAGGAAGTTTAAAAAAACACTCTTAATAGAAGAACTCTTTTAAACAGATGCCAGGGCCAGGTATACGAACTGCAACAGGTCCATGGCTTTGAATATATGAGATATGAGATAATAGATATAATATGTACACCACCAGAGTCCAATTACATCAGAGATCACATCCTCATCCTCTTCTTCGTCTGTGCACTCTTCTGTGCTGTGACTCTCGGCTCTTGGCATCAAAGCTGTAAACAAATAACAGGACATTTAAGAAATGGCTAACTATTTCACATAAAACACTCATTAACTATTTATTTTTTTAACACAATGTGAGAGTTTCAATATAAATACCCGAAGTGCTGATAACTCTTGATCTTTGGAAGCCGTCTGAAGAAGGGACTCTTGACAAACACTTTGCTATCCGCCGTTCCAACAAACTGTGGGATATTGAGGTGAGCCTCAGGAGAGCTGACGCAGTGCGTGCGTGACGTGCAATGTACGTAAGCCACGTGACCAGAAGTGGTATCGGGAGTTGTAGTTTTTTTCTCTTCCCACGCCGAAAAATAACCCGATAACATAGCAAAGTTTAGCTTACAACTTAGCTCCGAATAGCTGCGTTTAGCTCCGGGCTGTGGGGCTAACAGCCGGTTTAGCACCATAAAATAGACACAAAGCACGACCCACACAACCCACGGGCCAACCCACGCCGAAAAAACATGGTGATAACAGCAAGTAGTCACATTAAGCCCATATTGCAGAGTGCACTGAAGCAACATGTTAGCTTAGCATTAGCTCCACCGGAGCAGACAAGTAAGATTCTAAAGTGATCACGAGACCGCCTTAAAACACAGCGTTAAAGCAATAATTTAGTAGTAAAGTAAAAGTGTACCTGAGTAAACAGTTCCGTTGCAATGTAGTCCAGGAAATGTAAGCTCTGAAGATTGTGTTCTGCAGACGGTCTGGAGTAATGAGAGGAAAACACGGAGCACGCAGCTGCCATGCGGATCACAGCTGATTGGTGGAAAATGTACAAAAAATGTACAATACGTTGGCTAGAAAAAGGTGACGACCCCCAGGAGAGCAGGAAAAAGACCCGAAAACTCCACATTTTCAACAGCTTAATGTATACGTTTAAGACAACCAATAGTGTTATCTGAAGCACACAGGGGCTTATTCATAACTTCAACTAGCACATTCTGCAAAAAAATGAAAATCACAAATTTGGGGAAAAAAAAGTAAAATGCTGTTTTTTTTCAGTTTCACCGAGGCCGATATGGTCCGACAATTGCGGCGGTGGGGCACATATGTATTTATTTTTTATATATATTTTTGCGATCAAATTGTAACGAAATGGAAGGTATAACATGTTATTTATTGAAAAATGAGGAATGAAGGGCGGGATTAAATACATTTCTACTTTCACCCACTCCTTTTTTGAAATTGTATTATTATTTGTTATGAAGTAATAATGTCATTGGTTTTCTTAGGTGCCAAATATCCAAAGGGGAGACCACCTGAATCAGAATGTTGTTGTCTTCATCGTTTTTGACTTGATAATAATAATAATAATAATAACTTTTATTTATATAGCGCTTTTCAGTGACCCAAAGACGCTGAACATATATAAAAAAGGGGGGGTATTTACAGACAGGGGGGACAACACGTGCAATACACATTAATATGCAGATAAAATGAACAAGACGAAGAAGAAGAAGAAGAAGAAGTAGAGAGTAAAAGATGGGGATGTAACAGGGGGTAGAAGAGTAGGCAATGGGGTGGAGGAGGCTAGGGGTAGGGGAGGTCATAGGCTTGGGTGAAGAGGTATGTTTTTAGGCGGGATTTGAATGTTGTGAGTGAGGGAGAGTGGCGGACAGGTTGGGGGAGGGAGTTCCAGAGTCGGGGTGCTGTTCGGGAGAATGCTCTGTCGCCAAAAGTTTTGAGTCGGGATGTTGGTGCAGTCAGGGTGAGAGAGGAGGAGGATCGGAGAGCTCGGGAGGGGCGGTGGGGGATGAGGAGGTCAGAAAGGTAGGGGGGAGCTTTGAAGGTGAGGAGGAGTATTTTAAAGTTTATGCGCTGCTTGATGGGGAGCCAATGGAGAGAGCGGAGAACGGGAGTGATGTGATCACGGTACCGGGTGTGGGTGAGGAGGCGGGCAGCGGAGTTTTGGACCATTTGGAGTCTATAAAGGGAATGGGAGGAGATGTCAGTGAGGAGGGAGTTGCAGTAGTCGAGGCGGGAGGAGATGAAGGCATGGATGAGGGATTCAGCAGCGGGGAGGGTGAGGCAGTGTCGGAGGTGGAAGTATGAGGTCTTGACGATGTGGCTGACATGGGGAGTGAAGGAGAGGGTGGGGTCCATGATGACACCGAGATTGCGTACCAGGGTAGAGGGGGTGATGGTCCAGGTGTCGATGCTGAGTGAAAAGGGACCAGTTTTATTGAGAGTGGATTTGGTGCCAATGAGGAGGAGCTCTGTTTTGTCACTGTTCAGTTTGAGGAAGTTGAGAGTTAGCCATGATTTTATTGTAGAGATGCAGGTTTCGATGTGGCTGAGGGGAGGGTTTTGGGTGGATTTGGTGGTGAGGTATATCTGGGTGTAGTCAGCGTAGCAGTGAAAGTCCAGGTTGAGTTGGCGGAGGATGTGACCAAGGGGGAAGATGTAGCAGATAAAGAGGAGGGGGCCGAGGACTGAGCCCTGGGGGACCCCCTGCGTTACTGGGGAGAGGGTGAATGAGTGACCGGAGAGGGAAATGAACTCTTGCCTGTTGGTGAGGTAGGATGTGAGCCAGTCAAGTGCAGAGCCCTCAACACCCAGTTGGCGCAGCCTTTGTAGGAGGATGGAATGGTTTATAGTGTCAAAGGCTGCGCTGAGGTCTAGTAGTAACAGGATGTTGAGGGCCCCGGAGTCTGCAGAGGTGAGGAGATCGTTGAGTACTTTGACCAGGGCTGTTTCAGTGCTGTGAAGTGGGCGGAAGCCAGATTGGAGGGGTTCATAGAGGTTGTTTGGCTGGAGGTGGGTGTGAAGTTGGGCGGCGACGATGCGTTCCAGCGTTTTTGAGAGGAACGGCAGGTTGGAGATGGGGCGGTAGTTGGAGAGGTTGGCGGAGTCTAGGTTGGGTTTTTTGAGGATGGGGGTGATGGAGGCCAGTTTGTAGATGGAAGGAACATGGCCGAGGGATAAAGACTGGTTGAAGAGGGTGGTGAGATGGGGGATGAGAGCAGGGAGGCAAGCCTTGGTTAGAGTCGTTGGGAGGGGGTCGAGAGAGCAGGTGGTGGTTTTGGAAGCGGTGATGAGGTCTATGATATGAGAGGAGTTAACAAAGGAGAAGGTGGTGAGGGGAGGGAAGGGTGGGTGGTCAGGGAGAGGGGGGGCAGGGGTGGGGGTGGTGATGGAGTTAATGGAGACGGCAGTCATGGAGCTGTTGATTTTGGAAATTTTGTCATTGAAGGCAAGGAGGAAAGAGTTGCAGAGGTCAGGGGAGGAGGGTGGAGTGATGTCCGGTGGCTAGAGCAGCTTAAGTTATGATATGATACTTAAGTTAAAGGCTGTTTGAATGAATGAATAAACGAATAAATGAATTTTAATAAATTAATAAAACTAAGTGAATGTGTAGTGGCATTCCTGCTGCATGGAACATTCACCACGTTTACACCCACAGAGAACGCGGAGTGCCATACAATCAAACACAATTCATCTTTCCCCCAAAACGAGAAACAACTCAAGCATTTGATTTTCAGTGTTTTTTTATATATATATATATATATATATATATATATATATATATATATATATATATATATATATATAAAAAATATACATCTCCATTATACTCAAGTGCGTGTGATGAGTCATTTGATGTGATCAATATCGAACAGGCAGCGCTGTTATGCAGGTATGTGAACTTTGACGGGCCGACTTTGAAGAAATGATCAAGTGTTCAATTCCACTGTTGCCCAGATACGGGGGAAAAGAGAAGATGATTGTATTGTTATTAAGGTTTGAAGAGGACTGCGTTTTTGTTTTTTTCTAATCCTCAAAATAAAAATGACACTAAAAATCTGATTTCTTAATTGTATTTCTATAATGCAACATTAACATTGTAATGGAAGTTAAACTTAAGGGAGTGTCTGCAGAGCCGCGGCGTGCGGCCGAAAAAGCCATGTTATTTTTGTGCCGGCCGCACTCCGCGGCTCCTGAAACTCCGCCGCTATTTGACCACGTTTTAGCGCCGTTTTAGACCACACCGGGTTAAGGTTAGGGTTAGGGTTAAGGTTAGAGTTAAGGTTACGGTTAGGGTTAGCTATGAGGCTATAACGGGCTGTAAGGGAAATGCCGTGGCCATTTGACTGCGCCGCGGCTCTCCAGCCACGGCCTAAACTTAAAGCACCAATCGTATAGCAGAGTAGTCACGTGGTACATCACTCGTGCGCTGCAGGGAAAATAAACATTTAATCAGGAATGCTCATTATAAATTTGTAGCCTTGTCATTTTGATTTTGATATAGCTAATATACACGTACAGCCTTTGTTCCCTTTATATAAGAAGCCTTACAAAAATGTAAAAGCCTTACAAAAATGTAAGGCTTTTACATTTTTGCGGCTCCAGACAGATTTGTGTTTTGTTTTTTTGGTCCAATTTGGCTCTTTGAACATCAAAGGTTACCGACCCCTGATCTCACCCATTGTCTATTTAATAACCTGTAGCATTTGGGGATCCTTATTTTTGGCATCTTTAGCTTCAAACAGCTTTAGTTTGTTTTGTAAATCTTAAAATTGTTTCTTAACTTGTTTAGTTTTGGTTAAGACCAGAGCAATTACCCTGCCCATCAAAACCGCCCAGAGAATGGGTTGAGATACTTCACCATTGTAATTTTCGGACTAGCATTAAATCTCCAAAGTGTGGAGTTTTTGTTCCAGATCTACAGTGATGTAAATATGAGCATGATCACTTAAAACATAGATGCAAAACTTTATTAATTAATATTTATTAATTTTCAAAAGATACATAGAGTTTTTATCGGTCGAACTACGAGGCCCACAATCCTTTGCATCAGCCACCACTCCCAAGCGCAGCTCAGTGCTGCTGGATTGTCGTGCCAAGGAGACAGTTTTGTGGACGTCATGGGCAGAGCCAGGCCCTGGCTTTGGGGCTTGAACCAAAAGCCCCGCATCTTTTAATCGTTTAAAAATGCATCATGATGTCACTAGTGGCTTCAATTCTCTTTACCCGTTTCACTGGTTATTTTTGTTGAACTGATGTATGATTGGCTGCATGTAGAAAGTGGGCGGGAGCGTAGAAAGTGCACGGTGTTTACAGCACGTCACGCAATCTGACCAATTTGGCCTTTTCTGTCATTTAACTGAGGTTTTGCAAAAAGTGAAGGGCATAAATAAGAGCAGATCAACTGGAAAAAAGAGACATTCAGAACATGTGCTGAAAAACAAAGTTTATCTAACGTAGAATAGACAACAACAGCACATGATCGTTCAAACCATGAATTAATTGTAGTTGTCGGTGTAGCAGTGGCTCAGGTTTTATTTATCTGCAAAGCTAAAGCAGAGAAACTACAGGACAAACAGCTCACTGAGGAAGGTGTCTGCTAAAGGAAAGACTGGCTTTTACTTTCAATAAAGATCAGTCTAATTCTAAAACAGCCCTTCATCTTCAGAGAGCATCAGTCTGTGGACCTTAGTCTTGTGAGTTCGACCCATGTCAGGGGCATTTTTTTCATATTTGTTTGGTCACTGATTGTTTTAAAGAACATCAGGATGTACAATTTCTTGAATAACTAAATGTCACCTCTACTATTCTGTTCAACGTTTTTTGGAGGGAGGAGCTCTCTCAGAAGGCAAAAAGTCTGTCTTTGTCTTTGGAGGGTTACTGTCTGTAACAGCACTAAAACCACATCATATTGGCCAGAATGAACCCACTCCCTTTCTTTTTGGGCTAAGCCCCGGATGTTTAGAATGTCTGGCTCCACCTATGGTGGATGTTAGAGCTATGCTAAAGGTGAACTCGTGACAAAGACGGATTATTTCCACACGAATGGCCACAGCCAGACAGACACGTCAGAAATAAGCAGCCCTCATCCCGGAAGTCCTACTTTACCTTTTAACATAGCGAAGCAAAACAAAAGCATACGCGGTAGGTAGTTTATCATCTCTGCTGATCTAAAACGAGTGAGTCCACATCCAAACACATGTCTAATCTTTCCTTGTCTGTTTCTGACCTGGTGCAGCTGAATGCACACACACACAATCCACTGTCCTAATGGGCGCAGGGACCGATAATTAAGATGGCACTTCAAACATAGGTCAAGAGCAGGGCAAGGCAGTCAAAGAGAAACTCTAAGTAATTGGACCATAACCAGGATAGGGAAGTCACAACATCAATGGAGTCATGTGATCTGCAACTGTAGTCACTGCCATAACCATTTACAGCCTAAATAAATGCACTCAATGTACTAATAAAGAAATACTGATCTCAATATTCTGTAGGCCAAATGACAGATATATTTATATAATATTATTCATATTTAAGTCATATAGATTCCCCCGTAAAACTCTAGTGCCTTACTAAGAACTACCAGTAGTACAAACAAGGCAAAACAAGGGTAAAACAGTAAGAGGTAAACGTTTCTTCGACTGTAAGAACATTTTGCGTTTAGATGGCGAAGTCTTAGGGTTCAATATGTGACAGTATGTAACAAGTGGAGTCTGCCACCTGCTGGTCTCCATGGAGATGTTATTGTGTTGCCTAGAATGTTCCACAGTATGGCATTAAACGTATGTGGTGATGGCCAAACAGATCTCAGATCTCTAGGCCACATTAAGGGATGTTTTCATTTCTATCGGCAGTTGCACGTGGCTTTATGTGCCTGAGGTGTCCCATGGGAATGTGCCTTGGGAAATTATCCATTGCATACTACCCTGTGCAAGTGAAAGAAACAAGAGCATTGTCTTTTTCTCTTATCTCTATAAATGTATAGTCATATCTTCAAAGAAACACCCACCTATTGAGCAGCTGGAAAACCGGTCTGAAAGATCACTGAGTGGAACTGGGATTAAATTTGGCATATCTTTATATTTCAGAAACCCTAATCACCAAATGATCCGTTATAAAATGATTCACCTTACCTTCGGCTTATCTATATCCAACCACATTATACACAATGAAATCAACCCACTGCAAGTACTGCTCGGACAATCCTTCCTTCAAATTCACTTTGCTCAATTGTTTTTGGAAAAAGCTCACAAATACTGCACTTCTGTCAAACATCACAGGATATACACATTCTGCAGTTACTTGTGAGAAACAAACCCCACTAGTATGAACGTAAAAGTTATGAACGTACTTTATTCTTAGCTAGTCTAACAGCTGCTAAAAAAAAAAAATTGTTGGTTTGTCAATGGAAATGAACCCAAGCTCAGAATGTGGGGGAGTGGCTTGTTCCATACAGATACTAGAACTAGAGCTCTCAATCCACAAAGCTGAAAGCATTGTTGGTCACATAAATGGTTAAAAGAATCGCTTTTACCGCACTTACCCATTGTAATCTGATATGATATGTAGCGATATGTACACTATGTATGTATGTATGCTGCCATAGACGGAGGTTCTTTTGGTTATTGTTTTTTTTCCTGTTTTGGCCTTTATAATTGAGCTGTTATTCTTAACAACCACTTATAAATCTGTATTTCCCCCCTTTTAAGAATCCATTAGTAAGGGAATGGGAGGGGAGAAGATGTAATGTAAATGGGAAATTATTTTGTTTTTGAGCAGTAAAAACAACTTTAATTGAAAAAAAATCCCTACTATGGGACATTCCAGGCAAAACAACACCTGCTTACCAATGCCTGATATTGTCAGCTCTCTGAAGCTAAGCAGGTTAGGCCCTGGTTGGCTAGGAAACCGCTGGAACATCATGGGCCACAGTGAGGCACTAGAGGAAATGTAGTTGTGTCCTTAGCAGTAGTGACTTTTATGCATGGGCAAGCAGACTTTGGGTGTTGAATATTTAGTGGATAACACAAAAGTGCAAAAAAACACTCAGGGGTGGATTTCAAACCCTGGTCTCCAGTGTGAAGCATGGATGCTTATCCTACTGAGCTAACTGAATGGATTTACATAAGATTCCTTCACTGAACAGTGTATTACACAACCTAGCGCTCTATGTTATCAAAATACTGTCTGTATTTGGAATGAATATCTGATCATTAGAAACGGTTGTTTTATCATTTTATCATTGTTTTATGTTGCACCGAATCACCAAGACAAGTTCCTATGTTTATGAATTCTGTTCATTGACAATGGCAATAAACCTGTCTCTGATTCAGATTCTGAGTTAGGCACAAGATTCGCACACAGGTTTATCCAGCGCGGTTTGAGGCTGGGTGGTCCTCAGTGAAACCTCTTAGAAGCTGCTGTCCCCTCTGGTTCTAAAAGCTCATGTTTTGGCTAAAAGACACCGTGACTTCAGCCAAGATTCAGCAGCAGAAGTGAGGGAAAACAGGCTTATATATTTCAGAACAATTTATGTATAGTTGTGACATGCGGTTATTTTAGATTTTGTTGGTCAATCATTGCTTGCCTTGATTGCCCACTGGTCCTTAGGCAAGACACTTCACCCACATTGCCTAGAAAAGTGCTTTGAGTGCCTTAAAAGTGGAAATACTTTATAAATATACTGTAATAAAAATAATACAAAATAAAAACATCTCCATGGAGACCAGCTGGCTGCTCTCACAGAACGCCTTCAAAGAAGTGCAGTGACAGTCAACAGACGCTTTGTGCATGAGGGTGACAAGTTCAGACAACTTGTTAGCACCACGAGGCTTTTTGGCACGGGCTAAATAATTCATCACATGGCCGTTTAGCTCCGGGTGCAGTTCACTCAAGACTTGTCCTCTCAATAATTCAGCTTGTTAAGTCTTTTATTAAAATTGCTATCAAATATTTATGGTACAGCGAGACCTTCTGCCACCTTGCGGCTTTCAGAATGATCACTAAGGAGAGTTTTTCTGCCAGGTTTGATCGCCTTTTAGCCAACTGGAGTTGACAGCCCATCTTTTCGGTGTGTAATGGCCACAATAACCAAATGTAGTTGTCATAATGGTCCAGGTGGGAGTGCCAAGGAAACCACATGAATTATACAGATGAACATGAAGTTAAATTAAAAGCAATAAAGTGAGGAGTGTTTTTTTCCCACTCATCTTCTCCTCTGCCATAATTGAGCTCAGGCGGTCTCTGGGGAGAAGAGCTCGAAGGGCCACTTAGCACTGTCCAATGTGTTTAGGGTCCTCACCAATATACTGGTTTTAGAATCCTCTGCATCAAGGTCACAAGTATAGTGAAGGTACATGAAAGGATGTGAACAGTAGAGTTAAAGGACATAACCTAACAACAGTATTTCCTCATCATTAGTTTACTCCAAGCTGCATTTTGATAGATTCCTGAATGTTTGAGTTAATCCTGTATTGTCTTGCAACTCGAGGCTCCAGAACTGAGAAAAGTCTTGTTTTCATCTATCCCCTATCCCTGCCCACACACATTCATAGACGCAACATTCTCACTGTCTCATTCAGCCCGATGCTTAGATCCAATTGATGCTAACCCATCGTTTCTGTAATAATGTATATAAAATGTTTCATGATATTTGTGTAATTTATCTGCTCCTCTGCAGTAACATGTAAGATGTTCTGGATTGGACTGGCTCCAGAGTCCTTCAAATCTTTCTGGACTAGTGCAGTTGCTAGGCCAGAAAGGCCAACCAAAGGCTTTCTGATTTCTGATTTTTAAATAAAATACATTTTTATCATATTTTTTCTAAAAAGTACCACCGACAATGCAAAATAGCATTGAATGAAATATACAAAGCGGTATTAAGTCAAAAGATAAGAGAGCTTGAGGCAATTTTTCGCCAAAATCGCGCAGGAGTCGTTTATGGATTTGGCGATGTTAATCGCTAACTGATGTTCAGGAGCGGGACCACGCCTCAACCTACACTCCACTAGTAAAAGATAAGATGAGATAAGATATTCCTTTATTGTCCCACATGGGGAAATTTCATTGGTGCAACCAGGTAGATACAGAGGTAGATACAGAAGAACAGATCACTTATAGGAAGTCTGAAAAACACTTTCAGTAGAAGATCTCCTATAAATAAATAAAAACTCCCATAGACAAATAAATAAATAAATACCATTGCATGTGATCCCGACAGTAATTGCACATGAATATGTGTCACGACAGCACATAGATTGCACATGAATTTCACAGTAATTGCACATATGACAAAATTGCACATCAGTATTAGGTTAGGTCAGTATTGCGAGTGTTCAGTACTAACAGTTTTTGTTATAAAGTCTGACAGCAGCAGGAAGTAAAGACCTACGGAACCTTTCCTTCACACATCGAGGGTGGATCAGTCTCTCACTGAAGCTGCTCTCCAGAGCAGAGAGAGTGTCCTGCAGGGGGTGACACTCATGGTCCAGCATAGATGTGAATCTAGCCAGGACCCTCCTGTCCCCCACCTCCTGCACCGAGTCCAGAGCACAGCCCAGGACGGAGCTGGACTTCTTGATGACTCTGTCCAGCCTCTTCCTCTCCCTCTCTGTGATGCTGCTGCTCCAGCAGGCCACACCATACAGGAGGGCCGATGCCACCACAGAGTCGTAGAAGGTCTTCAGGAGTGGCCCTGTCACTCCAAAAGACCTGAGTCTCCTCAGGAGGTAGAGCCGACTCTGGCTCTTCCTGTACAGTGCGTCTGTGTTATGAGTCCAGTCCAGTTTGTGGTTCAGATGAACACCCAGGTACTTGTATGAGTCCACTCTCTCAATGTCCCGTCCCTGGATGTTCACTGGTGAGGGGGCAGTGGGATGGCGTCTGCGGAAATCCACCACCATCTCCTTGGTCTTCCCCGCGTTGATGAGGAGGTGGTTCCGCTGACACCAGTCCACAAAGTCCTGCGCCAGTCCTCTGTACTCCGCGTCATCGTCGTCCGTGATGAGTCCGATGATGGCAGAGTCGTCAGAGAACTTCTGCAGGACACAGCTGTCCGTGTCATGTCTGAAGTCTGCAGTGTAAAGGGTGAAGAGAAAGGGCGCGAGGACAGTGCCCTGGGGCGCCCCCACACTGCAGGTCCGAGTGTCAGACACACAGTTCCGGGCTCTCACAAACTGGGGTCGGTCTGTGAGGTAGTCCAGGATCCACTCTGCCAGGTCATACTCCACACCAGCCGTTTCCAGCTTGTCCCTCAGGAGCAGCGGCTGGATGGTGTTGAAGGCGCTGGAAAGATCGAAGAACAGAATCCTCACAGAGCTGCCAGGCTTTTCCAGGTGAGAGAGAGAGCGGTGCAGCAGGGAGATGACGGCGTCCTCCACTCCGACGCCAGACCGATATGCAAACTGCAGCGGGTCCATGGCTGAGCTCACGGTGGAGCGGAGGTGGTCCAGGACTAGCCGCTCCAGTGTCTTCATCAGGTGGGACGTGAGAGCCACTGGCCTGAAGCTGTTGAGGTCTTTGGGGCGCGGTGTCTTAGGCACAGGTACCAGACAGGAGGTCTTCCAGACCTGTGGTACCACCCTCAGCTTCAGGCTCATGTTGAAGACTTGCTCCATAACTCCACACAGTTCATCTGCGCAGGACCTAAGGAGCCTGGGGCTGATGCCATCAGGTCCTGCTGCCTTCCTCACTTTAATCGTCTTCAGCTCACTCCTCACCTGTGCTGCTGTGACAGTCAGTGGTTGGCAGGGGGACCGTGTGCTGGGGGGATGGGTGAGTCCAGGCGAAGTGGGGAGCTGATGGTTCGGGGGAGATAAGCGAAGAGGAACAGATGCAGGGCATTGTCCAGCTGTGGAAGAGGGAGCATGCAGCTGTGCAGGGGGAGGGGCGGGTGACCGATCAAACCTCAAGAAGTGAGCATTTAAATCATTCACCCACTGTAGATCCCCCTCTGTCTGGGCAGGGGGGATTTTGAAGCCTGAGATGGTTTTCAGGCTCCTCCACACTCCCTGAATGTTCTTTTGCTGCAGCTGCTCCTCCATCCTCCTCTTGTAGCCGGCCTCAGCCTGCCTGATCTTCCTCCTCAGCTCCTTCTGCACAGTCCTCAGCTCCTCCTTGTTCCCTGACCTGAAGGCTCTCTTCTTCTCCTTCAGCAGAGCCTTCAGTTCACGGTTAATCCATGGCTTGTTGTTTGGAAAACACCGCACCGTCTGGGAGGGAACAATGTTCTCAAAACAGAAGTTGATGTAGTCCGTGATGCACTCTGTGATGGTGTTGATGTCCTCCCCATGTGGGTCATAAAGCTCAGTCCAGACAGTGGTGCTGAAGCAGTCCCTCAGAGCCTCCTCGCTCTCAGCAGACCACATCCTCACCTCACGGGACACCACAGGCTGCCTGCGCACGATGGGTTCATACACAGGCCTCAGATGTACAAGGTTGTGGTCCGAGCTGCCCAGGGGAGGGAGGGGGGAAGAAGAATAAGCCTCCTTGGTGTTGGCAAAAAACAAGTCCAATGTTCTATTCTCTCTGATGGGGCAGGTAACATACTGGGTGTATGTTGGTAGAACAGAAGAGGGAGAAGCGTGGTTAAAGTCACCAGAGATGAGGAAGAGAGCCTGTGGATGCTGTGTTTGCAGCCTACAAGTGCAGGAGAGCAGTGCTTCACAAGCATCTTCAGCATTGGCAGACGGGGCCACATAGACTGCGATCAAAATCACATGTGAGAACTCCCGGGGCAGATAATATGGCCTCATGCCAATAGCCAATAGTTCAATATCCCCGTTACATAGCTGCTCCTTCACTGTGCAGTGTTCGGGTTTGGACCAGCTCGTGTTCACATACACCGCCAGACCTCCACCTCTTTTCTTCCCGGATTCTCTCGTTCTGTCCGCCCGCAGCAGATGAAAATTGTCCAAACCTACAATAGAGTCTGGCATTTCTGCTATTAACCAGGTCTCTGTGAAAATCAAGACGCTGCTGTCCCTATAAATCCTCTGGGACCGCATGAGGCTCGCTATTTCCGTCATTTTAATTTGAAGGGACCTCACGTTACCCATGACTACGGCGGGAACCGACTTCCTGTTTGTCCCTCTCTTCTCTCGGAGTTCACGTCCAGCCCGTCTGCTTCGTTGCGTTTTCCTTAGGATGTCCGCCGGGATAACGTGACGATCTCCGGGTAAGACGACAGTTCTCCGCAGTTTCATGAGTTCCTCCTTTGTGTAAACGCGGTACGGCGCCGGGCGGGGGGCCGGAGCCGGGGGACTCAGAGCCAAGACACATTCCAACGACACGACGAAAACACTCAATCCAGCCGAATAAAGTCAAAACAAGTTCATTTAAAGCGATTCAAGTGCGTGTCCCGATCGTTCGTCAAGTTCCTCTTTCATATAAACGTGTATATAAACGTGTACCGACGACACGCCGTACTTTAGCGCGGCCGGAGGGCGCGGGGGGGCTGGTGGGCTCGCTCGGAGCTAGCTCACGTCACAACAACACAACGAACGCAACGAAAAACGCTCAAATCCAGCCGAAAAAAGTCAAAAACAGTTGAATTAAAAAACTATTCCAGCGCGTGTCCCTATCGTACAGTAAAATAGAAAAAACATACTAACTATATTTACAAAATATAGGAGATAAAGCACAATAAGTGTGAGAAAGAAGAGAGAGCGTTTACACCGGGCTGCCAGCTGTACCAGCGCCTTATGACGTATAAAACACGCCCCACTCTCTAACCACACCTCTAATTACCCAGAAGCCCTATTTATAAGGCCTATTCACAGTATATCTTGTTGTCTCAGCTCTCTCGACCCCACCCTTTCACTCCATGTTTCTACCATCTTCACCGTACAACATCACCATCTACGGAGGGGGGGTTCTGAATCGGCTGGGCTGAGTCTTTACCCAGCCAACTCTCTTGCTCGATCGTCGCTGCATCGTCGCTACATTGTAGCTCGATCGTGGCTCGATCGTGGCTTCACTGTCGCTCTCCATCGTCGCTCTCCATCGTCGATCTCCATCGTCGATCTCCCCATCGCCGATCTCCATCGCCGATCTCCCCATCGCCGAGCTCCATCGTCGTTATTATCAATAAATATTCTTTCATACTCCATTGTGGCGTGGTCCCTGCTAGTGAAATTTTGGAAAGCATTGTACTGACGCTGTGCGCGTGTGCACGATGCATGATGGGTATTTAAAATGGCATCACCAGAGTGGCCAGCGCTCGGCGCTCCATGGGGCAGTGTGGTTTTGCATAACCGTACTATCTGGAGGCCATATCGTCTTGAAAAAATATGCAAGTGGTGATCGGGATGACACAGTTGGAGATATACAACAGCCACCTGCCCGACAAAATGTGTGACCGCAATGCCTGATATTCCATTTCTTCAGCCCTGATGGAAATGCCCCAAATCAGTTATTCAATCAACTTTTGGACTTCCTTGGTGGCAGTGAGCTTTAGGTCAACTCAAGTTGAAAAACTCTTTTGAAATTGAAATTACATTTATATTTCGTCCGAGTGTGTGTGTGTACATGTGTGTGTGTGCGTGCATGTGAGTGTATGTATGTGTGTTTGTGAGAGTGTGTGTGTACGTGTGTGTGTGTGTGTATTGTATATGTGTGTGTGCGTGCATGTGAGTGTGTGTGTGTGTGTGTCTGTGAGAGTGTGTGTGTGTGTGTGTGTGTACATGTGTGTGTGTGTGCGTGCATGGTGAGTGTGTACGTGTGTTTGTGAGAGTGTGTGTACATGTGTGTGTGCGTGCATGTGAGTGTGTAAGTGTGTTTGTGTAGAGTGTGTGTACATGTGTGCATGTTTGTTTGAAAAACAGTAAAAATGTTTTATTTTATTATTACCATTCTAACCATGCTACCATATGTTGTCGTACATGTAGATGTAGTCATATTTTTCAAAATAGCAATAACCATCATTTCTGCCTCTTCCCTTTGTTTTATGTCAATGTGACAATGAAAGTGATAGCAATGATAAAGCGAAAGGTGATATTAATGATAACAGTGATAATAGTACTAATAACAGCAACAATGATAATAATAACAACAACAACAAAAATACATGTATGTGTCAATAAAATGTTTGTGTGGCAGAGTGGTGGTGGTGTTGTGGTGGTGTTGTAGCGGTGTACAAGTTGGCTCACAGACAATTACATAAAGTTGGTAGATGATTGAAATGTGGAAGGTGGAGGAAGAAGAAGGGAATCAGAGTTGTAAAAGGTCAGAGAGCGTTGGGTGGGGAGGTCGGTTTCAGATGAGTGATTATAGAGGGAGATGTATATTCCATTGTAATGAAGTCGGTGAGAAGATTTTTCCAGTGGTTAATGTGTATTATTGTGGGTTTTCCAATTCATGGGGATAGTTTTCTTGGCGATGGTTAGAGCTGTGAGGAGTGTTTTGAAGTTTGTTGTTTTTTCGGTAATTATTGTTAGATCCCCTAGCAGGCAGAGAGAGGGGGATAATGGGATGTGGCAGCCTACTATAGTGGATAGTGTGTGACCTCTTCCCAAAAGTGTTTGACTAGGGTGCAGTGCCAGGTTGCGTGGATATATGTGACCAACCGCCTGAAAACCAGGAACAAGTCCCCCCAGAGACATTTTGAGTTGAGAAAGTGTAGATTCAAAGCTATCCAATGAGGTCTCACTCATGTAGATCTGATAATATTTGAATAAGTTGTGGTCATTTGAATATATACACCTCTGAAAAACTTTTACTGAGAAAACGGAGCTCGGAGGAAAACGGAGGAGGAACATTCCTCACCTGGCTCGCAAGGTAGGACAATTGTGCTAATTTGCATCTCATTGAGATAAGCCCTCCCCTTCTCACACTGTTACACTGACTGTTTTTGGTGCATTCAGAACAACCTTAGATTTAAGAAATGTTTATTACACTAATTGCTAACGGTAACAAACTACACAAACACAGAGTTAAGTGAAAAAAAAAAAATCACGTTAACACATCTCTACTATCCAGAAGTCGGAGTTGAATTTAAAAATAAAATGTTATTCTAAATAATTTTCTTGGACTCTTTGAATAAAGGCCCTACTACCACCTTTCTACATTATCTACATGATTATAATTATCACTTTTATTTTTAAATTTGCCCACCCTCTTATTTTAAATTTACTTTTAATTTACCTTTTATTTTAAATTTACTTTTGATTTACCTTTTATTTTAAATTTACTCTTTACTTTTTTACTTTACTTTTTATTTTTTTTTATTAGTTAATTCTATTGTATTTCTGTTTCTGTAAGTTTAATTTTATTTAATTTTTCCTGTTGTGTGAAGCACTTTGAATTGCCTTGTGTATGAAATCTGCTCTACAAATAAACTTGCCTTGCCTTGCAACAACAACAACAACAACAAGCTAACAACAGCTTAGGGGGCTAAGCTGTTAGCTCCGGGGCCCGAGCTCAAAAGTGACAATAAAATCACTAAAACTAACACCAAACCACCATAAAACACACCCCTTACGACCCACACAACCCACGGGTCAAGAAATACAGAACAACACCGAAAAATAAGCTGCAGAGAGGCCGAGAACAAGGCGAACAACTCCCAACTTAGCTCGCGGCTGCAGTTCATATGCAAAATAGGTAACAGCCTCAAGCGGAGCATGGAAAAGACCCAAAAACTACTCAGCTTTAACAGCTTAATGTGTACTTTTAAGACAACCAATACTGTTATCTGAAACACAGAGAGGCTCCTTCGTGACTTCAACTTGCACATTCTGCAAAAAAATGAAAATCACAAATAAAAAATAAAAAAAACTTAAAAGCTCTGTTGCTCTGTTCTGTCAGCGCCGATGGCCGATGTCACATATGAGTCTACATCACATGTGTTAAACACAAGGCCCACGGGCCACATCCGGCCCGCCAGACGTTTTAATCCGGCCCGCCGAACATTTCGAATTTATATTTATTAATTAAATCAATTCATAGAACCGTAGTTACATCCGTAACACGGACAGCTGTGTCCTGCAGAAGTTCTCTGATGACTCTGCCAATCGTCGGACTCATCACTGACAACGATGATGCAGAGTACAGAGGACTAGCGCAGGAATTTGTGGTGGCCCTCTTGTCACATGAGAGGGAGAGGAAGAAGCTGGACAAGGTCATCAAGAAGTCCAGCTCCGTCCTGGGCTGTGCTCTGGACTCGGTGCAGGAGGTGGGGGACTGAAGGGTCCTGGCTAAACTCACATCTATGCTGGACCATAAGTGTCGCCCCCTGCAGCCCCCTGCAGGACACTCTGCAGCTTCAGTGACAGACTGATCCACCCTCGCTGTCTGAAGGAGATGTTTCACAGGTCTTTCCTTCTGCTGCTGTCAATCACTGTTAGCCCTGAACATGTGTCATTCATCTTCATATTCATGTGCAATACTGTCATAACATGTGCAATATTGTTATCAATACTGTCATAATCATGTACAATACTGTCATAATCATGTGCAATATTGTTATCAATACTGTCATAATCATGTACAATACTGTCATAATCATGTGCAATACTGTCATAATCATGTGCAATACTGTCATCAATACTGTGATAATCATGTGCAATACTGTCATCAATACTGTCATAATCATGTGCAATACTGTCAAAATCATACGCAATACTGTCATAATAATGTGCAATACTGTCATAATCATATGCTATACTGTCATAATCATGTGCAATACTGCGACATAATGTAAATCATCCCTGGTGCAATATTTTCTGTCCATAGAACAGCTGTAAATTAGAGTGTTATTGTTGTTAAGATTATCTTTTTATTATTATACTACTTTGCCTAATCCGTGTTGCAACACTGGAATTTCCCCATTGTGGGACAAAAAATGGTTATCTTATCTCATCTTAAATAAAGCTAATTCAAACGCATTTATTTTGCTTGTTTATTTTTTGGCAAATGATACATGTTATACAATTATGTTGATTATTGGTAATGCAAAATTACTCTAACGTGTTACTTTTATAACACAGCAGTAATGTAACACATTAGTTTTCCAGGGCAGTAATGAGGTAATGTAAGGAGTTACTTTTAAAAGTAACTCAATAAGTTACTTTACTTAGCGTACCCCAACTCGTAACCCAGCAAGTTAGTTTTAAAAGTAACGCTAACCAACACTACTTACTTCATAAATGTGAACCCTATTTCAAATTTCTTATTTGAATACAAGATTTAGTGCAAAATGCTCCAAAACTCATCCAAACTCACTTCATGCTGTTTCCAGGCAGAGGACAGAGGCATGTCAGCTTTTATCAAAGAGCCAGTTAATAGTATCAAGTGTTGGTAAGAGAGTTGGACTGAAGCTGCTGTTATTATTTCCACCTGCTTTAAACCAGTCACTCACATAAAATACTCATTGTCACTTAGGCTGCAGTTACGAGCAAATCAAAAGGTTTTAACCAGAGGTCTACAGGTCAAGTTAGTTCAGCAAATAAGCACACATCTTATTCAAAGTATCAATAACATAAGTAATAGACCAATAGAAATTGCAAATAGCAATTGGGTTAAACTAATGTATAATATAATACAAAAAATACTCATTTAGATGTGTAGTTTTAATCTTTATAATCTAACAGCATATGAGGACAGAAAAAAAAAAAACGTTTTCAAGTGAATAATCGTGGTTTAAATTATGACAAAAATCAATAAACATGATTTTTATTTTCTGCAGTCGATCAACCCCATAGGCCCTAAATTGAAAAGACTTTAAATGTTTCCCTTTGGTGGCGTCTTCACATACCTGCCGTCTATGTTTGGCATGTGTGGTAAACTGAGCACCACAGGAGCTTCATCATGTGTTGGCAATATTTCTTTGTGTTTCTGCAATAAGCTGAAATTACCTGTGAAGCTTTATTGCACTAGTGAGAGCATAAACTGAGCACATTACACGCCTCAGCTGGATCACTCATTATGCAACCATTAGATGGCAGTCAGTCAGTCATTGAGTTTACAGATAATCTGAGGTAGAGGAGGGTAACAAGGTCCTATGGCCCTCGAAGATGTTGTAATAATTACTAAGGTCATCTGTTTTTCTAGTCATGTGCCAATCATCCATGTCTGTGAATGTTTTTGTAAAAATTCCCCTGAATTTTACCAAATGCAATTGAGCCAGCTCAGAGCTCCTAAAGTAATTTAAATCCTGTGTGATACGATTCAAACTTTTCTGTTTGTGTACTTTGGCTAATATTGACTCATAATGTTTCCATGCTCCAGATTTCAACTAAATTAATAATATTATTTCACCATGAATCCATTAAAAAAAAAAAAAAAAATTAAAAAACCTAAACCTAAAAAAAGTGTTGTGAGTTTGTCTCCAGTCTCTTGTTTTCTCCCTCATCCCCAATTCACACTCATCTGTCTAATAAATCCTAAAATCCCCAAAAATCCTTTAAAAAAATATTTTTTTTTAAACACTAAAACAAACCTAAAATAGAAACAAACTAGCGACATGATGAATTGCGCTGCGTTCCAAATTACTATGCAAATTATATTTGTCTCTGATTTTGCCAAAGAGTCAATACAAATTACTATAAATGAATAGTCAATATAAATGATCATTTAAGACATCAACCTTTAGAGAACAGTTTGAATGATATTGAATAACTTAAAACTTAAACTTAAAATAAACTTAAAATGCACTGTTCCAAATTATTATGCACAACAGAGTTTCACCATGTTATTGTTGTAAAGAACTAAAAATGGTCATTTGTTAAATTAGAACCATTAACAGGTCATATTTACATACATCAAAACTATTTCAATCATCAACATCTCAACAGGTCAAGTTACATTTGAACATTGGAGCCCTTATTTGACAGGAGCTTCACATTTCTTGCATCCATTGAACTTGTGAGTTTGTGGATAGTTTCTGCTTGAGCTTATTTGCAGGATGTCAGAATAGCCTCCTAGAGCTGCTGTTTGGATGTGAACTCTCCTGCCCTCATAGTTCTTTCGCTTGAAGATGCTCCAAAGGTTTTCAATAGGGTTGTAGAGGTCAGGAGAGGATGGGGGCCGAGTTTCTCTTGATTAATGCTCAAGGCAGCCAATGATGCTCCTTGCAGCATGAGATGGTGAATTGACATGCATGGAGATAATTTTGTTACGTAAAGCACAGTTCTTCTGTTCTGTACCATGGAAGAAAGTGGTCAGTCAGAAACTTCACATACTTTACAAAGGTCATATTCACACCTTCAGGGACCCTAAAGGGGCCGACCAGCTCTCTTCCCATGATTCCGGCCTAAAACATGACTCCGCCTCCTCCTTGCTGACATCCTTGCCTTGTTGGGACAATCATCTGGATCCAGGGTTGCACGGCACTCATCAGTGAACAAGACTTTTTGAAATGTAGTCTTCATGTATATTTGGGCCCTCTGGAGCCGTTTCTGCCTGTGAGCATTGGTTAAGGGTTGAATAGAAGGTTTCTGCAGAAGTGCAAGTCTCTGGAGGATCGTACACCTTGATGTTCTCTGGACTGCAGAGGCAACAGCAGCTTCACATACCTGTTTGCTGCTTTGTAATGTCATGTTAGCAGCTGCTCTCTTAAGCCAACGTATTTGTCTGGCAGAAATTTTCCTCATTGTGCCTTTATCTGCACAAATTCCTGTGTGCTCTGATTCAGCTACAAATCTTTTAATAGTACGATGATCATGCTTAAGTTTTCATGATATATCTAAGGTTTTTCATACCTTGTCCAATACATTCAACTGTGTCCTTTGCAAGTACATTTTCCTTTAATTGGACCTACCTGCACCTAATTGGCAGGGGGGTCTGATTGATTTCACTGACCCAAAGAGCCCTGAGACACAATAACATCTATGAGTTTCACTGGAAGACACTCCAAAAATACCTCTATGACACTTATTTACATTATAATTTGGAACGTGGTGTAAAAGGTTCTTGTCATATTTCAGTGTGAGCCATTTCCTGAATTAGGTCCGTATAACAAGTAGTTTTAACATTGCTTATCCCGTCCAAATGTGCAAAAAAAAATGTTTAGGGTTGTGTTTTTATTTTATTGACGTCCGAATAGGGATTAATAGATATTAGCTTCTACTACAGGGCATAATGTGTGTGGCAAGGGGAGCGTTAACAGCATTCAAATTCATAGTTTGGCTTAGAGGATATATTATTAAAAACAACGCCAAAAATAGGACCAAAAATTAAAGTAACTCTAGAGGACACACTGTTTCATTATTAATAGTCACTTGGGTCAGTTTAAATGTAATCTAATTATACAAGTTTTGTTACTTTAATATTTTAAGTTTGTCCAGTTAAAATGTATTGTGAACAATTTATATTCATAGTTCAATAGAGTTCAGCTCACATTTGCACTCAAGTAAAAGATAGTAAGTTTAGAAAGTAAAACAAAGTCGGAGAGGACATGACAGCAGTTCAATTCGATTCAATTCACTTTATTTTTGTAACGCCCAAAATCACAACGGTGGTTGCTTCAAGGGCTGCAGCTCCTCGCAACTGCTCCAAGGATCTTCCATTCACCTATATTAGACAGTATTATTAGTACGACAGTAACCCTCTTGCGTGAGTGATCGGGCAACACGTACCACTTTAGCAGGCGCGCATTGATGCATGTATATATAAAATATGTCCGGGTTGGCCGTTGAAAGGACTTTTGATGACCACCTACGGAAACTTTTCATTCTGCCAAGATGTTTCAAACTAAAATAGAAAAGAGACAGAACCAGATTTAACTATTGCGCTCAAACATGTGTGAATGAAACGTTGCACTTATATGAGCAAGTTGCTTAAGCCCAGTGCTTTTTGGTTACAACCAATATAGTTGTTTGTATATATAATTTTACTATGGAAAACCAAATAAATTATTCATTCATTCATTCAATACAACTCCAAGTGTGTTATTGGTCAGGAAACAACTTAAACTAAATACAAATAATGATTTAGCTTGAACCCTAGCCCACTCTTTACTTTAACTTTAAATGTGCTCTACAAAAAGCACACATTACTTCATGTCAGTCAGGTGTTTCCAACATTATGAATTGAGTTAGAGCTCCGCCTACAGGCTGCTGAGGAAATTACATAGGATAAATAAACAAACTTTACTTATAACGAATGCAATCTAATGGCAGAAATGCCCAGACCGAGTCTGGCAATGATTTATGGACTTAAAAACAGCACAGAAGATCTTGGAGCCTATGATGTAAAAAAACGTAAATTATGAAGTTTTTTTTGGAGGGGGGGGGGTCAGAGAGAGAGGATTTACTAAATAGGATTGAACTAGAGTGAGTCATTAATCCAGGCATGTTTTGATGAGGGAACACCGTTACATCACAATTAAAAGCTCAAAAAGTATTTTTTTTTTAAAAATGTGTGCTTTAAATTGTGCACTGGCCTGCTCAGTGATATACAACCACATTGTGTACCTGTGGACCCAATGTCACCCCCTGCAGCTGATTCTAACTGGGATTCAAGCGATGCCAAAAAAGCATATTCTGCAGTGTGTACTGAAGGCACAGGAATAAAAGCCCAAAACTCAGACTTTTTTTTACCAAAAAAGTAAACCTTTTAAATATCACATCTGACATATAAAAAGCATTTGAAACAGCACCTCAAGTGCTGCATTGGTTGGCGTGATAAAAGGCCAAAGGCAGAGAAGCCTCCGGTGAGCAGTTAGGATGGACTGAGCAGACACTTCACCCTAGGTAAAAGAGGCATCCGCGGCCCTACCCTGTTATGGACTTTTTATTTTTATTTTTTCTGAATTTGATTGGTCACCCTAGTGGTCAGGCTATGTCTTTTTTCTCACACTTAGAACACCTAATGGTCAAAAGAATAAAACATAATTTCACTATTATGAAAGGTTATTTTGTTAAAGTTATATTCTAACTGTCTTGAAGCTGCTGTAATAGGGGTCTGTTTTATTTGCTTACACTAGACAAATATAACATGTGCATATTGTTCATGTTGCAGTGAAAATAACACACTCTTTAAAAGGTGCATGTCTGTTAGCCTGTTGCTAATAGGCCTCCTGGAGCTAACCAGTTTGAGCTCGTTACATCCTCCTTGAGCTAACTGGTATTGATGGGTCATCTGAAGCCACCCTGCTTCAAGGCTCTCTTTTAGTTTTAATAATGAAGAGGTTTTGATATTCATCGGAGTAGCTTCCAATGAGTGGCAAAACATCTTATCCAGTTGACAACATTTTCTTTTGTTGATGAAGCTACCTGCGACTGAGGGTCGACCACATAGATTATGTCATGTCTTGCACGTACACGTATTAACTTATATTTATTGTTGTTCATCCTGTTTCATTTTGGTTCTCACATTTGTCTCGTTCCATGTTCCTGTTCCTCTCTATTGTCTCCTGCCTTATGTAATCACATGATCCTCCCTTATGTGTCCCACCTGAGCATACACGCCCCTATGTCAGTTCAGTTTGGATTCAGTTGTTCTTTGTATTATTTTTTTAATAGATTCTATCAAACTGTTTCCAGTAAGTTTTGCATTATTGGGTCCACTTCCTTTAGTCCCCTGGTGCAGATTATGGACTCGCTTTCCCACAATTCTACATGTTGCTCAGTGTATTTGACAAGAGTTGTCAGTTGTTTCTCTCTTTGAGTTTATCCAGCTGACCTCTTAACTAATGAGGGGCAGCTATTCTTCATAATGCCTTTGATTAAATATGCATCCCTCAGCCCTGTTTTTTCATGCACCTCCTCTGGTCGCTCTTTCTCTGGCTAAGGTAGAACTCCAGTGCTTTATGTATGCTATATTTAATTAAACTAATCACCTTGGCCAGGGGCTTGCTGCCTGCCAGACAGCTCCACTTCATTTGCATTTAAATAGAAAAACACTGACCAAAATATTTTGATGGTGGGTGGGAAGGCTTCCTGTCAGCGTGGGTCATTGGTGGTGATTTACTGCTGTTTAAGTGTGATTTGTGCATCGTGTGGTGGTGATGGATTGGCTGATGGGGCTGTGGGGAGTCTTCAGACTGGGATGCGCTGGGGTCAATGATGCAGCACACTTGTTAGCTGTGCCCGCACCAGCCTTATGCATGGGTATGGTACATAAAGCCAAAAAATAAAATAAAATAGAAAAAGATACATCTCTAAAATAGTTTATAGAATTTAATTTGTGGAAATGCATTGTGCTACAACACAGCAATGAAATATCTTTATGTATGCACCCTGCTATGCTTATAGTACATGTAAAAATGTAAACCACTTCAGCTGAAGAGTTCCCTAAATGGTATCAGGGGTCCCATGGCGTTACCTGTCTTGTGTTTTTCGTGTTTACTCATATCTTGCTCCCAGTTTCTTTTGATTTACAGATAAAAAACAAAAAACTGAAAATTGCAGCATACAAATACATCTAGGCCCCCTGAGTCACTATTTATGGTGATATTATATCAATACATTCTGCGTCAACAGTCGTAAAACCTCTGAACTCATTTTAACATTCAGCATTAAGGTTAACTTTGCCAAGTTGCTTTTGGTGAACAATGTTAAAAAAACATTCATAAAATCAAAAAGGGCATGCATTAAGAAAAACAATTTAAATCTACTATAGGATCAAACTAAAAATCGGCTTACTATGTACTCAAAATAAACAGTGCATTGAGTGACTGATTACATTGTACTTTAAGTGGCAGGTGTTTAAGAAGTGTTCATGAGTCCAACAGCAGAGGGAAAGAAACTGTTCTTGTGGAGGGAGGTTCTGGTCCGGATGGACCGTAGCCTCTTGCCTGAGGGGAGTGGCCTCTTTCCTGAGGGGAGTGGCTCAAATAGTCCGTGACTCAATGATGGCTGTGTAAAACTGCATCATCATCTGCGCTGGCAGCTTAGCTTTCCTCAGCTGCCGCAGGAAGTACATCATCTGCTGGGCCTTCTTGATGACAAAGCTAATGGTCCCACTTGAGGTCCTGGGTGATGGTGGTGTCGAGAAGGCGGAAGGAGTCTACTGTGGTGACGGGGGAGTCTGTGATAGTGAGGGGGGACTGGGGGGCAGTGGCTTACCTGAAGTCCACGATCATCTCCACTGTCTTCTGGGCATTGAGCTCCAAGTTGTTACCGCTGCACCAGGACACCAGCCAGTCCACCTCCCTCCTGTAGACAGACTCATTCCCGTCCAAGATGAGTCCGATGAGGGTGGTGTCGTCCGCAAGTTTTATGGAGTTGTTGCTGGAGGTTCAGCAGTTGGTGTACAGGGAGAAGAGCAGAGGAGAAAGTATAAAGCCCTGTCAAGCTCCTGTGCTGATAGTCCGAGTGTGTGAGTCATTCTTCCCCAGCCGCACACACTGCCTCAGATCTGTCAGGAAGTCAGTGATCCACCTGCAGGTGGAGTCAGGCACGTTGTGCTGGGAGGGCTTGTCATGGAGCAGAGCAGGGAGGATGTTGTTGGATCCAGAGCTAAAGTCCACAAACCGGATCCTGACATAGGTTCCTGGGGAGTCCAGATGCTGCAGGATAAAGTGGAGTTGATGGCATCGTCCACAGACCTGTTGGCTCTGTAGACAAACTGCAGCGGGTCCAGCAGGGGGGAGGTGAAGGACTTGAGGCGCCAAGACCAGGCGCTCAAATGACTTCATAACTACAGCGCCACAGGCCTGTAGTCATTACGCACAATGACAGGGACAATGATGGACAACTTGAAGCAGGCTGAGACAAAGCATGGCAACAGGGAGGTGTCAAAAATGTCTCTGAATACGGCGATCAGGGCTCCTGCACAGTGTTTTATGGTGGCAGAGACACTGTCTGGACTAGCAAATTTTAGGGGGTTGGATTTCCAAAATAGTCTGTTTACATCCTGTTCCTGAACTGAGAAAGTGGGTGGGGAGGTGGGGGAACCGGGGTTGGGTTGCAGAGTGGGACACAGTGGGGGAGGGGGGATGGTCACATCAAACCTAGAGTAGAAGAAGTTGCTCAGCCAGTTTCCGGTCACCTGCAGCATTGGGGGCTCTGGGCTTGTAGTTGGTGAGAAGCCTGAGCCCACTCCACACAGAGATCTGAAGTTCTATCGGATACAAGAGAGAATGCTGGAAAGAAGACTGCGATGGTCAGCTGCGATAAAACGTTTGAATTGGGAACCAAACGATCACCACAGACTCTGAAGTAGTCATTTAATATCTGTTAAGTTACTATTTGTTGTTGAATTGAAATTGTCACTCACTCGTGCGGCGGAGGGAGCTGACAGCTGTTCAGCTCCGTGCAGGTGAACGAACCCCGTGCATGCAGCCTCACGCACCGCTGCCTGCGCTGGAGCTCTGGATATATAAAGTCTATCGTGTTCCGCGCACGCTGTAGAATTAACATCAGTTTTATTTAGACCCTTTGTTCAAACTTCGGACTTGTGAACCATCGGACCAGTGGGCTTGAATCGAAATGTCCGGGTACAAAATATCCGGAAGAGTCAGTGATTTAGGCATCAAATATGGATCTGAGTTGATTGATTGCAGCTTTTCTAAATATTGACCTTTGTGTAGCTCATCCAAGGAGTTTGTGGAATCTGAAAGCACTGGGGCCTCCATAATTTACATTCAGTGCATAGGACAGCAACAGGTGACGGTCAATATGGCGGCACAGTATGCGAACATGTGGTTTTGTGACGTCGGTGAATGAGCTCTATGGAGATCTCAGGACACCTTTGTAGTACAGTCGCACCAAGTCAATACAAAGGCCCTCAGCCAATTTGCTCTC
Organism: Eucyclogobius newberryi; assembly: GCF_026437365.1. Taxonomy (NCBI): domain Eukaryota; kingdom Metazoa; phylum Chordata; class Actinopteri; order Gobiiformes; family Gobiidae; genus Eucyclogobius; species Eucyclogobius newberryi. The sequence goes on along the minus strand of NW_027315801.1, from coordinate 17,081,326 downwards.
TGTCTGTGGAACAAAGACTTTTTAAATGAGATAATCTCATGCCTTTTAATGCATTCGAAGCACTTGTTACTTTAACCAGTCAGTGCTTTTACTTTGCATGATTTTATTCCATATTGTGTGTGGATTTATAAATGTGTTTCATTGATTGTTTTACATTACATTTTAGCTAAATATTCTGTTACTCTTTGTTTTTTGTGTTTGCATTCAACAGGGTACTCGTGGAAATAAGAGGTTTTCTCATTGAGTTTATTTTCCTGTATAAAAAGAAAAGTGCTTTGTGTGTCCTTCTGAAGGTGAACCCCTTCCGAAGTCTTTTGCAGATGCCTACAGGTTTTGTTCCAAGATTGCCCTGTATTTTGTTTCATCCAGCTTCCCATCACCTCTGAGCAGCTTCCCTCTCCCTGCTGAAGAAAAGCAACCCCACGGCATGATGCTGCACCACCATGTTTGAAAGTGGGGATGGTGTGTTTTTTGTGTCATTTGTCGTGTTAGTTTTACACCACACACCAAATCACCTTCTCCCACATGTTTGCTGTCCCCCCCAAAAGGCTGTGTGCTAAGCAGCTGTCAGGTCAGAGGGGAGATAACAGCAACTCCCCAACTAGATATTGGGTATGAAGCCCCAATAAGTGCGATCATGCTGAATGAGGCAGCGTCTTAGCTGAAAAATATGGCAACATGGCAACTCCGACACCCCCTACAAAGACTAAGCGAAATACCATCAGAATGCCTCCTGAACTATCCACACCAATGAGCTGATATACAGTTTAACAGCAGTAATCCTATAACTGCTTGGCTAGAAGAGCAACCATGGGAGTCATGAGAAACAATACCCACCATGAAAATTAAGGTTAAAGGCTAAAATCAAGCATGTGCGGAGAGAAGTGAGCAAACTGACAGGCTGAGAGAGGTGCAATGAAAAAACAAGTATGTACTAGATGCTTGTACCTGAAGCACTCGAAACTTCTAAATAAAGCTCCTGTACTAAAGAGGTACACAAGAAACAATGAAGCTGAGGCTGTTTGTAACTCACTTCACTAGCAAGCTCAATGGCAGGGTAATAACAGTAGAGCAGACCCACCAATCCAATGGATCTTGGATAAAACACCCAAGATCCACAAATACATCAAGGACAAGGCCTCAACAGATGATGTGCTCAGTGAATGTCTCAGATAATGAGGAACAGAGGATGATGAAGTGTTGGAGGGACCATCATGAGAGGACAAGCCCCTACATAACGGATGTGGCTGATATCACAAAATCCTACCAATGGCTAGAAAGAGCCGGTCTGAAAGACAGCACAGAGGCCCTGGTCATGAGCACCAGATCAATGGAGGCCCAGATCTACCACACTAGACAAGACCCAAGGTGTAGGCTGTGCAAAGGGGGCCCTGAGACAATCATGCGCATAACTGCAGGGTGTAAGATGCTGGGGACATGGATACATGCACTGTTAAAAAAAAACTGTTGTTTTTACAGGAAAACGCTGGCAGCTGTGGTTACCAGAGAATTCCTGTAAAAAATACAGCAGCACAGTAAATTACTTTACCAACATAAATGTAATTTAATTTAAAGTGAATAAAATCACGACCGAACAACATTTTTTCCCCGTTAATTTTACATTGCAGGGTATATAAAAAAACAGTTTCCAGATTTTTTTTTACATGAAATAAATGCTAAATGTACATTGATTACTGGTCAAATTAACAGGGAAAGAGCATTAAAAAAAAAAAGGTAAAACCACAGTAAAACTTTGTATTTTAAAATTAGGCTTTTCTGCATATTACACGTTAAAAATATTTATATTATGCGGTATTTTTATGGTTAAATTATCAAATTATACTGTTAAATGTACTGAATGAACCTGCAAATTGATTTAATACTATTACAAATAAATGAAAAAAAAATATTACAAAAAGGCATACATACTGTAAGGAGAGGCAAGACAAATATAACGTTTGGAACATTTATTCAACAGCCAGTATTGTCACCATTGTAAACAACAACATGTTCTGAACACAAATTGTATGCAAAGAAGTTTAACATAAGATCCATCCAGAAAATTAGCCACCATAAATCAGGACATTTTTTTTACTTTAACAAGCGTTTAAGTGCCAGGCGCATAACAACCACCCAATTAAACCTACTCTTTAGCAAAATAAAAACATTATCTTAATACTAAAAAAACCTAACCTAACCACATATCATGCCATTATTATCTTAATACACATTGTGGATTTAACAAAGGAAAAGCTTTTGGTACCTCTTTTTACAAGAACAGACAAAGAGTCCACAGAGTTCAGGCTTCACGCCACTCATGATCTGAGAGTTCCTGTATCAGAGTGAGGACTCAAGGATTCACGTTGAGACGGCGCTTTGAGTTTTTATTCTCCACTTTAGTTCCCTTTTCTGGGTTTATCAAGAAAAAACACCTGAAAAGTAAAAAGTTATATTATAATTCACCAGTAAAAAACAAACAAGTTTGTGTGAGAGTGCGTGCTTGAGAGTGAGTGCGTGCGAGTGAGTGCGTGCGTGAGAGTGAGTGTGTGCGTGCGTGAGAGTGCGTGCGTGAGAGTGCGTGCGTGAGAGTGAGTGCGTGAGAGTGAGTGCATGAGAGTGAGTGCATGCGTGAGAGTGAGTGCGTGCGTGAGAGTGAGTGCGTGAAAGTCAAATCAAATCAAATCAATTTATTTTTGTAAGGCCCAAAATCACAACAACAGTTGCCTCTGAGGGCCACAGGGAGAAATGAATCAACAATGTCTGTGGTGGCGATGGAGTCAGACAATGTCTGTGGTGGCGAGGGACGATGTCCCAGGGTCCTCTGTCCTTAGACTCTCCTTCTCGGCCAGGAAAAACTACAAAAAAAAACCTCTTTGGGAAAAAAGCGTAGAAACCTGGAGGAGTTCCAGTGAAGGAGAGATCCGACTCTCACAGACGGACAGACGGACACGAGGAGACTGGAGCTGGACCCACTCTTCAGGCAGATGAGGGACCGACTGAGGCGAACTGGACCCACTCTTCAGGCAGATGAGGGACCGTCTGAGGGAGCTGGACCCACTCTTCAGGCAGATGAGGGACCGTCGGAGGCGAGCTGGACCCACTCTTCAGGCAGATGAGGGACCGTCGGAGGCGAGCTGGACCCACTCTTCAGGCAGATGAGGGACCGTCGGAGGCGAGCTGGACCCACTCTTCAGGCAGATGAGGGACCGTCGGGGGCGAGCTGGACCCACTCCTCAGGCAGATGAGGGACCGTCCACACAGGGCAGGGACCACTTCACCAGGGGAGGGGCATCTGGGTCCACAGGTCCTCAGGAGTGAGAGAAAGAAAAGAAGGCGGTGAACAGTTTGCAAGTGGAATCAAAAAATAAATATTGTTTGATAGCATAAGTAGTCAGAAGAAGAAGAGGATAGTGCTCAAGCTGCCATACTTCCCCCAGCATAGTTACTCCTAGGGCAGCATAGCTAAAGCTGTGGGTTTATGTTTCTGTTCCTAACTAGTCTGACCATAAGCAATTTCGAAGAGGAACGTTTTAAGCCTGGACTTAAATGAAGAGACTGTGTCAGCATATTTAACATGGGTCGGGAGCTGATTCCATAACACAGGAGCTTGGTAGCTAAACGCTCTACCTCCTACTGTACTTTTAGAGACTCTTGGCACCACCAGAAGGCCGGCATTCTGAGAGCGAAGAGCTCTGTTTGGATGATATGGTTCTATAGCATCTTTGAGGTAGGATGGGGCCATGTCATTTATGGCTTTGTAGGTCAAGAGTAGAATTTTGAATTTGATTCTAGACTCGACGGGGAGCCAGTGAAGAGACTTCAGCACCGGCGTAATGTGCTCTCTTCTTTTTGTTCCTGTTAGTAATCTTGCTGCTGCATTTTGAACCAGTTGAAAGCTTTTTATGGAGCTTTTAGGACACGCTGCAAGCAGGGAGTTACAGTAGTCTAATCTAGTCGTTACAAATGCATGGATAAGTTTTTCGGCATCACTTTTAGGCAGGATTCTTCTGATTTTGGCTATGTTGCGCAAATGGAAATAGGCTGTTTTACAAGCTTGATTTATATGAGCTTTAAATCAAATCAAATCAAATCAAATCAAATCAAATCAATTTATTTTTGTAAGGCCCAAAATCACAACAACAGTTGCCTCTGAGGGCCACAGGGAGAAATGAATCAACAATGTCTGTGGTGGCGATGAAGTCAGACAATGTCTGTGGTGGCGATGAAGTCAGACAATGTCTGTGGTGGCGAGGGACGATGTCCCAGGGTCCTCTGTCCTTAGACTCTCCTTCTCGGCCAGGAAAAACTACAAAAAAAACCTCTTTGGGAAAAAAGCGTAGAAACCTGGAGGAGTTCCAGTGAAGGAGAGATCCCACTCTCACAGACGGACAGACGGACATCACAGACGGACAGACGGACATCACAGACGGACAGACGGACAATGAGAGCTCCTGGTCAAATAAGACTCCAAGGTTTCTTACAGTAGAACTGGAGGCTACACTGACATTGTCCAGTGTGACTATCTGCTCAGATAGAGCATCTCGTAGATGCTTAGGGCCAAGCACAATGACCTCGGTTTTTTCAGGGTTAAGAAGCAGGTAGTTTAGTGTCATCCAGGTTTTTATCTCCTTCACACAAGTACTAAGTCTGTCTACTTGATCGCTCTGATCAGGTTTCATTGATAAATACAGCTGAGTGTCGTCTGCATAGCAGTGGAAGTTAATGTCATGCTTTCTGATAATGTTGCCTAATGGCAGCATATAAAGAGTAAACAGAATTGGACCGAGTACCGAACCCTGTGGCACACCGTAAATTACTTTAGAGCTTGGTGAGGAGCTCTGGTTTACATTAACAAATTGGAACCTATCAGATAGATAGGATTTAAACCAGCTGAGGGCTGTTCCTCCAACACCTACATCACATTCTAACCTCTGCAGCAGAATGTTGTGGTCAATGGTGTCAAACGCTGCGCTGAGGTCCAACAGAACCAGGATTGAGACCAGTCCATCGTCAGCGGCTAATAACAAATCATTTGTGACTTTAACTAGTGCAGTTTCAGTGCTGTGGTGGGCTCTGAACCCTGACTGGAAAACTTCAAATAAGTTATTGTCCTGCAGGTGGCGACAAAGCTGTTTTACTACAACTTTTTCAAGGATTTTAGAGACGAAGGGAAGATTTGAAATAGGTCTGTAGTTTACCAATAGGTCGGGATCTAGATTAGGCTTTTTCAGAAGAGGTTTAATGACTGCATGTTTGAAGGACTGTGGAACATAGCCACTTTGGAGTGAAGTATTTATTATATTAAGAATAGGGTCTATAATTAGGGGGAGAATGTCTTTGAGGAGTCTGCTTGGAATGGGGTCTAGGACACAAGTTGAGCTTTTAGAGGACATAATGGCTGAAGTTATCTCTGCTTGATCAACAGCTGTGAACCTTTCTAAGTTTACAGGTGGATTTATATGGGACGTTAGATTTACAGCTTGGGCTAGTTCAGGGCTAATAGCGGGGGTAATTTCATCTAATTTATCTGATTGTTTTTATTTTATTGTTAAAAAATAGGAGGAAATCATCAGAGCTAAGTGTAGCTGGGATTGAGGGCTCTACTGCACTGTGACAGTTTGTTAGCCTAGCTACAGTGCTGAAAAGGAATTTAGTGTTACTTTTGTTGACTTCTATTAGATTTGAATAATATCTGGTTTGGGCCTTACGCAGAGCCTGCTTATAGGACAGCAGGCAACTTTTCCATGCTTTTAGGGATTCTTCGGTGTGAGAGCGACGAAATAATCCCTCTAACTTTCTAACTCTTTGTTTATGTGAACGCAGTTCTTGGTTGTACCATGGGGAGGCGCGCTTTGGCCTAATGACCTTCTGTTTTAACGGCGCGACAACGTCAAGAGCAGACTTCAGAGAATTCATGGTCAAGTCGACACATTGATCACTTAAACTGGGACTAAAGCTGTTCTCAGCAGGACCACATGACATGTCACTGAATATTGGCTCTATTATTTCTTTGAATTTTGAGATAGATTTTTCAGATATTGTCCTTTTCATTATAACTTTATTTTGTGGGACTGGATGATCTTTAAGAATAAACTGAAAGGTAATTAGGAAATGATCTGACAATATAGGGTTTTGAGGGAGGACAATGAGGTCACTAATCTCTGTTCCATACATTAGGACAAGATCCAGAGTGTTCTTGTGAGTGTGAGTCGGTTTATTTACATTCTGAGTGAAACCAATGCTGTCTAACAAGGCGCTGAAGGCATTACTGAGAGCGTCATCACTCATGTTCACGTGGATATTAAAGTCTCCAACTATAACTATTTTATCCCAGGCTAACACTAAGTTTGATATAAAGTCAGAAAACTCTGTTAAAAACTCTGAGTAGGGACCAGGGGGTCGGTAGATAACTATGAACAAAACTCCTTTTTGGTTTTTCATATTTGGACATGTGATCGACAGCATAAGGCTTTCAAATGAGTGAAATGCATTGTTAGTTTTAGGGCTCATAAGTAGGCTTGAGTGTGAGATCACTGCCACACCACCACCTCGGCCTGTGCTCCTGGCAGTCTGAAAGTTAACATGGGTGGGTGGGGTGGACTCATTTAGTCTGACGTAGTCGTCTTGTTGAAGCCACGTTTCAGTTTGAGCTAGAAGATCTATGTTATAGTCAATAATTAATTCATTAACTAAGAGCGATTTGGAGGAAATTGCTCTAATGTTTAGCAGTCCACGTTTTACGTGTTTATTCATTTGTGTATTTGTGTCATTTGTGATTGTTATTTTCCTTAAGTTATTTGGTCTGACGCCTGAAATATTTTTTCTGAGATGTGACTTTTTGGCATTATTTGTACGAGGAACACGAGGGACACACACAGTCTCTATCTGTCTTGAATCTGAACACTTCACATGTAACAGAACGGGCGAGAGTTCAGCGACAGAGGAGCGTCTTGAACTGCTGCTCTGCACCTGGGGCTCATCCCTAGATGGTCACTTAACACGACTAAGACTATCGGTCAAATTCCGAACTAATAGGGATGTACCCTCCGAAGTCGGATGGATGCCATCCCTGCGTATGAGCCCGGGCTTTCCCCAAAACGCACTCCAGTTATCAATAAAGACAACGTTGTTTTGAGGGCACCATCTGGATAACCAGCTGTTGAATGCTGAGAGACGGCTGTACAATTCAGCATTGATCCGATTGGGCAGGGGACCAGAAAATATTACAGTGTCTGACATCGACTTCGCTAGGTCACACACCGCGGCTACTTGAACTTTGAGCACCTCTGATTGTCTCCGCCGGGCGTCGTTACCGCCTGCGTGAATCACGACTCGCCGGAAACGGGTCCTGCTCCGCTTTAAGATCCTAAGGTTTCCTTCGATGTCACCCATTCTGGCCCCCGGGTAACACCTAACGCTAGCAGCTGGCAGCTTCACGTCTCTAACAATAGAACTCCCGATTACAAGAGTTTCTCTAGTCTGTTCAGCGGGCGTGTGATCGCTGAGGGGAGAAAACCTATTATAGACGTGAAGCTCACGGCGCTCTGAGGTTCGGCGTTTAGCGCCTTGTCCCCTCCGAACTGTCACAAATTGGTCCCTATTCTGTTCCTGGTCTAGTCCCGGCTGCACGGGAGACGCTGAGGGGCTGAGCTCGGCCTTACTGCTACTGCTAATGCTAATGCTACGCCCTGCAGCGCGGTCCGGTAGCCCTCGCGCTAAAACCGAACTATAACTGGACTTAAGCTCCTCTAAACAGCGGATCCGCGCTTCTAACTCCGTAACCCTGGCCTCCAAAACTACCACTACACTGCACTTCACGCACCTATCGTCAGAGAAGAAGCCAGGGTTCTGAATCGACATATGACAGCTCAAACAGGTAAAGGTAGATCCAGCCATGACGCTAGCGGCTAGGCTACGCTAGGCTAGTTCAGGCTGGAGCTAGAGAGTGAGGAGGGCTTTTTAATCCACGAAATACTGAAAAGCGAGCGGCTTGAGGCTCCGGATTGTTTGCGGAGAAATCAAACGTTCACTTTCGTGTATATGATGCGTAAATAGTGTGTATAATTCGTGGATTAATCGGTAAAAGGCTCTAAGAACGAACAGCTCTGAAAACGCGACACACTCACCGGAAATGACGTCACCGCTCACTCTCACGCTCACAATCCCACCATTTATTCCTTTTAGTAGTGATTAAAGTGCTTTTTTCTTTATCAGTGCAGATTGTTTTGAACCCAGAGCAACCGAGGGCCAATATTTTGGTCTGATTTATCATTTCCCCAAATGATATGATTTGAATTTGCAAAACAAACTCGTCCACAACCCTATTTCACTAGTGCAAGCCGATAAGAGCTGTGCGTGCGTGAGAGTGCGTGCGTGAGAGTGCGTGAGAGTGAGTGCGTGCGAGTGAGTGCGTGCGAGTGTGAGAGCGTGCGTGAGAGTGAGTGCGTGAGAGTGAGTGAGTGCGTGAGAGTGTGAGAGTGAGTGAGAGTGTGTGCGTGTGTGAGAGTGAGTGAGTGCGTGAGAGTGAGTGCGTGCGTCCGTGAGCACGGTGGCAAAGGCAGTTAGCGCTCTTGCCTCCCAAGAAGGAGATTGTGGGTTCGATTCCCGGACCAGACCAACATCACATGATCTCTCTGGGTGGAGTCTGCATGTTCTCCCCGTGTTACCGTGGGTTCTCTCCGGGTTCTCCGGCTTCCTCCCACCGTCCAAAGACATGCATGTGTTAGGCAAAATTGGTGACTGTAAATTGGCCCTAGTGAATGAATGTGAGCGTGAACTGTCTGTAATGTCTATGTCTCTGTGCTGTGACAAGTTGGCCACTGTCCAGGGTGTACCCCGCCTAAGGCCCGAAGTCACTGGGATAGGCTCCAGTCACCCGCGACCCCGAAAGGGAACAAGCGGTAGAAAATGGATGGATGGATGGATGGATGTCTCTTTGAGGTCAATACCAGTGAGTTCCTTGAAGTGGACTGACATGCCAAGTTCATCAAACCAATATGGCCACTCCTCTCCAAGGTATTGGATACTTTTTCCCTGGTTGACATGTTGGCGCTGTGTGTAAAAAGTAGACTTCATTAGGCATTTTACCTCCTCTGCATTGGCATCAGAATCTTGAAACATCATCTTGAGTTTTTCAATGTTTTGTTGCTGGCTCTCTTCAGTTTCTTCACGGGGCAGAAATTTTACATTCCATTTAATGCATCCATAAGTGTCCTGCATTGCGGCTCTCTCTTCTAATGGGATCTCATCTGTGCGGTCCGAGTCATCACTTGCATGTTTTCTTTTTCTTATTTTGGGTGTGGATGTTCGCCTGACATTTTCAATTCTGTTTTGCAACTGCTTTACAAGGGAATGGTAGCCCGTTCCAACAATATCTCCCTCTATTACATCTTGCAGAGAATTGGGATATTTTGCCACCATTTTCTTTGCCACATCAGTAGAATGCTTTTTACCTACGCAAGGGCATTTCTCCATCATCTCAGTCACAACAATCCTGACCATCTGCCTTCTCAGTTTTGGGCCAGGCCTTTTACCCCTCTCCAAAGAATGCATCAAGTCATCAGGAAATTTTGTCCATGGAATCACAAAGTTGTCGTCCCATTGTCTGTCAAGTCCTGGGCTGCTGGAGGAGGCTGACGATGAACTTCGGGGTGAAACACAGAGCAATGAGAGGGATCGGGCAGGTGAGGCTTCCACAGATGATGATAGAGAGCTGTTGTCGGGAGTCTGGTCTTTAAATGACAAAAAAATAAGAAATGTCTTTATCTGCTTTTGATTTGGAATGGATAAACATTTCTATATATTTAAATCATTATGTTGCCTTTTACTTACATTTTTGTTTCCAAACAGAAAGCAGTTTTCTGGCTTGTACAGGTCTTAACGCCGTCATCAAATCCTCCTCCTTTACAAAGCGTAGATCTTCATAAATCTCGACTCCAATAGACTGCAAGTGCTCTACCAGGATGTTTTTGATCATTGCTGGGAGTTCTGGCAGGACTTCGTTGATGGCTTCATCTAGGAAGGCTTCATCACTCATATTTGCAGTGAATAAGAAATGCCACCTTTAAACAGAACAGAAAAATATACTTAACAGGAACATGAATCAGGTATTGTTAATGTCAAACTATTCACAGAATATCTCTATCTATCGCATTGGCTTCAACTGGACTTTATTTTGAAATGATACTGTGTTTCAGAGGAATCACTTGGTATCCATCTAGAATGTATGATACCAAAGGATAATAATCTGGCAGGTCATTAATGTTAATACACTGTAATCCAAGACTGTCCTTCGTCACAGAATACAGATGGTATTCTGAGAGGAAGATGCCTTTGTGGATATCCATCAAAAAATACACAGCTGTGTCATTTTGGATCAAGATTAGTAGAAGTTCACCAAACTCCATGTACTCATCATTCTTGTACACAAGAAACTGTCCTTTTTTGTACCCAGTGCCTTTGTACTGAATGCCTGTACTAACTGTGGTACTGTTTTCTGTAAAGTCAAACTCCCTGATTGCCTGTTTGATAGCTTCACTGTAGAAGTTGGGATAAAATGCACAGCTGTCCTTCACTTCAAGAAGTTTACTGCATTCTTGGCCAGCTGAAAGATATGCTTGATACATCTGATGACGCTCTGACAATGTTTGACAAATGTTTTTAAAGTTCTTTAAGTGTCTGGCACATCTTTTAAAGTAACTGTGCTTGCTTTCAAACCTAAGCGTCCACAACCTCATCAATGGACCAAATTTCAACAACAGTGCTGAATAATGGCGTAAAAAGTGATGCTTAGGTTTCAGCTGAATTTCAGGAAACAACATCTTCCTCAACTCCAAATATTCTTGAATCAAAATGTCTAGATATGCTATCTGGGATAAAGAAATGTTTTGAGCACAAACGAGATCCACAATGTCTTTTAATTGGAGAGCTAACTGCCATACTTCATCCTCATGGTTTTGTACTTTGTCACCAATCAAAACTGGTAGCAATCTCAATAGGTTCCAGTTTTGAATGGCTTGGCCCGATAACCTCGCCCCCACAGTGTTGACAGCACATGGCTTTGTGAGCGCCTCAGATCCTTTGTACTTAAACTGCTTGATGCGCCTGTTTAAGAGTGAGTATGTGAACCATTTTTTCTTTTTTATAATGTTCTTCAGATACAGTGCTAAATCATATGACAAGACTCCTTCAAAGAGGTCATGGCTAAACAAGGTGGTAGTCCAGGCTGGGCTACGTGGAAAGACTCAAGGGTATTAAAGACAGAGTTTACCTTTATTCCTCGGATGTCTTGGATGTTCTCGGCTTGAAGATCAGCAACAGCAGCATCATACGTCTCTGGGGTGCGTGGAGGACCACAGGCATTTGAGTCAGCCTCAAACTCCCTTCTTGTGATTTCACAGTACCTGCAGAAATAATGAGAGCGGCTGAAGTTCTCTGTGAAGCCACCTATAGAATGAGAACCCAAGTTATCACCAGCAATGCAGTACAGACCCGCTTTCACAGTTTGTCCATCAATATTTATTCCAACTCTCTCCAAGGATTTCATATCTGCCAACAACTTTGAGAAAACTTTGGCCATTCGAAAATATTTAAGGTCCTTCTCAATACACAACAAGACTAAAAACATTATCAGTATTTGAACGCAAATGAATGGGTAAATTTGCAACTGAGAGATAGACAGCAAGAACTTTGTGTGTCTTTTTAGCAGAACCAAGGGGATTGACAATTTCAAAGGCATCTTGGTACAAAATCAGTTTGAGGCTTTCAGGGTTTTCTTTGAAGAACTGGTGACATTTGAAACTTGTTCCATCATATAAATCTGTAAAAATCTCCGAGTCAGGATCTCCAAACTGCTGTGACTGTGCATTTTTCCATAAATGTGACTGTAAAAAGCTCTTCAGAGTTTCTGCAACTGGTATGTAGTAAGCAAATCTTTGTATAATGTTTTCATCCACCCCCAATGGCATCTTTTGGGGTTCTGTGTATTTAAACATTTTTGTGAATGTCTGATTTCTCAAGTATGTTGTTCTTAGTTGTCCCTGATGACAGGCAGAGAACAAATCTGACTCTTTTATGCACTCACAGATTTTAGTGACTGCTTCGTCTGATAGGCTCATATCATCTTTTAATAAGGAACTCACTTTAGTTATTGTGTATGCTTGACCCAACTCGTGCACATTTTGCATTTCCTCAACAATAGTCTGAATAGTAGAGGCAGGAATAAGCAGCTGTCCTTGCAATTTAAGGTAAAAAAGACACATGTTTCTGAGATAAGACTGACTATCATTTTCCTGCATATCAATGACTGCACTGGCTGTTGGCATGGCTTCATTCATGTCTTCTGAATCATCTGTACTGGCACTGACATTTGGGGGGTGAATAAGAGTTTCCCTATACATTTCATCAATGACATCAAGAGAGCATGATTTATGCCTCCTAGACATGTGAGAAGTAAATGATGACTTTTTTGTAAAAGTGTGCTTACAGCCACTTACTGGACATGAGACAGACCTGCCCTCTCCCATATGATCATTTAAGTGAGACTCAAGTTCTTTCACAGTGTGAAAATGGCAAGCACATAATGCAACTGCACATTTTAAATTAGTAACAATGGCTGCAGGAGCAGCAGGAGCTGCAGGTGCATTGTGCACACGATAAAAATGGCCCTTAAAAGCGGAGTAAGTGGTAAACGTTTGACTACAGTTGGCGCCAACACATTTGAAAAGACAACGAGGCTCATTCCTATGCACTCTGCAATGTAGCACATAGCCTTTTAGTGTGACCAATTTCTTTTTACAAAAGACACAGGTGATCATTGTAAGGCCATCAAATGTGTGCCTGTGATTTTTAGCTCAAGTTATCACGTATTAATCTATTTTACTGCTCTTTTATCAGGCGAGGCTAGAGCTAGCTTACACCATGTGCTTTCAGAACTTGTTCTTGTTCAGTCTAGAGGAAAAAAAGTGAATGTGACTTACCTTACAAACTTCTGATTTTCCAGCCAAACAGTCACAGACCGAAACAAATTACTGGCAATCAAAGCGTAGATGTGTACCAAAACGTTTAGAACAACTTAAATAGTTTGACGATTTCTGCTAGGCTGTGTGCTCCGCTCTGCAGACCGCGTGCGCTTCGAGTCGCTCGTTAGTGACGTCAGAAGCAGTCGTGAACGTGCAGGTTGTGCTTCTCCCGCTCATCCTGCCCCCACGTCTCTATCCAATCAGAGATGAACATCAACCAAGCAGTTTGATATTCAAAATTAGGCGGACTCAGTGCACAATGTTGTCCTTAGTAGGAAGAGGCACTGTTGTGTTGCTTGTGATAATGACACAATGCCAAATTATTAGTGTTTTATAAAAATATATATAGAAAGAAAACCAGTGGTTTACAATACAATTTTAAGACTAACAATAATCTATTAAAATACCATAAGTCATACAATTGCTGGGTTTCAGGTGACATCACAAGAGATGAGGGTAAGCTAAAATGAAAATACAAAATATTCTTTGTTGTAATATGGTCTGTTTTTTGGTCTTAACACATTAAACATTTGTGAATTTACTTTTTGTATTTTTTTTGTATTTCATGGCATAATTCAATGTTTGGAAAAATTGCCTCTTGATCTGATCTGGGAATATGACATCTTGACTCTCTAGAAGTTCAGATGACGTCTATAGGCCAATAATATTTAACACAGATAGGGGGCAGCTATAATGAGTATTGATGAAATGCTATCACTATAGAAATCATCAGGTTAAACATTTTTGAACTTCCCTTTTAGCAATTTTGTGGCAAAGTATAATGTAAATTCACAAATTTAGAAACTTTTAGTGACCCTAAAATTTACCATATTACAGAAAAATCTACAGAATGCTAATCCCTCATGAGGGAAATTAATTATCTGTATGTGACCTTCTCCTTCAATGCCCCTGCCAGGACAGGAGCATTTGGTTAGTACTAAACAGAAGTGTTACTTTGAATATACAGTAAATAAAAAAATACATAATTGTGTAGGCAAACCATCGGATTCACAATGCGATAATAAAAAAACAAAACTATATTTTTTTAAATGTATTGCCTCAGTTTGCATCGTTTCATGTTGAAACTTGCACAGTGACTTACTGTATTTTTTCAAACAACTGACAAAAACTATTGTTTTTATATTTTTTTTATGTTATATTAACAAAATTATTTGGTATAGAGTATTACATTATTTCTCAGTTTTTTTTCAACACAAGCTGTAATTTTAACAAATAAATTTGATTATATTAACACATTCTAATTGTAAAGTTAACATAAACATTCTGTTTATTAGTTTACAAAGGTTTACAGTGATTTAAAAAAATAGTTATGTTTTCCAGTTTACAATGCAAATTTGTTGTGATTTTACATAGTTTTTGTGTAAATTCCACGGTCATTTCTTACAGTGTGGAGTGCCATAACTAGGTGGCTGGCATAGTGTACAGAAACATCTGTGCAGAGTATGGGCTGGAGACCACAAGAACAAAGTGGGAAACACCTCCAAAGGTGGTGGAAAACGACTGAGCCAAGGTCCTCTGGGACTTCCAGATACAGACAGACTGAATGGTAATGGCGAACCGGACATAGTGGTGGTTGACAAGGGGCAGAGGAAAGCCGTGGTGGTGGAAATTGCAGTAGCATGGGATGGTAACATCCGGAAAAAGTAACATGAGAAACTAGAGAAATACCAAGGCCTCAGAGAGGAGCTGGAGAAGGCCTGGAGCGTGAAGGTATTGGTGGGGTCCATAGTGATCAGAGCACTTGGGGTAGTGACCCCCAAACTGGAGGAATGGCTTGAGCAGATCCCAGGAAAAACACCAGAATATCCCAGAAGAACACCATCGAGTGGGATGGTGGTGGCTCGTGCCTATATTAATCTCGGTCCAGTATTTTTGATACATGATAACAGTCGGCCTGCTGGCAACCACAATTTCTCCAAAATTTAGCATTTCTCTGTGAATTGTGGGCACACAAAAGGCTGTTTCTGAACAATGGCTTCTTCTTGTCACTTTTCCATGAAGGCCAAATTAGTGCACGACTAACAGTTCTCCTGTGAACAGATTCCTCCTCCTGAGCTATGTGTCTCTGCAGCTCCTCCAGAGTTACGTCTTGGCTGCATCTCTGATCAGTGCTTTCCTTGTTCAGATGTAAGTTTTGGTTGACAGTCAGGATACAGGAGGTCTGTATCAGGAGGTCCCGCTCGGTGGACAGGGCCTACTCAGAGTAGGATTAATATCTGAGTTCCCGGTCTTGATTAGCAGATTGAGAATGACCCTCGGATGAGTGCCGAAACGAGTCAAGATGACTACAACTGAATATTTTTCTACAATGGAACACTCCTGGACGAATGAGGGATTACACCGATAAGTGTTCAAGCGTTGCTCATATCTGAGGGTGGGCGTGTAAAGCAGCATACTGTAGCTGAGTTTCAAAATAAATACACAAAAAGCTCTGAACACACAGGGATCTCTCGGGTGAAAAGGTGGCACTCAGGATTGGGTAGGAGCAGAAATAGAACTGGATTGAAAAACCAGTCCCGTCCTGCACAGTGATTGAGTGGTTAAGACAAAGTCAAATCCGACAGTTCACTGCATGTCCTCCCTTCTCTCTCATCCCCAATTCTAACTAAGCTGCCCTTGTCTACTAAAGCCTATGGGCCAAAAAATCGATGAAAAAATAAATACATTAAAAGCCAGTCTGATGCTGGTCTCTTGTCCAAAGCCCTCACCAAATAAATGATTGATTAAAAATAGGCCTCATCCTAATCCATTAATCTTATTTTATTGGTTTTATGGACAGGGAACCATAGCTGACAAGAGTTGTTACCACTGCAATGGGGGACCATGAGAAATATCTGATCTTAAAAAAATAAGAATTTGTTACTTTGGATTTTTCCATTTGCTTGTTTTTACGCTTATTTTTGTGGGACTGGGTAAGCTATACTCATAAGGTTGGCTGTATGACTATGGGCATTCCATGAACATTGTAAATCAGAAAACAAAACATTCATACATGCATCACACATTTGATCACCTCTATTTAGCATTTGTTTGTTTGCTTACTATTTAGTTTGCTAATGGGTAGTTATTGCCATTTAAGAGTAGTTTGTGTGTTGCGTGGTGATGCATTCACTGATGAAGCTAAGTATATAGCCCATGTGTGGGATGTTCCTGGGTCATTGGACATCAGTGGAAAAAATCAGCTCCATAAATAATGTGCTTTGAACCCTACATTGTCCCCTAGCACGGCTGCAATTAGGTTGCCTTTGAAATGATAATTGCTTCTTGTTATGGATATTTACTGTAGTGATTGATGTGACGCTCATTATATTCGAGGCAGTCATATATGGAGAACATTTATTCAACATGACAATTCCACTGATGGAGTCATGCATGAGTGCTAAATGAACCGCAGTGTTGGGGCTAGCTCAGTATGCGTTGTGTGATGGAGCTGTAATGTGCAAGTGCTCAGAGAAATGAGTGACACATTATTCATTAAAGGACACATATCACGCTTGTTGAGTTCTCCTCTCTGAGCCTCACAAAAAACACAGTTTGGAATCTCACATATTTGTGAGTTGTCTGTGCTGTCTTTCAGACCGGCTCTTTCTAGCCATTGGTAGGATTTTGTGATATCAGCCACATATTTAGAACTTGAGATCATCTGTGCTGTTTTTATGTCCATAAATCATTGCCAGACTCGTTCTGAGCATTTCTGCCATCAAATTGCAATTTTTACAACTGCATTAGTATGAAAAGAGGAAGCTAGGTTTGTTCATTGCTCTTATGTAATTCCCTCTGCAGCCAGTAGATGGAGTTCTTAGTCTCAGGACCTCTGAAAACATCAGGTGCCAAAGCAGATGTACTCAAGAGCATGTTGAAAGAACAACAACAGTAAAATGAATGTGTACTTTGTTGCCTTCGAACCATTCGAGTAATCCGTACAAGGCATTCTGTCCCTGCCACAATCAGCCGCTGCATATTCATTCTCTCCTCTTGACAAAATCAGTCTATCTACATGCACACCACCACTTTCTTAAGCCCACAGAGTCCCAGCAACAACATCTCTGTCAAGTCTCTCCAATAGTTAATTTCCATGCTCAGCGGTGCAGATAAAGGGAGCTGAGTGGATTTTTGTGATGTTTCTCTCAAATCACATGACACTTCTGGAGAACATGTAGAACAGATAGCGGGTGTGTGCTACTTCAAACAATGTGTCAGTGTTCTGAAAATGTAAAACATTTTCTGTATACACAAAATAATGTGTTTTGATATTGTTCACAAATCTGTCTAAATCTGTATTAGTGAGCACTTATCCTTTGCCGAGATAATCCATACCACTTCATAGATGTGATATATCACAGCGGTAGAAAAGCGGTAGAAAATGGATGGATGGATGGAAGTTTGTTATCTTAAATTTGGGAGCAGAACCACACCCCTTTCACCACCGTTCTTGCAGATGAAATATTTAAGCATCCAGGTAACACACATCAGCGTTCGTGACTTTGTGCACACACTCCATGGTTGTGGAAGCCAACGCTCGAATACTCACACACCGACCTAGGCCTCTCCTCGCCATCCTCCACCGAAATCTTGCCGCTCCCGGTCCCATAATTTCTGCTGTTCTCCCAGGTGCAGCTCTCGCTTACGGTTGGTCCTTTCCTTTTTTTTGCCTTCCCTCTTCGTTTTACTCATACCAGTCTGGTAGCTCACTCTCCGGGCTTTGTCCACGCTCCAAGGCCAGTTTCTAGTCAGCAAACGTCCTGCCACAGATCACCCTCTGCTAGTTCTAGATTCAGATCCTCCGCGACCTCACTTGCTTAGCACCCTCTGCGCATGCTCATCATTCCTCTCTACACTGACCATCCGTGTGGACGGCGAGAGGTCACCAGACCGCGCTTAAGAAGAAAAGCAATAGTTTCCATCGCACCGTCAACAAAATCATGTTGTTCAAACTTCTCTTTGACTAGCACGATTGTTCATGTCACCTTCCTTCACTACTAGTAAGCAGAGCACTCTCAGCCCCGCGCCCCGCAAAACTGGAGAGGTACAGAGGAGGAGACCAGAGAGGCGTCACCCTTCATATTACGCCCTATATCAAAATGTTATAAATATACGAGCAGAGCAGGGAAAGCGGCGCATCCGGACTGCCCATGTAAGTTGCCGTCACATTTGATAGGGACAGATTTGGTAAGCGCTCTGTTGATCTGTATTAGTTGTGTTAATTGTACTGGCAGGGATTAAACATTTGATTAATTCTGACTATTCTGATTCTTGCCCTTTCTTTCATAAACGAGCATGCCGACAACTTCTAATGTGGCTGTAGACCCTTAACACCCACACATATATTTGTAATAACATTTCTGAGAGATGTGTTATTTGAACAGGGAGTAGAGATGATGTCAGTTGCATTGTGGGATGTGAGTCATCAATATTTGAGCTTGTGAGGTGATAATAAACAAACCAAGATGGCAAACTGATGCCTTGGCATTTTGGTGCGCTTTGTTTGCGTCGAAGCAAGTTCCTAGTTTGTGAATTGTTCACTGACAATGGCAATAAAACTGATTCTGATGATGTGGTGAGGAGCCCCCAAAGAAAATTTTTCTTTGGGCCCCCTGAAGGCCTGGGCCGGCCGGCCCTGATGAAATCCTGATGCCCATTGAAGTGCTTTTCATCCACAACCATCACCTTATGTTGCAGCATGATAATGCACGGCCCATGTTGCAAGGATACACAATTCCTTGAAATTGAAAACATCACAGTTCTTGCATGGCCCAGCTTACTCACTGGACATGTCACCCACTGAGCATGTTTTGAATGCTCTGGATCGGCCTGTACAACAGCGTGTTCCAGTTCTTGCAAATATCAGTCAACTTCGTGCTTGATTTCTATATAAAATACGACGAGGACATGGAGGAGAACGCTGTAATAACTTTAGTTTCACGAGAGGTGAGTAATACATTTATTTGTCCTGTTTGTCTTTTTGCTCAGTGTTTGTATCCTTCCTCTGTGTCCGTGATTCTGCTTTATTGGCGGTTGTTATATAGCTGATGTTTTATAGTTACTATATCATAGTGTAGCAATTGTCAACACATGTTTTGGTGTTTGTCTGTTGAGTAGACATCCGTTTGAGAGCACCACTGAGCACCAGTTGTAATGGAAATTTTCCCCGGGCTGAGTGGGGCCATGGAAACAGAGCTGAGGCGAGTAGAGGAGAGCTGAGTAGGTGCTAATGGAAACATGGTAGACGAGTTCAACTCTTGAAAAATTAGGCAAAAATAAAACTGAAAATACTCAAATAATCCTGCTATCCCTTTTAACCCACCCATGTTTTGTATGCCTGCTGAAATATGAATGTAATACCTCTGCCATTTAAGCAACCTTCATTATAGCAAAATCTATTACTGACTTTTTATGCTTTTATAATACCCTGAATGAACTGTGCACAGTATCTGAGGCGCTGCACACACTTCAGTTGCCATGGTTACCACAGGAATACAGACCTGGGGATCGCTCATGTGAGTCACCTAGTGGCATGGCACAGAAATGATCAGCCAGACCAGCCTATCAGGACAGAGATGTCAGGCGGATTCTACTGACAACACATGCCACTGTACCTGCTATTAACATCTCACTGGTGGTTGTCAGGAACAGCACTAACACATTGGTGACTAAAGGACATGAAATCTGCATGTGTCAGATGGAGGTGATGGGGAGAATTATGGAATAATTTCTGTCATGCACCTGCTTCCTGTCCGGTAAGAAGACTGGTGCAGAAGAAAAAGTAATTGCTATGTGAACAAGTTGGGGCTGCACAATTTTGGAAATGCACGTAGACAGGAAGTTTAGTAAGGAAGGAAGAAGTCAATCTGTTAAAAGCAGAGTGGGTTTTTGGTGGAGTCAGGAGCAGCAGGTGGTCATTTTCCATTGAAATAATGTGCTGATCACCATATTACCAAATTATACAGATGCAGAGTGTTATGCACAACAAATTAAAGTTGAATCTCAACTTATCAGTTGTACAGGGGGTTGCAGGTATCTGTTTTTAACTTGAGTATTATCTCGGCTAGACGTTAGTTTAATCAAGAAGATCCTGTCCCTGGTTTGCCAGGCGCGCTGCGTAAAAGTTCAGGCCCCTAAGGTAAGCACTATTGTCATTAGCGATGCCTGATTTGGGCTCGAACCGAGAGATGTGTCTCAAAATTGTGGTTGGAGGGGCCTGAGTGATTATCTCGGCCGGGAGAGTTTTAGTCACTTCTATGACATCTATCGAGGCTCCTACCACCACCATGGCGCAGACTTGGTGTTGTCCAGTTCTTGTTTGTGGGGGCGGCGAGCTCCCATTTAGCTTCTTCGAGCTCCTTTCGTAGCTTCAAGACTCAAGGTAACTTGATCGCTAATTAACAGCAGCATCTCACTAGGGTTACTCTTTGCATTCTGTATCATTTGCTAGTCATGCATCAACATAGAGCAGGCAATAATTATAATAATTAGTACATACAGGCAGTGAAATACTACCCACATTTAACGTATGAAGCAGTCAAAGTTAAACACTACTTTAGAGCACTGGGATGCACAACAGCTACGAAAGTGGCTGATTTGATCAAAAGAGCTAGATGACAACAGTAACAATACCAACAGTGTATTCATTAAAATTCAAACAGATAACTTAACACCTTGAGTTATTCTGAAATAATACAGCAGGTGTTCATGCTGCTATTACATTTACTACCAAAGAAAATTGTAGAAAAGGATTCAGTTGTGGTAATCTGGACACTGAACATTTTGACTTAGCTAAAATAAGTTGGATCCTCAAGGACTTGTTTGAAATGGCCCGCACTGGTGATGATCAGCGGAGAGAAGTTAAACAAGGCCGCGAAACAAACTGAAAAATAATTGAAAGCGGTTTTCCGCTGTCTTCTCGAACAACGGTAATTAAAGGGGATATATTGTGCAAGATATTTTGTTTCTTTCACAAAGGTTTCAGAAATCCATTGCATTTAGGACCAGATGGGACAGTACACACAAGTGAGATTTCTTCTTTGACTCCACTGAATAAAACATTTGGTTTAATCCAAAGTCGTATTTTTTATTACATTCATAAATGTCACTGCAAGGTGTATTGCTAAAATTAATTTCCAGTATTATACACCCCAATCATTTACAAGGCATACATACACTTGCAAATACAGCAAATTATCTAACTGGACTGGAAACTTAATTTTTTCAAAATATAATAATAAGGGCCTCAATATATGCACTCCCCTTGTTTTGTGCCTTGCCACAAACTCTGCTCTGGGTAGTGCCTCAGATAAACACAAAAGTCCAAGGCCCCTGGGATCATCCTCCCTAAGGCTTCTTTTTCATGGAAGGCCAACACCACTCTCTATTCTCCTCAAAGCAATAGCGTTCTGGAGCTTTCAAAGCATACACTCCAGTTCTTGGACTTTTTATTGCAGGCAAGGCAAGTCAAGTTTATTTGTGAGCTCAATTCGTACACAAGGCAATCCAAAGTGCTTCACACAACAGGAAAAAAATGAAAATCACAAAGACCTGACAGAAATCACAAAACCTTCATTCCTATTCATTCAATTTAACAATTTTACTGAATCATACATTTTGTTCGGGCTTAGTGATCCACCAGATGGAAAACCATATCTATCACCCGGTGGGCAGGTCCTACTCAGAGTAGGTTAGATATCTGAGTTCCCAGACTTGATTCGCAGATTGAGAATGACTCTTGGATGAGAGTCGAAACTTTTAGTTTTTTTAAAAACAGAGTCCAGATGATACAACTGTATCTTTTTCTACAATGCAACACTCCTGGGCAAAAATTACTTTCTTACCTCAAATCCAATTTGCTGTGTGCAAAATATGATATGATGCCATTACGCCATCCTCTAGTCAGGCCACTGAGCAGTACTGTGGAAAGCTTAGTTCTTCTCCTGCAGCTGCTCAGTCTGTCTGTGTTCAGAGGCCCGTTCATGCTCTGCTCTCTAACAGCTTCTTTTAGATGTCTGCACAGGTGCTCTGAGGACCACTTAGTCTCAAACCCATGGATCTAAGCTCAAACCACATAAACCTGTGTGGGAGTATTGGATGTTTGCAGGTTTAGCCCTAACTGAGCATGTGCAGAGCAGAAGTGACGGAAAATAGCAGCTCCAAGATTCAATAAACAGACTTAAAAACTATTCAGTCCATCCAGCATTATAGATAGACAAGGTAGTTTAACTCAATAGGATAAGCATTTGCCCTTAGCGCGGGAAACGGGTTTAAAGACCTTCTTTTGCATGTACTTTATTTATTTTTTTAAATTTTTTATTTGACAAAACCCTCAAAGGAATAATAGAGGATTTTTGGCTCGCAATCTGAGTCTCATTTCCTCGTGTCGTGGACAGCCGAGTAGCCACATGTCAATCATTCCATGCGTACTACTGCACACCTGCAGCCTCATTCCCAGGATAGCAGCACGTTTAACTGGCTGCGCATGCATGGTTGATATGCCGGTGTGTGTTCAGCGAGTTCCTTCAGTGTACAGTACAAAAATGACAACAGAGAAAGACTGTGTTCAAGCTCAGAAGAGACGGAAATCTGCGGAGACGAGAGATGCAATGCAATCCGTCATTCTAATAAACAACATACACGTGTAGCAGCGAGGCTGTTGCGTGCTTCTGCACGAGGTTTGATGGTGGGCGGCGTCTTGAAAACAACAGGAGGGTGGGGGGTGAGTGTGCGCATGCGCATTTAAAAAAAAAAAAGGGACTAACAGTCGCTTGAGTTCTCAAATCGGCGATAAATCCTCTATTATTCCTTTAAATGTGGACTTTAAGGTGAGGGATGAGGTCTGGAGGTCTAATACTTCAAACTGCAAAGCTGAGCGACTGTATTACATTATACATTGTATTTATTGTCAAATTACTATTCAGAATGCATTGTAAATATTCAGTTTAAAATGGTTCCCATATTGTCAAACTTAGGAGATGGAGCCGTAGGTCCCCCCTATAAAATGAGGCCTACACACCTGTTTGCACTCTGAGGAAGGCCAAGTAGGGCTGAAACGCGTCGCTGTGTATTCCAAGCTTAAAGCCATGCTACAATAAAGGCTTTTTAATTATTTTTTGTAAATCAAAAGATTGCCTTGGTTTTTGTCTTTGCGAATACTCAACATATATGTTTTTATATATTTCACCACAATCTGTACCCGCATAGACTGTTTTTTCTTGCTGCAAATTTACTTAGTTTGCACAAAGATTGTGTATAAATCCCTCTGAAAAGTTAAAATATTTATGCATCATGTACAGTTTAGTAGCAAAAAAGGTTAATTCATTATTTAGTCCCAATTTAACAAAAACTATATAAATTGCAGCCATTAAATTTTTCAATTGTGTTCCTGAATAAATCTATTATGAAGAATAATAATGTCTTAGTATAAGGTTGTGGCCGTGAAGAAAAAATCCACTCCCACATCTCGAGAGGACTGCTTACCGCTTTTCTCAATGCGTGGTAGCCCTAAGGACTGAACTCCCTGCTGCACCGCTCTCTCTCTCACCTGGAAAAGCCTGGCAGCTCTGTGAGGATTCTGTTCTTCGATCTTTCCAGCGCCTTCAACACCATCCAGCCGCTGCTCCTGAGGGACAAGCTGGAGACTGCTGGTGTGGAGTATGAGCTGGCAGAGTGGATCCTGGACTACCTCACAGACCGACCCCAGTTTGTGAGAGCACGGGACTGTGTGTCTGACACTCGGACCTGCAGTGTGGGGGCGCCACAGGGCACTGTCCTCGCGCCCTTTCTCTTCACCCTCTACACTGAAGACTTCAGACACGACATGGACAGCTGTGTCCTGCAGAAGTTCTCTGACGACTCTGTCATCATCGGACTCATCACGGACGACGATGATGCGGAGTACAGGGGACTGGCGCAGGACTTTGTGGACTGGTGTCAGCGGAACCACCTCATCAACGCGGGGAAGACCAAGGAGATGGCGGTGGACTTCCGGAGACGCCACCCCACTGCCCCCTCACCAGTGAACATCCAGGGACGGGACATTGAGAGAGTAGACTCATACAAGTACCTGGGTGTTCATCTGAACCACAAACTGGACTGGACTCATAACACAGACGCACTGTACAGGAAGAGCCAGAGTCGGCAGGGCCACTCCTGAAGACCTACTACGACTGTGGTGGCATCAGCCCTCCTGTACGGTGTGGCCTGCTGGAGCAGCAGCATCACAGAGAGGGAGAGGAAGAAGCTGGACAAAGTCATCAAGAAGTCCAGCTGCGCTCTGGACTCTGGGTTCACATCTATGCTGGACCATGAGTGTCACCCCCTGCAGGACACTCTGTCTGCTCTGGAGAGCAGTTTCAGTGACAGACTGATCCACCCTCGCTGTGTGAAGGAAAGGTTTCGCAGGGCTTTCCTTCCTGCTGCTATCAGACTTTATAACAAACACTGCTAGCCCTGAACATGTGCAATATTGATGTAACCATGTGCAATACCTGTAAATAAGGGTGTTCTATTTTGTTTTTATTCTGTTTATGTAGCATATGTGAAAATATGCCACTTGGCTAGATCAGAAGGTTCGACTCAGGGAGGTGCATGTAAGTAATAATACAAAAACCAGCGAATCAAAGTGCGGCTGTGCCTTATATATTTACAGTGACCAACATACCAATATTTACAATATATACAATCTGCAGATTTCTAATGGTATACTGAAACATATTTCAATTTCTGGTGGTATCAATAACAATCCAAGGTTCAATAATGTTCAGTGCAAGACATCCATGGTAGAAAGCACACACACTCATAGTAACACTTGCAAATCTCAATGAAAATAGTACAAATGTCCATAAAAGAAGCAACCGGGTTCTTGTATTGTCCAAAAATATAGCGCTGTGACTGAGGGGAGAGTTCGCAAGGTGTGTGGTGTCTTTCGGGTGGGAGTGGACGGCTGAATCAGCCCCTACCATACCGCAGGTGGCTCATGTTGGAAAGTTTGTAGTTTTGTAATGTTCAGTGTTCAGTTCTGGTTCTGGGTCCAGGCTGGTCTCAGCTCGCCATCAAGTTAATCCTTCGTTCTGGTACCCCACTGGGCACACCTGGTACCCCACTGGGCACACCTGGCCTGCGATCAATAAACAGGTCCATCAGTGTAATACCCAACATTTAGCTAGCTTCTAGGTTCATCTCTTTAAATTACAAGTAATGCAGTAAATACTTATTACATTCAGTTGTACAAATACATTTAAATAAACACTTGAATAAATACCTGTTTAGATAAATAATCTGTTGGCACGGCAATGAATATATATATATATATATATATATATATATATATCTCAATAATCAAAGCAATATGCATCACACCAAGAAGACACAGACAGACAACTCAGACAGACTCACCAAATTCCACGTTTTCCTGCGCGCTACGAGTCCAGCATCAGCGGCGGTTGATAAAGCGTCTATTCACATACACGAGTTTAAAACCGGCGACATTTAAGATGATTAAAAAGCGGATGTTTGTTGCAAAGCGTACCTGGTTCAGCCGTCCTGTCGCCTCTCCCGACCCCGTGCCCGGAGAGGCACACAGGAAGCTGATATTGAACCGGCAAGCGTGTGATTGGCTAAAGTGACGCAGTGCGTGCGTGACGCGTAACATACGTAAACCACGTGACAAGAAGTATTGGGAGTTGTAGTTTTTTTTCCTATTTGCAATAAAAGTACGTGGGTTACATCCTCCCCGCCAAAATTCGTGCACGTCCCGGTGCATGTTCGACAACGAGGAACGGTTATTTACTACTGACAGCCAACACGTCAGAAAGACTATGCAACAATGTTTGGACTACTGAGATCAATGGATTACCACGAGCGTAATATTGGAGTCTGTTAGGTGGTACTCTACGTCGTTCTGAACGTTTAACAGTAGTGTCAGGCAAGTCAGTGTCAGGCAAGTCAGTGTCAGGCAAGTCAGTGTCAGGCAAGTCAGTGTCAGGCAAGTCAGTGTCAGGCAAGTCAGTGTTCGGTTGAATCGTTCAACTGGGTTTCCTCGTAGGTGGTACGGCGTTGTTCTACTCTTGAGAATACCAGCAACTTCACATAATTCTTTAATTAGTTTAGACTCAAAATCTGCCCCCTGGTCTGTGTGAATTCGCTCGGGGATGCCATAATGAATAATGAAATTCTCCCACAAACATTTGGCTACAGTCTTTACTTTTTGGTTAGGTGTGGGGATGGCAAATGCAAATTTTGTGAAATGATCAGTCAAGACCAAAATGTCACGGGTGTTGCTGGTGTCAGGCTCAAGACTCAGGAAATCCATACACAAAAGTTCAAGCGGACGTGTTGCTTTAATGTTGACAAGTGGAGCAGCTCTTTCAGGCAGTGCTTTCCGACGGACACAACGACCGCAATTTTTGATCTTTTGCTCCACATCTGCTGCCATTTTCGGCCAATAAAATCTTGTTCGTACCAGGTCAAGGGTACGTTCAATCCCCATGTGACCCATGTCATCATGAAGATTTTTCAGAACCACTGGACGCAGTTCTTCAGGGAGAATTAGTTGATACGAAATATTTTCATTATCTCGCCTCTTCCTGTGCAACACTCCGTCCATCAGCTCCATCCTTGACCATTCTCTTAACAAGAGTGGCAGTTCAGGGAGTTCAGCCCTTGCGGTTGGCGGAGGCTTTTCACCCGTTTCGAGCTGATGGATTAACTCTCGGATGCATGGGTCAGCGTGTTGCTTTTCTTTAACATCGAAGGCAGGAATGACTGGCAAATGGTGTATACCTCCAGAGCAATAATCGTCCGGAATAGTGTCAGCTGTGACGGACATTGACTCCACATAAGTGAACCCTTGGTCATGTGTAGAGCGGACATAATGACCTTGGCATATGGCATTCACAATGTCTTCTGAAATCACTTCAAAGTCAGCGGCATGCCGAGTTATGAATTGATTTATCATCTCATGGTCTTGCAGGATGTCGTCACTTGAAGAACAATGAGGACGTCTGGAGAGAGCATCTGCGTCTTTGTTCTGTGTTCCAGCCCGGTATTGGATTTTGAAAGAATAGGTAGACAAAGCAGCCAACCAACGATGTCCTGTAGCGTCCAGTTTAGCAGTGGTGAGGAGGTAGGTGAGGGGGTTGCTGTCAGTAACCACTGTAAAGTTTGATCCATAAAGATAATCCTGAAATATTTCCGTTACACTCCACTTGAGGGCAAGAAATTCTAGTTTATGTGCGGGGTAACGGCTTTCACTTTGCGACAGTCCACGGCTGGCGTAGGCTATGGCCCGAAGCTTCCCCTCCTGCTCCTGGTACAACGCTGCTCCCAGTCCCGTCACACTAGCGTCCGTATGGAGAATGTACGGATGAGTTGGATTTGCAAAACCAAGCACTGGAGCAGTGGTCAGCTTTACAATGAGTGCGTCGAAAGCGTCGTGACATTGGCTAGTCCACCTTTCCCCGAATGGCTGGTTCGGACTATACAGTGATGATTGTGGTCTAGAGTTCTTTGACTTGCGAGCTGGTGGGTATCCACGAGTCAGGTCATTTAGTGGTTTGGCAATGACGGCATAGTCTCGTATAAATCGGCGATAGTATCCGGCAAAACCCAGAAATGATCTTAATTGCTTAAGTGTCGTGGGAATTGGCCAGGTTTTTATGGCTTTGATCTTTTCTGGGTCTGTTTCCACACCATTTTCAGATACTATATGTCCCAGGTATCGGACAGATGTCTGGAAAAACCGACATTTCTCTGGTGATAATTTTAGTCCATATTCCCCCAATCGCTTAAGAACTCTAAGAAGCCTTCGCTCATGCTCCTCCAAAGTGTCAGAAAAAATTATCAAATCGTCTATAAACACCAACACCTCTTTCAGGTGGAGATCTCCCATGCATCGCTCCATCAAGCGCTGAAAGGTGCTGGGTGCATTTGTAATCCCTTGTGGCATGCGATTAAACTCCCAAAACCCAAGGGGGGTCACAAATGCAGTTTTCTGTTTGTCCTCCTCATCCATCTCTATCTGGTAGTATCCACTCTTTAGATCCAGCACGGAGAACCATTTTGACCCAGTGAGGGCAGAAAATGATTCTTCAAGATTTGGTAAAGCATATGCATCTTTAATGGTTTGAAGGTTCAATTTGCGATAGTCTATGCATAACCGCACATCACCATTTTTCTTCCTCACCACCACTACAGGAGACGAGAAAGGAGAAGTAGATTCCTGTATGACTCCGGCCTCAAGAAGGTCACGTAGATGGCGTCTGACTGCTTCGATATCCTGTGGGTGAATTGGCCGAGCACGCTGCTTCACCGGTGTGGAGTCGTGAAGTGGGATCTTATGCTTTACAGTAGTGGTACATCCAAAATCTAAGTCATGTTGAGAAAATACCTCCGAAACAGTGTTTAGTCTCTCTGTGATCCTCTCTTGCCATTCAGCTGAGAGAGGCGAATCTCCAAAGTTGATGTTTAATTTGGATGATGGAGTTGTAGCATGGTTTGTCACCTGATGTTCGGTTAACATGCAGTGATAGTCCTCTAAATCAGCGATCACACTCAGTGGGGGAATAAAAGTGTCCCATTCGGATTCATTTGAAATTACTACCGGAACCTTAAATG
The DNA here is from genome assembly GCF_026437365.1 of Eucyclogobius newberryi. Classification (NCBI taxonomy): domain Eukaryota; kingdom Metazoa; phylum Chordata; class Actinopteri; order Gobiiformes; family Gobiidae; genus Eucyclogobius; species Eucyclogobius newberryi. The sequence continues at coordinate 17,052,686 of NW_027315801.1, read as the reverse complement.
GAGGTAGAGCTGGAAGCATGATGAGACAGCTGCTGACGTATATTCCACCAGGCAGAGCAGAGGCAGGATGTTGAAAAAGGACACTGTGGCTGGGTGGTGGAGAAGAGACTTTAGCAGAGCCCTCGATGACAATGGTGCGACCCGCCGGAACGCACACTGGTGCCTTGTTGTTAAGTCTCACAACGCCTATTTTGCCATAGTCCTTGCATTGCTGTAACAGCTGTAATGTCTTTAAAACCGCTCTGTAACCCTGGGCATTCGGCTGGAATGCTGAATGACAGCACTGTCCATATAGTGTCTCTAGTGTGTTCATGCCAATGAGGATAGGAGTTGCGATGTGTGGGCTTGCCCACAAAGTCTTTAGAAAACTCAACGGAGAGCTCTATGTACCCAAGGTATGGAATGGTTTGTCCAGCAGCACCCTCAATTTGCAGAAGATCATGGAGTGGCTGGATCGGTTGTTCGTAGAGGTGTTTATTGTAAAAGGATGCAGATACTGTGGTCACCTGTGACCCTGTGTCGAGCAGGCACTTATGGGTTTGACCAGCAATACTGACCTCTGCAGTGCATCGGGATCCAACAAGCCCACAGGGAATTTTTGGTAATAACCCCGGACCAGTTTGCTGTGAATTAACACTGTGAATATTCCTTTTCTTTGCGGGACAGTGGGGGTCCTGCACAGCTCCTGTATGTCCCTCCACAGGAGCTGAGATTAGTTTAAATGTCCATTGGTTGCCTGATGGCACCGCTGCCATTTCTGTTTCCTCTCATTAAACTGTTTACGTTTTGTATTTACAAGCTCTTCATTTGGTCGATTCTCACACTGTGGTCGTATATGTCCATCTTCACCACATCGGAAACAAAATCCAGGCTTGGGGCTTGGAGACGATGAATAAGATGTAGTCCGAGCAGGTCTGGAATTTTGACTTGACTGCTGGACTCTTGGAGTAAATGAGTGGTGGTTGGACTGGGTAACCCGGGAAACAGTCAGCGCAGCCAGTTGCTGTTGTACCTCAGCCATTTGCTTGGTGAGCGTCGACAGGGCAGCAGAAACATCACTTCCTTCGACGGCGAACTGTGCTTGAGCAGCGACACGTCTTGATGTCCCAAGATGTTGTTTCATCCTCTGCACCTTACTTGCTTCACGATCTTCTTCAGTCCTCAATAGTAACAACAGCTCCGCAAAAGAAGGTGGGTTTGATTTCCGCTTTCCGTTTTAACTGGAGCTCAGAAATGAGGTTATTATCCCAGCATCCCCTGCAGAATTGGCTCAGCAGGTGCCTGTTGATGTCCCTTGGTTTTACTCCTCCCCTCTTTACAGCAAGACTAAGTGCTACTTGCAGTCGCTGTAAATAGACGGATGGCTTCTCACCAGAATCTTGCAAAGTATCCATAAACTTTATGTAAAGTTCTTCCCCATCTTGTACAGTTCCAAAGGCAGAATCTAAATGTTGAATAAATATTTCCGCAGGCAAATCTGCACCGAGATGTTTCAAAAGGTCCACAGCAGGCGGCAGTAGGCTGTCAAGGATCTGCCGTGTTCTTTGCATTTCAGATGCAGCAGGGTCTTTCAAGATAATATCCACACTCGAACGCCATGCGTCGTAATCCACTTCATGCTGTGGTCGGGGGGTTCTTCCGGAAAACATTCGTAATCTGTGTGAAGAACGCACATCGTCACTTTTTACAATGTGTTCCACCACATACCTCTGTATTCCAGGTGGATTCAAATCCGCAGGAGACATGGTGATTGTGGGGTGTCTTTGTCCCATTCCAGCTGCAGCAGGTGTGGTAACCAGTTCAGAATCAGCAGCCATTTTGTATTGTGGTGGTGTTGAGGGATCAGCCATTTTGAATTCTGTGGGGCGTTCAGGTTTAACAGTGCGCATCTCAGCAACTGCTTCATTTATTTGGGTCATTAATTCTTGTAAAACGTCAGTAAAGTCCTGGCCAGACAATTTTGCCACTTCTTTTAAGTCAGCTAAATAAGTCCGTGTCTTATCACAACCTACATTAGCTGCATAAATCTTGGATAAACTCTCCACACAATATTCATTTTCCTCTGGTTTAAACGTGTAAGGTAGAATAGGTGTTAACAACTCAAACGCAGAACCGGTTTTAAACTCAACCACTAATTTCTTGTGAAATTCACTTTCGGGTGAATCTACTTTAACTGAGCGTTCTATGGCCCCGTATTGTAGCAGGAAGTCTTCCACTTCCTCTGAATCACAATTCGGTATCCCGCTCACTAGCACGGAGTTAGGAATTTTAACACCGAGTGAGTCCAACACATTCATCATTGATTTAATTTGGTGAGTCTGAATGAAATTAAATTAACTAGCAATGTATCATATACTTAACATGACCTCCTGGCTAGCTCGCCATGTTTTTCTTATGTAGCATATGTGAGAATATGCCACTTGGCTAGATCAGAAGGTTCGACTCAGGGAGGTGCATGTAAGTAATAATACAAAAACCAGCGAATCAAAGTGCGGCTGTGCCTTATATATTTACAGTGACCAACATACCAATATTTACAATATATACAATCTGCAGATTTCTAATGGTATACTGAAACATATTTCAATTTCTGGTGGTATCAATAACAATCCAAGGTTCAATAATGTTCAGTGCAAGACATCCATGGTAGAAAGCACACACACTCATAGTAACACTTGCAAATCTCAATGAAAATAGTACAAATGTCCATAAAAGAAGCAACCGGGTTCTTGTATTGTCCAAAAATATAGCGCTGTGACTGAGGGGAGAGTTCGCAAGGTGTGTGGTGTCTTTCGGGTGGGAGTGGACGGCTGAATCAGCCCCTACCATACCGCAGGTGGCTCATGTTGGAAAGTTTGTAGTTTTGTAATGTTCAGTGTTCAGTTCTGGTTCTGGGTCCAGGCTGGTCTCAGCTCGCCATCAAGTTAATCCTTCGTTCTGGTACCCCACTGGGCACACCTGGTACCCCACTGGGCACACCTGGCCTGCGATCAATAAACAGGTCCATCAGTGTAATACCCAACATTTAGCTAGCTTCTAGGTTCATCTCTTTAAATTACAAGTAATGCAGTAAATACTTATTACATTCAGTTGTACAAATACATTTAAATAAACACTTGAATAAATACCTGTTTAGATAAATAATCTGTTGGCACGGCAATGAATATATATATATATATATATATATATATATATATATATATATATATATATATATATCTCAATAATCAAAGCAATATGCATCACACCAAGAAGACACAGACAGACAACTCAGACAGACTCACCAAATTCCACGTTTTCCTGCGCGCTACGAGTCCAGCATCAGCGGCGGTTGATAAAGCGTCTATTCACATACACGAGTTTAAAACCGGCGACATTTAAGATGATTAAAAAGCGGATGTTTGTTGCAAAGCGTACCTGGTTCAGCCGTCCTGTCGCCTCTCCCGACCCCGTGCCCGGAGAGGCACACAGGAAGCTGATATTGAACCGGCAAGCGTGTGATTGGCTAAAGTGACGCAGTGCGTGCGTGACGCGTAACATACGTAAACCACGTGACAAGAAGTATTGGGAGTTGTAGTTTTTTTTCCTATTTGCAATAAAAGTACGTGGGTTACATTTACTTACCTGCTATTTATTTTATTCTACTATCATGATTTTATTATTATTATCTTATTTTTTATCTTTATCTTTTTATTTTGTATTTATCTATTTTATTTTATTTCCCAAGAGTTCCCAAAAGTTCTATTAAGAGTGTGTTTTTTTTTTAAACTTCCTATAATCTGTCCTTTCCTCCTGTTCTACTGCGTTGTAACAACGAAATTTCCCCTTGTGTGAATATTAAAGGATTATCTTATCTTATCTTACTTTCTGTGTGTGGAGCTGGGCACAGCGTCTGTGTGCAAAAGCAACAGAAGGAAAGGGTTTTTTTTTTACGTTCTTGGAGACAAAGCTAATGTAATCTTGACAATTAGTCTTGACCCGACCAGGATTATACCTGCATGCTTGTTACTATTAACTCTCAAACATACTTTTACAGACTTGAAATGTAATAACCATGTCAGAGTATATAAATTAACTTTAAAGGGCCCGCATTTTGAGCATTTTATTACTGGATTGAGTCGTTACTGTAATACACTGTTCATTGTTTTTCTCGACTTGATGATTAGAACTCAGAACACTCCAAGTTCCAAGAGTTCCAACGTCCAAGGATAAATGTAAAGCAGCAAAAGTCCTCAAAATGTTGTATATAACAGAAAGTTGAAACTCATGAATAAGTCAGGCGTTTACCTCGTCAGGATTTGGTGTCAGCACTCTACGAGCACAGGCAGCAGTTATAATAAGCAAACAAAGCGAGCTTGTCCCAACATGCTAATACAAGCACGCAGTTGTAACAAACATGATTTGACGAGTCTGCCAATGATTTATTGATTTATGGACTATGGAGCACAGGAGACCTCCCGATTTCTACCTTTGACGTTACAAATCTGTGAAATTTGAAACCAAGTACTATTGTAAGGCTCAGAGATGGCGAAGAGAAGATGAGCTTGTAAACAGGATTAGTGAAATGAAGTGTGAACGAAGCTAAATACAACCCAGCTAGTATTCTGATGACATTTTTCCGCATATGTGTCCTTTGATACATGTAAATAGTCATTTTACATTTTGCAGAGTTTATACACACATTTGAATCTGTCTAAAACAATGCGATTACAGTTCACATTTAATCTCTTCATGCCAGTGCGCTCTGATCTCGCACACAATCCTCCGCTGCGTGGTGGATTGTGGTTAAGGGCTTATTTTTAGATGACAGGAATGACCAGCGCAGAAAGGCAAAGTGTCACAAGGAGTTAGGCCAACATATAATGAGGTCAGCAAAGAGCTAATGTTGTGTTTGTGCATTCACGTCAGAGCCACTCAGAATTAGACCTGGCTGGAGGCGTTGGGAGAAAAAGCTAGAGGATCACTGTCTAGACCAGGCGCTTCTTTACTCTGCCCGTGCACGCTCTCTATGGCTGGGCTGAGGCATCGATCAGCGCTTGTTGAAGTGTTCTGCTAAAGGAATATCTGCATGATTTGAAAGAAACCAGAAGGTTTATTGATTTGCGCAGCTCTGACTTAGATGTATTACCTTTGTAGGACTAGATTATTTATAAAAATTGACTTGAAATTTAGCTATTTTTTTTTATAGAAAGAGATGATTGAATAAAATGAAACATTGCTGCAGGAATATGACTAACTAACTCAACTCAATTCTGATTCTCAATTCAGTTACTTTTAACCAGTTTACTGTGTACACATCTTAAAAGGGCCCAGTGAGGTCATTTATATTCAAATATACTTGGATTTCCTATCTCATAAAAGTAACATTATCTTTATCTGTGACAATTTAAACACGTCATATTGCTCAATAATATTTTCTTTTATTCACATACAGTATGTTATAGTCCTATAAACTTTGGTCACTTCCTTCTGATAAGACTCAAACACAGCCTAAAAAAATATATGCATATTTATGAACAAAATCACGAGTTTCAAAATGTATTTAAAAATACATAAAAAGATTGTTCATTCAATATTACTGAAAGGATCAAACAACATAATTTTAACATACTGACGCAGAGTGTGTTCAAACTGTCTGTAGCTAATTGGTGGTTCTGAAAACCTGTTTGCTGTGCCTCTGCTGTCAGAGCATTCATTATATGTTTTATAGTAGGTTCCATGCAACTGGCAACTGATGTCTTTTCCACCTCCGACTGGAACGCGCTGAAGTGGGAAGTTGTAACGCTCAAATGGGAAATAACCAACCACCCAGTTTGTTAGTTCAAGTCCCAACCAGCTTGGTTGTTTACCCGTTGCTATGGTGATGCCCACAGTGTTAAATAGAACAATGGTAAACTGCTCCCGGACTACACTACATTATTACGTGTGTATATTTAGAAATAATGCACATCAGTTAGTAATAGCATTCTCACTGACCATGGTCTAATGACAAGCAGCCAGCGTGAGTGAAGTCCTTCCCATCTTGAACCTGCTGAGCCAGAGTCAATACGAGGCTTTGAGACAGGAATGACACTTCTGCAGAACAGTCCGCTCTCCTCACACTGCTTCAGCCCGCTGGGGGGTCTGCGATATGGTTATGTAATAAACCATCCCACTGTGAGCCCATCAAAGGCAGGCTGTAAGAGTCACAGTGAAGAAGGAGCTCTAAATCATCAAAAACAGCTGCATTATGACAAAAAGGGCTATACCTCCAAAAGAAGCTGCAGAGCACCAGTCCAAACAGTGCTGTAAACTTGTTTTAAACACACATTATGAGACAGTTGGTTTCCATTTTATAGATTTTGATTGTTGGTGCACAACACTTCATGACCTCGTACAGTCATGTAGTGGGCTGTTTTTCCTGCTGTTTTTCCGTTTGTCCCTTGTCCCGTATTTCAGCATTTCTTGCCTATACCTGATTGGACTGCTACATTGGTGGCGGCCTTCTAGACGGACCTTACTCGCACCCAGCATCCAGGAGTTTGTGGACTGGGCCAGGCTAGCTAACCAGTGAATGTGGCGTGTTCACGTGAGTGTTGGCCTGGTGGTTGGCGAGGACTAAATCGGAGTGAAATGCTTCCTGACCGAGGAGCCTGGTATGAGCTGAAGCCATTTTCCCCATGCTGGCCCGAGTGGGCTACTTCCAGAGCCGCTGGTTTATGGATCCAAACATGAGCTGAACATGTGACAGGGGGGCCCTGCCAGCGCTGTCCTAATGGAGCTGCCCCATTGTACGGTTATGCTTGATGGGGTTATCATACCATGTGTGCCTGGTCTGGAGACCTGAAGTTCTCAGACCCAGAATCACAGGCCCCCTGTGATTTTCGACCAATCAGCTGGAAGCACATGGCTACTTATTCAACTACTTATTCAGCAGCAGCTACGTGTTCTCCTTTGAGACATTTTCATTCATTTCTCCAGACTTTATCCAGAGCTTATGATTCTACCACTACTACATCCACCAAATGCCTAAGACGAAAGTGCCCCCGGTCCTCATGGAGTTTGTTCCTGTGCTAGCCGCTGAGTTCGGCTTGTTGTTCCGACCGGAGCCGGATGGAGCTAAGCTAAGCTAAAACCCTGCACTGTTGAGTGCTGTGAGCTCTGCAGCACTGGACCCCTGCATTGCATTGCAACCGAACTGAGGTACTTTTACTCTAAAGGATTGCTTTAACGCTGTGTTTTATGGTGGTTTGGTGTTAGTTTTCGGGATTTTCTGATCCAAAATGCTGCTTCAGCGCACTGCTGTGAGATCTAGCAGTTATTGACTCTAAATCACAGGTTACCAAACGTGGAGTTAAACTGACCGCCAAAGGGCTTTCTGATGAACTTGATAGACTGCAGACTAATAGGAAATCATTGATAAATAAGGCCTCTGTCAAATATTAAACGGACAATGCAGAGTTTTATTGAAAATGGTGAATATCTAATGGTCCAAGATGCTCTTAATGAACTGGTTTTTAAGTTGTGGCAAAACAAGATGTGATATGTTTACGTGAAAAATTTCACTTAACTCTGTGTTTGTGTAGATTGTTACCGTTAGCGATTAGTGTAATAAACATTTCTTAAATCTAAGGTTGTTCTGAATGCACCAAAAGGAGGAAGGGAGGGCTTATCTCAATGAGATGCAAATAAGCACAATTTTCTTGTGAGCCCAGGTAAGGAATCTTTGAGCCCTGTTTTCTTCGAGAAAGGATTTCAGAGGTGTATACATTCAAATGACCACAACTTACTCAAATATCAGATCTACATGAGTGAGAAGTCATTGGACAGCTTTGAAAGTACACTTTTACACAGAATATGAGTGAATAACTCAAAATGTCTCTGGGCAGACTTGTTTCTGGTTTTAAGATGGCTCACATATATTTTCCATAATTTTTTCCCACGTAAGCAGACATATGTGGCGCCGCAGCCTAAATGCCGGTACATGTCGGCCTCGGTGAAACTGAGATAAACCCCAAAAAATATTTTTTTTTTCAAATGTGTGATTTTCATTTTTTGCAGAATGTGCTAGTTGAAGTTATGAATAAGCCCCTGTGTGCATCAGATAACACTATTGGTTGTCTTAAACGTATACATTAAGCTGTTAAAAATGTGGAGTTTTCGGGTCTTTTTCCTGCTCTCCTGGGGGGCGTCACCTTTTTCTAGCCAACGTATTGTTTACATTTTCCACCAATCAACTGTGAACCGCATGGCAGCTGCGTGCTCCGTGTTTTCCTCTCATTACTCCAGACTTCTGTCTTCAGAGCACAGTCTTCAGAGCTTACATTTCCTGGACTACATTGCAACGGAACTGTTTACTCAGGTACATTTTTACTTTACTACTAAATTATTGCTTTAACGCTGTGTTTTAAGGCGGTCTCGTGATCACTTTAGAATCTTACTTGTCTGCTCCGGTGGAGCAATGCTAAGCTAACATGTTGCTTCAGTGCACTCTGCAATACGGGCTTAATGTGACTACTTGCTGTTATCACCAGGTTATCGAGTTATTTTTCGGCGTGGGTTGGCCCGTGGGTTGTGTGGGTCGTGCTTTGTGTGTGTTTTATGGTGCTTTGTTAGTTTTCGTGACTAAACCGGCTGTTAGCCCCACAGCCCGGAGCTAAACGCAGCTATTCGGAGCTAAATTGTAAGCTAAACTTTGCTATGTTATCGGGTTATTTTTCGGCGTTTTGTCTGTACAAATTATACACTTATGTAGTATTTCTTGACCCGTAGGTTGTGTGGGTGGTGCTTTGTGTGTGTTTTATGGTGTTTTGCGTTAGTTTTAGAAAATAAAAAAAACTAGAAATAGAAAAAACTACAACTCCCGATACCACTTCTGGTCACGTGGCTTACGTACGTCGCACGTCACGCACGCACTGCGTCACTCGAACCAATCACGCGCTTGCCTGGCCATTATCAGCTTCCTGTGTGTCTCTCTGTGCACGGTGTTGGGAGAGACGACAGGACGGCTGAACCAGGTAAGCTTTGCGACTAAAACACCCGCTTTTAATCACTTTAATGTGCGCCGGTTTTAAACTCGAGTGCATGTTCTGGTGTGCTGTTCTGCAAGTGTTTTCCTTTTACGAGCCGTGTTATCTCAAGTGAGCTAGCTAGCCCCGCTAGCCGAGGGCAGATGTCCCAATATCTCACCGTTAACGTCACAATGTGAACTGTTATCTGTGAAGCGTTATTCCCATATTACTGTTAACCCTAATCCTTTTTTTCCCCTTTTCAGAATTGGCACCCTGACTGACATAATCAAACACTATGACGAAAATGGAGCAACACCACGGTTGAGGAAGAAGCGTGCACTATACTATATAAAACTATACAGAAGTCCATTCCATAATGCTACCTGGTCGACATCCTGGCCATAGGGACTGGCATGTGAAGTTGCTCCCAACCCATGTGACTAAGGTCTCTACATGAAGTCTGCTAAGGAGCTTGGTAAGTGTAAAACATTATTTTGGTGATTTTCATGATTTAATGATTAGAGTATAATTAACCATAAGCAACATCTGTTTTTCAGGTGAGCCTGCAGTTTGTAAATCAAGCTTCCGATCACTGTGGAAACAGCTTCTCCCACACATCAGAAGCTGCAGGCCACGCACAGATCTCTACAACAGAATCTAATGTGCTGTCTTTCGGACCCTCACCGCCAGCAAGCAAAGACATCAGGATGCATTACAGCTTTGACTTTGCACAGCAGGTACTAATAATAGTGCAAATGCAGAATAGCAATTATAGAGACAAACGTCTTAATCAAATGTCATATGTATTAATCTAATCTCCTTTCTCTCTCTCTCTGTCTACTACAGATACACTTTCCGTCCAACCCTCTGCAGCCGGGGCCAATGTATTTCCTGACTCCACGAAAATGTGGCCTTTTTGGTGTCTCCTGTGAAGGGATGCAAAAGCAGGTAAATTTCCTGATTGACGAAGGCATGTCGTCAAGTAAGGGAAGCAATGAAGTCTTAAGGTACATGCATCATTTCTTCAACAACTTCGGTGTTGGAGAAAAATACGTGGATCTTCATTGTGACAACTGCAGTGGCCAAAACAAAAACAATTTCATGTTGTGGTATGCTGCCTGGCGTGTTGGACACAAGCTTCACTACACAATTGGACATCCACTTCCTCATTGCTGGCCACACCAAATTCTCCCCTGATTGCGGCTTTGGACTTATCAAGCGAAAATACATGAAGACCAGGGTTGACACTTTGGAAGATATCGCTGAGGTTAGTTTATATTATTTGACTACTCTAATGTGTAAACACTAGCCTGGCAAAACTTCAGTGCTGCTCTCTGCTTAAGATATGTTTCTTCTGTTCTCATTTTTTTTACATTGTCGCCCTTGTCATCAGGTAGTGGAAAACAGCTCTCCTGAGTCTCACCTCAATATCCCACAGCTTGTTGGAACGGCGGATGGCAAAGTGTTTGTCAAGAACTTCGACTGGCAGAAGCATCTGAGTCCCTTCTTCAGACGGCTTCCAAAGATCAAGAGTTATCAGCACTTCAGGTATTTATATTGAAACTCTCACATTGTGTTAAAAAAAAAAAAAAAAAAAGTTAATGAGTGTTTTATGTGAAATAGTTAGCCATTTCTTAAATGTCCTGTTATTTGTTTACAGCTTTGATGCCAAGAGACCAGGTGTGGTGCTTGCGGAAAGTCACTGTGAAGCAGAACCAGTGGCATCTGTTTATAAGAGTTCTTCTATTAAGAGTGTCTTTTAAACTTCCTATAAGTTATCTGTCCTTTCCCCCTGTATCTACTGCGTTGTAACATTAAAGGTTATCTTATCTTATCTTTTGTTGTTTGTGTTGCACTGAATCACCTGTGAATTATGTTTATCGACAAATGCAATGAACCCTATTCTCATTCTGATTCTTTGATTCTATTCAGGGCCTTTTGTAATCCAAGTATTTCCATTTTAATATAGTAACTTCTAATTCTGATTCAAGTCCAGTTACCATCAATAACAACAGTCCTCTTGAGTCTTCAGTGACAGCTGTAGGGGGAAGGTGGTGTCAGTGTAACAGGGGGGAGAGCTTATCTCAATGAGATGCAAATGAGCCCCCCTGTGACTCTGGGCTCTCAGGTGAGAAACTTTGAGCCCCGTTTTCTCAGTGAATAGGTTTGAGAGTTGTATACATTCAAATGACCACAACTTACTCAAATATGATCAGATCTACATGAGTGAGACATCATAACTCAAAATGTCTCCGGGTAGACATGTACGTGCTTTATCCACGGTCAGACACATATTTGCTTTGATATGAACGGACCATGCATACCCTATTCCATCTGTCAATCATGCCGATCTGAACTCGGGGAGATGAAACCGGTCTCTAGACTCACATCTTCGTAAAGTATTGGAAGAGTGCGTGTTCTTGGCAAGCCTGCATTGAAAACAGGTAGAATGCTATTCAGAGTGGTAGCCGAAGGGAACACTGGCCCAGGACTGTGCCAGATGAGTCTGTAGCACAACGACAAATCTTTTCACCGGCCCGAGAGAAGCCAGGTAAATTACAGCTCAAACATTGAAGGCTAATTTGTCTGTTTACTACACTGGGCAGCATGTCACACTAGGCTAGATTAATTACAGTGTGACCCTCTCTCCCATATGTCATTGAAAATCCCACAGGTGCTGAGTGTACATGGGAGCCGTGCTAAAATAGTGCATGCATTATACAGTATATGAAGGGAAAAATGCAAAATGCTGATTTCTCCCCCCAAAATTACATGGCAAAAGTAATTTGGGCCAAGCACCACCCAAAGCCAAATTAGCGGACATAACTGTGGAGAGCATGAATGTTTTTTTAAGGTTTTTTTACGATTAAAAATGACCTAAAATTAAAAAAAAAAACTAGATAATGTGCAATGGCTGAAGCCATTGCGAGTGTCTGCATTCTTGCGTAAAAGTACTACCACACGTTATACTTGTGTAAAACCTACATTCATGTATAATGTGTACATACATTTTGCTCTTGCATTTCTAAGAATACACGCTTTTGTTCATTATACAATTATATCATTTGAGTATATACATTGCGTTAATGTATACAAAACATAAGATAAATGCCCGTGTACGAACATGAATAATTGGAATACTAGGAATATTAATCCTAGTATTCCAATTTTCTAAATTTGGAGTCATTTTTGTATCTTCTTTTATGGTACTTTTTCAGTACGTCAGGTCACTCTTCTTCGGTTTGTTCTTTTCCGCTTTTGTAAAATCAGACTCTGAACGATTGAGCCTTCGTTGATATTTCCTCCTTTTATGTTTTGAGACCTTTTTCCTAGTTTGGAGTAAATCAGGTTGATGACACACATTTGGTATTTTGGCAGTTATTTTCCAGAACCACGTTTTCTATTAGATGTTCATTAGGTTGATTCAGACTAGTGCAAAGTAAAACAGTCTGTGCCTCACAGACAGGTTCAGTCTGATTCTTTGTACGATTACTCACAGCTTTCACTGGCACCTCCTTTGGCCCTGATCCGTTGCATCCATGGAAGAGTTATCTGTGCTCAAATCTATGACAGAATTCAGATTATAACCAAAACTAGATAATTTGTAATGTCTGAAGCCATTGCTAGAGATTCACCGTTACGCGTTCTTGCGTAACGGTGAATCTTTGCTGTGGCCTTCAGGGAGCTTGCTCGGTGAAACTGCTGGGATATTTGTTGTTGTTGTTGTTTTATGGCGGTTGGCATCCAAGTGTTGCATTACCGCAAGATCAGGGCTGACTCTTCTTCATCTTCCTCTCCTTTTTTGATGTTCGGTGCTTCCGCCCTATAGCTTTATTCTTTAGGCTTTGATATGTCCACTGATGTCGCTCGGCTTGGCGGCCGTGCCCAAAGCGCTGGCACTGGCGTGGGAGAAGGCCAGCTAGGTTAAAGCCTAAGGAATAAAGTCTGGCGGTAATATAACACTTGGATACCAACTGCCATAAAACAACAACAACAACAACAACAACAACTTAAAGCAACGCAGGGGTGGTGGAACATATGGCCTGACACCATAGCTCAAGGGACACCTTACTAGGCGGGAATTAGCATTAGCATTAGTGTTAGCGTTAGCAATTTACTTTTGCAAATACTGAAAAATATTCTGGTATCTAAAAACGTGTAAAGCAATAGCACCCCTAAGACGGTGAAAGCAATCGTAAAGAGGTATAACTTGTTTAAATCGGTGAAAATGTCAAGGAGTGGAAACGTGTCAAAGCTCCTACAATCCTAAAATGTGATTGACCATGGGAAAAAACGCCACAAGTCGGCGTCAGTGAAACTGAGATAACACCCAAAAAAGTTTGTTTATTTCAAATGTGTGATTTTCGTTGTTTTGCAGAATGTGCTAGTTGAAGTTATGGAGCAGCCATTCGATGTATCAGATAACAGTATTTGCAGCATTAAAAGCATAAATAAAGCCGTTTAAAACTGGTAGTTTCTGCTCTTCTCTGGACGTGCGGAGAGATGTGACCTCATTTCCCTATGAACAGCTGCACTATTGTAGTCAGCCAATGGGCTGGGCGGCCATCCGCATGGCTACTTTAACATGCAGCAACATGCGCTGTGTAGCATTAGTTGAACGCAGTTGTTACAGCTCCATGCTTTTGGATTATTTCTGAAAAAAAAAAAAGTTATAACAGCGTTACCTTTTTTCAGCAGCGTATTGTTGATCTTTTCCCACCAATCAGCTGCGAACCACATGGCTACAGCTCCGTGTTCTTGGAGACATTATTAATTTGTCCAGACTATCTCCAGAGCATTCCCTGGACTGCATTGCAACGGAACTGAGGTACTTTTACTCCAAAGTATTGCTTTAACGCTGTGTTTTAAGGTGTTCCGGAGCAGACACAGCAATGCTAAGCCAACATGCTTCTTCAGTGCACTCTACATTATGAATACGGGCTTGAATTTAATGTGACCACTTTCTGAATAATTAACATCACGTAGTCTCTTGAAACTAGCTGTTTGGCATGGTATAATGTCTGCATGCATGCTTTGTGTGTGTTTTATGGTGCTTTGCATTAGTTTTCGTGGCTAGACCTGTGTTTAGCTCCGGGCTGTGGGGCTAAGTTGGAAGCTAAACTTTGCTATCAACCTGTTATCGGGTTATTTTTCGTCATTTTGTCTGTACAAATTAAATACTTATGCAGTATTTCTTGACCCGTAGGTTGTGTGGGTTGTGCTTTATGTGTGTTTTATGGTGCTTTGCATTAGTTTTCGTGGCTAAACCTGTGTTTAGCTCCGGGCTGCGTCACTCGAACCAATCACGCGCTTGCCTGGCCAATATCAGCTTCCTGTGTGTCTCTCCGTGCACGGTGTTGGGAGAGACGACAGGACGGCTGAACCAGGTAAGCTTTGCGAGTAAAACACCGGCTTTTAATCACTTTAATGTGCGCCGGTTTTAAACTCGAGTGTATGTTCATAGACGCCTTATCAACCGCTGCCGATGCTGGCTTTAGAGGGCAGTCTGTCTGTGTTTTTTTGTTGTTGTGCTACATATATTGATTTATTTATTTATATATATATTCATTACCCGTACCAACCGGTTATTTATCTTAACGAAAGGTATAATACAATAATTAACATCACGTAGTCTCATGAAACTAGCTGTTTTGGGATGGTATTATGTCTGTATCTTCATGTTTTTTTTTTACTGTTTTTACTGTTTTGTTTCACTTTTCAGAATTGGCGCTCAGAGCTGGATTTTATCAAAAACTATGCAGAAGTCCATTGCATTACAGCTTCGACTTTGCACAGCAGGTACCAGTTATTACACATCATTTACTTAACTTCACTTTATTAAATGTACAATAATGTGCAAATGCAGAATAGCAATTATAGATTGCTATAGATATTAGTATTATTTTGTCTTACGCTAGCTGTTTTTATTTTATCTTTATTTTTCCCCTCCATTCCTTATTGAGAAATGAGAGGTTCTGTGTATAGGAGATTTTGTTTATAAGAGTTCTTCTATTAAGAGTATTTTCTTAAACTTCCTATAAGTTATCTGTCCTTTTCCTCTGTATCAACCTGCGTTGCAACAACTGACCCCGCGCGCAGAGGTGCGCCGACCCCGCACAGAGGCGCACAGAGCGACTTTTCAGAACAGAGCTACACACGCCGGGTCAGCACAGAGCAGCGCGTGCGCGCAGCTTCCAAAAATCAAGAGTTATCAGCACTTCAGGTATTTCTATTGAAACTCTCACATTGTTAATGAGTGTTTTATGTTAAATAGTTCGCCATTTCTCAAATGTCCTGTTATTTGCTTACAGCTTTGATGCCAAGAGACCAGGTGTGGTGCTTGCAAAAAGTCACCTGTGAATTATGTTTATCGACAAATGCAATGAACCCTATTCTGATTCTGATTCTTTGATTCTATTCAGGGCCTTTTGTAATCCAAGTATTTCCATTTTAATATAGTAACTTCTAATTCTGATTCAAGTCCAGTTACCATCAATAACAACACTCCTCTTGAGTCTTCAGTGACAGCTGTAGTGGGAAGGTGCTGTCAGTGTGACAGGGGGGAGGGCTTATCTCAATGAGATGCAAATGAGCCCCCCCTGTGACTCTGGGCTCACTCCGGTGAGAAACTTTGAGCCCCGTTTTCTCAGTGAAAGGTTTTGAGAGTTGTATACATTCAAATGACCACAACTTACTCAAATATGATCAGATGTGCATGAGTGAGACATCATTGGAAAGCTTTGAATTCACACTTTCAGAATCTGTGAATAACTCAAAATGTCTCCAGGTAGACATGTAACTGGTTTATCCACGGTCAGTCACAAATACAGTAACATAGTGTCTGTTTTATGACATCATAAGCAGACAATTACATTACCACCAACCAGATAAGTTACACAGTGCACCTTTAAAGGACGCATATTATGCTAAATTGTCTTTTTTTTTGTTGCTTTTAGCCATGTTTTAACATTGTTCCCTCATCCTAAACCTGCTCGAAAACGAGAAGATGCATCTATGGGGGTTATTCCTCCTCAAAATGTAATTGAATAAAAACATAGTTGGAGTTGTATTTAGCTTCATTCACACACTTGTGTCATTAATCTTGTTGAAGAGCTTATCTACTCTGCTCCTTCTCTAACCCTCACAATAACACAATTTTGCAATGTTTCCTCCTTCAAGTCCATAATCCATCATCACTTTTGCCTCTGACAACTGCGCGCCTAAATTAGTATGTTAAGACAAGCTAGTTTTTGTTTATTCCATTTGCTGCAAGTTGATTGAGTGCTAACCCCAATTCTGACGCTGAAATGCCCAACACATTTTGTAACACCCAAGATCACAACAGTGGTTGCCAATTATCAGTGAGAATAATTTTACTCAAGGTTCCGCTCATCTTTAAAGCTGGCAGCTTTTGCTCTTAGCCACATTTAAACTGCCTCACTTCTTAGATCAGCAACAGAAGTAGTGCCTTGAGTATCTTGCTGGAGGAAAAACTGAACCTGAAACTTTAAAAAGCTGTAAAACTTGATTCAAAAATAAATGCAGTTGTCATTTCTACTACAGACATCCGACCTGATATACATTTGAAATAAAACACACTTTTAAATGTTCCGACATCAACGCTGCCTATTCCTGGACATAACAATGAACCAGGTGGAACAATCTCTGTAATCTCTCATTTCTCAGTCTGATTGAGTGTGTGCAGTGTCTGGGCGTTGAGGTGCAGGGACAGCTCACTGACTGCAGACAGACAGTGAGCGCAGACAGGAGCGGGGACAGGTTTGTGTGAGGTAATTGCCCCATAATAAGCATGTAATGAGCTCCTGATGTGCCCTGTGTCTGGGGACCATGCATCACTCTCAATGCGTTCAGCCCCACCAGATCAAGAGATGGTTGTGTTCCAGCGGAGGCGCTCTGACAGTCCACGTCTGGGGTTGCAGCTGGAACTAATACTGTTGTACTTTTATTTGGATTTCAACAATGAACCTATTGAAAAAGAAAAGGGGGAGAACAGTTAAAAATATGTGAATTTTTCAGCGCTTGCCTCTATGGAATACGTTTAATGCCATTGTCTGGAACACACTATGGCATTAAACGTAAGGAAGATGCAACTATGTAAAGTTTTTTTTTTTTTTTTTAGCAATGATCAGCAATTGTATTTGGATAAATGCAATATAAATAACTTTAATTCTATACTGTGGAACAGTTAATTAAGTTTGTGTCTTGATCAGTGACGTTTAGGTATTGATAGACTAAACTATTTGAGACTTGAGAGTGTTTTAAAAAAGACGTTTTGACTTCCATCTGAAAGTCATTTTCAATCTGAGAACCTGCTCTGTGCTGAGTTGCCCCCGCCCACAGGGAGGAGTATCCAACTGAAACTACCTTACTTTTGTTTACCTGTTAACTCTATTTTTGAGTCCTTGAAAAGTTGTTTACCAACAGCTCACAGATTTCCTCTTGATAAACAACTCATTTGATGTTTCCAGTCAGGTTTTAGACCTCATCACAGCACTGAGACTGATCTTGTCAAGATGACAAATGACATCCTCCTGAACACTGACACGGGCAAAGCCTCAGTCTTAATTCTGTTAAATCTGAGTGCTGCTTTTGACACTGTCAATCATGGGATCCTCTTACAGAGACAAGAGGACTGGGTGGGCATCACTGGCACTGCCCTATTCTGGTTAAGGTCCTATCTGGAAGACAGGAAGTACTTTGTTGAAATTGGTGACTGTGTCTCAGACCACATGTCCCTGACCTGTGGGGAGTCCCAATCCTGGGACCCCTTCTGTTCAACCTCTACAAGCTGCCGTTAGGTCAGCTGATACGCAGCGAAAATGTGTCCTATCACAATGATGCAGACAATACTCAGATCTATGTGGTGAAGGTGAATATGGACCGGTGGATTAACTCTGTCACTGCATCCACCAGATCAGTGTGTGGATGCAAAACAACTTTCTCCAGCTGAACTCAGACAAGACTAAAATCATAGTTTTTGGCCACAGAAACAAAGAGAACGTGTTAGCGGTCACCTCCAGAGTCTCGCTCTAAAACCTGCAAACCATGGCCTAGGACCAAAGTACATCTCGGACTTGTTAGTGCCATATGAATCATCTCGGACTCTGAGGACCTCAGGGACCGGCCTCCTGCTGGTGCCAGAGTCAGGACTAAACATGAGGAATCTGTGTTTCTGTTTTATGCAGCTAAAATCTGGAACAGTCTTCTTGAAGTTGTGAGACAGGCTTCTACTCTGACAATGTTCAAATCAATGCTAATAATAGTTTTGTTTAGTTGTGCGTATGACTGAAAGGATTTCATTGCGATTTTAATGCATTGGCCTGTTTCTCCCTTAACCAAGATTAGAGGACAGTACATTATACAGCCAGCAAATAGTGATAGTATTGAATGTTCCGCTGTATGGAATGTGAGGCCACCAAGTGGAGTCAAGCAAGTGGTGGATGTTCTTTAATTAATACATAAATAAAATAATAAATAATTGAATATATACTTTTCATACTATACTGTGTATAAAAGTTAAAATATTAAAAAATTTTCAGTATCTTATCAGGGTGAATAACAAATAAGACATTAAGAATGGACATCTTCACAATGGTGGTTTGTATTATCCTATAATTTACCCAGCAAGAGACCGCAAATAACCATCATTCTGGTAATTAGGGCTCATCTATCACTCTCTAATAATTTACACTGGACACAAATTATGATAGATAAACGGCCGTGTGTAACCATTGAGAGGCTCAGTGGTAATAAATCTCTTTTACATGAACAATTGATCTAATTAGATTAAAGAAGAAACGACATGACAAGCAATCAGATGAGAGTCCAGCTTATCATGATCCAATCAGAGCTCAGGCCGCTGGAGAAGCACACTGCGACCACAACCCAGGCCAAAGAATCCAACTGCATTTCATCATTTCACCCAGGAGTTACTTGTGCACTGCTTTATTTTTCTGGTTCCGCCAAAGAATGTTCCACAATATGACATTAAACCTCTCTATCTCTATGGATACAGGCAGATGACACCACCAAGCCAAGCTACAGGACAGGGGCATCATTTATAAAGTCTGAGTAAAATACAAGGCCTGAAATGTAAGCACAGAGCTTTCTGTGCCAAAGTGGGGATTATTAAAAAACAAACTGAACATGAAACACTGGCTGGTACACATGGTACATATTGTTCAGCGCCACGGTTTGGAGGTGAGAGCAGTAAGGAAGGTCCGAGGAAAGGTGAACATTTGAAACTGTTCAATTTCACTTTATTCTTAAAAAAAAATAAAAAATAATGAATTAAACTAAGCATTTATTCACAAGCGTGTGTAAAGCAAATAATCCATGTATCATCATTTTACAATGTGCTGCGCAGTGTGGCTGAAAATATTTGCACTCTTGTGCAAAATCATTCATTTGCATCAGAGCACATCTGAAGTCGAATTATCCCAGTTTCACTGTGTCCCTTTGTGAAACTATCACTGGACACATGTCTGACCCACTACAGCTGATCCATGGAGGAAACACATGTCCATAAGACAAAGTCACACAGTGGTTACGCTCATGAGTCTGTGGCATCATTCTCATTCCCCCACACATTGTTCGCCTCTCTCACAAACCCAGAGACCTGCATGTGCGTGTTACCACAGCGTGGCTACACTAAACACACAGATTCAGTCCACATGCCTGCACTGTCCACACACCAACAGACCGCAGTGCTGACACGTCCCACAGATGTCCATGTGCACGTCTATGTGCACAATACCATATGAGAATTATCCCACTTGTGTGTGGCACCTTCTTTATAAGTGCTCCAAAATATCAGTCAGAGCAGTCAGAGCTCCTCCCTCTAGATCCTCAATAGATGTCTCCACTCATATGTCGTTGTAATCCCTCATTCGTCCAGGAGTGTTCCATTGTTGAAAAAGATTCAGTTGTAGTCATCTGGACTCTGTTTTTTAGGAAAAACTAAACGTTTTGACACTCATCCGAGGGTCATTCTCAATCTGCAAATCTAGACCAGGAACTCATATTTATCCTTCTCAGAGTAGGAGAAATATCTGAGTTTGTTGAAATGTTATCGTTTTGCTTAAGAATACAACAAAGTATCAGGGCCGTAGCCAAAGTGGGGTTCGGGGGGTTCGAACGAACCGCCCATTTGGGATATTAGCCCTTCGGGGTCGACGCCCGCACCGGTGCGTTTTGAAACATGGTCGGCTTTAGGACCGCGCAGCATGAAAACTAAGTGACATAGACGGCTGCTGTCGACGTCAAAGAGGAAGAACGAACGAGAGGAATCATGCTGTTTTTGAGTAGTTTTGGAGAGTTTTAGTATTTCAAGTATTTCATTGTCAGTAATATAGTTGTTGTGAAGCAAAATGAGGGGCACACTTCATGTTGATCAAGTTTAGTCCTGGTTTAGACCTGCTTTAGTCCTGGTTTAGTCCTGGTTTAGACCTGGGTTGGACCTGGTTTACTCCTGGTTTAGTCCTGGTTTAGACCTGGGTTGGACCTGGTTTAGACCTGGTTTAGACCTGGGTTGGACCTGGTTTAGACCTGGTTTAGTCCTGGTTTAGACCTGGGTTGGACCTGGTTTAGAGTTCCTTCTGAACATCACTCACATGGAAGTGCAAGGCCATTGATGTGGCTCTTTGTGTCATTTTGGACAGAAACTGTTTTGAGAAGTAGCACAAATAGAAAAACGCCTGAGGATTTACCTACTTTTTATTGTAAATAGTGGTTTATTGCTTGTATATGTCACAATAATACTTTTATATGTTCATATTTGCACCTTGTGGTTCAGTTTGAACCTTTTTAAACACTTGGTTGAGCATGTTTGAGGGTTTTACAATGAAAAAAACATAATTTTTCTAGACGGACTTTGTGTTTCCTGTGTGTGTTTAGGTCCAGTTATGTTGAAATAATATGTCAAAGTGAAAAGCTAACTAACTGATCATATAGGTGAGGTTGTGCTGAAAAAAAATATGCCCAACATTGGTCTGGTAAACATTTCCAATATGTGTATTTGTTGGGGTTTTTTGTGATAAAACATTATATGTATACATGTAAGTTATCTACCTCATCATACTAAAAAGGTCCACCTTGACACAAAAAGAACCCCCGCATAGAAATCCTGGCTACGGCCCTGAGTATTAATACTGGCGACACAGCAGCCATGGACAAAGAAGTTGGTGAATATTTCTATTCAATCCCGAGGGATGGAGGTGTATATGTCAATCAAATCACAAGACCTCCGGGCACTGGGTGGGGTCATTTTGCCAAACAGATTCTGATAAGCCAAACGGACATCTCTCAATCCATATTTCTCTCAGTTTTTCTTATAACAATCCCGATTGGCTATTGGGATTTAATTAAAATATTCACCAACCTGGCGGCTGTGTCGCCAGTATCAGTATTTAGTTGTATTTTGAAAAAAAAATACTTGCCCAGAAGTCATAGGGTACTTCGCTTGCCCAGAAGTACCCTATGACTGTGTCAGTCAAACTTGCCTATTATCGGCTCATGTTTAGAATCTCATTCATTATGCACCTTGTCCTTTCATGGTGAAATGGAGGTGGGATCATGTGGGTAGAATTCAGCTGTAGACACAAATTTGAAGAGAAGTGAGGGTTTTGTGACTCAAGATGGATCCGGTGATGCGGGATAAATGGCATCTGGCCCGACTGTTAAGCACTGAAGAATTTGAGGGATTTGTGGACGAGGGATCTCTCCTTCACTGGAACTCCTCCAGGTTTCTACGCTTTTTTCCCAAAGAGGTTTTTTTTTTTTTTTTTGTAGTTTTTCCTGGCCGAGAAGGAGAGTCTAAGGACAGAGGACCCTGGGACATCGTCCCTTGCCACCACAGACATTGTCTGTCTTCATCGCCACCACAGACATTGTCTGACTTCATCGCCACCACAGACATTGTTGATTCATTTCTCCCTGTGGCCCTCAGAGGCAACTGTTGTTGTGATTTTGGGCCTTACAAAAATAAATTGATTTGATTTGATTTGATTTGAACTGAAAAAGTGAGTGTATTGTGTTGTATTTTACGTGTTTGTAGCATGCGAGGGTAAGGCCTCCACTCGTATACTGGCATTTTACCTCAGCATACGGGGGCCACAGGTTAGTATTGCACAGAGGACAAGTTTGCTCAATTTGAATCATAATTTATTGATACATTAAGTTAAGTGGATGATCGGATAGTTGAAAGTCTATCTCTTTTGCAGAGTCCATATCAACAGATAAATACAATGAAGTACATTCAATCGTTAACATCTTTCCACATAAACGTCCGGGTCCAACCGGTAACAGGGAGAGTAGCTCTTGTTAAAATAAAACATAATCAAAAAGGCAGCGGTGGTTGAGCTGGACGCCCGGTGGGCTCCTGCACCTTCACCTATGAACAAATATATTAATTTAAAACACAGTCACATCAACTTAAATGCTCGCTATAGCCAATCACTAGAAACATACCCCTTTGCGGGCACGCCATACAGGGGCTTTAAACTGGGCTTGGAATGACCCTAGCTTCAGAGGACCACCGGGGACACACACACCCGGTCTACAGTGAAGACACACCCAGCTGCGCGATGAGGCGCTCCCCGAGCGGACAGCGGCACTACGAAAGAGCGTCTGATAAGGGCCAAGTTACGCATTAAAGCTGAACGCAATGTACCATTCATACCTGCTACATGGAGTAGACGCATAGACCACACACACACACACACCGACCGAGCGACCTGCACCCGAAAGTACAGACAGCCAGAGGACGAACAACAACATAGAGCGTCTTTTTAGAGTATTAGGTCTGGCGCCCCCTGCAGGCAGGGCAAAACCAACAGACTCACACATCCACACTACTACACGTTGTAAGTGAGCAAGTCTGAGAATGGTTGTGAATACGCTACTGTTTCTTTTAGCGATATCAGACTGTGTTATATTTTTACGTGTTTCTGTTTTGTTTTGCTTAATGCGCTTTATAGTCCGGTGCGCTTTATATATGAACAATTATCCAAAATAGACCATTTATTGATGGTACAC
Source organism: Eucyclogobius newberryi (assembly GCF_026437365.1). NCBI lineage: Eukaryota > Metazoa > Chordata > Actinopteri > Gobiiformes > Gobiidae > Eucyclogobius > Eucyclogobius newberryi. The sequence continues at coordinate 17,029,641 of NW_027315801.1, read as the reverse complement.
TTTGTAATCCGGTGTGCCTTTTTGATGCGGAAAATACGGTACCTTATTCCGCCCACGTCATCAGCACTTTAGCTGTAATCTCACTTCCGGTCGAGCCCAAACTCGGTTGGGTTAAATGGACGAGGGGAAAGTCTTGCCACTAAAACAAATTCTAATGTAGATTGACTTGTATAAAATGTCCAATGTTCATGTGACCAACAAGTCAACACTGCACCAATTCCCTGGGCCCCAAGACGGCTTTTTTGTCAGTGTAGAATTGATTTTCTCTGGAGGTCGGCAGCCCTTTGTTAACTAATAAAACCAGAAGAAGGATTACGTCAAATGGTAATCCAGATAAAGACAATGTTCTCAAGGAAATGGCCCAACTCATCATCAACAACAACAGGTGCACAGAGGGGGCTTTTGTCCTGAGAGCTGTTACTATCCTCAGATTGCCTTGTCCAATGATCGGCCTGTCCTTTACCTGCTACTAATTCCTGTTAAGCTACACCTATGACTGAGAAACAAATGCGACTGAGAAGTGCAGTGAAAATGTTTTAGTTGTACTAAACGTATCAATTTAGCATTTGTTTCATTCCAGGGTGTTTTTTGCACTAAAACATACCCTGAAGAACATATATTCTTACTGTTGTGGATTTAGAGTGACCAGCGCAAGGCCTGCAGTGTCAGCCCTCCTCCCTCCTGACTCTGGAACATTTGGATTCTGCTTGTTCGTGTTTCATTACAGACAAACCTGTGAGCTGTTGCACCTCCAGGTTTCACCTCTGACCCCAAGACACTGAGCAGGAGCCGGACAAGGCTGAGGAAAGTGGTGCGGTCAGAGCAAAGACAAGGGACATGAAAGCCCATTTTAGTTTTACCAATGCATTAAATTCCTGGTTTAGATTTGTATTTAAAATTGTATAAATATTCTTATTTATAACAAAGATTCAAAGTAGGGAAGCGACAATACTTGTCACCAAACGCTGTACTGTCAGGGAAAATGGCAGAGGATTTGTATGGAAACTAAATGCAACAGCCGATATTAATAACTTGATATGTTAATTAATAACTTGAGATTTTGCATTATTGTTGCACAAAGGGTGTACAAAAAGGGCAGAAAAGTGTTTTATCGGAATTACAAAGCTCCAGATTGGGAGTAGTGGTTTTCTGCCACTAAACAGGCTGCTACAGTTGTGTGTTTGCACTGATTTGGGGTTTTTATTTGGAGAATGATTTTGGCATAGTCTCATAACGATTCAAAAATTGTATCATGGTTGTGTATTTGTGATTGGACTATTTATTTTGGAAGAGAGAGAATTTGAAGATAAACAGTCTAAATGTTGTTTGCATAATTGACTGCTTAGAAATGTTGGTTGTAGAAAAACAAAGTCACAAACTATAGTAGGGTTACTCAACATAAGGCCCAGGGGCCAAAATCAGGTCCTCCAAGTGATTTAATACAGCCCAAGACCCATCTTCCAAATATATATGATTTATTTCTGGGTTGGAACTAGATTAGACCTGGTTTGGCCCTTGTTTAATTCTGATTTAGACCTGTTCAGACCTGGTTACTCTAGTCGCAGTCGCATAATTCTGATTCAGGGCAATTTTGAAAAGCAATGTTGGTAAAGCATGTATGCTATTTCTCACAAAAAACAAATCTATTAGTTGTTACTGTATTATATTAACTCAATTAATCAAAAAAGATTTGGGGTTATTTTGCATGACCCAACATTTAGTTATAGTACTGGCGGGTTGTAGTGAGAAAATGAAGTTACTATATGAACTATAGTAAAAGCATTTGTTGGGTGTTTATTAATGAGTGAATTTGTCATTGACATTTACAACAGCTTCACATTAATTGGAACACAACATTTATTCACTATTTATCAAGATTGCAACAGTCAGTATCAGTAAACGCTGCAAGGATTTATAATAAAGTGTATTTCTCACAAACCTCTCCAGGAATGATATTAGAAGTAAATATTATTTCTTAGATCTTGATTGAATATTTGTATTTTCCTGCTGTTATTGAACTATGTGTTGCAAATCTGGAATTTCCTCATTGTGGGGCAAATAAAGATTTCCGTATCTAACCCTATCTGATCCATCTGATTTTATGGAAAAACGGGTGAATTTAATGCATTTGTATTGTGACGATTTCTGATTCTGTTCTCTACCTCCGTATTTATTCAAAAACACAGCACCTGAACTGTTTGCCAGCACCAACTAAAAACTGTGGCTCCTTGTTTACTGAGGTCCTGTTGCTCTGACCCAACATGAGCCTCTGTCAGCATCCGCCTCCGAGGCATCTGACCTTTACCCGGAAAAGCAGAAGAATATTGCAGCGCGCTGAGATAATACACACCAATAAAGTGCGGCGACAAACGTATGACTTATTAATGAAATAAAAGCCGGGCTGGTGTCGCCCAAACAACAGCGCTAAATGACAGAAAAAGCACGGGGAGAGAGATAGAGTTGCATCTCCAGCCCGCGGCTCTGTTCTAGAAGTGGATGTGGTTGCCAGGGAAACAGAGCAACCAGCATCGCACAAATGCGCAAATGCATCTTTTATGAGCTTGTGTAAAAAGGGGAGAACAAAGGTGACCGAGGAGCTGTTGTTCCGTTCCAGCTCTGAATAGCCGGGTCCCACACGCTCCCGGTCCTCAGACATGTGCTCCCGTACAGGGTCCTGTTGTTTGTCTCTGTATGTTTGTGTGTCTTTGGATGTCATCACTGTTGCATTGTCACCCCGCTCCAACTCATTGTGCTTTTTATAAGCCCGTCTACATTTTATAAGGAAAATCCCAAAAATGATGAGTTGTAGCAGGGGGACTGGTTTTGTCGATAATCTTTCTCGATGGGCTTTCTCTATAAAAGGCTTAAAAGGTAGTCATCAGATGGCACGGTTTTGGAAATCGAGACGTTTTGACAGGCATTCAGAAGTCATTTTCAGACTGATGGCGGAGCTAAGTTTGAACCTGAAACAGAAATGGTGAGTTAAGGTGCAATTCTGCCCTCTGTTTTCAGCAGGTCAAGTGATCACATGCTTAAAAGTGGTGCTGCAATGTGGAAAGTCTGCTTGTTCATGTGGTTTAAAATGCATTATCTGATCCCAATATGATCATCTCAAACTCAACATTTTCCACAACAACGAAGATAACAACAGAGATTCAATACAATGTTTTGCATTATAAAGATTTCTGCTTAAAATGGTTAAGTATGCAGTATGAAGTTTAATTAAATGCACACACAATTAAATGTGTCATCTCAACCTGGATGTTACCAACCTCACTAAATAAAACCGCACCAGCACAACACATCTTTTGGTTTGGTTTTGTTAAATGTTTTTTCTAGTTTCAGTCACTGAATGCCAAGTACATTCTGCCACTGTTTGGACACCTATGACTAGACGTAGCTCCATTCGCCCTCTGACCTCACATATTTCCTGGTTCCTGTGTTGTTGCTCCTCATCGCTCCTGTGTCCAATGTGCCCCGGTGCTTGCCTGACCAGACATTCCCAACACGTTTTGACAGACTACTTTACAAAACCGTGAGGGTCTGGGGCTCGACCGCAGAATTTCATTTTCTAGGGCGGAGTTTAGAGAGCAGAGACAGAACCAATCACATAAACCCAGAAGTGATGTAAAAAACGCAACACGCTTAACCGGATATTACATAGCCCATGTCAACAAGGCATGTTCCGTGTTGATATAGATTAAACTCTTTCCAATTCCCTAAGGAACAGTGGCAAAAACGTCTTGATGGAAAACCAAATCTATTGGACCACACTGGCAGACACTTCAGACACTCTTTCCCATATGTATTGGACATTGCCAGCGTGACAGGCGTCTCTGGCACATCACTTTTAGACTGATTCTTTCCCATGCTTGACCATCCCCTAACGTCGACGCACTATCTGCCTCTGCACACGTCTGTGCTGAGCGTATGTATCTTTTACGGCAACTCTCTCGTCGATGCCTCCACCTTATATGTGGAGCTTTTGTATCTTTAACGACGGACCCAGTCTCGTCTGCCCCCTCCCTAGATTTAGCTTTCACTGGACTAATTGTCCCAGACAAAACTCACCCAAAGCTTTTCGTGTTAAAACTTGCTCTTGATCAGTGGGTAGGTGCGCCAGGCCCTGGACTTTGCAGTGGCCTTAGTGATGACTGACCATCTGACCAGCGTGTGTTCTGACCCTCGCCCCAGGCGCCTGCTATGTGGCTGTGCTTGGACACCAGCACAATGGGCTATTGTGTCCAGCGGAATTGTTTACATGTTCAATTGTAATTGAGTCTAAATAGTAGTTTCAGAAATGTAAAGAAGTTCTGTAAAGAAAGTCCTTTTAATTTTGAGAAAACTAAATACGCTATTTTCAGGCTATCCGTCCGAGATGGTTCATATGGCACTAACATATCCGAGATGTACTTTGGTCCATGGTCATGGAGAGACTTGTCTACAAGCAGAGCAGCTTTAAAGTCTATTATCTGAGCCACAGGGAGCCAGTGCAGAGACCTGAGCACAGGACTAATGTGATCGTACTTCCTGGTTCTAGTCAGGACCTGCAGTGTTCTGGATGTACTGCAGCTGTTTTACAGCTCGTTTGGAGAGGCCAGTGAGCAGGCCGTTATAGTAGTCTAGTCTCCTGGAGACAAACGCATGGATAAGTCTCTCCAAGTCTGTTTAGACACTATATTGTTGATTTTGGCAATGTTTATTAGATGGTAAAAATCTACCTACCTGCCTACCTGTGGTGTCGGAGCCTCGCTGTCCAAGCCCTAGCTGAGCCGTGTGTTACGCCCTGTTTCAGATGCCCCGGAGAAGATCTTGTCTTTCCTTTCTGTTTACTCATACTACGTATCTCCAAGTGCATGAACTAAATGGACTAAACTATTAAAACAACAAACTGTTACACCATTCATGACTGTATGAATAAATTATCACTATGATTTAAACCTTGCCTCTGTCGTTCTAACAACGAACGTGCGAGCCTTAGATTGGGCCTGAGCCATAATCTCAGGTGGCTTTTTGGTGATTTGTGTTTAACAGCTACAGAAAAAAGTTTTACACGCCAGTCTGCTTTGCTATTATTGTTTCAAATTCATATTTATTATCACATTGCAGTGTTTTAAAAACCTTCTCTCATGTAATCAAAACACCAACTGATTCTGTCTTGGATGCCGTCATACCTTTTTTGTTATTTTTATTAAACGTTTATAGTTTTGACATAGTTTCAATCTTCATTATTTTTTATTCTTCATTTAGATTTCCATTTTCTGAATAACTCTAACTTCTCTCTCCTTTTCACTCTACAGCTGTTCTGCCTATTAATGTCTTCGTACTGGAAATTCTTTAAAAAACAAAACAAAAACCGTCACCCCACACAGTAGTGATCGGGTCGATCAATAACCTGGTCAAGCCACGGGTTGGAAAGCTCAATCCGTTCTGTAGAGTTCGGTACATTTTGCGTGCTGAAAAATTTGAAATATAAGTTGCTAAAAGTGTTCAGCCCACCATAAACAAACACATCATTATGACAAATAAAGAAGTAAACCGTGATGCTCTGCAGGATCCTATTAGTTACTATAACATAACATAACTTTCTGTAAATTACAAGTGGATTTTTGTTTTTTCTCTCTGTAGAATAAAGCTTGCTTATGCTGTATAGTTTAAATCTTGCTAAATAAACCATGCATTTGCTTACTGCTTGATGCAACTTAATGAATGAGGTGAGTCCAAATCTTCATCTCGTCTTCGCTCCTATTTTGAAGTGTTTAGGAGCGCTTTCAATTGATCAGGACTCTGTGCCACACTCAGAAAGTAGTGCCAACAAACAATAGGCCAAGAAATAAGTTAGAAAGATTAAATCTAAACAAGATGGGCTGTTCCATCACTTGATAATACCTCTGTGGGAACATGTGATGCGGTTTACATAAAAATACTATCAAAACAGTACAAACGTGGACTGAAACTACTGAAACAATTCACTACACCCACATGTACTGTTACACCCGTACTTATACAGTAACTATCATTTTGACTTAAGCATCATTAAACAAAAAATAAATGGTTCAAAGATAATGATATGGACAATGATTTGATTTAGAAAACTGTCCAGATGGCTTTACCGTAGAAACTTTCTCTACGATGGATCCCTCCAGAACAAATGAATGATTACAGCGAATGTCATTGGAAGGACAAAACATAAAATGCCGCACAAAAACTAGTATTTCCAAATACTAGACACAATATTCAGACACACTAAATCATGTCTTAAAGAGGCAAGAAACAAATGTTCAAATCAATTCAGATTTTACACATGAAGTTTTTGTCACATGTAGATTAATTAGATTACATGTAGATGTATTTGCTCACAGTGAGAAGAAAAACATCACTTTCACTCAAGTAGGAGACTATTTCACTGTACAATGACTCAAGCAGGAGTAAACGTAGTCTTTTCCACCTCTGCGCATCACTATCGCACATGTTATCAGTTGTCTGGCCTGGGTTCCCTCCAGCTAACATGGGCCCACCCTCTGCCTTCTGCTTGCCTGATGTCGTGCGGTGGCCTTCCCATCTCCGGAATGCTAAAATGACTTGTGCAGTTGTAGTCAAAGCTGGTGTTTTCGGAGAGTGTCTGCAGCTTTTGCGCTTGTTACACTTCAGATCAGTGAGGTGCTCTGAGTGACAGCAGCTGGATGGGATTTGCTGGACCCTTCTTATGTAACCAAGTATCACTTCTTTCTTCCTCTCATCTTTTACTAAGTATCCATTAAATGTTTGAAAACTGTCTGGTTGATTTCACAGGCTTATACCATAATCCAACATCAAGTATACCCCCAAAAAACCTGCAAAGCAATAGCATGGTAACAGTATAGAAACAGTACAGTAACTAACTAACTAACCCATATGCAATGATACGGATTTAATAAAGATAATGTATAATCCACATTCCATTTTCATTCTCCATGCTTCCATATTTTTCAGACTTTGAGTGCATCATGTATACTTTTATTTTGTCACCTTTGGACAACAGCAATGCACTTTACATAAGAATTGAATGCACTTCATCATGTGCAGTTAGGCCTGAATACTGCTGTGCAGATTTTAACGGAAAATAAAAAAAACATCAGCACATCACCCACACTCTTGCGTCTTTGCAATTGCTTCCTTTAAATTTAAGAATTAATTTTAAGATTTTATTGTTTTTTAATGTTTGGACCGGCCCCACACTACATCTAGAGCCTGTTTCCAAATGTACACACTAATGCGTGTTCTGTTTTTGTTCTGTTGTTTTTACTTTACTAAAAACAAGATTTTTACAATAGGACACACTTTGGAAATGGCTTTTATTTGTAAAAGGTCGTATAAAGATAAAGATGATTGGATTGGAAAAACACTGAAACAAGTCATAACATGTAGAATTGTATAATTTGTATATTGCAATAACGGTTTAGGCTTTATCTGACTCCTCCATCTCAATCTGACAGTATTCTGATTTTAAATCCAGGACACTGAACCATCAAAGCGGAAAACAACTCCTCCAAGTTTGTTAAAGTATCTTTGTATTTTACAGTTAGCATTTTCAACTTCCGATGACCAGACATCACCGTTCTTCTTCCAGACTACAACATTTGGTGAGGCAAACGGCGACTCCGATTCCTGTAAGACACCAGTCTCCACAATATTTTCCTTCCAGGCAGTCCAGGAATAGACGATTTATCAAAGTCCAGATTGAGAAAAGGTACTGTCTGGAGTCACATGGTTTGTTGCCCCACAATGAGATGAGATTTGAGGGGACAAGGAATAGGGGGGCTCACAGGTTGCTGACAAAATAAGAATTCTAAACCAATACAGGGATTGTCAAGGGGAAGTCAATAAGGTTCACGAACAAACACTTTCATGCTGGTTGTGCATCAGGATCCGATTAAACCCTTAAGTAATCCTGATGGTACAGTCAGAGCGGATTGATTTAGTTGTTCACAGGTCAACGTGTTCTTACTTGTGGGACATTGTTGGTCCACAGTAGTTCCAGTTTACCCTGTAACTGAAACTGGTTGAAGTTTAAACTCTGTTGAGATGAAGGATGAATCCCTGCCATCTTGTAGTTTCTCAGAGAAATGTCTGTTTTTTGCTGCAAAAAGGGCAGTTTGATGGATTGTCACATTGGGGTTTGATATGACCATCTTCACCACACGCCCCTCCTTGAACCAACACCTTAACGTGGTGGAGGGATTTGAGCACCCGAATGATCCCAGGAGCTATGTTGTCGGGGGCGTTAAGCCCCTGGCAGGGTCTCCCAAGGCAAACAGGTCCTAGGTGATGGGTCAGACCAAGAGCGGTTCAGAATCCCTTTATGAATCGAGAAAAAACAAGGCCGGTTACATCGCCCGGATTGGCGTTTCCGGAGGCCCATCCTGGAGCCAGTCCTGGGGTGGGTGCTCGACGACGAGGCCCGGCCGAGCACAGCCCGAACGAGCAACGTGGGGCCACCACCTGCAGGAGGAACCGTAAGGGGCGGGTGCAGAGTGGTCTGGGCGGCAGTCGACGGCAGGGGCCTCAACGACCAGATCTCCAGACACAAAAAACTAACTCACCTCGCTGTTGGGGAAAGAGCCTGAGCTTGTGCGGGAGGTTGAGCGGTATCGACTAGATATAGTCGGCCTCACCTCCATGCACAGTTTGGGCTCTGGAACCCATCTCCTCGAGAGGGGCTAGATGCTCCACTTCTGTGGTGTTGCCCGCGAAAAGAGGTGGTGGCCTGGTGTGGGCTTGCTTATAGCCCCACAGCTTAGCCGCTACGTGTTGGAGTTCACCCTAGTGAACGAGAGGGTTGCGTCCCTACGCCTTCGGGTTGGGGACAGGTCTCTCACTGTTGTGACGGCCTACGGGCCGAACAGCAGTGCAGAGTACCCGGCCTTCTTGGAGTCCTTGAGAGGGGTACTGGACAGTGCACCGACCGGGGACTCCGTTGTTCTACTGGGGGACTTCAACGCCCACGTGGGCAATGACAGTGACACCTGGAGAGGGGTGATCGGGAAGAACGGCTTCCCTGATCTGAACTCGAGCGGTGTTCAGTTATTGGACTTCTGTGCTAGCCACGGATTGTCTATAACGAACACCGTTTTCAAGCATAAGGGTGTCCATCAGTGCACGTGGCAGCAGGACACCCTAGGCCGGAGATCGATGATCGACTTTGTTGTTGTGTCATCTGAGCTCCGGCCGCGCGTGGATCCGCTGGCGGAGGAGGAAGTCAGACAGACTTGGCAGACCCAAGCGCATTGTGAGGGTCTGTTGGGAACGTCTTGCGGAGCCGGTAGGGTCTTCAACTCACACCTCCGGGAGAGCTTCTCCCAGATCCCGAGGGAGGTTGGGGACATTGTGTCCGAGTGGACCATGTTCTCGACCTCCATTGTCAATGCGGTTGCTCGGAGCTGTGGTCGCAAGGTCTCCAGTGCCTGTCGCGGCGGCAACCCCCGAACCCGGTGGTGGACACCGGAAGTACGGGATGTCATCAGGCTGAAGAAAGAGGCCTATCAGGCCACTTTGGCCTGTAGGACTCCCAAGGCCGTTGACAGGTATTGGCAGGCCAGGCGGGCCACAGAGTCAAAACCCGGGGATGGGAGAAGTTTGGGGAGGCCATGGAGGAGGACTATCAGTCGGCTGCAAAGAAATTCTGGCAAACCGTCCTGCGCCTCAGGAGGGGGAAGTAGTGCTTCACCAACACCGTTCACGATGCCGGTGGAGACCTGCTGACCTCGATTGGGGATGTCGTCGGACAGTGGAAGGAATACTTTGTGGATGTCCTTAATTCCACTGTCACGTCTTCCGAAGAGGAGCAGAGACTGAGGACTCGGAGGCGGACTCGTCCATCACCCAAGCTGAAGTCACCGAGGTTGTTGGTAAACTCCTCAGTGTCAGGGCTCCGGGAGTGGATGAGATCCGCCCTGAGTACCTAAAGTCTCTGGATGTTGACTGACACGTCTCTGCAACATCACGTGGCGGTCGGGGACAGTGCCTCATGACTGGCAGGTAGTGATCCCTCTTTTCAAAAAGGTAGACAGGTAGACAACTACAGAGGGATCACACTCCTCAGCATCCCCGGTAAGGTCTATTCCAAAGTACCGGAGAAGAGAATCCGACCGATAGTCGAACCTCGGATTCAAGAGGAGCAGAGTGGCTTTTTCCTCCTTGTCACGGAACACTGGACCAGCTCTATACATTCCATCTGGGTGCTCGAGGGTTCATGGGAATTTACCCAACCAGTTCACATGTGCTTTGTGGAACTGGAGAAGGCTTTCGACCTTGTCCTTCGGGGTGTCTTTTGGGGGGTGCTCCGGGAGTATGGGGTCCACGGCCCTTTTGCTTGTAAGTCAGACCTGTTCCCAGTGCATGTTGGACTCCGTCAGGGCTGCCCTTTGTCACCAGTTCTGTTTATAGTTTTTATGGACAGAATTTCTAGGCGCAGTCAGGGGTTGGAAGGTGTCTGGTTTAGGGACAACAGGATCTAATTTCTGCTGTTTGCAGACTATGTTGTCCTGATGGCTCCATCAAACCCGGACCTGCAACATGCACTGGGACGGTTTGCAGCTCAGTGTGAAACGGCTGGGATGAGAATCAGCACCTCCAAATTCGAGGCCATGGTTCTCAACCGGAAAAAGGTGGCTTGCCCCCTGGGGAGTGGGTGGGTGAGTCCTTGTCCCAAGTGGAGGAGTTAAAGTATCTCGGGGTCTCGGGGTTCGCGAGTGAGGGAAGGATGGAACATGAGATTGAAAGACGGATCACTGCAGCTGTGGATATTGATCAAATTATTGTCATGTCTGTGTCCTGTTTATCATGAGTCACGACGATCTTACGGCATATGGGTCACGATGAACTTTCTATGTATTTTCTGATTATCTGTGGACTAGTCTAAACAATCTTAAAGCGGACGTCATATCAACGTCAGGCCATTTTATCAGACCCAAGCAACAGCTATATAAAACACAGCTAATTCTTGTGACGGGTAGAATCTCAGCTGCAAGACAAACAACACGCAACTGTTTTGCCTGTTTTTCCATGTTTTCATCAAATAAAGAACTTGAGAACGATCCTCGCCTCCCGCAGTCTGTATGGACTAAACTTCGACAGAATTGGTGGAGGATGCGGGTCTCTCATCGTGCTTGGAAAGGAAACATCTGAATTTTGCTCTAAACGATTCTCTTCTGGATGTCGGCTGACGACGCAGAGCGTCCAGTAACGGTTCAGCTGGGAATAATGGGAGAACAAGGACACCGAGCCGAAAGAGAGACAAGAGGAGTGGATTGCCAGTTTATTTTTGACTCACAATTGTGACTGGGACATTCAACAAAAGTAAGGCAGAAAGTTTTTGTATTTATTACAAAAATCTGCACATTGAAAATGCTAAATTTGCCAAAACTTGACCTAAATTTTCCACATTGCACAAGTATGAATTTAGTGAATGTTAGCTCATTAGTTTAGACAATCAGTTGGACTGATTTAAAGAGGAGTTGGACTCCAAAACACGTTGGACGTGTAAAAGTACGTACAATCAGTTGGACTGATTTAAAAGGGAGTTGGACTCCGGAAAAAATAAATAAAAATAAAACGTGGCACGTGTAGGTAACTAAAGGGAATTAAGAAAGCTATTACTTGGCTTAAAGCATTCTACTGACAAGATTAACTACCCTCTGTGGCTAGGTGGAATTTTTATTTATTTAGTTTATTTTTTCAAGTTTGCATTCTATTTACATTTTAAATTTTAATTTTTTTAAAATGTTATTTATTTTTTGTTCGATTTTTTTATTTTTATTTTAAATCTTTAATTTTAAATTTTAATTTCAATATCATTTTTTCCCTAAACGTATTATTATTCTTATAATTATTGTTCAAATTATAATAATAGTTATTATTATTAGTTGTATTGTTTTGTTTGTTTTTGAAATACCACTGACTGCCACACTTTTTTATTATCAATTAATAATAATAATCAAACATTTTGAATTAAGATACAGATAAATTAAATAAAATGGACCTTATTCCAGTCAAAATGAATACATTTTTGAAGGATCTTGAAAACACAATCCGTGCAAATGAACAAAACCCAAAGGAAGCAAAAAAGCAAACTACACGAATGAAGAACCTCTTCCAAAAATATGCTGAGAAAAAAATGATTAATCACAGTGATGAAGCTGTGGCTCCTCCCACAGAACAATGGAATTGTATTCATGAATATCATCAATCTAAGGTCCTGCATTACAAAACACATCAAATTTGGACAGTGAAAGGAAAAACTGTTGACAAAAAGAAACTGAAAGAACATGAAGAAAAATTATCATTTTCAGTGAAACTACATAAAATGGCAAAAGACATTTTAATCAGAAGAGAGAGACTATTTTTGGCCAATATTCAGGTGAAACCAGAAGAGCATCAAACAATCAGAAAAAACAAAATGAAACAAAAAAACAGAGCCAATAAGCGCATCCCTTTTGGAGTGAATAACAATGATGAAGACTCTAGAACAGAGGAAGAGAGCGAGCAGACTGGGGTACAAGGTCGATGTCACAGCTATAGTGCCCCCCCCACCTCTGGTCAAAGGAGAACTGCAGTGCCCCTCCTCTGAAAACGAACATCATAGCGCATATGCACAACTAGCAAAAGAACTGAAGAAAATTATGACAGACACGGAACAAGAAAAAAACAGTTCCCCACACTTCTACTCCAGCGGTTCCTCCCCTGCAGTACTCATCCATGGATTCATCTATGATAAAAGATACAACCAGCACCATACCACAGCTGCCAACGAAACATGCTGTAGTCTCGGGTACTCTGACTATGGTCCCGTCAGAACCCACTCAAGAACAAAGACAGATGCAGGATTTGAAGGAACAGGTGTTAGCTCTGACAACATTGGTTTCCAGCCAAAATCACATCTCCAAATTCTTGCTCGAGCAAACAGTGGCTCAAAAAGAACAACTTGCCACCAATGCATGGTCACCACCTGGGTTGGCTTCGGACACAGATGAAGAAAGAAGATTACAACGACTACTGGAAGAAAAGGAACGGGAAGTGGCGGCTGATCTACGCAGGAAACAAAAAGAAAAAAAACTTGGACAAAAGGGGGAACCAGTCACAGTCCTAGGAACTGGGCTAATAGAAGCTGAAAGTAAGAAGCAAGTACAGCAGAAACTCCACATTCAAAGAGGAGTGGAACAACAGAAGAAAACGGGTTCAGACCCATTTGTGTCAACACCAGATCAATATGTGGCGGGAGCATTCACAGGAATGGTGGATGAGCATGGATACAACAACGCTATCTTGAGTGGAGAACTTCACCCGCTCCCCGTCCACAAGGGTCCCAAGGAGGAAGAGGATGAATTTTCTAGCAATGAAGAGGCTCCTCCACTCATTGCACCTCTCCGAATGACTGCAAGTAACCAAGAAGTGTACCAACCATTTGCACTGAAAGATCTAGAAGGGCTGATGTTAAAACTGCCCGAACTGACACAAGGTGCGCCGGCCTTCCTCAGAGCATTGACCACGAATACAGCGGGAGAAACACTTTGCTGGGGAGATGTGTCTGCAATTCTTATAAGAGCAACAGATGAGAATACGGCGGCCAGGATCCGTTCTGAAGTATCCAAACAGATTCATGCTCCAGTTAGAGCATCCACATCATTTGCCACCATAAAGCCTCAGTTAACTCAGGTACTTAAAGGAATGTATCCCACCTGCCTTCCTGACGCACTGTTGGCTCTGGAAATGAAACATGATGAAGACTACTTTGCATATAAGCAAAGAGCTAAAGCACAGTTCCATGATGCAACTGGAGAACCAATACAACCTGGTACTGGCAACACTCTCATGTTCTTTTCGACTCTGGTGAAAGGACTACCCAAATGTGTCCAGGATCATTTGGCTGATGTTGTTGGTCTTTACTCAAAGACAGAAAAAGAGTTTTATGCCAACTGCCAACATCACGTTGCTAAGTACCTGAAGGAAAAAAAGGGACGAAATGAGGATATGGAAAAAATGAAAATGGCAAAGATCAAATTACAACTCAAAAAGCTCCAAGAAGAGGTGAATGATAAAAAGAAGCAAAATAAGTCTGCCAAGGTAATGACTGTGGCAACAGAAGATAATCCAGTGTCAGACAGTGCCCAACAGATTGCTATGGCGGTTAAAATGGTCCTGGGACAAGTACAACCCAGTATGGCACAACCACAGGCCGTCCCATCCGCCACAGGACCAAAGAACAACACACCTGCTTCAGAAATCATCTACAATCAAGGACGTGAACGTAATACATTCTCTCGTGGAAGAGGACGTGGGGCAGGAGCTGGAAGAGGACAAAACAGGTTCAGCGTGACTCCTGATCAATTCTTAAACTGCTTTGGAACTGGACATTGGGCTCGAGACTGCCCCATAGGGCAAACACAAAGAGGTCAACACCAAATGACCCCAAACCAACCTGGCCAATTTCAAAGACCTCAAATGATGAATATGAGCCAACCTATGTCAAGCCAGAATCATCTACCACCCTTGCCCCTTGTGGTCTCCCTGGTGATACCACATCTTTGGGCCTTGGGCTGGCACTGTTTCTGTTTTTCACCATTATTGTTATTGCCTGTGTATTGATTATGATTGGATGCTATGCTGTCTTAGATCACTTATAGAACGCTTGATTGCATCTGCTCTTACTAGACAACCTGCTTATCTTTTGACCCTGATTACACATGCCATTACTCTGCCAAACACGAATCTAACTCTGATAGTGACAAGACTCCTAGACTTTTTCCAGAATCTGATTACTACATCCCACCATGTGTTTACACTAACTGGGGATGCTCCTTGTCTCACACCGTTTTATGTCCATGATGGGTTATGTTTAATACATGTTTTCTTTTATTGAGTTGCAATATTATACAATGATTTAATATGATTTTTAAAAATTAGTATGTTTTTGGGGGGTTTACGTTCTATTATTTTGTGAGGTTGCGTCTGGCGCCTCTTTAGTGTGATCACATGTGGATGTGATCAAAAGGGGGAATTGTGGATATTGATCAAATTATTGTCATGTCTGTGTCCTGTTTATCATGAGTCACGACGATCTTACGGCATATGGGTCACGATGAACTTTCTGTGTATTTTCTGATTATCTGTGGACTAGTCTAAACAATCTTAAAGCGGACGTCATATCAACGTCAGGCCATTTTATCAGACCCAAGCAACAGCTATATAAAACACAGCTAATTCTTGTGACGGGTAGAATCTCAGCTGCAAGACGAACAACACGCAACTGTTTTGCCCGTTTTTCCATGTTTTCATCAAATAAAGAACTTGAGAACGATCCTCGCCTCCCGCAGTCTGTATGGACTAAACTTCGACACAGCGGCTGCAGTGATGCAGTCGCTGCATCGGACTGTTGTGGTGAAGAAGGAGCTGAGTCGAAAGGCAAAGCTCTCAATTTACCGGTCAATCTACGTTCCTACCCTCACCTCTGGTCATGAGCTTTGGGTAATGACCGAAAGGACAAGATCGTGGATACAAGCGGTCAAAATGAGTTTCCTCCGCCGGGCGGCTGGGCGCACCCTTAGAGATAGGGTGAGGAGCTCAGTCACACGGGAGGAGCTCGGAGTAGAGTCTCTGCTCCTTCACGTCGAGAGGAGCCAGCTGAGGTGGCTTGGGCATCTGTTCCGGATGCCTCCTGGGCGCCTCCCTGGGGAGGTGTTTCGGGCATGTCCCACCGGGAGGAGCCCCCGTGGCAGACCAAGGACACGCTGGAGGGACTATGTCTCTCGGCCGGCCTGGGAACGCCTCGGGATCCCCTCGGAGGAGTTGGAGTGAAGATGGATGGATCTTCACCACACCAATAGCAATAGCCTGGCTTGGGTGCAGAAGGCAAGTTCTGTGATGGCTTTGTTCCCCCTCTGACCCTCACCTGTCTGACTGGGGGTGTGGCCTTTGGGAATTTCTGTTTTGGATTGGACTAGACAGCAGTGAGCACGGCAAGCTGCTTCTGAATGTTTGCTAGGTGCTGGGCAAGTTTTCTGTGTTACACTAGTGAGAGCAGCAATTTCTCCTTTCTCCCCAGTATCAATTCAATTAAATTCAATTTATTTTTGTAACGCCCAAAATCACAACAACGGTTGCCTAAGAGGGCCACAATGAAAAACGAATCAAGCAATGTCTGTGGTGGGGCGGGAGACGATGTTCCAGAGTTCTCTGTCCTCAGACCCTCCTTCTCGGCCAGGAAAAACTACAAAAAACCTCCTTGGGAAAAAGTAGAAACCTGGAGGAGTTCCACAGTGAAGGGGGGACTGACTCCATCAGACAAACAGACGGACGCGAGGGAGACAGTGGAGCTGGACCCACTCAGGAGGAGAACCAGTTCATCAGGAGGAGAGCCAGCTTTCAGGCACCATCCATACGTAGTAGAGACCGCTTAACCAGGAAAGGAGCATCTGGGTCCAGAGGTCCTCGGAGTGAGAAAAAACAAAGGCAATGAACAGTTTGCAAGTGGAATTAAATATTAAATATTGTTTTATAGAATAAGTAGTCAGAAGAAGAGGATAGTGCTCAAGCTGCTATACCTCCCCCAGCATAGTGCATAGCAGTATAGCAGCTACGCTGCCCTAGTGCCTAGGGCAGCATAGCTGAAACTGTAGGTTTATATTGTCATTCCTAACTGGCCTGACCATAAGCGATTTCAAAGAGGAACGTTTAAAGCCGGTTTGGGACCCACCAGGCTTACATCTCGCTCCCGGTGCAGCTTCTGAGTTGATGAAGTGTTATTGCAGAGGTTAGCTCACATGAAGACCAGAGCACTGCTTTCTCTTGCAGTCACAGGTTGTGATCATGCATTCGCGAGACCACATGCCTATGCAGTAACTAATCATTGATTAAGGTAGTAGCCTTGTGGAGGGTTCTTGCCTCTGGCACCTCCTGCACCTCCGTTGGGACAACCGCACTACAACGTATGTGCAGTCTGAGATCAGGGTCACAAAGAATTTGGAGCACTGCCACCGTTTGCCCGGAGGTGATGTGGGTATGCAGAAGGAATCTGCAAGAAGTCTATTTTTCCGGGACACCATAGCGGTTTAGAGCTCTTTTCAAGTCATTATACGTATCCTCACGCACACCCACATGAATCTGCACTGCATTCATCAAATGTGCACCGCATTAGGAACACCTTTACTCTGGTGTTTCGTTTCGAAGGACAGGGGCCATTTTCTTTGAAGTATATCCTCTGCAATGTCTTCTGCAGCATTTGGTGTAGAAAGTACTTCACATTTCAGAGAACAGCTATCATGGATACAGGAAAAAGCAAGCAGATCAAATCACACAATCCAACAGTCTTTAACGTCCATCCCTTGACCCGCATACGCTGCACTTTACATTAATATCAGTGGGTGGTGGGTAGTGCAGTGGGTAAGGACACTTCCGGTCTGCGTTCTGGTTGCTCGAAAGACGGAGCTCCCCAAACTGTCGATGTTATACTTTTTAAGGATACGTACAGCCTTTAACAATGTTTTATTACGTTTTTATCTGGATTAACTACTTTTAACCATTGGATGTCTGGATTTTAACAGTTTAAACTACAGGACACTGACCGGCTATCAAGCTAGGATGCTGTTGCTTACCTCCTCATCCGGCTGTGACAGTTGCGCGGGCATGAGCCGAGCTGGAGCAAAGACTATCTGCTCTGTGTGGATGGGACGACCATGATCCGGTGGTGGTCCTGGGTGAGACCCACGGTGCCGCCACCAGTTCACAGCTTGCGGACACAGCAAGCTATCCCGACAAGGCCTCCGAAACTTGCCGGCATTCCTCATTGGCTCCCTGCGGGAACTCGAGCCCCCAAGCTCCACACCCATCAAGAGCTCATGAACTTTGGTTGGGTCACGCAATGACAGGGCACCACACTCATTTATGCACCTAAAAAATACAGTTTGGTCCCCTAGAGTCTCCCCCATCGCCGAAAGCTCCAAATTTACATTTCTTTCAGTTCTTGATTATGGTGATATTATATTTATGCATTCTACAGAAACCTCTGAACTCGATTTATCATTCAGCTCTAAGGTTCAGCTCTAAGGTTCATAACAGGAGAAGGATACAGAACTCACCACTGTGAATTATATTCTAAAGTAAAATGTGATCATTGGATGCACGAAGAGCGGCGCTCCCTTTTGTTTGTGTATCAGGCTCTAGTTTGCCTTTTGCCTGATTATTTATCAAGTTTACTGCAGTTCAGGTATTCACCGTTTGAGGTCTCAAGATCTGACAATCCCATTGTATCAACACAGAGACAGGAAAAAAGGCTTTCAACAAATTCGCTCCTGTGGAACTAAACAGATAATTTTTCATTAAATCATTTTATGCCTTTTAATGATTTGAAAGAACTGGTCAAGGACTACTAACAGTGCACTTGTTTTATATATTTTTTATCTCATTGTATGTGTAAATATGTTTTTATGTATTGGTTGATTTTATTCAATGTTTTATTTGTGTTTTAGTATCCTGTGTTTGTTTGTTGTTTATTTTGTCTGCCAGTCAGCCACAAAAGCAGCCCATCACAACCATGGCAGTCACCCCCAGGAACAGTAAAAATACTTCATTTAAAATGAAGTAAAAAATGTTTTGCAGTCATTGTAACTACATTTTACAATACTATTGGTCAGATTTCATTTTGTTTCGCTGTATTTCAAAATGCCTCTTTGGGACATGTATCTCCACATTTGTCCCTCTTTACCAGCCTTTTGAAGTCCTCCCCTTCTCCCCCCCCTCCTCCCGCTGTCATGTCCCTGGTGATTTTCACTTGTAAAGCCTGTGTCACCTCGACCCAAAACCTCACAGCCGGCTGCCCGTCAAACAGTGTGCATCAGCAGCAATGATATGTCTGGTAATAAGTCAGCAACGCGTGTCAAAAAGCGGGTGCCGGGTGACATTCCCACATCAGAGGAGAACTTCCAACAGGCCGTGAGCACAGAGATCAGAGAATGTGAAGCTGCAGGCGGCCTCACCGACACCACCATTTACCGTTTGTGCTCCCGGGATGTGAGTGAGCAAACAAGCTGCTGCGGCTTCAAATGGAAACTCACAATGTCAGGCAGGAGCAAATTAAGACAAATCTACAACATGATTTTCTCTTTTGTTATTTGTATGCTAATGCCAATTTATGAAATGCACTCTGCTCCATTGTGAATGTGACTTAAGGCTTTTCATGAACTTAAAAAAGGAAGAGGGGAAATAATGAAACCCAACATTTACCTAAATCATACGTGTTCTTTGGTGCAGCACATAGAACTAACACACTGCTTTATATGTTTGACCTGTAGCTGATTCCAAATGCTCATCATTTTAAGACATCCCGAGTATAAACCTTTCCAGATTTTGTAAACAGAACGCCTGTATTCTATTGGCTGTTTAGACCGCAACTGTGACATATTATGTTTAAAATGTACAAAATTGATGTGCTTGAATGTTCTGTTGTATTTGCCATATTTTATGTTCTTGATTACTTCCTTTGGGCTTCAAGATTTGAATTTAACTGACTTTGAAAAAAACTTGTTTTAGCTGTGCATATGACTGAAAGGATTTTTCTTTGCACTCTTCTCTTTCATTACTTAAATTGTTTTAATTAGTTAATTTTATTGTATTTCTGTTTGTTATTTCTTTGTGATTTTAATACATTTTTTCCTGCAGTGTGAAGCACTTTGAATTGCCTTGTGTATGAAATGTGCTCTACAAATAAACTTGCCTTGCCTTTTAAGTATCAGATTGACTCAAATTCTCTAAAGAAAAAATAATAATATATTAATGTTATGAAGAAGTTTCATGTTTAAACAATTATATAAAGCTGTTTATTAGAAGTGCAAACAACATTATGCATTGGGTAAGTGGCTTTTTTTTGCAGAAGCTGGTGGTGCAACAATGATTAGTTTTGTTTGCGATATTACAATTATACTAAATGTTCGACAAAAAAAATGTTGTCTACCTTTTATATCGCTGTTGTTTATTGTCCCATGATATGCACCTGGCCATCCCTACTCCAGCAGCGACAGCACACCTCTGCTGCAGTTCTCCACATTGAACGCTGAGAGCTGCCGTTGGATAAGTGTGTCTGTGAGAGCAGCACTCTGACAGGGCCAGATGGCATTCCACAGGGGCCCACGCCTCACTGGCATCGGCGCTCGCGGCTGCCTCCTGGGCCCCCTCGGGCTCCCAAAGAAAATGGGGCCCTCACTTACCTGCCCTGCCTCTGTCCTGCGTTTCACAGTTGACCGCTGGAATTAAAATGAGAGGATCAGCACTTTCTCTCATCACCAGAGACCACTGAAATTACAATTAACGGGGGGCATTCATAAAACATATAAAATCAAACTCACCGATGGAGGGCAGGTATCAGTGCATTTTCTTAAAGTTACGTGAAGATGTGTCGCCACAAATGGGATCAAGCACTATCACCATATATGGACTGGCACCGTCCCACTCCAGCCTCCAGCAGCCAAGTCCCGCCTCTTTATGCCAGCGTTAAGGTCGACAAGGAGCAAAATAGCACCTTGGCCCCGCTCCCTGGAAAAGGCCCATGTTAACGCTTCCTTCCTCAAAATATTGCCCTTAATGTGGGAGAGGTTGTGGTTGCCAGGAGGCACACCATTATCATGTGTACTGGGACTGTCCTGTTGCACAAAAATATTGGACAGAAGTGACCAAAGCACTGCAGTGTTTTTGACCCCACCACCCCTCTCAATTACAGCAATGTCTGGGCTTCAAAACGGACAACTTTGGACCATACTTTTTCACAAAAAAATTAAATAAAAACTGACATCCCAACTGACATAGGGAAAATAGAAAAAAAATATGTGGACTCACACATACTCACAAATACTATTAACAAAATGGGACGTTAGCCTTCTTTTTCTTTGGAGGCCAACACAGTTTTACTTCATTTGTCTTGGCTTATTTTTGTTGTTTCAAGGTTTTCAATTTTGAAAAAGATAAAACTAAAAAAAACAGGGTGCAATCAAGGGATTAAAGAACACTAAATCCCCGGGTAGCGATGGGTTCATCTCCGAATGCTGAATGCTAAAGCTTAAAAGACACACTACAACTTTACAACTTTAACTGGGCCCTTAAAAGACTCAAGAGTTGGACTATCATATCTCTAAAATCCAAAGAAGGGAAGGGCTGACTCGACTGTGCCTCATTGTCATTCATAACCATAACCCGTTTCTATTCTGAATGTGGACTTTTGTATCCATGGGTTTGAGTCACGTGTTGCCGCTCCGCTGTTCGATAGTCATGAAAAACAGCATAAAACTGAAAGTAAAACTAAACTAAAAGTGTTGATATTTGAAGAACAAGATCTGATGAGACTGGGCATCATTTGTATTGTTACATTGCAGTTCCTCATCAGGATTCACTCCATCTATTGGCCACAGAAGGAATAACCAATGGGAAAATAAACAATAATTTTAGTAATACGGATTTATGGACATAAAACCAGCACAAGAGACCTCCGGATCTCATGACATGTCATTAATCAATGAAGCAAGTGTGGGTGAAGCTAAATACAACTCCAGATGTGTTTTTGATGAGGGAACAATGTTGGAACACAGTTAAAAGCTCCAAAAAATGACTATATATTTAACGATGCTTTATTGATGTAGGGTATTCTTACTAGTACAAGTACTGTAAGGTTATAAATGTCCTCCCGCTTGTGAAGGGGGGGGGCATTCAAGGTTGATATCGATTAAAGAATTGTTCAAGAATTCAAACATGGCACACTGCATAAGTGTGGGTATGTTTGACATTTTAAGAGTAATTTGGGGCACCAGCTGTATATTCGGCATTTAACAACTCTATAATCAAATATCAAAATTAATTAATGTATTAAAAGTGTATTTGCTCGTTGATCTGAAGGTTTGTGAGAACGTAACCGTGACATTGACCCCTTTTCTGGAAATGAATTAACACTTTACCAAATGTGGGTTATGAAGATTTATTGACAAAATAATTAAACAGATATATGAAAATGGAATATGCAAATGAGTCGACAACAGATGGAAACGCTAGACATGATTGTGTGTGTTAGAGTTAATTCTGAGACAATATTATCGGCCAGTTGTGAAGTGCATTATACGAACGGAACCAGAAGCTGTGATCCTGAGGAGATGGGCCTGTGTGTCGTCTCCAGGCATCACTCAGGGGTCACACTGCAGCTCAGTCCACACGCTGGCCAGAGCAGGCCTGCTCTGGAGATCTCCTTGGCTCTGAGGCATTCCTCAAAAAAAAGGGCCGTTGTACTGATTCACCGATGAGGCTGGCCTGAAAAGGCTGTCCTGGACTTGAAAAGTTGCAAAAAGGTCCTTTGCTTGATTTTGCATGATGCAATCTCAATCACGTTTAAAAATGGTCACGAAATTCTTAGTTCTGGGAGAGAAAGTTAGCTCTGGACTGTCTTTGTCCCGTAGCTTAGCTTAGCATCGCTAGGCCAGAGATGAGCCCTCATCTCCCAAGATCCGGTCTCATAGACCTTCCTCAGATGGAACTCCGATGGAGCTCAGTTGGAAACTGAAAGGAACTCTCAAACTCCGCTTTCCTTTGTCTGCATCTCACTTACCCCTGCGGGGGATGTGCTGTACTTCGGCGCCGTGGCTTCTGGTTCAGCCAATCAGCAGTCAAAGCTTGATAACGTAATGCAGCCATTGTTCAGAATTAACCGCAATAGTTACAAAGGTTAAATGATCCACAAGGCAAGTTATAAAACAGTTATATGAACATGCCGAACACAACATTATGTACAGTAAATTCACTTGTGGACAATGTCTCTAACCAGATGATTGTGTACTAAAACCGCAGTCTTTTTAGCGTTTTAGCTTTTGTCTTGGAGAGAAAATGACTGAGTTCATTTTAATCCAAAAGTAGTAATTTGATGGAAAAAGTTATTTCCAACGTTCAAAGCGTTCCGTTTGTTCGCTCACATTCTCTGCTCCTGCAGAGAACCATAAATCTCCACACGGGGGTTTGTTAGTGATGACAACTTTAGCCCGCAACGCTGTCTCCATGGCAACATTAAGTGGTAATTTGCATATCCTACATATAAATGTGTATTCCAACCTGTCATATGCACATCAAAGTATGTGTGCATGGATTTTGTTCTGTTGACCATGATTTTTCCTCTGATGCTGCAGCGTTTATTCCTGCTCTCTGCTCTTTGATTCCATCGCTGGTTCTACAGCTGCTTTTGAACTCCTCGGCTTTTTTCCCCTGTCCATGGTCCAAACATCCTACAAGGCAAACAGACTCATGCATGAACTACACACAGAACACTTCTGCCCAACAAGACGCAGGACATGCAGGAGCTCTTGTACAGCTGGAGCAGTATCATTCGTTGGTGTTTCTTCTGACAAAATCTTCAAAGCTGTTCTCAGAGTCTTTGGCGGATTAATAGTTTATCTTACTTAATCTGTGCATATGGGACACTGGGAAATAGACTCGTTTGTAGCATGATCATTTTGGCTGGTAGTCCGGCCTCATTCAACATTTAATCCATTTAATTTAGGAGTATAATTTGCACAACTATTCTTTTTAGGACAGTTGTTTTTGTAAGACGTGACACTGCAGATGGATAAGAACAAATCTTAAATGTAGAGATATGAATTTGAATCTTCTGTAGTTACGTGTAAACATGTACTGTTTGCATTTCTGAATAAGGCATTTTATATTTTCAAACTGCACATATTTGAGCCATACATCTGAAAGCTGGACAGAGCCAGAGTCAATTACTTGCTTTTGTTTTAGTGACATAATAAAGTTAAAACTTGAATAAACCAGGCTTAGAATTAGATATCAACATTTCAACAGCATCAACAGCATTCTGTACATTTCGTCAAAATCGTATAGGTGAAAATCACAGGGCGGGGGCGGGACACGACCCTTCTTTTGAGTCCCCCCTTTTTTGTCTGCTTTGGCAGTACATTTGCTGCTCCAACTCTCCTATAGACCGAATGTCATTCTCCCGGTTGTGAAATGAAACAGCTTTAAGACCTGATGGAGGGTTAAATGTGTGTTTTAGTCTTATTGTATCACCAAGCAAAATAAGAGAGGAGAGGTAACGGGTTTGAGCAAGATGGCAATGCGTTTTTCCCTCACACACTCACTCCGCTGTCTCTCTTCTAAAGTTTACATCGAGTGCTTGTTCTGTCTGTGGACCAGAGGCTGAAGATTGTCCGTGCACAAAGAGCAGGTTTCACAGACGCGACGCAGCCAAACGGGTCCAAAGAGTGGGGTTGGATCCAGCGCGCTCCTTTCAGCCGCGTCTAAACATGGACCGGGCTTGAGCTGGTGCTAGTCAGGACTAAACATGGATTGGCCTCATGCTGGTGCCAGTCAGGACTAAACATGGACTGGCCTCCTGCTGGTGCCCTAAAAATGGACCGGTCTCCTGCTGATGCCAGAGTCAGGACTAAACATGGGCCGGCCTCCTGCTGATGCCCTAAAGATGTACCGGCCTCCTGCTGGTGCCACAGTCAGGGCTTAACATAAACCGGCTTCCTGCTGATGCCAGAGTCAGGACTAAACATGGACCTGCCTCCTGCTGGTGCCAGATTCAGGACTAAACATGAACCAGCCTCCTGTTGGTAGCCTAAAAATGGACCGGCCTCTTGCTGGTGCCACAGTCAGGACTAAACATAAACCAGCCTCCTGCTGATGCCAGAGTCAGGACTACACATGGACCGGCCTCCTGCTGGTGCAAGAGTCAGGACTAAACATGGACTGGCCTCCTGCTGGTGCCAGAGTCGTCAGGACTAAACATGGACCGGCCTCCTGCTGATGCCAGAGTCAGGACTAAACATGGGCCGGCCTCCTGCTGGTGCCAGAGTCGTCAGGACTAAACATGGACCAGCCTCCTGCTGATGCCAGAGTCAGGACTAAACATGGGCCGGCCTCCTGCTGGTGGCCTCAACATGGGCCGGCCTCCTGCTGGTGCCACAGTCAGTACTAAACATGGACCGGCCTCCTGCTGGTGCCACAGTCAGGACAAAACATGGGGACTCTGTGTGAAGATGTGACAGGCTGAACTGTGTATATGACTGAAATAATTTGACCTACTCTCTTTGCTTATCAGTTAAAATATAAAAAAATTAAATAACGATTTATGTTTTCATCAGTTTTAAATGTGATTTTAATGTATTTTTCTCTGTTATGTGAAGCACTTTAAGTTACATTGTGCCTGAGTTCAATGAATAATCTCGCATTGCCTTACATGTTGAGAGAACAAACTGACAGAAGACAATAATAAAGATTTTTCCAGACTATATGCATATTTCTGATTGTATTTCACTGAAAAATGAACAACTTTCATCCAAAATAGATTATATTTTCAAAGGGCATTTTTAAAAATGTTTTTTTTCTCACAGTCTGACATCAATAACTCCACGAACAGAAGCACACGCATCAGATTTGTCAATATTTTTGTGCTTTCGTTTTACTCAAGCTTTTGTGGTTGTATAATCTAATTCTATCCCAATTTAATCTTGGGAAGAGGCCCCCGGGGAAGACCCAGGACATGCTGGCCGGGGAACGCCTCGGGATCCCCCCGGAGGAGTTGGGATAAGTGTCTGGGGAGAGAAAGGTCTGGGAGTCCCTGCTCAGACAGCTGCCCCCATGACCCGGCCCCTGATTAGCAGAAGAAGATGGATGGATCTTAGCTTGACTTTACCCTCAAAAACAAGCCAAACTGGTTTCAGTTTTGTTCTAAATTAATCCATAGCAAACCAGTGAAACATGTGATCGCGATGGTGGATTTAGAGAGGCTAAAGAGGCCGGTTGTTCTGCTTCTGCTGTAGAAGGTTGCGACAGAAACAGCCTTGGACAAGTCACTGAGTGAATGTGTTTGTTTCTTTTACAGTTTGTGTCATTATCCTGTCTGTTTCTGGAACCATTTTTCCAGGTAAGAGCCAAACACGGGCAGTGCAAACTTTGATCAATTATTTTCTAACTTAGTGTCGTCTGCAGACCTTGCTTATCTATTTATCTTCAAACAAGAAAGTCCTTTCTATTTGGGTTAATGCGAGGGCTGGATGAGCCTGTGAAGTTGCGGTATATTGAACCAGTTTAGTGTAATAGATTTTGGCAGCTGCTGTGTGGCGCCTGAGGGGAACGCAGCGTCAGACAAATGATGTATAAGGCCGGGAAGAGATAAGTGCACAAAGTTTGCCTCAAACTTGCTCCTCTGATCCAGCGCTCCCATGCTGGTCCTGCAAAACCACTGCCATCTCCGACTACGCGCCGCTGCATTGTCTCCAATCACAATGTGAGCGGCTGATAAGTGTTCTTTCATAATCAATGGACAATCAGTCAAATAGACTTCACAATAGACGTTGGATAATGTCATAAATTCAAGCCGGTGTTTTGAATGCGGCCGCAGTAACTGGAGCTCGATCTTGCGTCAGTTGAATACCATCAGTTATCCTGCAGCGCACGGGGAGCTTTGTTTTTACACTTTTGGACTCAGTCGATATGTTTTCTACGTCTGAGTTCAAACGGCGTTGCCTGTTCTCCCCACTGAGGGCTCAGATTGCACCGCTCAGACTTTCAGAGTGTAGTTATTTTTGAGCGATGGTGAGATTGGTATCTTGATATATTTTTGCTTGGAAATAATGCTGTAGACACAATCAATACTGGCATTACAATATGAGAGGTATGTGGCTGTAAATCATAATGTCCAGGCCAGAACATGTCTTGTGGGATGGATTAAAAGTAACTGTCTTACTGGGCCCACATGCCCTGATGAAAATGGAATTATTATACATCGTCTATTATTAAAACTATCAACATGAGAAATGGAGATAGAAGCATCTAGTAAAGGGTTCTCCAAACTGTGGCCAAGGCATCAAATGTGGCCCTCGGACTTCCTGTTGAATTGGCCTGAACAACTAGTACTTTTTGGACAGATTTTGCTATAATAACTTAAATGACACACATTTTGATAACACACAGACCTACAGAAGTGATAAGTCTGCACTTTTGTGGTACCTTTGCATTTTGTGCAACACTTTAACCTGAACAAAGACATTTACACAGTGTAGGACATTCTGGATGCATTGTGAAAATATCATCTGAATATGACAAAACATATGGAGATATTAATTTCTGTCAATATTGCTCATTCCTATTTTACCCTGCCTATTATGTATGTGTGCAAGAATTACTGACTGTGAAGGGTAGGATTGGCAGCCGTCAGCAAAAGTTTAGTTTAGAATGGAGTAAAATAATTAAAAATCGTATCCAGTATATCTTTCTGTGTAATTCTCCGGTTTCCCCTTCAACTACAAACATGTTACATCAATGATGTCTCATCTGGGACTAGGACTCCCTCATAAAAGAGATTCTTAATCTCACTGCAACTGTGCTGCATAAATAAATATTTAGTATAGACTAATTACTTGTTTACATAAATATTGTGACAGAATTAGTGGCTGCCTATACAGTTTGATATATTTTTTTCTGAATATGAAAAATTGCAAAATAATATAGTCCACCCTCACCTCCTCCATCACCGTGTGGTACGCTGGAGCCACAGCCAGGGACAAACAGAGACTTAAGCTCTGCTGAGAAGGTGATTGGCTACAGATTTCCATCTCTGCACGACCTGTACGTCTCCAGGGCTCTGGGACGTGCAGGTTGGATCACAGCCGACCCTTCTCACCCTGGACATGGACTATTTGAGCCACTCCCCTCAGGCAGGAGGCCACTCCCCACAGGCAGGAGGCTACAGTCCATCAGGACCAGAACCTCCCACTCTACACAACATCAGAAATCTACACTTCTACATCCACACCACCATGTGGTAAACTAAGGTATAATATGCTGTAAAAACACAATTTTCACCCAAAGCTTCATTGACTTTTGTCATTTTCACTTCAGAAGTATTTAACACAGCCCACTTCACGCCCCCTCTCTAGTCATTACTACAGAAAAATCTCTAACAGTGTGAAAGCTTAATGGCCTGTGCACATCTGTAGAAGCAGCGGTGTCGCCGGTCTGAATCCTGCCAGTGCGACGCCGGCACAGAAAGGCTAATGTCTGCCTCATATCTTAAGTAGCCATCTTTACCGTTGGAAGTGTACGGAAGCAGACTGGAAAACAGATGTTATCAGAATAAATAATAAATGAATTTAAAAAACACCCAAGTCACCCCCTGCTGTTCCCCCACTCTCCACGCCAGAATTTGTTGTCAAGGAGGAGGGGAGTTTTCTATTTCACAAGAGACATTTTAATCAAACGCACAATGGTCCCCCTGTAGTTCGCCGATGGAACGGGCAGGCATTTTGGAATCACTCTGGCACTGATTTAATGAAGATGGCTGTGTGTGAGGGGAAGAGCCTCTGAAAAGTCAGCTTGAAGTGAACCAATCGAATATTCTTTCTCTCAGTTTGGGCACCGGGAGGCCATGAATAGTTTATTGGAAGGAAAAAAACGAGAATCGCGGATCATTGATGTCAGTGATTTGATGAACAAAGCGATTAACATATTTGTTATGGAAATTACCTTCCGCTGAGGTCTTGACATTGGTAATGGTGATGAGAAAGAGAGGCTGAGGAGGCTGATGGCTCTGCAGCGTAATGGGGGGGACAAACAGGACATTTGAGAATCGCTTCAAAAGAGAAAAAGGAACGACACTGGGATTGGCTGATTACGCTGTAGGAACGAGAATCAAATATGGTCTTGTAGGTTCAATTATGCCCCCATTCTGATTGGTAGAAAAGCTTTCAAAGGTAGAATAATTAGTTTCCGGATGACTACCTTTGAAACCTTTTCTACCATGGAGCTCTCGGTAATGAATGACAACGAGCCTGAACTTTTGCTTTTGGAGTTTTAGAGCAGAATAAACCTTAATGTCCTGGCCTGGTTCGTTTAAAGAGTATAGATTGCGTCCTAAATCTCCAATATTCGTACTCATACTTGCAAACACAACACAACATTGCGAAATGGTAAAAGGACTAAAACATAAACACACAACTTAAATAAACATGAATAAAACATGTGTACAACAAAATAAATACACATGCGACATAAATGAACATCAATATAAGATATATACACACAACATAAATATAAATACATGTAAATGACAAAGTGAGATAGATCAGTTATATGCTACACTGTGGAACACATCTGTCAACACATTTGTCTTCTGATCCAAAGGTCGGCGGTTCGACTCCCCGCTCGGTCAGATCCACTGGCCCGCAGGTTTGTGGTGCGATCGCAGCTGCCTCATGTGAATACTGCCGTTGCGTCCTTGGGCAAGATACTTAACCCAACTCGCCCCTAGTGTCTGCATACATCTGGTGTGTGAATGGGTTCCTTGATGTAAAGCGCTTTGAGTGCCTTGACAGTAGAAAAGCGCTATATAAATGTGGCCATTTATATAGATCAGGTAAACCTCTGGTGATAAGCATTGGTCAGAGATGTGTCTCTTATCAGCAGTAGATTATCGCTTTTTGTTTTTGTTATTTTTTACAGCATTATCAAAATGCTTTTACTTTGTTAATGATTTCAGTTTTTTAAAGAATGCACATGTTTGCTTTTGCCCTAAGAAAAACAGGTGATGCTGGTGACCGCTCTGAACAACTATTGGCTGAATTAACCCATGACAACATGTGTGTAATAAACTTGAACATTTCACTGCAGTGATTGAACAGAAATGCAAAGTAGAAACGTTTTGATTGAAGTGTCATTTTCGACTTAATCATCTGTTTAGGGACTTTGAATGTAGTGAGGCGAGATTGTGAGGCATTCAGCGCTCTCCCTAAATACAGTCACAGTTACACTAACCTGTAATATTATTATCATGGCATTTGAAAATAGCACGGAATTTGACACAGCGACCAGGCATTATTAGCATATATATATATAATATATTTTAGAAGGATGTAAACACTGTCAATTTTATATTAAATTGCCAAATATGATGTAACTGTTATACTTTCTGCTCATTGAAATATTCTAATACCTGGATTTATCTATACAAAATTTATACTTAAACTGTGGATTATTTGTGCCCTTGTTCTACATAATAGTTCAGTAGAATAGGCTGTTTGTTTCTTAATGCATATTAAAATGTGTATTGATCTAAAAGGTGCACAATGTGTATACGTCACCTGCTGGTCTCCATGGAGATCTTATTGTTTCGCCCTGAATGTTCCACAAGATGGCATTAAAGACTAAAGCCTGGTGCACACTACAGGATCATTTGCTCAATTTAAGCCCTGATTTACCTCTCCCCGACTTTGTGGAGGAGTTTCAGTTTTTACAAGCAATTTTTAAGATGCTGTGCTCCTCGTGTGTGTGGTGTCAGTGCAATATCTGTGTTCTGATTGAAGGATACACTCAGGGGGAAAAGTGAGTTTGTACCCCTCACACGTGTTTCATCTTAGTCCTATAGATGGGACGATGGATAAAGATAGATGTATTGTTGAGAGATGAGTCAGAGGGCAGATGTTTATGACGCACTTTTCACATCCCCAGCACATCTCCAGCAGCTCCCCTTGAGCAGCGCTAACGTCTGCCTTCACGGCCCTCATCCAGAATCTCCAGCTGAGAAGAGCCGTCAGCCCAAGACACCACACACTTTACTTGCCTCGCCTTGTTTACGCAGAAACAGCCAACAGAAAGCCAACGCCCAGGGCGATCCCCAGAGGAGAGGAGTGTGCATGTTTAAAGTTTGGCGAATCATTGAGAAATCTTCTTTCACTAGATTGTCTGAAAACTTGGCCCGTTTCTGTGGAAAACAGATGTGAGCGTACTTTAATGGTTATGACAGAACTGTAATGCTGCCAAAGGGTGAGGTGTATGTGGGGGAGCGTTTGTCCAGCAGAGCGTTTCTATGGATGAAGGGCTGTGTGTGTGTTTAAGTTTGAATGCTTTTTTTTTTCAGCCCAAAGACTTTATTTGGCAGAACAACTTTAGCATGAAATGGGGAGAAAGAAGAATGTTAATTTTGTTTTAATTTTTAGTGTTTCGGTCAATAGACCGAAACACTAGTTCAGAGCAACAAAGTCATTGGTCACTAGCAAGGACCACAACTTCAGGACTCATAGCCAAATGTGTTTATTAAAGGGACATTGGGGCTGCAATTGGGGCATTGTACCCCCGGACCTGAAAGATAAAACAGAAAGTAGAAGGAGGAAGCGGCAAATAAATAAAACTTAATTTATCTTTCCCCAAATGATCACTATAAATAAATAAATATATTTTATTCAAATGTGCAATGTTTTTATGATTATCGTGAAATATGTTTTGCATATCCAATGTTTGCAATAAAATTCTTCATAGGAATTTCAGTTGATAAAAAAGTAGTTCCTATTTTTATTTCTACTAAAATGTTTCTGTTACTAAATTTAAAAATAAAATCAATCTTCTGACCCCACACATCACATCCACAGCTCTGTCTCCTCGGCTGAGCACATACATTTGATCATTCAGTACTTGAGAGTTGAACTGCTTTATAGACTGAAAAGCATGTCAGTTGGGCATTCCAGCCTGTATCTCCCATTTCCTTTTGTTGACTTCAAAGTCAGATCACATCGGTGTGTGGCCCGTCGCTCCTGTCGCTCTTACATAAGCCTGCTGCCCTGAGTCCTGCCCAGCACTCTTCTGCTCCGTCAGTTTCAGCATGTGACGGACTTCCCAAACCCTCCCAGGGCCTCGTCTGAACCTCTTCTGAACCTTTTGTAAAACTCTTTTGCCCCAGAGTGTGCTTTGGAACAGTTGCCTTTGATATTCTTTGGCCACACACTGCATCCTCTCACCTTCCTCTGACCTCACTCTAAATCCATTGCCTCTTTTTCAAATGGCCATGATCCCCCAGACTGGTTCTTTTCATGGAAGACTGTGTTTCTAGGCTCAGAGCCATATATATATATATATAATATATAAATTAAGTGACTGTGTCGGCCTTTTGAGACCGTCGATCACGGGATCCTCTTACAGAGACTAGAAGACTGGGTGGGCATCACTGGCACTGCCCTAAATTGGTTAAGGTCCTATCAGGAAGACAGGAAGTACTTTGTTGAAATTTGTAACTGTGTCTCAGACCACATGCCCCTGATCTGTGGGGTGCCCCAAGGGTCAATCCTGGGACCATTTCTGTTCAACTTCTACATGCTGTCGTTAGGTCAGTTAATAGGCAGTATTTTTTTTATACATTGCCATTCAGTAGCGCTTTCTCTCGCATGTCAATATAGCGTCCTTAGCAAAGTCTGTCACGTGGCGCAGGAGCTTCTGAAAGGTGAACTAGAGAGATTTAGAAAGACCATTTAGAAAATTTAGAAAATCCATTTTCTTTGCATTGACTCCTTATGCAGAGCAGCTTTCTCACACGCAGTAACCAGTACAATCAGAGCCAAACCTTCCAATATGCAAACTGTGCAAGCTGCAAAGGGCCCTGCCTCCCGTGTCCCAAAAAGCCCTGCCTCCCGTGTCCCAAAAAGCCCTGCCTCCCGTGTCCCAAAAAGCCCTGCCTCCCGTGTCCCAAAAAGCCCTGCCTCCCGTGTCCCAAAAAGCCCTGCCTCCCGTGTCCCAAAAAGCCCTGCCTCCCGTGTCCCAAAGGGCCCTGCCTCCCGTGTCCCAAAGGGCCCTGCCTCCCGTGTCCCAATTGTTTTAGCATTTTAAGTCTATCTGAAAAGAATGACAACGAATAGAACTGAAGTGCTTGAGGTCAATGTGCAATCTGACCCAAGACCCCAGAAACCTTTGCTCGTTTTTTGTATCAATTCATTCAGGGATCATGTATATACAAAGGATTAAAGTTTCAAATTGGAAACTACATTAAATACAGAGGATTACTTTTCAGCGAGTCTAATTAGTAATCAATAATGAGATTGTGTCAGTCACATTTTATTGTCTATAATAATCAGGCCTGTATTCACATTAACTTAAGTGTTGGTTATTAGAATGAGAAGGGAAAGGAAGACCGAACAGCAGATGAGCAGGAGGAGAAGACAGGCTTTAGATCGCGATCATTGCAACCAATTAATATTGTTCTCCAGAGTTATGAAACATTCAGCTGTAATTGACTGAATCATCTGCAGTATCTGATTGTTTTAATATGGAAGGTTCTGATTTTTAAGATGCACATTGTAACTTTTCTGGTGGAGATACTTTCCATAGATCTGATCTCTTGCCTATGTGGGAAAATAACCAAGCTTGCCTCGCAGTACTGCTCAGCGGCCTGTAGTGGCCACTAAAAACACTAACTTGCAGCCAAGCTTCAGCAGCTGAAGTGACGGGAAAACAAGCTTATTTGGATATATTCGGAACAATTTAAAAATTGTGACACACTGTAATTTGCCCTGACCGCATTATAATTGTTGCTGGTTTGTTCTATTTCCTGATTATAGTAACTCCTTAATTGTAAATACCTATAAAATACTGTTTCCCCAAGCCAAAGGATATAACTAATGTATCAAACCTTGATACCTTGTCAACATATCAAATATTTTCATGTCCATCTCCCCATCAGCTCTGAGCAGGTTCACTGTCCCTGCTGAAGAAAAGCGGTTCCACAGTATGTCTTCTTTCTTTATTCTGCTCAAAAGGCTCAAAAGAAGTTTGCACAGCTGTGCCATGCATGTATTTTAATTGAAATAAGAATATTCTAGAAGATAGGCTTAGTGAGGGCCTTAGGTTTAGTTCAAAAGACTAAGGCCATGATTGTACACTTCATCCAGCATTTGGAACCCTGTAAAATGCCCCCAAAAGCAGTTAGAATTGTATTCTACCTTATTTGTTCTTGCTATTTATGTTTTCAGTCTCTGTGCTTTCTGATGTAGGTCATGCAGCTACATTTCGTGCAGATGGTGACAGTTGTCTATCATGTTGTGGCACGTGAATTATCAATAGTTGAGCCTAGGTGGCAATGATAGGGCCCCCGTGCCAACCTTTGCTTAGGGCCTCCTGTAAAGAGCCATGTGCTCAGCCTCAGGTGTGTGTGCTTCAGTGTGTTTGTCGTTCACCTGCTCCTCCTACGCTCGGTCCACTCTGCCCTCGCTTTCTCTTTGACACATCGTCATGCCAACATTTCAGGATATTTTGCTCCATCGGCAGTGCACTTGAGTGACAATTACACTGCAGGAATGGATAACTACAAGAGTGAAAATTACTTAACCTGTTACTACCCAGCTGTCCGCCGGCGAGCATTTTCTATATCTCAAATATTCTCTTACATCATCACTTTTATTTCCGTGGTCAATACCAGCAAGCCATACATCATTTTAAAGCTTATTTTCTCAACAAAACGAATGTCATTGATTTACATTGAATAATATGCCCCAAGAAGCAATTGCCAATAGTTTGTGAGAAAGTCTCAACTTTTACAAACGCATGTCCTACCTGTTTGCTGTTTATGACGGACGAAACAGCTTTAATTCTGTACATCCTTGTACTCGGTCTGTCCGTAAGGAATCATTGAAAAACAATATCCACTTGTATTTTTCCTGAAGTTATCCGATTTCGAGATATTGTCAAGTAAACAAACTTTTCATCGTTTCTCGCCGGACGAGAATGCGCTTGTCCGGCGCATTTCTCCGTCCATAACAAATGACCTGTTTGACCTATAAAATAATGTTGGATATCCTTCTTTTCTTCAGACTGTTACCTACAGAATGAGACCATCCACGATTTTTTCTGTCCACAGGTTTGTTTGCTACAGCCTCCGCAAAAAAAAATGTGCCGCTTGCGACGCACATGGATTAGTCTGTTTACATCTAAATAGCGCCACGTGCGAATGACGTAGCCGAGTTTGACTGACATATTATTCTAGCCAATGAGAATAGCTTTAGAAAGAGGGGCGGGACAAAGGGCTTATTGACACAGAATCTTCTGTATTATCGTGCGTAAGGCTCCGGGAAGGCTGTAAAGAGACAGATTTCTCGGCAGGATTTTGCGCATAACGTTTTCTGATTTTATTAGCCTTTTGGACGTGCATTTTGTTAGATATATGTATTATTATAACAATAAAAAAAAAAAAAAATTATATATATATATATATATATATATATATATATATATAATTTTTTTTTTTTTTTTTAACCTCTATATGGGAAATTCATGGGTAAACTCATATTTACACATTTTCACATATTTTTTTTTAGCAGTTATAATTGCTATTAGTGGCCTACAAAACATCAAAATGTATGTTTTATGATCATAGAGGAGCTAAAATTGTAATAAAACAGTTTGGCACATATTTGGATCACTTGTTCCGAATATACTTTGATACAAAAAGGTCAACAGCACCAAAATGCCGGTTCCTAGAGATCTGAAACTTTACACAGTTGTTGTCAATAAGATAATCATGTACAGTGAACAGCATATGCACACAATGAAGTATGTCATGCTCAGGACCATTACAAATTAACAATATTCAGGCGAGACTAAAAAAGGATGTTTTGTTTATGTTTGGGCTTCTGTAGTGTAAGTTCTGAAGCCCTGACAGTGTCATGTGCACATCTGCAGAAACTAGAAGGCCTAAGCTTTCTAATGATGCATCACACTTGCATGTGGAACATAAGATCCTCTTTTAATAAGCAATGCCATTTGGGTATGTCCAACCATTGTGCACAGGGCGAAAATAGGTGGATGGTAACAGGTTAAATTCCAAATATTGATTTGAGTAGTTCTGTCAAATTTACATTTTGTAAAAAGCTACACATAAGACGGTCAGTCTTCATTTAAAGGTAAGGTGGGGAACCTGCACTCTTGGTTAGAAAAACAATCTAAGTGTTTGACGTTATTCTTGTTTTTAATAACTGGTTTTAGATTGTGGGATCTGGCAACATAAATGACACTCATGAGAGGCTCATTTCACTTTCTGATTCTATAATAATCTTAAACCAAAACACCAAATGACGATATTAAAGAGCCAGTATCTACCAGATCATTTTGCTGAGCTGTAGTTCAGCTATAACAGGTACATGCACACTCGAGCCTGGGATGTACTTCATTTAAAAATGTTAATAGATGAGTTCTGTTTTAATTATGTATTTATTCATTTCATTGATAGGGACAAGTATGTACATTTGACATGTAACACACAGCAACATTTATAGCCAAGGGTCATTTTCAATGTCTGTACCTAGAGAGGCTTTTACAGAAAAGCAAATGTTTATATATTGTACATTATTACAAAGGCATCACAAATTGTAGAAATAGTTTTTCTGTCCGTATCAAATAATCAAATAAATCAAAATTGAAAATCAAAAACATCATACCCAAGAGGATTTGGCAATAGTTTTCCGACTGAACAATCCGAGAACCAAAGCTCACAAAATGTTAATGAACAACCTTTACATCATTTTAAATGTTTAAGTGATAGTGAATATATCAACTTTATACTAAATTATACTATTTGTATGTCACAGACACGTCATAATTTGACCAGAACCGTACAGTGGAACCCTTACTTTTCTTTCAATCCCACTGTCTGACCCAGGGCTGTCCAGCCTGTTGCCCAGGAGCTGCTTGTAGGTCTCCACTCTTCTGAGTAGCTTCCCAATGGATTTAGGGGTTCTACTTATTAGCTCTAAGCGGGAATGGATGGAGACTCTGGTCTAATACCAAGCTTTTTTTTGCTTATACTTCTTTCTTTGCTTATAAATATCTGTTTTAGTTCTTACAATGATATTTTGACCCAAATAATGACATACCTATGTCATTTTCTTTCTTCACACTTCATAACAGATGGAAAGGTTTTATGAAATACAGAAAAACAATCATTCTAATTCAAAGATAAACATGTAAGAACCATCCAAATACCCAAAAGAAGCCATAACTCTTCAACTTTTCAGTCTACATACTATAAATGACATTCATAGCTTTAAACCTTACTCCCAAAATCAGACACTGACTTTATCCTCCACACAAAGTGAGCAGTGCTGAGCTAACAGCTGTGTTAACCCAGGTTCAGTCTGGAGGGAGTCGGCTCAGGGTGGGCTTTACCCTGTCAGCCTCCATCATCGTCAGCTCTCCTTTGCACGCTTCCATCACCGCGTCCACGTTCAGACTGTCCATCCTACACTCTCTCAATACCAGATTGTTTACCCGGCTTTATCTGCTGCAGGTAAACAACAGGCAGGCTCAAGCTCTTGAATAGAACCACTGGGTTTGTGCTGAAACGGGGAGAAGAAAGATTTGCAGAAAAAAAGAGGATACAAAAGGAAAACAGTGTTGAGAAGTGGAAGGCGGTTGGGAAAGAGGATTAGAAATGAAAACCAAAGAAAAAATATAGGATAATCATAAAGAAACGTGACGAG
This sequence comes from Eucyclogobius newberryi, assembly GCF_026437365.1. Classification (NCBI taxonomy): domain Eukaryota; kingdom Metazoa; phylum Chordata; class Actinopteri; order Gobiiformes; family Gobiidae; genus Eucyclogobius; species Eucyclogobius newberryi. The sequence goes on along the minus strand of NW_027315801.1, from coordinate 16,992,334 downwards.
TGGCAAGCAGAGGACAGTGTGTGGAGGAGTGTTAGCTCAAGGTACGAGAAGGTCTATTGAGTAAAGAGAAAGGACATGAATGGAAGAAGTTTTGTTACTTAAGGATAATTTGTTATGACACTTTTACTTGAGTCAGTATTTTGCACATATTTCTGTATTTTTCATTAAGTAAAAATACAGTTTGGTGCTGCTTGGTGGCCAAGGGGATAGCGATCATTCCAGACACCACATGCAGCCGCAGCACTTTGATTCTGAATCCAACTCTCTGCTGCGCAGGTACTGCGGAGCAGTACTGCACAAAACTCTCAAGCGTCCTGGCCTCAAGCTTTGAAAAATGGATGACACCAGGGTGGGAAGGGCATCTTTTTTTATTTACATATAAGTAACCCCAAAAATGATCCACAATTGTTAAGTGAAAGGAGAATTATTCATAATTTTCAGATTAAAAAAGGAAAATGTGCAAAAGTATTCAGCCTCTTTTCCCTGAGTGGACCGTTGCTGTCAGAAGTTTCCTGATGATTGTTGAAAGATTGAATGTTGACCTAACGACTCAGTGAAGTCCTCCTGTGTGTAATCTCATCTCAGGATAAATGTTATACACGCATATAAGCTGTTCTGTGAAGGCCACAGAAGCTTGTGAAGAAAATGTTGGGGAGCATCATAAAGTCCACGGAACAGTTTAAAGCAGGGTTAGGTTATAAAAAGATTTCCAAAGCTTTGAACATGTCACGGAGCACTGTTCAATCCATCATCTGGAAATGGAAAGAGTCTGGTACAACTACAAACCTACCAAGACATGAGTGTTCACCTAAACTACGAAAAGTCTGAGGAATAAAGTCTGCAACAATTGGATGCCAACCGCCATAAAACAACAACAACCTAAACTTACATCTGAACAAGGACAGCACTGATCAGAGATGCAGCCAAGAAGCCTCTGAGAACTCTGGAGGAGCTGCAGAGATCCACAGCTCAGGAGGAGGAATCTGTCCACAGGACGACTATTAGTGCACTACACTAACCCTTTAATGAAGATAAGTTTGTTATCTTAAGTACAGGAGCAGGACCACACCCCTTTCACGCCCCTTCCTGCGGCTACTTAAGCATCCAAATCATACACATGATTGCTCATGATTTTTGTGCCCTTCCCTCCCACCCTCTTTTAATCATTGTATTTATGCTGATGAATCTCCTAGATGGGGGTATCGAGGCCCAGGGAGCCTTCAGCCCTCATCGCCACAAGTCCCAAAACGGCATCCATTTGTGTTGTTCATGTTTCATGTATGCCAACAAACACTTTGCATCGTAGCTGGGGTTGTGGTCCTTGCTAGTGCACAGCAAACATGTGGGGGACACAGCAAACATGTGGGGGACACAGCAAACATGTGGGGGACACAGCAAACATGTGGGGGACACAGCAAAAATGTGGGGGGGACAGCAAACATGTGGGGGACACAGCAAACATGTGGGGGACACAGCAAACATGTGGGGGACACAGCAAACATGTGGGGGACACAGCAAACATGTGGGGGACACAGCAAAAATGTGGGGGGGACAGCAAACATGTGGGGGACACAGCAAACATGTGGGGGACACAGCAAACATGTGGGGGACACAGCAAACATGTGGGGGACACAGCAAAAATGTGGGGGGGACAGCAAATATGTGGGGGACACAGCAAACATGTGGAAGAAGGTGCTCTGTCTGATCAGACCAAAACTTTTTGGCCTGAAAGCAAAACGCTATGTGTGGTGTTAAATTAACACAACACATGACTATTGACTTAGTTCTGAATACTTTTGCACGCTTCTTTTTTAAGTTTGTTGTATAAAAAAAATCTGGAAATTACGTATAACTTTTCTTCCACTTAACAACTGTGTGTGGCTATGTGTTGCACTTTCCAAAAAATGCCAATACAATGTATTTATGTATGTGGTCGTCAAGGCCGCTACTAGCCATTTGGGTGCCCTAAGCGGAAATGCTCAGTGGTGTCCCTTGATCCTAGCACACTTCGAATTGGTTGTCCATGATACAAGTTTATGGGGACTATTTCTGTTATTGGTCTGGGGACCTTCAACCAAGAAGTTTAAGAAAAATCATAACATTTTCTGTATTCTAGTGCATTTTAGATGTTATATTAATGCTCTTCTGCAAAACAGATTGAGGCTCTATAAAACACTATATGCTGAAAACTATTGACGCAAGATTTAGACATTTGCAACAAGTTGAACCACTTTAGTCTTTGTGCACGCCGCAGTGTAAGTTCCACAATTCGCCAGCCCGACAAGTCACACATCATGTTTCATTCTCTTTTTTTCCCTGTTTCTTATTGAATATGAGGCTAATTTTCATCATCTGAAGACCGTTTTGCTCCTTGTGGTTAGTAGAACATGTGTATGGATCAAACATGTTTCCAGCTGTGTCCCTGAGCTGTTTGTATCTGTTTAAACTGTGGCTGGTGTAGCTGCCCCTGCACATATCCAACTTAATATGGAGAGAGAGCGGTGACACTTAAGACAAAAGACGGAGTAGACCTACTGGCCTACTGCAGGCTCCCTGTTTAATCGCAAAAGGAACAGTGTAGCTGTTGCATAAATAGCTTATAGTGTCATTCATCCTAAACTGCCCGGTCAGGTTGGTGCCCGTCGGAACACTTGATCCCCTATGCACTGTTGGTGATGGGACGAAATGTGGAAAAGTTCCAAGGGTATGAAAACTTTTGCAAGCCACTGTATATACATTAACTAGTTGAGCTGGCCAGCCGCTTAAAGCGATAAACAAGATATAATGAATCCAAACAAATAAACCAGCTGTTTGCAACTCAAGCAATGAAAGTGTATGCTCAATGGCAGGGACATAACAGCGGAGCAGACCCACCAAGATGAGGAGAAGCTCACACAACACACATGCACAGTGGCTAGTGGCTCTGAGAACAGAATCCAGTTCACTAGCAGGAACAATGCCACAACAATGGAGTATGAAAGAATGTTTATTGATGAATAACGACGATGGATCGACGATGGATTGACGATGAGGATCGACGATGGGGTGACGATGGAGCTACGATGTAGCTACAATGTAGCAACGATGTAGCGACGATGTAGCAACAATCGAGCTACGATGTAGCGACGATCGAGATAAATAACAATGGATCGACGATGGAGCTACGATGTAGCGACGATGCGGCAACGATGCAGCGACAATGTAGCGACGATCAAGTTACGATCGAGCTACGATGTAGCGACGATCGAGCAAACGAGAGTTGGCTGGGTAGAGACTCAGGATGGGGGCTCTGTCTCGGGTAATCAGCCCAGCCGATTCAGAACCCCAAAAGATGATGTAACAATGAAGGAAGATGATGTACGTGGGTGTGAATAAGGTGCGAGAGTGATAGATTGAGGTTTGGATGAGCAATCGTTAAAACTGGATTCCGTGGTGGAGTCGCCTTGCTCCGGAGCGGAGAAAGGTTGGGGAGAGCAAATATTTGCATGGATGTAGAAGTTGACGAGCTGTCGTCACACCGTGACACTGTCTAGCCAACACTTGACAATCCTCGTCAAGTGTGCATATTTCAACAGATGATGAACAGCATATGTTGAATCATATATTTGAGTCTGAGCCTCGTCAGACCATGAAAATAGAGCGGATGAAAATGACGAAGAGACGAGAATGTGCTGGTGCTCACCGCTGCAAACTCCACAATATACCAGGAAGTTGAATGGACCGGTGTGGTATAGTTTTCTGAATAACTTGTCTGGGAAGTGTGTCAGTGCGCGTCCCGGCCGCCACCGCCGCTGATCGCAGTGGATGCACTGGATGCACGGGTGTACCTGTGCCCAGCACTGCACCGGGCTCTCCCCGAGGACGCGCACTGACACGCACTTCCCAGACAAGTTATTCAGAAAACTATACCACACACCGGTCCATTCAACTTTCAGGTATATTTATTACAACCAGTGATATGCATAAGGTTAGCACTTTCCCGTGAACAACAACATCACGCACACAGCGTCAGCGCATACGGCGGCTACGAAAAGCATAGATAACTGAAAATATGTTGCAACTTACTTTTGTCGCATATCCAAGTCTATACTTTGCAAGGTTTTGGAAACTGTCGTGAAATGTCGGTAGCATAGCAGACTTGCCACACATCGCCGCTGGGATTCCAAAAACATTCTCTTGGTCCGGGACAAATCGTGTCCAAAAACGTCTACTTTTCCGTTTGGGCCACTCAAAGAGCCTGACACTGATTTTGCAACCGCTCTTAAAGCATTCGGTTACTAAGGCGGTTGCTATGGCGCGCTCTCGTATTTGGCCGAATGAACTCGTGATTTTTTTTTTGTCATTGGTCAACGAACGATGGGTCAAATTCAGAGGCCAAACTTTCCTATTCAGAGACTATAAAGTATTCCCTGACCTTTATGGGGGGAAAGGGAGAACGTGTACTTTGCATTCCTGGAAGAGCCTATTAAACCTTGATCGAACTCGTGTCATCAGAATTCTAACAACATAAAACACATGCTTATTCACCCCCTGGATATTAATGGGTGCTTGTTGTCAGTGATGTCTGTGGCCGTGAGCGAGCCTCCCATCGGCAGCTCTCCCTCAGAATGTGTCCCTTGGCAGGCGCAAGGCAAACAGTAGAGCCAGCTGCTCTTCTTTGCCTTGGACCTTTTCACTGGCGCTTATTTGGACTGTGCTGTGGTGCTTGTCCACATGTCCTGTCCCCTTCACGCTTCGGTCACTCACAACACTCGTGCCTCTGTCCCTGCAGATGGAGAGAAGGGCCGTGACAAACCTGACTTTGGATTGTTTGGTTGAAAAGTCTCCCACAATCATGACTCCAGTGAATTGAAATCCAAATGGAATGTGACAGCGTGTGATCATTAACCTTTTGATTAACCTTTGAGCCGTGGCAGCTGCTGTGGCTTCCAGCCGCTGTCAGGCACTGGCGGGCTCTAAAGATCTGTGCCATCACACAGAGCACATCGCCACACTGTGGGAGAAAGGACACTGTTGAAACTCGTGTTGCTGGTTCTGTTGTGCTAAATGTACTCAGTCGGATGACTATAGGCTGAAATCCTCTATGTAATTCTCAAATGTAAATGTATTACTCATTACCATTATTAGTATGAGAATTTTTAGATCAATATTGTGATGAAAAAAATTACACTAGGCAAAATAATAATCGGCATGTATCATAGACTAAAGTTATATACCAGAAAAATGAAGTTCTATTAGTTACCACCCACCTATTTTCGCCCTGTGCACAATGGTTGGACATACCCAAATGGCATTGCTTAATAAAAGAGGATCTTACAGCCCACATGCAAGTGTGATGCATCATTAGAAAGCTTAGCCTTCTAGTTTCTGCAGATGTGCACATGAACACAGTCAGGGCTTCAGAACTTACACTACAGAAGCCCAAACATAAACAAAACATCCTTTTTTAGTCTCGCCTGAATATTGTCAATTTGTAATGGTCCTGAGCAAGACATACTTCATTGTGTGCATATGCTGTTCACTGTACATGATGTTTATCTTATTGACAACAACTGTGTAAAGTTTCAGATCCCTGGGAACAGGCATTTTGGTGCTGTTGACCTTTTTGTATCAAAAAGTATATTCGGAACAAGTGATCCAAATATGTGCCAACTGCGCCAAACTGCTTTATTACAATTTTAGCTCCTCTATGATCATAAAACACACATTTAGATGTTTTGTAGGCCACTAATACCCATTATAACTGCTAAAAACAATGTATGTGAAAATGTGTAAATATGAGTTTACCCATAAATTTCCCACATAGGTGTAATATATATATATATATATATATATATATATATATATATATATATATATATATATATATATATATATATATATATATATATATATATATATATATATATATATATATATATATATATATATATATATATATATATATATATATATATATATATATATATATATATATATATAATTACACCTATGTGGGAAATTTCACCTATTTTTATTTATTTATTTTTATTTTTGTATTGATATAATACAGATAACAAAATGCGCGTTCAAAAGGCTAATAAAATCAGAAAACGTTATGCGCAAATTCTAGTCCCCTCTTTTCCTCTCCTCTTCTCTTTACAGCCTTACGCAGGAGAATTACAGAGGATTCTGTGTGGATAAGTTCTAAGTCCAGCCCCTCTTTCGAAAGTTATTTTTATTGGCTAGAATAATATGTCAATCAAAGTCTGCTAAGTCACTGCTGACGTTAGCTATGTGGCTGCAAACACGTTAGCTTTGCGCGTCGGAACCGCCGCATTTTTTCCTCCGGAGGCTGTAGAGAACAAACCCGGTGACAGAAAAATGAATGGTCTCATTCTGTAGGTAACAGTCTGAGGAAGAGATCGATGCTAAACACTATCTTATAAGTCAAACTGCTAATTTGTTATGGACGGAGAAATGTGCCGGATGAGCACATTCTCGTCCGGCGAGAAACGAAGAAAAGTTTGTTTACTTGACAATATCTCGAAATTGGATAACTTCAGGAAAAATACAAGTGGATATTGTTGTTCAATGATTCCTTACGGACAGACTGAGTACAAGGATGTACAGAATTAAAGCCGTTTCGTCCGTCATAAACAGCAAACAGGTAGGACATGTGTTTGTAAAAGTTGAGACTTTCTCACAAACTATTGGCAATTGCTTCTTGGGGCATATTATTCAAATCAATGACATATTCGTTTTTTGAGAAAATAAGCTTTAAAATGATGTATGGCTTGCTGGTATTGACCACGGAAATAAAAGTGATGATGTAAGAGAATATTTGAGATATGGAAAATGCTCGCCGGCGAACAGGTGGGTGGTAAAAGGTTTTAAAGATAGAAATAGAATAATGTCAAGTGGCATTGTTAGTGTATGCTTTCTGTAGTTTCTTGAGTCTTATAAACAGTTCTTTTAAAATACAACAGGAAAACAGTGATGCAATTGAAATACAGCTTAGTAAGTGAATAGATCAACAAAATACTTATTATAGCAGAAAAATACAACATGATACATTCAAGCTGTATGAGATTGCTTCGTTTCTTGACTCAGACCCATGGAAGTGTTGTAACCACTGAGCTGCTGCTTCCCCCCGAGGAAAGTCATGCATTCAAATATATTGAGACAAATGTTCTTTCTTTACCTGGAGCGAGTATCTCCTCTGTGTTTCATTTAAAAGAGGTAAACAGCAGTCTGTCTGCACCGGGAGCCACAGAACATGCAACGCTGGTACAACGCAGTGCAATGGAGATGGCACTCTGCCCGTTACATCACACTCACACACCACTCTGCTCCTCCTTCAATGAACATTCTGACGCAAGCTCGCTACAAAGGAAGAGTTTCATGTTGTTGGGGCTGATGGGCTCTTCCTTTGAGCCTTTAAATACATCCACAATAAATATAAACAGGCCTGGGTCTTGTCTGCAGGTCATGGTGCGTTCTCAAGTGACCACCACTCAGATAGATGTAAGTGCTTCTAAAACTTAATATCTATGATCCATGAAAAAATAAACAATGTAAAATGATTGTGGACATACTGCATTCTTGTGTATTTATGGACCTAAAACCTGCTTTTGGGAACCTTGGCATTAGTATTTCACATTTTCTAACTTAAAATAATAAACTTTAATAAAAATTAAAACAAAAAAACGCGTTAACTAAATTTCTAATTGGCAGGAATAAAAAGAAATAAATGAAACCCTAGTCAACGCTCTGCTAATAGAGCTCGTTGTCAACACAATTTGACAGTTTAAAAATTAAAAACTGCTCTGGAGAAGGCCATATTTTTGACCTGTGATGCAACAATCTGGTGAATATTTGAACAGTGACTTGAGGCTCAGAGGAGACAAGCTCATAAACAGGATGAATGAAATTGTAGAAAAAGCTTCAGTTGTAGTCATCTGGACTCAGTTAGAAAAATTAGACGTTTCGACTCTCATCCAAGAGTCATTCTCAATAAGTCTCTTGGATGAGAGTCGAAACGTCTAATTTTTCTAACTGAGTCCAGATGACTACAACTGAAGCTTTTTCTACAATGGAACACACCTGGACGAATGAGGGATTACACCGACAGGATGAATGAAAGTTTGAATGAAGCTAAATACAACTGCAGCTATGTTACTGATGAGGGAGAACACTATAACAGGGTTAAAAGCTCAATAAAGTCAATTTTGCATAACATATGTCATAAAATTGATCATAAATGGACAAAATAATTAAACACATTATGGGTCCTGAGGGAAATTGCAGCAGACTGTTGCTCAACTTTACACTTCACTAAAAGAAACTGAATGGTGAAGAAAACTAAACACACTAAAACATATTCAAGCAGCATCTTATAATACAACAGTAATTTGATTATGGACTGTGTTAATTGTTTTTACCAAATGTTTTAACGTGTTCAAAGCAGAGGGAACAACAAAAGACATTTAAGATCAATGGCCTAGAGATGCTACGCTAACATAGGGAACAGAGCTAATTCCAGAAAGAGACACGCCTGCTAAAGCCAACTTTACTCTTTCCTATTAAGTAATTCTGTGCCCAACTTTGGATGCGATTTTGCTTTGAACTGCAGCGTTCAAACTCAAGTAAAGGACCTTTTTGCAATTTTTCAATTGGCCAAATCAGTGGATCTGTGCAACGGCCTTTTTGTTATATGAGGAATGACTCAGAACCAAGGAAAATGTAACTCAAGCGGACCTGATCCAGCGCTTCTTCAGCCTAACATTATCAGAGTCCAGCCTGAGCTCCCCAGCGTGACCCTGAGCTGAACCCCGAGCTGAACCCCGGGGGCTCCTCAACATGGATGCACAGGCCCATCTTGGCCTGATCACAGCTTCTAGTCATATAAACACGCATTTCACAGTTTGGCTGATAAGATCATAGAATCAACATTTACTCTAACACACTAGATAGATCTAGAACAATCGTATCTGGTGTCTCCTGTTTTTGACTCATTTGCATATCCAATATTCATATTTTATGTTTAAAGGTCTTAAAGGTCTTTCTTTTTTAACAAAAATAGCTTCCTTGACTCCTCTTTCAAACCATCTTTTCTCCCTGCTTAAAACCTTTACTTAAAAAAGAAAGACCTTCTTTAAACAGAAATGGAGGGCTAAGATTCAATCTTCCTGGTATCTATAATGGTATACTGAACCCCTGGAAAGGTAGAGGACCAGGACAAGGACATTTAGATGCTAATCAGGTACTCAGGGTGGTTGAGCCAGGGTCTCACAAAGACAAAGAGGATTCTAATAGCCCATTCAAATTCTGAATAGGCTAGCTCGGTAGATACAAGGGGGAGTTTCTGTTGAAACAAACAACTCTTGCTACTTCAGGAAGGCTCCGCCCAATGGGCGGGTCTTACCACAGAACAGTATTAATATCGGAGTTCTCGATCTAAATTCTTTTATTGACAATGACTCTTGGATGAGAGTCGAAACGTCTATTTTTTCTAACTGAGTCCAGATGACTACAACTGAAGCTTTTTCTACTATGGAACACGCCTGGACGAATGAGGGATTACACCGACAAATCTTCATAAACCACATTTTGGTTTAAGTGTTTACCAGAAAAGGTGTCAATGTTAAGGTTACGTTCTCACAACCTTCCGATTAACAACCGGTATTATTTCGTATTAATTAATTAATAAATATATTTGATTTAAGAATTGCCTAAACAAGGCTGGTGCCCCACATAACTCTTAAAATATGATAAAAAACCATACCCACAGTGATGAAGTGTGTCCTGTTGGAAATCTTTATCCAATTCTTTATATCGACATGAATAACACTATAGTACTTGTACTAGTAGAACACAGTAAAGAACATTTTTTTTAGGACAAATTTATTAAATTTTTGTAATTATTTTTTTTTCTTTCCAGCATTGTGGCCGTTATTTGTTTTACTTTACTGTGTAAAGCAGGGGTGGCGAACCTGTGGCTCTTTGCCTGGTTTCATGCGGCTCCTTTTCGTTCATATCAACATTTGTGTTTGTGTTGTACCAGACGGCGCTCTGCGTATGCGGAGGTGCCCGCAGGGTCCTGCCCATGTGTGCTGCACCAAAACTGGCTCGAGTGTTGGTCCAGCAGTCAGCAACACGGCTTTGAGTGCAGAGATCCATAAGATCCATACCCGACACAAACTCTTACTTACTCTTGCATTTTTTTCCCCTCGTCTCTTAACTACATAGTAAAAGAGGACTAGAGAGGAATGCTGCCAAAACCCCTGAACTAATTTGATATTGAAATAAATGAGTTGGGAGACGAGGAAAAAAATGCAAGATTAAAAGGTCATGCTGGGTTTCGATCTCACGAACCTCTGCACACTAAGCCGTGTCACTAACCGCTGGCCCAACACGCACGACGGTTACCCGCCGGAATACGAATAGTACCTGCTAATGTATGTGTGCCGCTCAACCGCACGGAAGTGGAGCTTCGGCATTCTCCGGACCACGGCTCGGCAGCCAATCAGAGCAAAGCACACAAACTTGGTCGGCCAATCAGCGCATAGCATGCAAATTTTCACTTGTAAACTCATGGCGCGGGCCGAGGCGGACTTTAATCAAACGCTTCCCAGCCCGATTTAATGATAATTTTCCCTTTTTTCTGAGATTTATTAATAAAAATGACCCCATCCTTGCACTCGAAAATGCCTGTCCACATTTCAAAATTTCCCGTCCAAAATACGGGAAGACGGCCCTCATCTAAAAGAAAACCAGCAATATTGAACTTCAACATGGTATGTAAATTATTTTTGGTTTTGGACTTTGTTGAACTGAGAGTTTGTGTGTGTGAGACACAATGTTCGTTGTTGAAAATGACTGGCTTGGGGTCTTAGTACTGTATGAGTCAATTTATGTCATTATCATGGTTGTGTGTGACATGATATTGTTAATAATAATAATTTGGCTGAGCAGAGGTGTGTGTGTAAGAGGAAGGGATGGGGTGATGTTCATGTGTGCCCATGTGTATGATGTGGCTCTTTGCGGTAAAAAATGTGGCTCTTCGTCTCTGACTGGTTGGCCACCCCCAGTGTAAAGCAAAGACGTGACGATGGCATTGAACAAAATGTGACGATGCTCCAGTACTTTTTAGTAGTGTAAAAAGGTAAAAGAGACATTCCAATGTATAAAACCATCTAGGTTAGAAGTATGATCCTCACTGTAGAAAAGGATTTAAATCAGGCTTCCCCAAAGTGTTAATGTACAAAAAGACACACCGTAGTACTTATTAATATATTGTATTAAACAAGAAAAGTATTTGGGGAAAAAAAAACATATAAAATGTATTTACACACATGAGAAGAAATTAACTACCAGAGTCAAAATGTACCAGATTACCTACGAGTGCAGTCGATTTATAGTTTGCAACGTTGGCGCGCATTGGAACTCTTATCCAGTGAAAACAGACACGTTCAATCCTACCAGTCAACCAGGAAAAACCCCTTCGGTCCTCAGTCAACCAGGAGAAAAGATGGGCGCAGCAATCCACTCCCTCAACGTCCTCACAAAGGTGAGTGCAGATCTGCAGTGGTCACGCCGTCTCTCCCCCGACTGGGTCTGATATAAAAAAGCACAGACGCAATAGCATCTTTAGCTTTAGCCTAGCTTAGCATTAGCATAGCTCCGTCAGCTACGTCCATGGCAAAATAGTACAAAACTCACCCCCTTGAACACACACAAGTCCTCCGCTGTCCTCCGGCGCAAGGGGAAGTTAACCAGGTCGATTGACGTGCAGCTCTAAGCGAGTTTAATCATTTTTAAGCGAGTTACAGTCCTCAGCAGCTCAGCGCAGCTCATCACTACATACTCCTCGTGGCTTCTCTGTGAGTCTCTCTGTGTGCACCTGTTCTGCACGTGCTCTGCGTCACGTTCATGCGTGATAGACACGAGCGCAGAAAACTTAAAACTACAAAATAAAAGCAGATATAACTTTAAAAATTTGTTAAGTTGAAATACAATGAATGAACATTTTAACCCCATGCAAAATGCATATTTTAACAAATAATATTACAAATGCCCTATGCATTGTACAATGAAATGCAAAATAAAATATCCTGATAATCAAAACATCAGGTTATTACAGTAGTAAAACAGGGAAGTCCTCAATTTCATCATACTTTTATCATGCAGTGCTGCAAAAACAATAGAAAATAATTTGTTTAGTTGTCATTTCAAATCATGTATTTGAGGAAAACTCTGCCTACATAATTGGCCCAAAAATATCGGCAAAGCTTATTGGTCGTCGGCAGCTCTGGATTATTGCATAGGCCATGAATAAACCCATAACTGTTAAACTCTAGTTGATCGTAACACCAGATGGACACCAGGAGAAAATAGTTTAGCGATTTCAAACACAAAAAAAAGTCAGAATGAACGCATAATTAAAATTGAGGCAAATGTGTTAAAATAATGCTGGCATATAAAGATGTTCAGCTGCAAATCAGAGAGCGCTGACATGTTTGAGCAACTACTATTCATTATGCGCTTAAATCAGAGCACTAGTATTGTTTTTGTATTGCTGCTGCCAACTCTCTACCTCTGCCAATACACTGCACAAAACACTAGAGTCTTTTATCACACTCCATTGACAGTGAGCCTTAGATGAGACAATCTGGACTGTTGTGTTTGGAGATAATAGCAGAGACATTTAAGCCTTTTGGGTTACATTACTTCTCCCACTAACTTGTATTTTTCACACACAATACTATTTTCCACACAATACTTGTACTTAAAAGTACACTATGTAGCCTAGCTACCTGCTTATCTCCCTGGAGATGACCGATGGTATTGCATTAAACTTATCTCCATGGAAACATGCACTATTAGGCCTTGTAGATCGTACAATCCGCTTCAAAGCAACACAGTGAAAACATGAATTTAATACCCTGTAGCAAGTTTTTTCCCCCTTGGGGTAGAATAAAACCTGTTTTGCCTTTACTTTGCTTAGGGTTAGAGTTCTGATTTAGTGAACCATTTTAACTTATCCCAAACTGTTAAGTATGTGCTGGGATCAATACAAAAAAACAAACCAATAAAAAAATATGACAGAAATTGGGACAAAGTTGGACCTTTTTTGTAGGATCTGAACTAACACAAGACCACGTAGTTAAATAAACCACTTCTATTTTGTCTCGTAAATGACATGCTGTTGTTTTCAGTCTGGTACCCTGTCATGGAATGAGACATACACCGATGCTATTCCTTAACACATTGAGAACACAATTCAACTTAGAATATTAAACGACACAGAAACGTCAGACATTTGTGTGGCATGCATGGGAGAAAACGCGGGGACTGTGTCAGCCAAGCCGTTGTAAGGAGCCTGGCTGACCCTCCTGCGTCTCACCCCCGCGTCTCACCCTGTTTTTTCCCATGCTGGTTGGTTTTATTAGATATTCTGGAATAGGTGGGTCACATTTCTCATTGGTCAGCCTCACATCAAGGCACTTGGTATTTTTCCGTAGAGATAAAGCCTGCAAGGGGGGTGCAACTCCCCCCCCCCCGGGGCAACATTCTTTGGCCCATCTTTACGACCCCTTCACAAACAAATGCTGTCACACACCCGTTCTTCTCTTAGACTAATGATGCAGATAAAATATCACTATTATGCAGATAAAATACATCACAGAAATATACTCATATATTCACATTTTATCACATTTCCCTCCTGTTTATCAAAGCATTAGTCTACTGTATCATATGCCAAACATATTATTCTTTTCAGTTTTCAACATGTCTTTCATATAGGTGTTAAAATGACACTTTTACACTTAAAAAGTGATGCACAGTTCTCAACATTGAACAAAATTCTTTTCTCTCGGCCCACAACATTTCTACAGCATTACTGTCCTAAATTTTGAGTCAGATTGGTCAATTTCTGTAATTTGACAAACAGACAATTTATCTTGTCTATAATTTTGTGCGGTGTGATGGGAAATATAGAAGTACAATCGGAAAGCCCTTAAACCCACTGCTCTCTGGTCAGTTTGACTCGTCAAGGACCTCTCTGGACACCCCAATAGAATCAAATACGTAGTATCAGGTGCTACTGGAACCAGATAGTCCTCTAACCTCTCGACCTTGACCCTGCGGTATGGTTCTGGGTGATGCTGATCTTTGTTATGACCATGGCTGGCCACAAAAGGGATACATAGGCACAACGTCCCACAAGTGTCCCCACACCACCATACGTCCTCTCTTGGTTCCTTAAGAGACCTCCTTCCGCTGCTCCATTCGGTCACACCTATGACACATATGAACTGGTACATTTCCCATCTCAATTCATAATCTCATTAACATTACATGTAGTTATGTTGTAGCAGATAAAAAACTCTCTTAGTTAGTGCAAACAACAGTGGCTGTATAATATGCCATTGTGTTTCTTCAGCTTCTGTCATGTCAATTATACATTGTACATTATACATTTCATAACCTTTCATATTGATCACTTATTTTCTTCCCTTTATTTTAGGTCTGTGTATGTTTCATTTCCCGGTAAACACAGTTGTGTATGTTGATCGATTGTCCCGATTGTCCCGATTGTCCGGCGCACAATACAGGTGTTCAGCACCCATATTATCGTCATCACTTGTGATGATGATAACTGTTGATTCTTTTTCCACAGAGTATGGTACTCTGCGCACCGTAGCCTCTGTCTCTCGTTCATCGTAGCAGAGTATCGTACTCTACCGTAGACTCTGGACAAAACTCATACAAACGAAGTCCTGCGTCTGCGATGTTATGGATCTGCCGCTGTGTTGTCCAGACATTTCTCTCACTTTCCCATGAGAGCACCCATGTTCTCGTCCTCCCCTGGTCGGTGTGAGGACGACACGGTGTGGCTCCGTCCACTGGCTGTCCACTTGGCTCCGTTTCTGTAAACACCACATCTCCAACACGTTCTGCTGTGGTGATAAACAAAGTCTTTTCGACAGTTCAGTGTATTTCAAACAGTTTTCTTGTTTACAAATTTTTTTTTTTTAGTAATTATTGATTCGGAATATTTGTTTACACGTATATCCCTCCATTTGATAAATAGCTTTGCCCATTTCTCAAACTTCTACACAATTCTACATTTAAACAAAATTCAATAATCCAGATAGTTTACAACGTTCACTAATCCAAGATGTAATCAAGGAAGAGATGGAATTGCGTCTGTCACTCCAACTCCGCAATGTCACCTCTTGACCTTTCACAGTTCAGTGGTCACATCCCTGGCTGAGCCCCCCCTTACACGGCGCTGGGCTCCCACCCTGTGTGTCTGTAATCCGACACTGCCTCTGCGATCTGTAACTTGTAAATCTGTTTTACCACCATTTGTTTCAAACTCCAAATGTTTCAAACTCTAAATGTTTCAAACTCTAAATGTTTCAAACTCTAAAAGTTTCAAACTCTAAATGTCTCAAACTCTAAATGTTTGGTCTCCACGTGTGCGCGCGTATGTATGTGTGTGTGTGTGTGTATGTATGTGTGTGTGTGTGTGTGTGTGTGTGATTCAAATACATCAAACAATAATAATTATCTCAATAATTCCCCCGTTGAGCTGGCCATAAGGGTCAGTTCACAACTTAGAATTCTTCACATAATTAATAATTTCACATCTCCTCTGTTTGTGTGGCCTGAATAAAATCACCCATCTAATGTAATATGTGCTAATCTTCTATATGTGCTTCAGGTGAGTTTCAAACTCGATCTCTCACACCTGCTCATGTGGTGCTTTACAAACATTGTGTATTAGTTTGTTCTAGCAAGTCTATATGTGTATTAACAAATCAAAACGATCCTAAACCTTCCCCTTGGTTATAAGGCACATCATTTTGTATCAACCCTTTTTCCCCCTTGTCTCTCTCTCTGTCTTCCTCTCGCAACGGAGGAAACACCCATTTCCAAATTTCTAAACCTGCTTTTTCTTTCTCTCTTTTCACTTACTCTTACCCTCACTTGTAACCTGCTTTTACTTTCTCTTTGCTGCTGATATAAGTATCAGACGCTGCATCCCCTGGGATTCCAGTTAGTTATCTTTAAAATATCCCTGTCATTCTGCTTCTAAACTCATGCATTGATTACCCATCCCCCTGTTTAGTTTTCACTATCTTCAGGTAATCTGCGGGTCTCATAAAATGTATTCTTCTCCTGCATTACGCTGCTCTACACTCCTCCAGATTCTTTGCCAGTCAATAGCCCCTTATCTCTGACTATCTTTTATGACTTGGTGTCGTTTGCCTTCAGTTAATGACCCATTCATGTCTTTCCAAGGAGGACATCGGACGTCACTATTTAACTTATTCCCTCGCTTACGTCTACATGCAATATGAGGTTTCCTCATGATAATACAAATAAATAAGTTACTGATATAACTTTTACTATCACTTTACTTACTGCCCGTTCTATGTCCAAAAACATCAGTAGTCACCCATTTACCCACATTATCACTTCCAGGCCTGTGCCTGTATTTGATCCTAAATTTAAAAACCCTTCTGTCTTTTCGTCCTGTACTTTCATCTAGTCATGCATTAAGTCAAAAAAGATAATTTTCGTCAAGTCCAAAAATAAAACAAAACAAAACGTGGGTTTGTTCTGTGCACTCAAAAAACACGATACCGTAAAAACACAACTTTTGTCTTCTATGTCGGGGACAGGAAGTGTCCTGTCTGTGATCACATTCCCCAAAAAAATGGCCATCTATGAAAATCTGAATTAATCTTCATCTCTTATCAAGTTTAATACAATCTTTATAATTGATTGTTGTCAATCAAACAAAACCCTAAATTTGTTGAAATACTAAAATTTAAAACCAGCTGAGTTTAGCTTTACTTATTTCATCAGTTCAGAGCGTCCTCTGAACTGCTTTCTCCCCATTCTCCTGTCTTGTTGACCCCCCTTATCTCCCCCTCTCTGCCACGTCATCTGAGCACCCTGGAAGTCTCCCTCCAAAATCCTCTTATGACTTTTCCTTTGTCTTTTTACAGTTTGGGGTGATAATTCTGGCATTATGTGGTCTCGGTCGTCTGAGAGAAATGCTACTTGCTTTACAGTCACGGTCAATGTCAAGCTTCTAGAGAAAATTCCTTATTAGATTCCTCCGGACATAAACGTGGTGTTTAAGATTCACCCGTGACTGCAAATTTTAGATCTCTCAGAATAACGCCTTGTGACCCTTGTATGATTAATTGTGATTCTCACTTAGTGTTAGTTAATCACTTATTAATCCTCATTCACACATTCACACTTCTCTCTTACTTACTTCGCTCGTGCACAGCGTTTACATTCACTCATATTTCCTCAGTAATATTGAACTGGGTATTTCCTCAGTAATACCTAACTGCCTTGCTTATGTGAGAAACTTATCTCGTCCATAAGCCTACAATATTTCCTCAGTAATATGAAACTGGGTATTTCCTCAGTAATACCTAACTGCCTAAAATATTTCCTCAGTAATATGAAACTGGGTATTTCCTCAGTAATACCTAACTGCCTAAAATATTTCCTCAGTAATATGAAACTGGGTATTTCCTCAGTAATACCTAACTGCGCATAAAAGCATACAATATTTTTCCAGTAAATATCAAACTAATGCATAAAAACGTTTTATGGCTAACTCTTTTTCACACACAAAATTTTGTCTGACCTTCTTCGTCGCCTGTGTTCTCCTGCTGCTTCGAAACGACGCGCTCTCCTCGCGGAGACTGAGGTGCGATGGGCGGCCACGGGAAAAGTGGACTTCTTTCAGCTGTGCACAGACTTCACCGATTCACCCGACAATCTCCGCGAAGGGCAGCTGGTCGTCCGGCTCGATAGGACCAGAAAATGTCATGGAATGAGACATACACCGATGCTATTCCTTAACACATTGAGAACACAATTCAACTTAGAATATTAAACGACACAGAAACGTCAGACATTTGTGTGGCATGCATGGGAGAAAACGCGGGGACTGTGTCAGCCAAGCCGTTGTAAGGAGCCTGGCTGACCCTCCTGCGTCTCACCCCCGCGTCTCACCCTGTTTTTTCCCATGCTGGTTGGTTTTATTAGATATTCTGGAATAGGTGGGTCACATTTCTCATTGGTCAGCCTCACATCAAGGCACTTGGTATTTTTCCGTAGAGATAAAGCCTGCAAGGGGGGTGCAACTCCCCCCCCCGGGGCAACATTCTTTGGCCCATCTTTACGACCCCTTCACAAACAAATGCTGTCACACACCCGTTCTTCTCTTAGACTAATGATGCAGATAAAATATCACTATTATGCAGATAAAATACATCACAGAAATATACTCATATATTCACATTTTATCACATACCCAAACCAGTATTGACTATCAAGCCTATTCCTGGATATCGAAAACAACTCTATTTTCTATGAAGTCAAAACTTTGGCAATAGTTTACGGAAAAGTTTTTGTTTATTTAACTTGTCATTGTCCAATCCACACCATCTTTTCCCCATGATGCACAGCATTTATCCCTCAACAGAACAACTCTATTGACGGTCTTTTTGCGTACTGCCTGTTGTCGTGTGGGTCGATGGCAGCTGTGAGCTCAAGGCTGGTTCTCTGATTGTTCTGAAGCAGAGGAGGGGAGCAGGGCGTGGGCAGCTGCCGATCGAGAGACTGCTGTTTGGAGACTACAAAAATGCTCCTCCTGGGCTCAGAGGCTGGGTCATTGGTATTCAGGAGCAGATCAACACTTGTGAGGCAGTGGATGAGCTGAAAGAACAAAAGTGCCAACAAGAGAAGTGACAGTCAAAAGGAAAGGGATGGGATCGATTTGAATGGAACCTAAACACATAAGTGAACTTTGTATTCAAGTAAGAGAGGAGTTATACTTCAGCATTGTACTTTGGGCAGAAGTCAAAAGGTCAAACCAGAAGAAACATGTCGACAGACGTATCGTACTTTTCAGACTTTAAGCCGCTTCTTATTCCCACGCTTTGAACCCTGCGGTCATTACAACGGTGCATCTAATTTATAGATTTTACTGGCTAACGGCCACCGGGGGGCATTCTAGCAGGAAGCGTAAGCCTTTGACACGCTGTAGAAGACGTCAGTGGACAGTAGAAGTACTGTGTAGGGACACATCATGTTCTCTATATTTTAAGCTTGAAAACGTGGTGTGTTTTATTACAATCAGACTCATATTCACTGAGAAATTAAGAATAAGTCTAATAAGACCCGCGGCAGCGGACCACGGACGAGCCCCCCAGTTCAAAAGACAACTGGTACGATACTTTGGCCTATTTTTTAAGGACTATTTTGTTTTTTTAAAAGGTGCACATAGAAGCATTTTGTGTATTTGAAAACGGGGAAGAAGTCTGCTTTTTTCTGACTGGATTTAACAACAGTTTGATTTCTCGGCTTGTTCCTGTTGTTGTGACGCTTCGACCAATCAGATTCCAATATTCACCATGACGTTACACCTTTTCCATATTGCTTTTGGTGAGAGCCTGTCCAGACTGATACTGTGTAGACGTTCAGAGTGATGCACATATCAGTCTGGCAGAGCCAGGTTACCCAAGGATGAGAATGACATTTTGAAGCTCCGTTCTTTGAGCCCTTTATCCGCCTTCACCCTTAAGTCGTGCAGTTTCTGATGAGTGCACATGTTTTTAAGTGGCTCTTTCATCCTCTAGGGTATTGTAAATTGTCTAATGTGTCAAAACTGTAATGTATGTTCTTCTTGTCATTGTTGTAATGATAATGAAATTTAAATCAACCTACCCAGATGAAATAAAGGTTATAATAAATATATAACAGACATTTGTGTGATGATTCAATAATTATATAAGAAAATGTAACAATGGCAGTATTTTTGTGAAAACCTTTAGGTACGACTTTCACTCACCTTGACTTTGCAGAAAAAAACATAATTTCGTAAACTAAGCACTGGTAAGTACTTGGATTAGAGAATACCATCTGGCAAAGTGATAGAAGTTCATACTATTGAAAACAAAAGTTTTATTTTCGTCAACTTTTTACTTGAACTCGTCTATCTTTTGTCTTACTTTGTCCGTCTCCTCCCCAGCGAAATCCCAGCTGACAGCCGTGTGTCAGAGGGTGGCGCTCTCTGTGGACAGGCCTGGGACTTCTGAGACAAAGTTTAGAGAAGGTCCGTCCGCAAAGCTGCGTTCAGACTGAGCAGCGCTGACGTGCCCGTGTGTCTTCTGACAGCAGCCTCAGAAGACGTGAGCCTGGTGCTCCATGGCTCCTCGCCGCTGCCTTCAGAGGAGCAGAAGTGGTGCTGGGCATACAGAGGTGGTGCTGGGCATACAGATGAGTCCGCACAGGAACACCTCGGAGAACTACATTTGTGACCATATAAACTGTCAAGAAAGATTTAGGCCTCACTCCACCATTGTATTTGGAAGATTCTGACCTCACTCTGCCTTCTTCGTTGTCTCCTGACTGCCCCGCCCTGTACCCTCCTAACTGACCCTTGGAAAATTGTAAACAAAAATGTTTTAAATTCCAGAATGGAGGCAAAAGCAAAGGGAGACCTAATGTGATTTCAAAGTAGAAACTGGGAATAATGTCACAAAATATGAAAAATCCAGATGGTTTTGTCGAAGTAAAAGCTCTCAGGTACTTGTGAGTGACGTTAGAGCTCCTTTAAATATTATATGTTACTGCATTATTTAGAGATGTATTACACATACTGTTAAGCTCAGAAACAATTAGAGAGACTAGAAAAAGCCTCCGTTCTATAATTAGGATGCTCGGAATGCATAAGGTAAGAGACAAATACTTTATCTTTGCCAGTCAATTCAAGCCACTTCTTCAATTGATTTATATCCAGAAAATCGATAAAACAAGAGCTTCTCTAAACTGTTTGTATGGATTTCTATTTGATGTAAATAATATGGAACACAGCAAAGTGTAAACAATACACTGTTATTATTCCATAGAAATCCGGATTGTGTTGCATCAGAAAATGTACAGTTAAACCAATGGAGATTTTAAAAGCTAAATACTTATTTATTCAAAAGTAAACTGATATTATAGTGTGATGAATGTATTTACCAGTAGTTGTGACCTGCAGCTTGTTGTCTGGTTCGGGGTTTTTGCTAATCCATCTCTAATGACGACAAAAATGTACAATATGCTCCGCTGTTTTGTTGTCTCGTCTTCACATTGAGATAAAGGAAAGCTGTCAAGTGCAAACTCCAGAATCAGGCTGAGTTTATTCTGTTGTCAGAGCCTATTGTACGACTGGTAATGACATAATTAATTTGACAAAGAGCGGAAACGAGAACAATAATTATTTAGTCACTTAAGCTACAATAACAAACAGTTTTATAACCGCACATCCGTCTTCACTTGTGTAAATCAGCTTAAAACAAAGGATGTGCCTGTTCCTGCGCCTCGTCACTCAGTTTTAAGGCTAAAGGAATGGGCAATGTTTTGGGTTTGGGTTTCTCTAATAAATGTTGCCATGCTCTATTCCAGCCAAATGCTTTTATTACAGTGGTGGAAGAAGTACTCAATTCTGTTACTTAAATAAAAGTACAGGCTGGGACAAAAAAATAACATATTAAGTAACACGTTTGAAAATTGTCTTAAGTAAAAATTTTGAAGTACCCATTTCAAAGTGTTTAACAGTTTAACTCTTAGTGTTAAATGTTGTGAATTTGATAAAGAATTGTGAGGTTTTTGGTCAACAATAGCAATTCCAATCTGTTTCCTAATTTTACACTGATATATTTGTTTGCTTGTAGCCGCTTGAAAAATGTAATTATGAGTGGGCTGAAAATGGCTCCTCAAATCACATGAAAAGTACTTTCTACTTTTCAGTCCAGTCCAAAAATGTGGTGAAGTAAAAGTAAAACATTTTGTAAATATTACTTGACTAAGTCATTTGAGCGCCTGGTCTGGCCCCACTTCAAATCCTTCACCTCCCCCCTGCTGGACCCCCTGCTGTACGCCTACAGAGCCAACAGGTCTGTGGACGACGCCATCAACCTGGCACTCCACTTCATCCTGCAGCATCTGGACTCCCCGGGAACCTATGCCAGGATCCTGTTTGTGGACTTCAGCTCTGCATTCAACACCATACTCCCTGCTCTGCTCCAGGACAAGGTCTCCCAGCTCAACGTACATGAAGGGGGAGCACTGACTTCCTGACGGATCAGAGGCAGTGCGTGCGGCTGGGGAAGAATGTCTCAGACACGCGGACTATCAGCACAGGAGCTCCACAGGGCTGTGTACTTTCTCCTCTGCTCTTCTCCCTGTACACAAACTGCTGCACCTCCAGCCACGACTCCGTAAAACGAATTAAGTTTGCGGACGACACCACCCTCACCGGGCTCATCTCGGACGGGGATGAGTCTATCTGCAGGAGGGAGGTGGACCGGCTGGTGTCCTGGTGCAGAGGTAACGACCTGGAGCTCAACGCCCAGAAGACAGTGGAAATGATCGTGGACTTCAGGAAAGCCACTGCCCCCCAGCCTCCCCTTACTCTCACAGACTCCACCATCACCACCGTGGACTCCTTCCGCTTCCTCTGCACCACCAACACTCAGGACCTCAAGTGGAAGCCAACCATTAGCTCTGTCAACAAGAAGGTCCAGCAGAGGATGTACTTCCTGTGGCAGCTGAGGAAAGCCAAGCTGCCAGGGCAGATGATGATCCAGTTCTACACGGCCATCATGCAGTTCTACACGGCCATCCCCACCTCCATCACCGTGTGTGACCTGCTCCATGGACAGAAAATGTTCTTTTTGTCTGTGGTCTGCGCATTTTTGTCTTCACATTTTTGTAAGACTGTAGTGTGTGCCGACATTGCATTGTGCGGAGCAGACTCTGACTCGTGTGCTTATCCAGAGAAGTCAAAACGTGTAGGATCAGAGGAAGTGGAGCAGGAGCCATCTGCAGAACTGCTGTTTGTCCCAGCGTGTGGTGACGAGGCCTGACTTCCTCTCGCCTCAGGAGCTCAGGATGTGTCCATAAAACATATCCTCATTGCACCTTCCTGTGTACGGTAACGCGCCTCATCTCCTCTGGGCGAGCTTCTATTCACTCACACGGGCTCAAAGCGGCTGAGTCAGAACGGGACTGAAGATGATGTCAGCCCTCTAAATCTTTGTGTTTCCCTTTAAACCTGATGTTTTTAACTGGAGAATGAATGTGACTTAATTCATTCAAAAGTCAATAAAGTAGTTTATCAATGAGGGTATGTAAAAAAGGTTTATCACAACTTTAATAGATTAATATTTTAAGGATGTAGTTTTGGCAATCATTCTATAAAAATCAGATATATTCGTAGAGCCCAAAATCACAACAGCAGTTACCTTGAAATAAACTGACTAGGTACATCACTGATTGGTTGCCGTGCCGGCCGCCTTCAGCTGTGTTCATACCTGGCGCTTAAATGCTCAGATGCGAGATTTGTGTGCCACCGACGCTGCAAAAAGGGGGGCCACCATAGACTTTATATGAAACGGGACGCTTTGGACGCTGCCATGTGAACTCACTATTAGACTGAAAATGAGTCCATTGTGTGTTCTCTGGATCTAATTATGGAACAAAGTGTGCTGTTACATTTTTAATGTTTGTTATGTTTTTAAGACTCTAAAAGTTGTGAAAAGTGCTTTTAAACTCATTGTGGTGAATTAATAGCATAGTTTTAAAGCCTATTCTAAATGTGTTAAATTGCAGGTATATCCTAAAGTAAAGGAGACTGTGAATCTACCAAATCTTTGGATCATCTGCTTTTTGAATAATATTATTTCCAAATCTTTTGGTCAGACGTCAGAAGAAAAAAATGAAAATTCCCCCATCTAAGAAGCACCTGATAAAAGTATAATGCTCTCCTTCAACACTTATTCTCTACTTGTTTTTCCAGCGTGTGTTCTTTAAAAAAAGATGAAGGAATTGATGTTTTCCGCTGTGTTTGTTTGACTCTGTGTTCATGTGGACCTTGAGCATTGACCCCCAGCTCGGCTCCAGGTCGAGGGCGCTCACTTCCTGCTCCCTCTCTCACTCCCTTCCTCTGTTCGCCCGAGGCTGTGAAGAAAAGAGCTGCTTTTGACCTTCTTCTTCTATTACTTTTAATAGCGGTTGGCGGCCAACTGAAAAGGTGCATTTACCGCCACCTACCGGATTGAGTGTGGACAGGAGATCATTGGAAACATAATACTAAAGCGGATGACCGTCACCTTCTGTAGCTGTACCTCTCAAAGTAAGATTTTTCCGCTATACCGTGAGAGAAAAAGATAAAGAGAAAGCTGCTTGCTTTTCCCCCTGGACACATCACTTTACAAACCTGGACTTTTTTTTTCTTCTTTGAATCGAATATTTGTTTATTTGATTTTTTAAGTGAAACAAACAGAGCCAACAACATGGTCAAAAAGTCCTTGTTTAAAATATGAAATACTGTATTTGCTCTGAAGCTTGCTAAACAATAACATTTTAGTTTGACTGAAGATCTATTCAGAAAAAAAGTTGTTAGCTCGGCTGTAAGCGCCATGTGCTGCCTCAGGAGCAGCCCTGGGTCCTACTGCAGCCTGAGTTACAGTATCTATAGCTTACTTAGACGTGACTGGTTCTCTACTAAGTGAACATATGTGCGTCAGATGCCCCGCATCACATGATATAATTAAGTCCTTAAGACGGAAATATCTGTCCATGGCAGGCAAAGAGATAATGTCTCATGATTACATATTTTACCATTTTGAAGCTTTGGTGAGTAATGAGGTTAATGGCACATATATTTCCACCAAATTAGTTTCCATCCTATGTTTCCCTTTAAACAATCTCTTTAGCTAAACATACTTCCAAAAGTGACTGTGTCACTACGATGCCCCTCTCAAATCACTTATCTTCTCAATAGTTGTCTGTAATTTCCAAGAAATTTAATCTCCCTTTTAAAGTGAATTTTGTATGATAAGAATAAGAGTTGTTCCACATGTTACTGTGAGATGTGAAGATACTTTTTGTTATATATATTTATTATATGCGTTGCAATAATGATACATTTGTAGAAATGTGGGTACAGCAGTCTTGGAAGTACAGCAACTGATCATTTCCCTATAGCTGTTTTCTCCTGGTTCATTTGCACATCTGTCCTTACAGCAGTTCAGCTCTGTGTGAGTGAAAGCGCGAGCACAGCAGGGGTTTGTTCCTTAGCCGCCTCACATCAGTTCGGGAGATGTTGTGCTAAAGTCGGAGCAGTTGTTCATTTATCTGTAGGGCCTCTCATCTGGTGCTGTCCTGCTGCTAGCCTCGCGCTCGCTAACTTGACGAGAGGTGCAGGAGGCGGACTTGGGAGAATCTGGTTGGACCGACAGGGCTTGGCCTTGAGGCACTTCTTAAAAGACACATGGTATTCACTGATATGGTTCTTCTTCATTGATAGCTTACTTTAGGTGGTATTGCAAGGTTCAGAATAAGCGGTATCGCATCGCAAAATGCGACGCAATTTCTCTCAAATGCGATGCGTTCATCAGAAAAAAGCTTTTGTATCGCAGCTTTTGCGATACAAAAATGTGTGTTCAATTGTATAACCAAAGTGCCATTGACATGACAAGTCAACTACCGCTGCTGTCTCAGATCGCAAGTCTGAAAGCGGGAGGAGCCACGTGCGGTAAAGTTGGTGTCACAGATTTGGACTTCCGAGGTCAATAGCTCCCAAACGCAAAAAGTCTTTGCAGATCATTCACAAGCCAAAATACTCATATTTACTCTGCCAAGTGAC
This sequence comes from Eucyclogobius newberryi, assembly GCF_026437365.1. NCBI lineage: Eukaryota > Metazoa > Chordata > Actinopteri > Gobiiformes > Gobiidae > Eucyclogobius > Eucyclogobius newberryi. The sequence continues at coordinate 16,966,608 of NW_027315801.1, read as the reverse complement.
TACAACCTCGTTTTTAACAATCAGATGCGTATTTTGGGCACAGCGAATTACACTGATCCGAATGTGCATAGCCAAGACGAGACGAGTGCTTAGGGACCGTCATCAAATGTGTAGCCGGAGCCGAGACGAAGTACTTACTTTGACGTCATCAAATAGTAAAACGAAAAATGGAAACGTTTTATAGCTGGAATGGAACGTCAAATAGAGCGGTACAATTTGAATAACAATAAATACTATAAAAGGGCGCTCCCGCTAGCTCTCGCTCTCTGGTCTGAGGAATAAAGTCTGGCGGTAATGCAACACTCGGATGCCAACCGCCATAAAACAACAACAACAACAACAACAACAACAACAACAACAACACCATGATGGACGCCACAGCAACCTTTATTTTTCCATCAGAAGCTTAATACATATTTTTTGTGAGTGTAAAGACAATTCATATGTAAATGAGACTCCTGCAAATGGTCATCTGATTGATGATGATATGGAAGAAAGTTTTAAATAAGGCAATCTAACTTGGTGTTAACTAATTTGTTCAACAACTAATTTTATTTGCAAGTTTTCTGTTAAAAAAAAAAATGTTAGGAGTTTTTTTAAAATATGATGTTTACATATACATTTTAAATAAATGATTGTGTTATATCAATGGAAAATATTGATTGTTAGTCACTTTCGTGTTTTGCTATGCAATTATCAAATTACTATACAAATTTGAAAAAATTTACGGATTGTTTAGCAGCACCGCTATACAAGCGAAAATCCTTAATCTGAACCCTGTATTGTGAGTGGGGCTTTATTAAGTTAGACTGTCCGCTGTTTAGGCTTTTTTGGCAATTACTTTTTAAAGCTTTTTACCATGTTATAATTTTATCCATTACAAACTTACCAGGAGTTGTATTTAGCTTAATTCACCCTTGTTTTGTGAATCATTTTTAGTAAGTTCTCTCCCCTCTGAATGTCTAAAAATACCCAGTTTCTAATTTTCCAGATGAGTGATGTCAAAGGTAGAGGTCTCTACCTGTCTCGTTCTGACCATTTCTGCTTCTGATTTCTGCCCCAAATCACCCTTCTTGCAACTGCATGCTAACATTAGAATGTCGGGGAAAGCTAGCTTTTGTTTATCATGGTAATTCCTTCAGCTGCCAGTAGATGTTGAGTTCTAACACAATTCCTGATGAGGGAATGCCTCGCAAATATGAATTATTGTATGCTTTCATTAGATACATTATTTTAGGTTCTAAAATGTCACCTGGAGACAAGCAGGTGGTGGGCACTCCAACTGAAAAGTTTCATGGGGAAACTTAAAAAAAATAAAAATAACATAGTGACAACCTCTACACAAAAGTAACTAACTCCAGCCAGATGTGCCTGAATGGAATGTAAAATAATTCCTTTTATGTCCCCGGTGTTAAATAATAGCAAAATAATAACATTCATTCATTCATTCATTCTTTCATGTTCTGCCGCTTGTTCCCTTTCAAGGTCGCGGGTGACTGGAGCCTATCCCAGTGACTTTGGGTCTTACACCCTGGACAGTGGCCAACACAGAGACTTAGACATTACAGACAGCCATTCACTCTCACATTCATTCACTCGGGCCAATTTAGAGTTGCCAATTTTGCCTAACACATGCATGTCTTTGGACGGTGGGAGGAAGCCAGAGAGCCTGGAGAGAACTCACAGTAACACGGGGAGGACATGCAGACTCCCCCCAGAGAGGCAAGAGCGCTAACCATCTTTGCCACCGTGCATCCCAATATAATAACAATTATATAAAAATCAGGGTTGTGCTCCATAAAAATAGACTTGAACAAGTCTCTTTTTATGACTGTGTGAAAAGGGCATCAGCTTATTTTGTGTACCTTTGACGCAGTTGTAAAACGCTCAGAGAATAATGGTCCAGTCAGTAAATAGTTGTTCCACTCCAGCAGTCATAAGTCAGGGTGTCCAGCGGTGCACTGTAGCCACTCTCTAAATCTGATTCTGTCAGAGTTGCCGCACGACGTCAAAGCAGTGCGCTGAGAAATAGCACCTTATAATGACTTGGTATTTGCCAAAATAAATTGGCTGGCTGTTAAATGGTGACCTTTAGCTTCCACTAATGGTGAAGAAGTGGCGCTGCACAACTTGATGCATCGCTCCGAGCCATAATGTGCCTTTAAACTTTGCGAGTATTTCTGTACAGGCAGTGCACTTCCAGAGCCCAGGGCTGTGCCAGTCGATGGGCTTGGTGGCATTTGTGCTGATGAGAGGTTGTGGGAAGAGGATGTGAACTATACTGACTTCTAAGTGCCACCTCTTGATGGATTTAAAAAGTTTACTTTTCATAACATTGATAAATATGTTTAAAACTAAAACCCTACCCTGCCTGGGACAAATGAGACAAAACGCATTATACAGAAATATAATTTAAAATCAAAAGACATGACACAGGAGTAAAGAGTTCTGTTGAGATAATTATATTGTTTGATGTATTTGTATTGCACCACACACACACGCACGCGGACACCCGACATTTAGGGCTTGAAACAAATGGTTGTAAAACAGATAGGTCTGACGAGTGTCGGATTACACTCACATAGACTGATTGATCCACATAGGGGGGGGCCCTGCCCCTTGGGGGGCTCGGCCAAGGATAGGATGTGACTTTTGTAATGTAAAGGGAAGAGGTGAGATTGCGGAGGTGAAGGACAGACGCAATTCCATCTCTCCCTTGATTTCATCTTGTAAACTACCTGGATTATTGAACTTTATTAAATACAGAAAAAGATCTGAGTTCAGTCATCATTTGAGAACAGCCACCACAGGAACCAAAAGAATCGGGAAGAGAGGAGACCAAGAGACTGGGTGATAAAAGACAAGCGAGGCCTCCTCTGGAGAACAGAGGAGAATTCTCCCAACAATTTGGTGCCGTGACCCGGATTCCTCGTGGCTGAAAGACTGAAAGGGGAAATATGGAGGTAAGTAGAAAACCTTTCATAAGTCCAGGTAGTAACTTGGTGTAAGTCAAGTGTATAAGTGTTGAATGTGTTTTAGTAGTTCCCGGTCAGAAGATACGTGTATGTACTGTACGTTCTTAGGTGTTTCAGAAGTTATACGAATAACCTAGAGTATGTGTAAAATTGTCTTGTGTGTTAAATTTTTTGTTTGTGATATTCCTGCCGTAAACTATTGAGTTAAATAAGTTTGTGATGTATTGAGTTAATGTTAAAGAAGTTTGTGATATATTGAGTTGATGTTAAAGAAGTTTGTGATATATTGAGTTGATGTTAAAGAAGTTTGTGATATATTGAGTTGATGTTAAAGGAGATATTGAATGAGTTTGTGATTTTTTGATTTTTTATGAAATATTGAACGTATGCAATATAGTTTTGGGAAACTGTAATTATTTTTTTCTGACTGCATGAGATACTAATCATTCACAAAACCCCGGAGTACACACTATACGTGACTGTAGTACATTAAGAAGACGGACTTTTGTGTTGCGGTGAGTCAAAAACGCTGACTAAAGGGAACATTTGGGATTTGAAGATTTGGAACAAGCAGAATAACAATGTTTAAGAAATTTAAAGTGAAAGATGAGCCAATTGAAGGCACATTGGGAGCCCTCATTCAAGAAATGGAGGTCGAAATACAGAAAAGATTTGCACTCAAAGAACATGAAGAAAGAACAAAAACTATAAAAAAAAATGGGTTAAGGAGAGACAAAAGGAGGGAGAATTTGCACCTAACAATGAGCCAATGCCAGATGTGAAACAATGGAATGCACTGAGAGAAGGATTAAGACTTAGAGTAGAAAAGTGTAAAACTCTTAGCGACGCAGCAACAAGTTTAGGAGATAAAAAGGCGACAACAGCTGCTCATAAACAGACCAACACTGTGAATGAGGATCTGAGGGCTTTCAATTTTTATTTTATGTTGTTTGAGTGGGCAAAGAAGAACATGCTGAAAGAAGGACGTTGGCCCTACTGTACTAAGACATCCAACACAGATAAGGGAGACCTACAGAGTAAAAATGAGATAGAAATAGGGAAAACTGTACCAACTGTAACGATCACACACACTGATGAAGACGGGAAGGATAAGGAACTATCTTCACACCTTGATATGTTAAAAAGTACCTTTGAAGCTCACAGACATATGCAACAGCGGTGGCGAGCCAGACCTCTTTACCATATGCTCCCCCTACACCAATCACACCATTAACATCACATAAGCTCATTGCATCTTACAATCGTATGGACACGCTGGGTGCAGCTCTCCAGCAAGCTGAACAAGTGCTACAACATTTGGAACAACAAGCTGCACAATCCCTTACACCCAGTTTGATAACTGAGTTGAAGAAGAGACAAAACGGAAAAAAGAGAACATCCATATACTGGGAAGAACCGACACACTATTCGCATGACTTAACAACGGGTGATGTACAGGGACGTGAAAATGCTGGAATGCAAATTCCAGAAGAGAATAATAACGAATCGTGTCCCTCCCCACTGCCATCAGACACTTGTTGTAAATTCAAATCTATGCCACATGATGAAATGTATAGAGAATACAAGCAAATGAGGAATGAACTGGATAAACTACGACATGAGACGGACGATAAACTTGATAAACTACGTCATGACAAGGCCGAGCTACGTTGTGAGAAGGACGATGAACTAAATAAACTACGGCGTGAGAAGGACGATCTACTTCACAAGTTCTATCACTCATTGATGGAAAGTATGGCGAAACAAACACAAGGCCGGGGCGGCAGAAAACAGGTGAAACCACAATCTGGAACGTTAGCGGATTATTGGGAACAACATCTCAACAGACCCCATGGAAGGTCAAACCCACACCAAATGGAGCAGAGGAGCAGTAAGACTCCCCTGCAAATACCAACAGCTGTGAGCGAGGACTCTGATGAAAGTAGTGACGACGATGACTTTACTACACAAATGCCCTTGATCACTACAACTGACAGCTCAGGAAAACCATGTAAGGTTAAATACACTCCATACACCATGAAGGACATGACACATGTGAAACTGACTTTACCTAACCCACGGAAAGGGGGCCAAAAATGTATGAATAGTTTATTGAAAACAATGACTTTGGGGGAGATGGCTTGTGGGGACATCAGAAACATTTTGAATAATTGGTTAACTCCGACAGAACTCTTTGATTTGGAAACCAGTGCAGATATGACCACGGTTCAAAACCATGAACCATTTGTTAAACATGCAAAACTATTTTGGGCTGCACTCAAAAACACATTTCCAGTGGACACAAATGCAACAGATTTGCAAAACACTAAGAGAAGATCAGGGGAAGATCCACATGACTATTACACACGAGTACTTACTATGTGGGAAGACAGTACTGGAGAAAGTCCTCTCCCATTGGCCTTACACAGACTACTCAGACAGAATATTGTGCACTCCCAACCCACTGATTTACGTAATCTGCTACTACAACAGTTTAACCCCTATAAGGGTTCCAACGAAGACTTTTACAACAATTTGATACATTTTATGTCACTGCATGATCAGAAAAAGGCTCAAGATGAGGAGAACGATGAAATGATGGCTAAGACGTTGGTAAAATTACAAATAAGTAAACTGAAACAAGATCAGAAGAAGAAGGATGAATCAACTGACAAAGTGAGTGAACAGGCAATGACTGAAGAAGTGCAGAAATTAACATTACAGATAAGTAAATTGATACAAAATCAGAAGAAGGGAAAGCAGGATGAATCAACAGACAAAGGGAGTGAACAGACAATGAGTCATCAAAGGTCAGGTAATTATAATCACGGCCCAAGAAGACCAATTCAATGCAATCAGTGTGGAGGACCAGGACATGTTGCAGAACAATGTTGGTTTTCTCCAAACAATCAGAATCAACCTCGAGGATGGCCACAACAGAACATGGGATTTAATCAACCCATGTCTCAGACAGTTCCACAGTTTGGAATACAGCCTCAATTTACACAAGCGTTCACTCAACCACAGCAGCAGATGGCACCAGCATACGCCCCACAAATGGTACCACAGAACCAGAATATGATAAAACTGCTGATGTTTTTTATATGTCTGATCTTAAAAAGAGTGTCGAGTTTTTGTCTCATAGCATTCCAGAAGTTACACAAGGAGATCCAGCCAAACAAGCAGAGATCAAGGTCGGAGACAATGTGAGGAAGAAGATGTTCAGCAGACACTGGAATGAACCACGCTGGACAGATCCTCTGAAGGTCTTGCGGGTAACACGATTCTCACGAGTGAAAGCGCACTATAGTACATAAATGACATGTTATGACTACATTACAAGGGACCTTGAAGAGTTGAGCCACACCTAGAAGATGTGAAACTAGATGTGAAACTTGTATATTTGGTAAATAGAAAACTTTGAGATGTTAGATTTAAATGTGACTGGTATCTAAACCAACAGAGGATGATCAGTATGATTTAGGCCATTTATCCGCAAGTAAGACCACACTAAACATGATAATATTGTTTCTACATTTAAGGTCCCTAGAGCTGACTTCTGGTGGTATTGTGGACAAAATACTTTATATGTCACATTGCCTTCCAAGTGCTCAGGTAAATGTGCACTTGTTTCCTTGTTGTTTTCTGTTGTGAGTCTTCCAGATATGCTGAAAATTGAGAAGAAGTGATAATGAAGACTACGACAAAGAGGATGAAGAAGACTTGAGAGTATAAATATCAGATTAGGTCCACGATATACACACCATACAATGTTGTATTCCATATTTTCACGTTTCTACATTTTTCAGGTTGATTAAAGAAGACGTGCCTTATAAACAGGGGGAAGGTTTAGTTTTTTTATTACACATATAGACTTGCTAGAAAAAACTAATACACAATGTTTGTAAAGCACCACACAAGCGGGTGTGGGAGATTGGGTTTGGAGGGAACCCGGAACTCACCTGCAAGCGCATATAGAAGATTAGTACATATTACAGTAGATGGTGTGACCTTATTCAGGCCACACCAACAGGGGGAGATGTGAAACTTGCTGCTTAATTATGTGAAGGACCCTAAGTTGTGAGCTGACCCTTATGGCCAGCTCAACAGGGGGAATTGTTGAGATAATTATATTGTTTGATGTATTTGTATTGCACCACACACAAGCACGCGGACACCCGACATTTAGGGCTTGAAACAAATGGTTGTAAAACAGATAGGTCTGACGAGTGTCGGATTACACTCACATAGACTGATTGATCCACATAGGGGGGGGGGCCCTGCCCCTTGGGGGGCTCGGCCAAGGATAGGATGTGACTTTTGTAATGTAAAGGGAAGAGGTGAGATTGCGGAGGTGAAGGACAGACGCAATTCCATCTCTCCCTTGATTTCATCTTGTAAACTACCTGGATTCTTGAACTTTATTAAATACAGAAAAAGATCTGAGTTCAGTCATCATTTGAGAACAGCCACCACAGGAACCAAAAGAATCGGGAAGAGAGGAGACCAAGAGACTGGGTGATAAAAGACAAGCGAGGCCTCCTCTGGAGAACAGAGGAGAATTCTCCCAACAGTTCCCATGTCCACACGTTCTGACACCAACCTTAAGTTATAATATTTATTTTCTTTCAGTGGGCATTAGTGCCATTCAGCCTCAAATGTCTACCACAATGTAAATAAGGAAAACAAAATATATATATAATTAAGTAAGAATCCCGAAGCGTTCCCAGGCCACAGAGAGACATGGTCATAGTCCCAGGGAGGCGTCCAGCAGCCCGAGCCAAGAATCATGGCCTCCAATTTGGAGGTGCTGATTTTCACCCCAGCCGCTTTCACAATCTGCTGCAGACTGCCCCAGTGCATGCTGGTCCTGGTTGAATGAAGCCTTCAGGACAGCATCATCTTCCTCTAAAATATACCGGTATACTCATGGGTGATATATTATTCTCCTTTATCAGCTCTGCTTGGCCTCACATCGTCTGTGTGCTGCTGGTTAGTGTTCATGTCGGGTGTGCCAGGTTTGGATGGTGGTCAGGTTCAATGGTGTGTTTTGTGACTATTGTGGGCAGTATCAGTGGGTTCTGGGAATGAGCAGCAGGATGAGGCTGAAGCTATTGATATCCGGGGTGAGAGCAGAGACTGTAAGGTGATCATAAAGCTTGCACAGGATAGTGCATCCTTTAAGGAGTGGAATTCAGTGGCATTGTCAAAGAGCCTGACTGTAGCTGTGGGAGTGATCAAGAGTGCGAGTGTCCTTAGAGATGGCTCGCTGCTGGTCGTGTGCAAGGACGCGGCTCAGCAACGGAAGGCGATTGGAACTAAACGTCTGGGTGGAAAGGACATTCTTGTGTCTGATGCTGAAAGAAACACGGTCAGAGGAGTTATCGTAGGTGTCCCTACGGCGACGTCTGTGGATGAAGTTAAGGAGAATTTGACTGGAGCTACGGTGGTGGACGCTAGGCGGTTGAAGGTGACCCAGTCTGGGGTAAGATGTGACAGCTTGTCGGTAATGGTAACACTTGAAGGGAGGTGCCTGCCTAGTAAGGTGTTCATTGGGTTCATGTGCTATAGCGTCAGGCCATATGTTCCGCCGCCCCTGCGTTGCTTTAAGTGCCAGCGCTTTGGGCATATTGCAGCTCTCTGTAGAGGGAGGCAAAGGTGTGGTAAATGTGCAGGAGATCATGAGTATGGGAAGTGTGACGTGGGTGCAAAACTGAAGTGCTGTAACTGTGGGGAAGAACATAGCTCTGCCTACGGGGGATGCAGGTTTAGCAAAAGAGCTGCTGAGGTGCAGAAAATAAAGGTCTCTCAAGGTATATCCTATGCAGATGCAGTCAAGAAAGTTTCAAGTAACGAGTTTAGAGTAAATACAGAGAGAGGAGCCAGCGCTGCTCCCAGCCAGGGCGAAATGAGAGAGGCCAGCGTGGCTCCCAAGAAGTGTGAAGGTTTCAAGAGTGGAGGTCCCAAGTGTGCAGGTTCCAGAATTAATGACAATACCCTGGTTGTGGATAGAGAGGATTTTGTACTCTTTATGGTGGATGTTGTAAACTGTGCTGCTCAGACTCAAAGCAGAACTGAAAGGATCAGGATCATTGCTAAAGCTGCAGGGAGATTCCTTGGAACAAAGGAGCTTGATTGGGCAGATATAGAAAACAGGCTAAAGGCGCTAAATGGGAGTCGGAGTGATGGGGGTCTGCTTTTGGGGAGTCAGAGTGATCAGGGTGACGAGATGGGGGTGGGGGTGGTCTCCTGTCCTCGCCCAGTCTCGTAGATGCACGGCTACCAAGCGGCGACATCAGTGGACATATTAAAGCCTATAGAATGAAGCCTGAAGAATAAAACTGTACGGTGGAAGCACCGAACGTCAAAGAAGGAGAGGAAGATGAAGAAGAGTCTCCCTGGAATAAAGCCGGTTGGTCTCTGAAACAACAACAACTATTCTAGTCACAAAGACATATCATGACCTCATGGGCTTTGTAACACCAAAGCAATGGAAGGAGTACTTTTACGGACTACGACAGAGTCTGAGGACTACGACAAAGTCTGAGGAATAAAGATAAAACAACAACAACAACAACAACAACCTTGCTCAACACCCGGTCTGGAGAGACGGGAGATGGCGGAGGAGAGTGGATCGGGGATGGAAGACGTTCTGGACGGCGTGGAGGAGCAGCCTTTTCTGCCTGCACGTGCCCGGAAACGTAAAAAGTCCCTTAGCTCGTCCGAGGGTTCTGGGAATGAGCAGCAGGATGAGGCTGAAGCTATTGATGTCCGGGGTGAGAGCAGAGACTGTAAGGTGATCATAAAGCTTGCACAGGATAGTGCATCCTTTAAGGAGTGGAATTCAGTGGCATTGTCAAAGAGCCTGACTGTAGCTGTGGGAGTGATCAAGAGTGCGAGTGTCCTTAGAGATGGCTCGTTGCTGGTCGTGTGCAAGGACGCGGCTCAGCAACGGAAGGCGATTGGAACTAAACGTCTGGGTGGAAAGGACATTCTTGTGTCTGATGCTGAAAGATACACGGTCAGAGGAGTTATCGTAGGTGTCCCTACGGCGACGTCTGTGGATGAAGTTAAGGAGAATTTGACTGGAGCTACGGTGGTGGACGCTAGGCGGTTGAAGGTGACCCAGTCTGGGGTAAGATGTGACAGCTTGTCGGTAATGGTAACACTTGAAGGGAGGTGTCTGCCTAGTAAGGTGTTCATTGGGTTCATGTGCCATGACGTTAGGCCATATGTTCCACCGCCCCTGCGTTGCTTTAAGTGCCAGCGCTTTGGGCATATTGCAGCGGTCTGTAGAGGGAGGCAAAGATGTGGTAAATGTGCAGGAGATCACGAGTATGGGAAGTGTGACGTGGGAGCAAAACTGAAGTGCTGTAACTGTGGGGAAGAACATAGCTCTGCCTACGGGGGATGCAGGTTTAGCAAAAGAGCTGCTGAGGTGCATAAAATAAAGGTCTCTCAAGGTATATCCTATGCAGATGCAGTCAAGAAAGTTTCAAGTAACGAGTTTAGAGTAAATACAGAGAGAGGAGCCAGCGCTGCTCCCAGCCAAGGCGAAATGAGAAAGGCCAGCGTGGCTCCCAAGAAGTGTGAAGGTTTCAAGAGTGGAGGTCCCATGTGTGCAGGTTCCAGAATTAATGAGAATACCCTGGTTGTGGATAGAGAGGATTTTGTACTCTTTATGGTGGATGTTGTAAACTGTGCTGCTCAGACTCAAAGCAGAACTGAAAGGATCAGAATCATTGCTAAAGCTGCAGGGAGATTCCTTGGAACAAAGGAGCTTGATTGGGCAGATATAGAAAACAGGCTAAAGGCGCTAAATGGGAGTCGGAGTGATGGGGGTCTGCTTTTGGGGAGTCAGAGTGATCAGAGTGACGAGATGGGGGTGGGGGTGGTCTCCTGTCCTCGTCCAGTCTCGTAGACGCACGGTTACCAAGCAGCGACATCAGTGGAAATATTAAAGCCTATAGAATGAAGCCTAAAGAATAAAGCTGTACGGTGGAAGCACCGAACGTCAAAGAAGGAGAGGAAGATGAAGATGAGTCTCCCTGGAATAAAGCCGGTTGTTGTTGTTGTTGTTTTATGGCGGTTGGCATCCAATTGTTGCATTACCGCCAGACTTTATTCCTCAGAGTTGGTCTCTGAAACAACAACAACTATTTTAGTCACAAAGACATATCATGACCTCATGGGCTTTGTAACACCAAAGCAATGGTAGGAGTACTTTTACGGACTACGACAAAGTGAGAGACGGGAGATGGCGGAGGAGAGTGGATCGGGGATGGAAGACGTTCTGGACGGCGTGGAGGAGCAGCCTTTTCTGCCTGCACGTGCCCGGAAACGTAAAAAGTCCCTTAGCTCGTCCGAGGGTTCTGGGAATGAGCAGCAGGATGAGGCTGAAGCTATTGATGTCCGGGGTGAGAGCAGAGACTGTTAGGTGATCATAAAGCTTGCACAGGATAGTGCATCCTTTAAGGAGTGGAATTCATTGGCATTGTCAAAGAGCCTAACTGTAGCTGTGGGAGTGATCAAGAGTGCGAGTGTCCTTAGAGATGGCTCGCTGCTGGTCGTGTGCAAGGACGCGGCTCAGCAACGGAAGGCGATTGGAACTAAACGTCTGGGTGGAAAGGACATTCTTGTGTCTAATGCTGAAAGAAACACGGTCAGAGGAGTTATCGTAGGTGTCCCTACGGCGACGTCTGTGGATGAAGTTAAGGAGAATTTGACGGGAGTTACGGTGGTGGACGCTGGGCGTTTGAAGGTGACTCGGTTTGGGGTAAGATGTGACAGCTTGTCGGTAATGGTAACACTTGAAGGGAGGTGCCTGCCTAGTAAGGTGTTCATTGGGTTCATGTGCTATAGCGTCAGGCCATATGTTCCGCCGCCCCTGCGTTGCTTTAAGTGCCAGCGCTTTGGGCATATTGCAGCTCTCTGTAGAGGGAGGCAAAGGTGTGGTAAATGTGCAGGAGATCATGAGTATGGGAAGTGTGACGTGGGTGCAAAACTGAAGTGCTGTAACTGTGGGGAAGAACATAGCTCTGCCTACGGGGGATGCAGGTTTAGCAAAAGAGCTGCTGAGGTGCAGAAAATAAAGGTCTCTCAAGGTATATCCTATGCAGATGCAGTCAAGAAAGTTTCAAGTAACGAGTTTAGAGTAAATACAGAGAGAGGAGCCAGCGCTGCTCCCAGCCAGGGCGAAATGAGAGAGGCCAGCGTGGCTCCCAAGAAGTGTGAAGGTTTCAAGAGTGGAGGTCCCAAGTGTGCAGGTTCCAGAATTAATGACAATACCCTGGTTGTGGATAGAGAGGATTTTGTACTCTTTATGGTGGATGTTGTAAACTGTGCTGCTCAGACTCAAAGCAGAACTGAAAGGATCAGGATCATTGCTAAAGCTGCAGGGAGATTCCTTGGAACAAAGGAGCTTGATTGGGCAGATATAGAAAACAGGCTAAAGGCGCTAAATGGGAGTCGGAGTGATGGGGGTCTGCTTTTGGGGAGTCAGAGTGATCAGGGTGACGAGATGGGGGTGGGGGTGGTCTCCTGTCCTCGCCCAGTCTCGTAGATGCACGGCTACCAAGCGGCGACATCAGTGGACATATTAAAGCCTATAGAATGAAGCCTGAAGAATAAAACTGTACGGTGGAAGCACCGAACGTCAAAGAAGGAGAGGAAGATGAAGAAGAGTCTCCCTGGAATAAAGCCGGTTGGTCTCTGAAACAACAACAACTATTCTAGTCACAAAGACATATCATGACCTCATGGGCTTTGTAACACCAAAGCAATGGAAGGAGTACTTTTACGGACTACGACAGAGTCTGAGGACTACGACAAAGTCTGAGGAATAAAGATAAAACAACAACAACAACAACAACAACCTTGCTCAACACCCGGTCTGGAGAGACGGGAGATGGCGGAGGAGAGTGGATCGGGGATGGAAGACGTTCTGGACGGCGTGGAGGAGCAGCCTTTTCTGCCTGCACGTGCCCGGAAACGTAAAAAGTCCCTTAGCTCGTCCGAGGGTTCTGGGAATGAGCAGCAGGATGAGGCTGAAGCTATTGATGTCCGGGGTGAGAGCAGAGACTGTAAGGTGATCATAAAGCTTGCACAGGATAGTGCATCCTTTAAGGAGTGGAATTCAGTGGCATTGTCAAAGAGCCTGACTGTAGCTGTGGGAGTGATCAAGAGTGCGAGTGTCCTTAGAGATGGCTCGCTGCTGGTCGTGTGCAAGGACGCGGCTCAGCAACTGAAGGCGATTGGAACTAAACGTCTGGGTGGAAAGGACATTCTTTTGTCTGATGCTGAAAGAAACACGGTCAGAGGAGTTATCGTAGGTGTCCCTACGGCGACGTCTGTGGATGAAGTTAAGGAGAATTTGACTGGAGCTACGGTGGTGGACGCTAGGCGGTTGAAGGTGACCCAGTCTGGGGTAAGATGTGACAGCTTGTCGGTAATGGTAACACTTGAAGGGAGGTGTCTGCCTAGTAAGGTGTTCATTGGGTTCATGTGCCATGACGTTAGGCCATATGTTCCACCGCCCCTGCGTTGCTTTAAGTGCCAGCGCTTTGGGCATATTGCAGCGGTCTGTAGAGGGAGGCAAAGATGTGGTAAATGTGCAGGAGATCACGAGTATGGGAAGTGTGACGTGGGAGCAAAACTGAAGTGCTGTAACTGTGGGGAAGAACATAGCTCTGCCTACGGGGGATGCAGGTTTAGCAAAAGAGCTGCTGAGGTGCATAAAATAAAGGTCTCTCAAGGTATATCCTATGCAGATGCAGTCAAGAAAGTTTCAAGTAACGAGTTTAGAGTAAATACAGAGAGAGGAGCCAGCGCTGCTCCCAGCCAGGGCGAAATGAGAAAGGCCAGCGTGGCTCCCAAGAAGTGTGAAGGTTTCAAGAGTGGAGGTCCCATGTGTGCAGGTTCCAGAATTAATGAGAATACCCTGGTTGTGGATAGAGAGGATTTTGTACTCTTTATGGTGGATGTTGTAAACTGTGCTGCTCAGACTCAAAGCAGAACTGAAAGGATCAGAATCATTGCTAAAGCTGCAGGGAGATTCCTTGGAACAAAGGAGCTTGATTGGGCAGATATAGAAAACAGGCTAAAGGCGCTAAATGGGAGTCGGAGTGATGGGGGTCTGCTTTTGGGGAGTCAGAGTGATCAGAGTGACGAGATGGGGGTGGGGGTGGTCTCCTGTCCTCGTCCAGTCTCGTAGACGCACGGTTACCAAGCAGCGACATCAGTGGAAATATTAAAGCCTATAGAATGAAGCCTAAAGAATAAAGCTGTACGGTGGAAGCACCGAACGTCAAAGAAGGAGAGGAAGATGAAGATGAGTCTCCCTGGAATAAAGCCGGTTGTTGTTGTTGTTGTTTTATGGCGGTTGGCATCCAATTGTTGCATTACCGCCAGACTTTATTCCTCAGAGTTGGTCTCTGAAACAACAACAACTATTTTAGTCACAAAGACATATCATGACCTCATGGGCTTTGTAACACCAAAGCAATGGTAGGAGTACTTTTACGGACTACGACAAAGTGAGAGACGGGAGATGGCGGAGGAGAGTGGATCGGGGATGGAAGACGTTCTGGACGGCGTGGAGGAGCAGCCTTTTCTGCCTGCACGTGCCCGGAAACGTAAAAAGTCCCTTAGCTCGTCCGAGGGTTCTGGGAATGAGCAGCAGGATGAGGCTGAAGCTATTGATGTCCGGGGTGAGAGCAGAGACTGTTAGGTGATCATAAAGCTTGCACAGGATAGTGCATCCTTTAAGGAGTGGAATTCAGTGGCATTGTCAAAGAGCCTAACTGTAGCTGTGGGAGTGATCAAGAGTGCGAGTGTCCTTAGAGATGGCTCGCTGCTGGTCGTGTGCAAGGACGCGGCTCAGCAACGGAAGGCGATTGGAACTAAACGTCTGGGTGGAAAGGACATTCTTGTGTCTAATGCTGAAAGAAACACGGTCAGAGGAGTTATCGTAGGTGTCCCTACGGCGACGTCTGTGGATGAAGTTAAGGAGAATTTGACGGGAGTTACGGTGGTGGACGCTGGGCGTTTGAAGGTGACTCGGTTTGGGGTAAGATGTGACAGCTTGTCGGTAATGGTAACACTTGAAGGGAGGTGCCTGCCTAGTAAGGTGTTCATTGGGTTCATGTGCTATAGCGTCAGGCCATATGTTCCGCCGCCCCTGCGTTGCTTTAAGTGCCAGCGCTTTGGGCATATTGCAGCTCTCTGTAGAGGGAGGCAAAGGTGTGGTAAATGTGCAGGAGATCACGAGTATGGGAAGTGTGACGTGGGAGCAAAACTGAAGTGCTGTAACTGTGGGGAAGAACATAGCTCTGCCTACGGGGGATGCAGGTTTAGCAAAAGAGCTGCTGAGGTGCATAAAATAAAGGTCTCTCAAGGTATATCCTATGCAGATGCAGTCAAGAAAGTTTCAAGTAACGAGTTTAGAGTAAATACAGAGAGAGGAGCCAGCGCTGCTCCCAGCCAGGGCGAAATGAGAAAGGCCAGCGTGGCTCCCAAGAAGTGTGAAGGTTTCAAGAGTGGAGGTCCCATGTGTGCAGGTTCCAGAATTAATGAGAATACCCTGGTTGTGGATAGAGAGGATTTTGTACTCTTTATGGTGGATGTTGTAAACTGTGCTGCTCAGACTCAAAGCAGAACTGAAAGGATCAGAATCATTGCTAAAGCTGCAGGGAGATTCCTTGGAACAAAGGAGCTTGATTGGGCAGATATAGAAAACAGGCTAAAGGCGCTAAATGGGAGTCGGAGTGATGGGGGTCTGCTTTTGGGGAGTCAGAGTGATCAGAGTGACGAGATGGGGGTGGGGGTGGTCTCCTGTCCTCGTCCAGTCTCGTAGACGCACGGTTACCAAGCAGCGACATCAGTGGAAATATTAAAGCCTATAGAATGAAGCCTAAAGAATAAAGCTGTACGGTGGAAGCACCGAACGTCAAAGAAGGAGAGGAAGATGAAGATGAGTCTCCCTGGAATAAAGCCGGTTGTTGTTGTTGTTGTTTTATGGCGGTTGGCATCCAATTGTTGCATTACCGCCAGACTTTATTCCTCAGAGTTGGTCTCTGAAACAACAACAACTATTTTAGTCACAAAGACATATCATGACCTCATGGGCTTTGTAACACCAAAGCAATGGTAGGAGTACTTTTACGGACTACGACAAAGTGAGAGACGGGAGATGGCGGAGGAGAGTGGATCGGGGATGGAAGACGTTCTGGACGGCGTGGAGGAGCAGCCTTTTCTGCCTGCACGTGCCCGGAAACGTAAAAAGTCCCTTAGCTCGTCCGAGGGTTCTGGGAATGAGCAGCAGGATGAGGCTGAAGCTATTGATGTCCGGGGTGAGAGCAGAGACTGTTAGGTGATCATAAAGCTTGCACAGGATAGTGCATCCTTTAAGGAGTGGAATTCATTGGCATTGTCAAAGAGCCTAACTGTAGCTGTGGGAGTGATCAAGAGTGCGAGTGTCCTTAGAGATGGCTCGCTGCTGGTCGTGTGCAAGGACGCGGCTCAGCAACGGAAGGCGATTGGAACTAAACGTCTGGGTGGAAAGGACATTCTTGTGTCTAATGCTGAAAGAAACACGGTCAGAGGAGTTATCGTAGGTGTCCCTACGGCGACGTCTGTGGATGAAGTTAAGGAGAATTTGACGGGAGTTACGGTGGTGGACGCTGGGCGTTTGAAGGTGACTCGGTTTGGGGTAAGATGTGACAGCTTGTCGGTAATGGTAACACTTGAAGGGAGGTGCCTGCCTAGTAAGGTGTTCATTGGGTTCATGTGCTATAGCGTCAGGCCATATGTTCCGCCGCCCCTGCGTTGCTTTAAGTGCCAGCGCTTTGGGCATATTGCAGCTCTCTGTAGAGGGAGGCAAAGGTGTGGTAAATGTGCAGGAGATCATGAGTATGGGAAGTGTGACGTGGGTGCAAAACTGAAGTGCTGTAACTGTGGGGAAGAACATAGCTCTGCCTACGGGGGATGCAGGTTTAGCAAAAGAGCTGCTGAGGTGCAGAAAATAAAGGTCTCTCAAGGTATATCCTATGCAGATGCAGTCAAGAAAGTTTCAAGTAACGAGTTTAGAGTAAATACAGAGAGAGGAGCCAGCGCTGCTCCCAGCCAGGGCGAAATGAGAGAGGCCAGCGTGGCTCCCAAGAAGTGTGAAGGTTTCAAGAGTGGAGGTCCCAAGTGTGCAGGTTCCAGAATTAATGACAATACCCTGGTTGTGGATAGAGAGGATTTTGTACTCTTTATGGTGGATGTTGTAAACTGTGCTGCTCAGACTCAAAGCAGAACTGAAAGGATCAGGATCATTGCTAAAGCTGCAGGGAGATTCCTTGGAACAAAGGAGCTTGATTGGGCAGATATAGAAAACAGGCTAAAGGCGCTAAATGGGAGTCGGAGTGATGGGGGTCTGCTTTTGGGGAGTCAGAGTGATCAGGGTGACGAGATGGGGGTGGGGGTGGTCTCCTGTCCTCGCCCAGTCTCGTAGATGCACGGCTACCAAGCGGCGACATCAGTGGACATATTAAAGCCTATAGAATGAAGCCTGAAGAATAAAACTGTACGGTGGAAGCACCGAACGTCAAAGAAGGAGAGGAAGATGAAGAAGAGTCTCCCTGGAATAAAGCCGGTTGGTCTCTGAAACAACAACAACTATTCTAGTCACAAAGACATATCATGACCTCATGGGCTTTGTAACACCAAAGCAATGGAAGGAGTACTTTTACGGACTACGACAGAGTCTGAGGACTACGACAAAGTCTGAGGAATAAAGATAAAACAACAACAACAACAACAACAACCTTGCTCAACACCCGGTCTGGAGAGACGGGAGATGGCGGAGGAGAGTGGATCGGGGATGGAAGACGTTCTGGACGGCGTGGAGGAGCAGCCTTTTCTGCCTGCACGTGCCCGGAAACGTAAAAAGTCCCTTAGCTCGTCCGAGGGTTCTGGGAATGAGCAGCAGGATGAGGCTGAAGCTATTGATGTCCGGGGTGAGAGCAGAGACTGTAAGGTGATCATAAAGCTTGCACAGGATAGTGCATCCTTTAAGGAGTGGAATTCAGTGGCATTGTCAAAGAGCCTGACTGTAGCTGTGGGAGTGATCAAGAGTGCGAGTGTCCTTAGAGATGGCTCGCTGCTGGTCGTGTGCAAGGACGCGGCTCAGCAACTGAAGGCGATTGGAACTAAACGTCTGGGTGGAAAGGACATTCTTTTGTCTGATGCTGAAAGAAACACGGTCAGAGGAGTTATCGTAGGTGTCCCTACGGCGACGTCTGTGGATGAAGTTAAGGAGAATTTGACTGGAGCTACGGTGGTGGACGCTAGGCGATTGAAGGTGACCCAGTCTGGGGTAAGATGTGACAGCTTGTCGGTAATGGTAACACTTGAAGGGAGGTGTCTGCCTAGTAAGGTGTTCATTGGGTTCATGTGCCATGACGTTAGGCCATATGTTCCACCGCCCCTGCGTTGCTTTAAGTGCCAGCGCTTTGGGCATATTGCAGCGGTCTGTAGAGGGAGGCAAAGATGTGGTAAATGTGCAGGAGATCACGAGTATGGGAAGTGTGACGTGGGAGCAAAACTGAAGTGCTGTAACTGTGGGGAAGAACATAGCTCTGCCTACGGGGGATGCAGGTTTAGCAAAAGAGCTGCTGAGGTGCATAAAATAAAGGTCTCTCAAGGTATATCCTATGCAGATGCAGTCAAGAAAGTTTCAAGTAACGAGTTTAGAGTAAATACAGAGAGAGGAGCCAGCGCTGCTCCCAGCCAGGGCGAAATGAGAAAGGCCAGCGTGGCTCCCAAGAAGTGTGAAGGTTTCAAGAGTGGAGGTCCCATGTGTGCAGGTTCCAGAATTAATGAGAATACCCTGGTTGTGGATAGAGAGGATTTTGTACTCTTTATGGTGGATGTTGTAAACTGTGCTGCTCAGACTCAAAGCAGAACTGAAAGGATCAGAATCATTGCTAAAGCTGCAGGGAGATTCCTTGGAACAAAGGAGCTTGATTGGGCAGATATAGAAAACAGGCTAAAGGCGCTAAATGGGAGTCGGAGTGATGGGGGTCTGCTTTTGGGGAGTCAGAGTGATCAGAGTGACGAGATGGGGGTGGGGGTGGTCTCCTGTCCTCGTCCAGTCTCGTAGACGCACGGTTACCAAGCAGCGACATCAGTGGAAATATTAAAGCCTATAGAATGAAGCCTAAAGAATAAAGCTGTACGGTGGAAGCACCGAACGTCAAAGAAGGAGAGGAAGATGAAGATGAGTCTCCCTGGAATAAAGCCGGTTGTTGTTGTTGTTGTTTTATGGCGGTTGGCATCCAATTGTTGCATTACCGCCAGACTTTATTCCTCAGAGTTGGTCTCTGAAACAACAACAACTATTTTAGTCACAAAGACATATCATGACCTCATGGGCTTTGTAACACCAAAGCAATGGTAGGAGTACTTTTACGGACTACGACAAAGTGAGAGACGGGAGATGGCGGAGGAGAGTGGATCGGGGATGGAAGACGTTCTGGACGGCGTGGAGGAGCAGCCTTTTCTGCCTGCACGTGCCCGGAAACGTAAAAAGTCCCTTAGCTCGTCCGAGGGTTCTGGGAATGAGCAGCAGGATGAGGCTGAAGCTATTGATGTCCGGGGTGAGAGCAGAGACTGTTAGGTGATCATAAAGCTTGCACAGGATAGTGCATCCTTTAAGGAGTGGAATTCAGTGGCATTGTCAAAGAGCCTAACTGTAGCTGTGGGAGTGATCAAGAGTGCGAGTGTCCTTAGAGATGGCTCGCTGCTGGTCGTGTGCAAGGACGCGGCTCAGCAACGGAAGGCGATTGGAACTAAACGTCTGGGTGGAAAGGACATTCTTGTGTCTAATGCTGAAAGAAACACGGTCAGAGGAGTTATCGTAGGTGTCCCTACGGCGACGTCTGTGGATGAAGTTAAGGAGAATTTGACGGGAGTTACGGTGGTGGACGCTGGGCGTTTGAAGGTGACTCGGTTTGGGGTAAGATGTGACAGCTTGTCGGTAATGGTAACACTTGAAGGGAGGTGCCTGCCTAGTAAGGTGTTCATTGGGTTCATGTGCTATAGCGTCAGGCCATATGTTCCGCCGCCCCTGCGTTGCTTTAAGTGCCAGCGCTTTGGGCATATTGCAGCTCTCTGTAGAGGGAGGCAAAGGTGTGGTAAATGTGCAGGAGATCATGAGTATGGGAAGTGTGACGTGGGTGCAAAACTGAAGTGCTGTAACTGTGGGGAAGAACATAGCTCTGCCTACGGGGGATGCAGGTTTAGCAAAAGAGCTGCTGAGGTGCAGAAAATAAAGGTCTCTCAAGGTATATCCTATGCAGATGCAGTCAAGAAAGTTTCAAGTAACGAGTTTAGAGTAAATACAGAGAGAGGAGCCAGCGCTGCTCCCAGCCAGGGCGAAATGAGAGAGGCCAGCGTGGCTCCCAAGAAGTGTGAAGGTTTCAAGAGTGGAGGTCCCAAGTGTGCAGGTTCCAGAATTAATGACAATACCCTGGTTGTGGATAGAGAGGATTTTGTACTCTTTATGGTGGATGTTGTAAACTGTGCTGCTCAGACTCAAAGCAGAACTGAAAGGATCAGGATCATTGCTAAAGCTGCAGGGAGATTCCTTGGAACAAAGGAGCTTGATTGGGCAGATATAGAAAACAGGCTAAAGGCGCTAAATGGGAGTCGGAGTGATGGGGGTCTGCTTTTGGGGAGTCAGAGTGATCAGGGTGACGAGATGGGGGTGGGGGTGGTCTCCTGTCCTCGCCCAGTCTCGTAGATGCACGGCTACCAAGCGGCGACATCAGTGGACATATTAAAGCCTATAGAATGAAGCCTGAAGAATAAAACTGTACGGTGGAAGCACCGAACGTCAAAGAAGGAGAGGAAGATGAAGAAGAGTCTCCCTGGAATAAAGCCGGTTGGTCTCTGAAACAACAACAACTATTCTAGTCACAAAGACATATCATGACCTCATGGGCTTTGTAACACCAAAGCAATGGAAGGAGTACTTTTACGGACTACGACAGAGTCTGAGGACTACGACAAAGTCTGAGGAATAAAGATAAAACAACAACAACAACAACAACAACCTTGCTCAACACCCGGTCTGGAGAGACGGGAGATGGCGGAGGAGAGTGGATCGGGGATGGAAGACGTTCTGGACGGCGTGGAGGAGCAGCCTTTTCTGCCTGCAGGTGCCCGGAAACGTAAAAAGTCCCTTAGCTCGTCCGAGGGTTCTGGGAATGAGCAGCAGGATGAGGCTGAAGCTATTGATGTCCGGGGTGAGAGCAGAGACTGTAAGGTGATCATAAAGCTTGCACAGGATAGTGCATCCTTTAAGGAGTGGAATTCAGTGGCATTGTCAAAGAGCCTGACTGTAGCTGTGGGAGTGATCAAGAGTGCGAGTGTCCTTAGAGATGGCTCGCTGCTGGTCGTGTGCAAGGACGCGGCTCAGCAACGGAAGGCGATTGGAACTAAACGTCTGGGTGGAAAGGACATTCTTGTGTCTGATGCTGAAAGAAACACGGTCAGAGGAGTTATCGTAGGTGTCCCTACGGCGACGTCTGTGGATGAAGTTAAGGAGAATTTGACTGGAGCTACGGTGGTGGACGCTAGGCGGTTGAAGGTGACCCAGTCTGGGGTAAGATGTGACAGCTTGTCGGTAATGGTAACACTTGAAGGGAGGTGTCTGCCTAGTAAGGTGTTCATTGGGTTCATGTGCCATGACGTTAGGCCATATGTTCCACCGCCCCTGCGTTGCTTTAAGTGCCAGCGCTTTGGGCATATTGCAGCGGTCTGTAGAGGGAGGCAAAGATGTGGTAAATGTGCAGGAGATCACGAGTATGGGAAGTGTGACGTGGGAGCAAAACTGAAGTGCTGTAACTGTGGGGAAGAACATAGCTCTGCCTACGGGGGATGCAGGTTTAGCAAAAGAGCTGCTGAGGTGCATAAAATAAAGGTCTCTCAAGGTATATCCTATGCAGATGCAGTCAAGAAAGTTTCAAGTAACGAGTTTAGAGTAAATACAGAGAGAGGAGCCAGCGCTGCTCCCAGCCAGGGTGAAATGAGAAAGGCCAGCGTGGCTCCCAAGAAGTGTGAAGGTTTCAAGAGTGGAGGTCCCATGTGTGCAGGTTCCAGAATTAATGAGAATACCCTGGTTGTGGATAGAGAGGATTTTGTACTCTTTATGGTGGATGTTGTAAACTGTGCTGCTCAGACTCAAAGCAGAACTGAAAGGATCAGAATCATTGCTAAAGCTGCAGGGAGATTCCTTGGAACAAAGGAGCTTGATTGGGCAGATATAGAAAACAGGCTAAAGGCGCTAAATGGGAGTCGGAGTGATGGGGGTCTGCTTTTGGGGAGTCAGAGTGATCAGAGTGACGAGATGGGGGTGGGGGTGGTCTCCTGTCCTCGTCCAGTCTCGTAGACGCACGGTTACCAAGCAGCGACATCAGTGGAAATATTAAAGCCTATAGAATGAAGCCTAAAGAATAAAGCTGTACGGTGGAAGCACCGAACGTCAAAGAAGGAGAGGAAGATGAAGATGAGTCTCCCTGGAATAAAGCCGGTTGTTGTTGTTGTTGTTTTATGGCGGTTGGCATCCAATTGTTGCATTACCGCCAGACTTTATTCCTCAGAGTTGGTCTCTGAAACAACAACAACTATTTTAGTCACAAAGACATATCATGACCTCATGGGCTTTGTAACACCAAAGCAATGGAAGGAGTACTTTTACGGACTACGACAAAGTGAGAGACGGGAGATGGCGGAGGAGAGTGGATCGGGGATGGAAGACGTTCTGGACGGCGTGGAGGAGCAGCCTTTTCTGCCTGCACGTGCCCGGAAACGTAAAAAGTCCCTTAGCTCGTCCGAGGGTTCTGGGAATGAGCAGCAGGATGAGGCTGAAGCTATTGATGTCCGGGGTGAGAGCAGAGACTGTTAGGTGATCATAAAGCTTGCACAGGATAGTGCATCCTTTAAGGAGTGGAATTCAGTGGCATTGTCAAAGAGCCTAACTGTAGCTGTGGGAGTGATCAAGAGTGCGAGTGTCCTTAGAGATGGCTCGCTGCTGGTCGTGTGCAAGGACGCGGCTCAGCAACGGAAGGCGATTGGAACTAAACGTCTGGGTGGAAAGGACATTCTTGTGTCTAATGCTGAAAGAAACACGGTCAGAGGAGTTATCGTAGGTGTCCCTACGGCGACGTCTGTGGATGAAGTTAAGGAGAATTTGACGGGAGTTACGGTGGTGGACGCTAGGCGTTTGAAAGTGACCCGGTTTGGGGTAAGATGTGACAGCTTGTCGGTAATGGTAACACTTGAAGGGAGGTGCCTGCCTAGTAAGGTGTTCATTGGGTACATGTGCTATAGCGTCAGGCCATATGTTCCGCCGCCCCTGCGTTGCTTTAAGTGCCAGCGCTTTGGGCATATTGCAGCGGTCTGTAGAGGGAGGCAAAGGTGTGGTAAATGTGCAGGAGATCATGAGTATGGGAAGTGTGACGTGGGTGCAAAACTGAAGTGCTGTAACTGTGGGGAAGAACATAGCTCTGCCTACGGGGATGCAGGTTTAGCAAAAGAGCTGCTGAGGTGCAGAAAATAAAGGTCTCTCAAGGTATATCCTATGCAGATGCAGTCAAGAAAGTTTCAAGTAACGAGTTTAGAGTAAATACAGAGAGAGGAGCCAGCGCTGCCCACAGCCAGGGCGAAATGAGAGAGGCCAGCGTGGCTCCCAAGAAGTGTGAAGGTTTCAAGAGTGGAGGTCCCAAGTGTGCAGGTTCCAGAATTAATGAGAATACCCTGGTTGTGGATAGAGAGGATTTTGTACTCTTTATGGTGGATGTTGTAAACTGTGCTGCTCAGACTCAAAGCAGAACTGAAAGGATCAGGATCATTGCTAAAGCTGCAGGGAGATTCCTTGGAACAAAGGAGCTTGATTGGGCAGATATAGAAAACAGGCTAAAGGCGCTAAATGGGAGTCGGAGTGATGGGGGTCTGCTTGTGGGGAGTCAGAGTGATCAGAGTGACGAGATGGGGGTGGGGGTGGTCTCCTGTCCTCGCCCAGTCTCGTAGACGCACGGCTACCAAGCGGCGACATCAGTGGACATATTAAAGCCTATAGAATGAAGCCTAAAGAATAAAGCTGTACGGTGGAAGCACCGAACGTCAAAGAAGGAGAGGAAGATGAAGATGAGTCTCCCTGGAATAAAGCCGGTCACAAAGACATATCATGACCTCATGGGCTTTGTAACACCAAAGCAATGGAAGGAGTGCTTTTACGGACTACGACAGAGTCTGAGGACTACGACAAGGTCTGAGGAGTGGAGTCTGGCGGTGGTGCAGCACTTGGATGCCAACCGCCATAAAACAACAACAACAACAACAACATCCATGGTACTACGACAAAGTCTGAGGAATAAAGTCTGGCGGTAATGCAACGCTTGCAACCAATAATATATTTCATGATGTTTATTACGCCATGTTCAGTTAAATATTTATCTTTATGCTGCTGTATTTTGGGCCATTTTAGATCCCATTTCCACCCTCCATTAAGACTCTTTCCACCCCAGTAGCAGTCGCGTTTCGGCCTGTCCTGGCGTTCCTCTGGCACTGACGACTCGAGTGTCAGATACAGTGCCACTATCAAACCATAAACAGGACGACGTGTGGCTGTGGACCGTCAGTCAAACCGCTACTGGACCAGAGGTGTGAGGACAACCATCACGAGTGTTAGAGCCGCGTGGCAGAGACACTGCGGCTGTGTGCTGGCCCGGTCACTTACGGACAGAGAGACAGACAGAAGTCTGGGACAGGCACAGGGACAGTGTTTACAGGCCGGTCACTTACGGACAGAGAGACGGACAGATGTTTGGGACAAGTGCAGGGACAGTGTTTATAAGGAGAAGGGTGTGGAAGAGAATTTGCCCGTATGAAACTGCTGTATATTTGCTAATTTATTTCTGTTTTATTGACAATATCTAGCATTTAGAGACTGATGTGTAAACAACTTTGTGTCTTAAAAAATCACTTTGAGTCGCGAAGGAAACAAACAAAAACTCTTAGATTGTTAACCAATTAGCGTAGCATTGGATTGCAGTGTTAACCTAGCGTAGCCATTTTATTGGTTTGGTTGAGTGTCAAATGAATTACCAAGAGTGTGTTTGTTTAGTTTATTATTTTTACTAAATTAATATCACATTTTCTCTGAGAACAATTGCTGTTAATGATAGTTTACTGTTGTCTTAGTAACAAACCTTGTGCAGTATCCTTGGTAATGTTATAGTCCTATTATGTTCTGTTTTATTGTTGGGCCCATAGAAATGTGTCTGTGGCTCCAAGTCCATCTTTTATTTGATTTGATGAACACTGTTTGTTCTTGTGTAATATATGAGTCATAAACAAGGTGACAGTGACTCAGTGTCACTCAGACATGCAGGCCAATTTCGTTTCCTTTGAATCACAATATAATAATGTACATAATACCTGCCAAAAATAAAAATTAATTCGCAAATTATCACTGAATCTTGAAATTTACAATCTGGCTTTAGTTTTAATATGGGTTTGTAAATCAGTCAACCTACACTTAAATTGTTTTACCTTTTTAACTACTATTATTTATTTATTTAATTTTCATTTCACTGCATTACATGTACTAATTGTTAAATGTGTCTCCACGTGTAGAGCCCAACTCTGATCACATCCTCCTCCAGGCTCCAGCTCACTTCATTTGGTAAATATGTTTCTCTTAAGCTGAACTTAGAGAAATGATTATGTAGTGAAAGTTCACCCTTCTCTACAAACTGCACTATAATCAAATCAATATGAATTAATATGACTTAGAGGCCAAGCACAAGCCTCCAAAGGCTTTTCCCTTTCATGTTGTGGACTTCAAAAACATTTGAAGGACATACTGCAGCAACATTTCAATACAAGTGAATACTAAATTTGTGTATGTTTTTCAGCTGCTAGAAGAACACATGAACACGGACAACGTAGAAGAAAGTAGAAGAAAGCTGAGTCCGTCTGACCAAAGATGGAGAGGGAGGAAGGACCTGGAGAGCAGGAGCCACAAGGTGATTTTAAAAGACAACCACTAACATTTAATGTAGGCAAAATATCTCCAGCCTCAGAGCATTTGCAAGTCATTTCTGGCCAATTTGAGTTTCTCGTCTCACTCTCCAGAGCCTCTGCATCTGTAGCACAAACGCAAACCGCCCAAGTCATCTTCTCCACTCAGGTGTTTGTGCACCAAAGAAACACATCGTAAATAATCCCTCCCGTCTCAAAGTGAGAGCTCAGCTTTCATCTTCAATTTGTCTGTGAAGTTGGTTTAATTTACTTCAAACTTTTTTCTTCTAAACGGCTCTGACCTTGTCTGTGTTTTATGTTCAAATACAGTATAAGGAACCAATGCAAATTACATAAACTACAACATTCACAGGAAACTCTGATTAAAAGTGTGTACATTAATTTTAGATTAAACTTGAACATAGACAAACATTTAAAATTAATTTGATGTAATTTAATTATCATAATGCAGATTTGATTATGCCCAAGGTTCTTTTTCCCATTGCGTTTCTTGTTGTTTTTCTTGCAGAAGGGTCTAATGACAGGGGGCACTCTATTTGTTTATTTCTTGTTAACATTCTTTAATCTGCTTTTTTTATTGACCAGTTTCATTTCTGTTCTAACTTTCTGTTCTTGAAATCAACAATTTGTGGACGCCCACCAAGGCGACAGCGGGTGTGATTTTGGGTTGTTAATTGATGATCTATTAGAGTCTGTGTCAACAAAAGTCATTGCTGTATAGAAAAATGAGTCATGGTGTAATAATAGCAAGAGTAGAAAAAGCCAGTGTTTCTCTTCCCAATATCAATAAAACTGTAATTTGATTTGAGGACATGACTAGTTTTAATTTAAAATGGTGCACACTTTGTCAGGAACAGCTCTTCACAGATGAGACAAAACTATCTTATTGTTTAACACGCACTTGTACAACTCTAATAGAACTCACCATGACTGTAAAAAAAGAATAAAGACTAGTCTCGCTCCCAGTCATTGTAACATTGAAATGTATGTTAATGTTTATTTGAGCACATTTTGATGAGGTGTACCGTTACATTGTGCACTTCTTCTCCACTCTATAGAACTATTGGTGCAAACTGTTTTCATCATCTTGCTGCACTTTGGCCAACCTGCTTGTATTTGTAAGAAATATGGCCATTTGCGTTTAACACAGAAAGTATTCAAATGTTTTATTCTGTGTGAGCTGCAATGTAAAGTTTGAACAGAGAGAGCCATGTTTAAACTTGAATTAGACAAGAATTGACACTCAAATGTGAATTTAGATTGATTTGCAGTTTATGCCTTTTAGTTTCATCCTGCATTTTCAGAAGGATCTGGACAGAAATGAAAAAGCCTGATGACTTTTTGGTCGCAGTGTGACGGATGGGCCTACACGAAGCTTAAACGCTAAACATTTCAGAAAATGTGCAGTGTATGACCAGTATACCACCAGAACGTATAAACATCAGTCGATTCTCTGTGTAAACAGAAAGTGTCGAGCGAACAGTGTGTTCCCCAGTTATGGGCTGAGGAACCGGGCGTATACTGAGCCGGATCAAACGCTGTGTGTGGGTTAACAACAAACCACATCAAGTCTACTTGTTGGGTGGATCTGAAATGAATCACATGACTTCATCCCAGTCTGTGATTGGCTGTGGCCACACTGTTGTCCTTGTAAAACCCACAAAGCAAGATTCATTCATCCAGTGGACTAATTTCTATGTGTGTGCCAAACAAGAGGGAAATATTCATTAAGGACTAGTTTGGATTGTATAATAGACAGGAATAAATGGTTGGTGCTGCGGCTGTTACAAATCACTTTTGAAAGTATGAAGTCTCAAGATTCAGCAAACATGTATTACAAAGCCTGTGCTTGTGCTGGCGAGCTGTGGGAGGGCTAAAGTCTGTAGTTTCCACAAAAAAAAAAAAGGGTGTATGTATCTTTTGTGGTTCAAATGTTGTTAAAATGCAACAGGTGTAACTCCAGAGGGTCCGTAATAATAAGTGGGGGGAAAAGGAACACAACCTATAATTCTTTATGGGAGGACAAGAATTGCCAGAAAGATTTGACTACTTTGTTTTTTGTGAAACAGAGCAGTCAACATTTGGACGGAGCCTCCATTAAGCTGTTATTCCACATTCACAACATGTTTTTTTGCTGTAATTTCCCTTGAAAAAGGTTTCTGACGGCCTCTTATCGCAGAGTGCAGCAGAGAGAAGATTTATTATAAAGCAATTTCAACTATGAAATCATCAGTGTGAATCTGGTGGAGATGTATGGTTTCTCAACTGGAGAAATGTCAAAGGAAACATTGTCGGAAACCATGAATAACTCCAATAAGTTATTTAATAAAAGTAGTTCTCAGTATGGACATGTGGAATACACCGCCTTTTAAAGGAACCATAATTTTGAATTTAAATTTCATAAACATGATCTGTGTCCCCATACACACAATAGACAAATATAGCTTTAGCTTATAACAATTTAAAAACTGATTTGTTTTGAGTTGGACATTGTACATGATGAGAAGACAATTCTACAAACAGAAAACGAGGCACAGCCCGAAAGAGTGACGTGGGGCCGCCCTCCCGTGGGCCAACCACCCGCAGGACGATCCATAAGGGGCCGGTGCAGAGAGATCTGGGCGGCAGTCGATGGCAGGGGCCTCGGCGACCAGAACTCCAGACACAGAGACTAACTCTGGGGACATGGAATGTCACCTCGCTGGGGGGGAAAGAGCCTGAGCTTGTGCGGGAGGTTGAGCGATACCGACTAGATATAGTCGGCCTCACCTCCACGCACAGTTTGGGCTCTGGAACCCATCTCCTCGAGAGGGGCTGGACGCCCCACTTCTCTGGTGTTGCCCGCGGGGAGAGGCGGCGGGCTGGTGTGGGCTTGCTTATAGCCCCTCAGCTCAGCCGCCACGTGTTGGAGTTTACCCCAGTGAACGAGAGGGTCGCGTCCCTCCGCCTTCGGGTGGGGGACAGGTCTCCGACTGTTGTGGCGGCCTACGGGCCGAACAGCAGTGCAGAGTACCCGGCCTTCTTGGAGTCCTTGAGAGGGGTACTGGACAGTGCACCGACCGGGGACTCAACGCCCACGTGGGCAATGACAGTGACACCTGGAGGGGGGTGATCGGGAAGAACGGCTTCCCCGATCTGAACCCGAGCGGTGTTCAGTTATTGGACTTCTGTGCTAGCCACGGATTGTCCATAACGAACACCTTGTTCAAGCACAAGGGTGTCCATCAGTGCACATGGCACCAGGACACCCTAGGCCGGAGGTCAATGATCGACTTTGTTGTCGTGTCATCTGACCTCCGGCCACGTGTCTTGGACACTCGGGTGAAGAGAGGGGCAGAGTTGTCAACCGATCACCACCTGGTGGTGAGTTGGATCCGCTGGCGGAGGAGGAAGCCGGACAGACTTGGCAGACCCAAGC
Source organism: Eucyclogobius newberryi (assembly GCF_026437365.1). Lineage (NCBI taxonomy): Eukaryota > Metazoa > Chordata > Actinopteri > Gobiiformes > Gobiidae > Eucyclogobius > Eucyclogobius newberryi. The sequence continues at coordinate 16,937,124 of NW_027315801.1, read as the reverse complement.
GCATTGTGAGGGTCTGTTGGGAACGTCTTGTGGAGTCCTCTGTCAGTAGGGTATTCAACTCGCACCTCCGGGAGAGCTTCTCCCATGTCCGGGGGAGGTTGGGGACATTGAGTCCGAGTGGACCATGTTCTCCGCCTCCATTGTTGATGCGGCTGCTCGGAGCTGTGGTCGCAAGGTCTCCGGTGCCTGTCGTGGCGGCAACCCCCAAACCCGGTGGTGGACACCGGAAGTAAGGGATGCCGTCAGACTGAAGAAGGAGGCCTATCAGGCCATTCTGGCTTATAGGTCTCCGGAGGTCATCGACAGGTATCGGCAGGCCAAGCGAGCCGCGGCTCGTGCTGTCGCAGAGGCAAAAACCCGGGCCTGGGAGGAGTTCGGGGAGGCCATGGAGGAGGACTATCGGTCGGCACCAAAGAAATTCTGTCAAACCGTCCAGCGCATCAGGAGGGGGAAGCAGTGTCTCACCAACACCGTTTACGGTGCGGGTGGAGGCCTGCTGACCTCGACTGGGGATGTCGTCGGACGGTGGAAGGAATACTTTGAGGATCTCCTTAATCCCTCAGTCACATCTTCCGAAGAGGAAGTACAGACCGGGGACTCGGAGGCTGGCTCATTCATCACCCAAGCTGAAGTCACTGAGGTTGTTCGCAAACTCCTCGGTGGGAGTGCTCCGGGGGTGGATGAGATCCGCCCTGAGTACCTAAAGTATCTGGATGTTGTAGGACTGTCTTGGTTGACACGTCTCTGCAACATCGCGTGGCGGTCGGGGACCGTGCCTCTGGACTGGCAGACCGGGGTAGTGGTCCCTCTGTTCAAGAAGGGGGGCCGGAGGGTGTGTTCCAACTACAGAGGGATCACACTCCTCAGCCTCCCGGGTAAGGTCTATTCCAAGGTACTGGAGAGGAGAATCCGACCGATAGTCGAACCTCGGATTCAGGAGGAGCAGACTGGTTTTCGTCCCGGTCGTGGAACACTGGACCAGCTCTATACCCTCCATCGGGTGCTCGAGGGTTCATGGGAGTTTGCCCAACCAGTCCACATGTGCTTTGTGGATCTGGAGAAGGCTTTCGACCGTGTCCCTCGGAGTGTCCTTTGGGGGGTGCTCCGGGAGTACGGGGTCCGGGCCCTTTGCTCAGGGCTGTCCGGTCCCTGTATGACCGGAGCAGGAGCTGTGTTCGCATTGCCGGCAGTAAGTCAGACCTTTTCCCAGTGCATGTTGGACTCCGCCAGGGCTGCCCTTTGTCACCGGTTCTGTTCATAATTTTTATGGACAGAATTTCTAGGCGCAGTCAGGGGTCGGAGGGTGTCCGGTTTGCGGACCGCAGGATCTCATCTCTGCTGTTTGCAGACGATGTTGTCCTGATGGCTCCATCAAACCCGGACCTGCAACATGCATTGGGACGGTTTGCAGCCGAGTGTGAAGCGGCTGGGATGAGAATCAGCACCTCCAAATCCGAGGCCATGGTTCTCGACCGGTAAAAAGTGGCTTGCCCTCTTCAGGTGGGTGGGGAGTCCTTGCCCCAAGTGGAGGAGGTCAAGTATCTCGGGGTCTTGTTCACGAGTGAGGGAAGGATGGAGCGTGAGATCGACAGGCAGATCGGTGCCGCGGCTGCAGTGATGCAGTCGCTGCATCGGACCGTTGTGGTGAAGAGGGAGCTGAGCCGAAAGGCAAAGCTCTCTATTTACCGGTCTACGTTCTACGGTCTACGTTCCTACCCTCACCTATGGTCATGAGCTTTGGGTAGTGACCGAAAGAACAAGATCGCGGATACAAGCGGTCGAAATGAGTTTCCTCCGCCGTGTGGCTGGGCGCTCCCTTAGAGATAAGGTGAGGAGCTCGGTCTCACGGGGGGAGCTCGGAGTAGAGCCGCTGCTCCTCCACGTCGAGAGGAGCCAGCTGAGGTGGCTCGGGCATCTGTTCCGGATGCCTCCTGGGCACCTGTTTCAGGCATGTCCCACCGGGAAGAGGCCCCGGGGAAGACCCAGGACACGCTGGAGAGACTATGTCTCTCGGCTGGCCTGGGAATGCCTCGGGATCCCCCCGGAGGAGTTAGAGGAAGTGTCTGGGGAGAAGGAAGTATGGGAGTCCTTACTCAGACTGCTACCCCCGCGACCCGGCCCCGGATAAAGCGGCAGAAGATGGATGGATGGATGGAAAACAAGGCTCACATGAGTCTCTTATTTAAGTTGCCAGTTTCAAAGCTTAAATCCAGTTGATTTGAAGCTAGTGATGTCAAGATGATTCGGTTTATCAATAATCGTGATTATTCAGGTTACATTATAATCGTAAGAAATAAAAAATAATCATTGTGAGAATTGTGGGAGCAACAGCGAGTCATTTCAGTTCAATCTGAACTCCTAAAAAGTCAAACTGTCTAAAGTTTTTTGGGGGGATTTTCTGGCTTTTTTTCAATCAGAAAGTTTGATTTAATAAAACTAGACCTGTGAAAGAAAGCAAAGCATTTTACTGTTGTTTGAGCAAAGTGCTAAAAGTGAAAAATAATATTTCAGTATACTGTATATAATATATACAGTATACTGAAATATTATTTTTCACTTATGGAATATATATATATATATATATATATATATATATATGTCTTATATATATTTAAGAGGACTAATAACAATAGTCAGACAATATATATGAAGAACATGTGTTTAAACGTATTAGTTGGGGTTTGATTATCATACAATTATGAAATATATCACAATACTACCTGAAAATGCTATACTCAATATTCAGCTTTTGCATATCTTCAAAAATGCGCATATATTGCCCACCTCTACTTTGGGCTAAAAAAATGGAAACTAGTGACTATAAACAACATTTTAGACGTGTTTTAAGGCACAAACACCTACGACTGCTTACATGGGTTTGTAGTTGAAGGTCACATACATAAGTCAGTTTAAGTATCTTATGTCCTGGTTTTACCCATCACCACACAGACTGGCACAGACTGGCACAGACACCTCACACTCCACACTTCATTCTGAAAGACACCACTACAAACTGCTCCTGCAGGACACCATCGCGAGCCTCCACCTGGCAGTCACACACTGGCATTAAATGGGTGATTCAGTGCCAGCCTCAGTGCCAGCCTCAGTGCCAGCCTCAGTGCCAGCCTCAGTGGACTCGCTTTCAGTGCCAGCCTCAGTGGACTCGTCTCAGTGTCAGCCTCAGTGTCAGCCTCAGTGCCAGTCTCAGTGCCAGTCTCAGTGCCAGCCTCAGTGGACTCGCCTCAGTGTCAGCCTCAGTGCCAGCCTCAGTGCCAGCCTCAGTGGACTCGCCTCAGTGTCAGCCTCAGTGCCAGCCTCAGTGTCAGCCTCAGTGCCAGCCTCAGTGCCAGTCTCAGTGGACTCGCCTCAGTGTCAGCCTCAGTGCCAGTCTCAGTGGACTCGCCTCAGTGCCAGCCTCAGTGGGCTCGGCTCGGTGCGGTGGACAGTGAATTCAAACCCGGTGGGATAAAAAACCTGGCACATCTGTCGTCAATAACTACGACGCTTCTCGTCTGGTCAAATCCAAGACTAAATGTCTTTCTGGCGGCGTGTCCAAAGCCAATCCCAGCGCTGCAGCAGTAAAACATTTCAGCGCTGCGCCATCACAGCCACTTTGTACTTGTCAGTGGTTCTGGAGCCGAGCTGAGCGTGAGCCTGAGCAGGGCCTGACAGACGGAGCCATCACTCACACGCTCCGACACCACTCCACGCCTCTAATTGGGCCCCATTGGTGACATTAATTCAGTGATTTATGTCGCTATTCAGCACTAAAGCGAAACACAATCACAGTTTCATGCAATCTCACCCAACACAGCACTGGACATTTTAATTTAAACATTTAGTGATATTACTGATAAACATGCCCCTCTTAAAGGGTCAAAAACAAGAATAATTCCTGGTTCTGTCTAGACATCGCTGCATTATCTCGAGAGCGTGACAAAACCTGGGCAGAAACCACGGCAACCAAATCAGCAGCAGATTGGCAGCAGTATCGTCACAAACGCAATACATATGTTTTTCCTGTTTGTAAAGCCAAAACATCTTACTATGTCAAAACTTTCACTAACTCTCAGGGTAATTCTGCAACATTTTGGCAAAAGGTAAAATTCTTATCGCAAAATTCTGCTCTTTCTTAACCTGTCAGGGCTTCATGCGCCACTCAAGGCGATTCTTCCAACGCTGCCTAGACAGGGAGCACACTGCCTGTTATGTCAATGAGGCCCTCTGGCCTGACAGAAACCGGAGGCATGATGGCTAATTCTTTTTTGTGAGGGGGGGACGGTTTACTGTAATGTACTGTTCTGTGTGTGCTAAAATTACTGTAAACTTTTTTTGGTTGCATATTTGTGTGCTGTTTTATGTTTGACTACAAAAGTTTACAAAAGTAGGCCTACAGTTATTTTGCAAAAGGAGAAATGGCACATTTTCCACATTGTCATTCATATGGTGTGTTCTGTTTCTATAATTGTGTTTTCAGCTTTGCACCGAAGTGTGCTGTAAATGCTTGGTAGTGTGCGGACAAATTCTTAGTTGTGTGTACTCAATGAATTGTATATGTGTGTCATTTGAAAAAAATGGCTGTGTGTACCAAATGAAGACTCAAGTTCCATTTTGTGAACAGGTAAGAGATTTGATGGCAAAGAGTCATCTTGCAAAGGGAGTGTCAGGTTTAGCATTTTGTGTGTGAGGTTTTCAGATCTATGTGTTCAGTTTGAAAAATCCGTTATTATTTTGAGAAACGGGTGTTAACAATTGTGAAAAACTGTATTAGTGTGACGGATCGCATCTCTCGTCTCCCGTAGATTTCCGTCTCGAACAGTCTTTCTCCGTCTTCCTTTTGTCCCGTACACTGAGGGAACTATATTATGATAGATCAATGCGCTTAGACACGCGGAAACATGCTGCTCATGGGGACGAGCCGCACGCGGCTGCAGGTGAGCAGTAGGTGCGCTTTATGATTGATTTATGACTGACTAATCGGCAGTCCACGCCACAAGGAAATGAGACTCAGATTTGGGCCAAAAAAATCGTCCATTCAACCTTTAAGCCCTTTACACAGTATGAAGTATTAAATATGTTGCTCTCTATTGATCAACAGCTGACACCATCGATAATAAAACTAATTGTAAATTGTTTAACTTTTTCACAATTCACACGGAAAGTATCCCATTACTATGGAAAACTGCTTTTGTTCTCCCTTTGCACATAAAGCTGGAAGCTAGAAAAATTATTTGAATAATTTTGTCCAATCTAAAAACTATTCTGCCAAGCAAAACTCTTGGAGAAGCTAATAAGTAACCAGGACAAAATATTCATGCAGTGTTTCTCTCTCTCGTTCTCTTTCTCTCTCCTTTCATTCTTTTTTTTCCAGGTATAGCGTAAAAAACACATACTTTGAAGACGTACAACTACAGAAGACGTACAACTACAGTAGGTGGCGGTAAACCGCCATTAAAAGTAGCACTACAACAAGTAACAGGTTACATGCTTTCTTAATCGGGATTTAGACAAGGGCTATCACAGCTGCGACCAAAGTTATAAGTTATATGCAATTGTATTGGACAGAGATGAAGAATGTTCAAAGGTTGTCAGTTACAGTAATGAATACAAATTTGAAATATGTTTTGGAAAACAACCAGAGACAAAAGTAAACGTACTGTACTTTAGTGCATTTGTAGGTACCTGTAATCATGTTTACGTTGATACCTTTTATTTCAGTAAGTATCTATACTTTTTACTCCACTTTTTAAAAAACTGGACTGAAAAGTAAAGCGTGTTTATTTATTATTTGACACTGCTGAAAAGGTTGAGGTTTTGCTTTTGGGAACATCGTGCCTTAACATTTTGAACAAACAAAAATGTGACTTAATACTGAATAATTAAGACATTATTTAAGCTGCTTCTGTTGAACAAAGTTCATCACATATTTTTAAAGGGGGAGGTTTTGATGCTTTAGTAGCCCTCACAATCTGTTAAAATACTTTGACATTCTGGAAATGCATTTTTAAAATGCTTTCATTTCATTAACACTTTCATGTATTTTATGTCATTTTTGGTTCTGTGATTTACATGTACTTTAAGTCCTCTTTTTGTAACTTTTTGTTTTAACTTTCACCAAAACCAAAAGGGATTTAACATATGTTGATACTCCTACTCTAAAATAAATATTCAAACTTTAGCTAGATAAGACCAGACAAAAAATAAAATAAAAAAATGAAGCATTCATGGAGGCTTATTGAAAGATGTAACCGCAATAAACCAGTAATTGCCCTGGCAATGGCCCAAGATTTTCATCACTCCTAAACCTATGAATAGATCTTACAGATGTGAACTCTGCAGCTGCTCCATGAGTCCCTGACATGACCTGTAGAACCAAGAAACCTCTATTAGATTGATTGGATAAAGGGACATGACTGGCCCACGGTGCTCTCTGTATGTATATTGTGTTGTGTATTGTAATAAAATAAACTACAAGGCATTTCATGAAAAATTCTCCATAAAGTTTAATTTTGAGGAGGTTATTAACATGATCTATGAAAAGCTAATGCATCAGAAACACCTCATTTGTTTAATACTTGTTTAACATTCTGCTGGCATTAATTTAATTTTGAAGTATATTTTGTAACAAGGATTATACACAGTGATTCATGCAATTCTTGGACTGTCAGGTTAACTTCGTAATATGATCCAAAAGACAGTCTTCCAACAGAAACTTTAGCAGGATATAAGCTACAGTAACCCAGCAGTTCTCAGGTAAGGAATATTCAAGTTTACACAATACACACGTAAGTTGTGTATTCATTAAAAAGTTTAATCTTGTCTCTGTCGATCTTTCAGTCGCATTAAATGCATGTTATCTTCCCGGTTCTTTTTCTTTTTCTTGGCCAATCACAGTCCGCCAAGTGTGACGTCATCAGCGAGGTGCAGAACCCCCGACATTTTTTGCAGCCCGGACACAAAAAATTTACCTACACCTGTGCTGCGTCCGAATGTCCACACTCGTCCCCTGACCCCTCATTCACTACATAGTCCTGCACTATTTAGCAGACATATAGTGCACTCAATCACAGAGCGAGTCGGACAGTGATCTCATTGCTTTTTCCTCGATGCAGGTTAAGTGACTCTGGGGTCCGAGTGACAAAAAGTCTGCAAAACTCTGATAAAAATAAATTTATGTTAAAAATATTGGTTTGGCACGCGTACGCTCATATTTATGGACTAATAATCACCATACAAGTCATGGATCTAACATTTAACAACAAACGGACTGGATTGTTCAACTGACTCAAGCTAAGGTAAGCGGCTAACGCAAGCTGCTTTGCAGCATAATGGTTTATTTAAGATACTCTCTAGTCACAGTGCATTTAAACAGCTCTTCTGTGTCTGTTGTGTCCAGTTAAAGACAGTTTCACAATGCTTTGTTGTCTATATTGATTGTAGTGATCATCACTGCACACTACACCACTACGAAAAGGCGTGAGCCCTGAATGGTCCCCTATATTGGGAATAGTGAGGACATTTGGACGCAGCCCTGCTTTAAAATTGCATTCAAACATTGCATGACGTGTCACCATGGCAATCATACACATGATGACATCACAGCAACTTCAAAGCCCTTTGTGGACAACACAGTTCACAAAGGGCCAACTTGGATGCCAACCGCCATAAAACAACAACAACAACAACAACTTGACATGCCTTGTGAGGAATAAAGTCTGGCGGTAATGCAACACTTGGATGCCAACCGCCATAAAACAACAACAACAACAACAACAACAACTTTGACAAAGGCATCTCATGACCTCTTGGGCTTTGTCAAAGCACTGGAAGTCAAAGCACTGGAAGAACAACTTTTAGGACTACGACAAAGTCTGGGGAATAAAGTCTGGCGGTAATGCAACACTCGGATGCCAACCGCCATAAAACAACAACAACAACAACAACAACTTTTAATGGCAGTTGGCAGCCAACTGAAAAGTCTAAAGTCTAAGACGTACAACTACAGCGGGAAAGTCTGGCGGCAATGTAACACTTGGATACCAGCCGCCATAAAACAACTACAGCGGGTGAAGAATAAGAAAAAGGGAGAATAAAAAAAAAGGGAGAATAAAGTCTAAAGAATAAAGTCTAAAGACGTACAACTGCTCTAAATGCACCTTTGCAGTTGGCTGCCAGCCACCATAAAAAGCAACAACAACAACAACAACAACAAGACGTACAACTACAATAGGTGGCGGTTATGTAACACTTGGATACCAACCGCCATAAAACACCAAAGAAGAAGAAAAGAGAAGAGCGAAACAGCGAAAGAGAAAGAGAAGGAGAGACAGAGACAGAGAGCGATTCATTACTGGAGCTGAGACTCGAGTAACAACACACACAAACTGCAACATTTTCTGATATGTTAAAAAGTAAAGAAAACACAAATATGAAGAGATCCCACACGTATACTCCAGTCAGCCGTTCATCATTTAAGAACAACACGCCTCCTACAGACAACTGTGTCAGACCTATATTTAGCTGCAGGTCCCCTCTGCCCTGGCTGAGGTATAAAGCCATCCAAATCAGGACGTGGCTTGGAGAATTTTGGGCCAATTTGAAAAGAAATTTGAGCAAAAGATGCATCATGGAGGTTGTCTTGATTACTCTTTTTTTTGGATTCCAAATATTGGTATTAATCGCTATTGCGTTTGCATTATTGGGCCTTCTCCATTTGTAGGGTATTTATCTTGTTTCCTTATCACACAGTTGCACCAATGTTATATATATTCTCTGGGACTAGCCATTACACTGTGGACAACACGTGTAGGATTTGAGGTAGCCAACGTTCATATCTATTTTTTAAAACGGGCACCATCTGAAGCTTGTTCAGCAAAAGATGAATACCTACTCAGCCTCATTTTCTGAAAGGGGAGTCCTCGATTCGTTGACTGTCAATTACAACAATCGATAAAATGCAATAAAATTTACATTCAATAAAATGTCTATAAACCAGAATGAGCATGTTTGGCTTAATAAACAAAACAGATCAAACAATGAATACACATGTGTTTACACAGGCTGTGCCTGGGCTCAACTTAGATAAAAAGATAAGGAAGTTTTGACCAATTCTAGTGAATTTTGCCACAATTTTCTCTCAGAGCTGTATTTGGCACTGATTCTTGTGAAGGGTCCAATGTCCATTGACTTGAATTCTGTACTGATGAAAATGTCAGCTTCAGCCATTGCTGTAAAGCCGAGTTTAGGAGACAATGAGAGGCCCCTGGGGTCTTCGACCTGGTCGGTCTTGGTAGATGTTCAGATCAAGAAGCCGAAGACAAGAGCGAGAGCTGAGGCTTGTTGGTCTTTATATCTGACCTCAGAGGTGTGGCCTAGAGTGAGAGTGACTTTAACTCAGAATCAGAAGGTTTATTGTCAATAAACAAAATTCATAAACTCTCAGTCAAACATTCCTAATTTGGACAAATAACAAAATACTACAACAATGTCAATCAAACAATGAGCACACATTAGTAGGTAATGAAGAAGTGCATTAAATATGACATAAACACACATTTATTAAACTAAACTAAAACATGATTTTGTTACATTTTTAGATTGCACAGTTAGTATTAAGTCAAATTAGATGTGAGATAGTCATTAAGGGGGTGCTTTGACGGGCGTATAAGCTTCAATGCCTCAAAATGGTTCGCCGCAAATAAGTTCAGAATTTTGAACTTTTCTGCGGCGCGGCGGGACAGAAGCCAGATGACTCTCCAGTGATGTACGTACACATATCCCCGGAGAAGAACCGGCACCACAACAATGGCAGACGATAAACTATAGTGCGGTGTGTCAACACAAGGAGCTTTATGTCGTGTCTTTGGTGGAATACAAGAAGGACGAGCCTGGAGGAGGATCAGAGGAGACTGGACTGTGGGGTAAGTTATTACAGCTTTGAGACAATTAAAATCTATGTGTTGATAGTTGATACGGCCAAAATGATTTGCGCTGGTTTGTGTTTGACATGTGCAGAAGAGTATGGACCCATGAAGGGACCAGAAGACAGAGGACATCTGCAGAAGAGTATGGACCCATGAAGGGGCCAGAAGACAGAGGACATCTGCAGAAGAGTAGGGACACACGAAGGGGCCAGAAGACAGAGGACATGTGCAGAAGAGTAGGGACGCATGGAGGGGCCAGAAGAAGCAGCAGCAGGGCTGTCAGAAGGGTTAGTTGTTGTTGTTCTGCTCAACTAGCAGAGAGGTGGGCTACGAGCTAATGCTAACAAGAGATCTCATCCACTTTGAAATGAGACTTCAAAAATACTTTGATGCATTTGAGATCACATTACGTAGATACAAAACTTAAATTACTGACTCGAACAGTGAAATGAGTGACTACAATCTAATGTCAGGACTATTTAATTGTCGCACAGCCTCAAAGAAATGTTTACACAATCAGCTGTGCTCTAGAATCTATAGTGCTCTAGAATCTATAGTGCTCAGCTCATTGTGCTTCTAGTGAGTGTGTGAAGTAATCAAAGAGCTGATGAAACTGGAAAATGATATTGGCAACATATGTATGCCTCATTTAATATGCTGTATTATAATAGTAAAAGTTTGAATAATATTGCAGTAAATGTACTGGGCTAAAACTGCTGTACAATGTTCTTTTTGAAGATCTGGATTTGCCTTCAGCCCTCCCTGTTGCCCTGCTCCTGCTGCTCCTGCTGCTCCTGCTGCTCCTGCTGCACCCACAGGTGTGTAAAAGCATTTGGTTGGATTACAATTTGTTTTTTAACCTGGGCCATCTAAATTGCAAGATGTGTTTTTTTGTAGGCCCACAAGGAAAAAAAGTTTTTTAGTTCCGCATTACTTCCTGAATACTGGTATTTCTCCTCCCACTTTTGTGACGTCATCGCCGTGAGGCTTTGGCGTCGGGAGCGCGCACGTCACCTCAGCTTTCTCAAACACTCTGTGGGTTCATTAATAAATAGATAATATAAATAAACAATAAAATTAAATAAAATGCGCAGCACGTCTCACTCATATTCACGAGAAATGGGTCATGTGCCCAGTCCGCAGGCGCACCACAATCCCCCGGTCCAAAAGACAACCGTTACGTCGCATCATGTACTATATATTCACGTTTAAAATATCCCACGTTACACCGTGGGCACATCACGGCGCGGCCAGCTATGTACAATCTTCCCAAATTTCAGGGCAGCTTCCATTCTGGAGAACCTATCTATAGCCCGAAAGTACGGTAATTCTAGTCGCGCTACACTCACTGTTATATCGCTAAGCGACCAGCGCAAGCGCCGCACAAAAAAGCCACGCCATTCAATTCAAACTGCCTGTCAAACCGGCTTACTCCTGCATGCGCGTATCAGGAGTTGCAGCACCGTTCCAGTCCGTCCAGCCCCACAGACTGTTTCTTAACTGTCCCTCTCCCCGGAATCTGCCCGCTCCGAGTCCCTCTGGTTGTTTTCATGGGCCAAATCTGTTCCTCTAAGGCCATCTTGCCTCAGAGTTCATTCCACACTGCGTGACCTGGCTAGCTTCGCCCCCTCCCCTCTCGACTCATTTGTTTGGCGACTACGTCGGCCCCACCTCACTTCCGGTCCCGCCTCCTCCGCGAGCGGAATGGTATTTAATTTTTCCATGACAAATCATTCCGTCTCCGACTCCCGGCGCTTTTACATGGACGCTCCGCCTCCTCTGGTTGGGGGGTATTAAAACTCTATTATAATCTAAGGCCTGCCGGCACCTGCCGTCTACCGGCACTCTCAGCCCACGTTCTGCCGTCTACCGGCACTCTCAGCCCACGTTCTGCCGTCTACCGGCACTCTCAGCCCACGTTCTGCCGTCTACCGGCTCTCTCAGCCCACGTTCTGCCGTCTACCGGCTCTCTCAGCCCACGTTCTGCCGTCTACCGGCTCTCTCAGCCCACGTTCTGCCGTCTACCGGCTCTCTCAGTCCACGTTCTGCCGTCTACCGGCTCTCTCAGCCCACGTTCTGCCGTCTACCGGCTCTCTCAGCCCACGTTCTGCCGGCGCTTCCAGGTCTACGCGCTGCCGCCTGCTGTCGCTCTCTTGTCCACGCTCTGCCGCCTGCCGGCGCTCTCCTGTCCACACTCTGCCGCCTGCCGGCGCGCTCCTGTCCACGTTCTGCCGCCTGCCGGCGCGCTCCTGTCCACGCTCTGCCGCCTGCCGGCGCGCTCCTGTCCACGCTCTGCCGCCTGCCGGCGCGCTCCTGTCCACGGTCTGCCGCCTGCCGGCGCTCTCTCGTCTACACTCTGCCGCCTGCCGGCGCTCTCTCGTCCACGCTCTGCCGCCTGCCGGCGCTTCCAGGTCTATGCTCTGCCGCCTGCCGGCGCTCTCCTGTCACCGCTCTGCCGCCTGCCGGCGCGCTCCTGTCACCGCTCTGCCGCCTGCCGGCGCGCTCCTGTCCACGCTCTGCCGCCTGCCGGCGCGCTCCTGTCCACGCTCTGCCGCCTGCCGGCGCGCTCCTGTCCACGCTCTGCCGCCTGCCGGCGCGCTCCTGTCCACGCTCTGCCGCCTGGCGGCGCTTCCAGGTCTACGCTCTGCCGCCTGCCGGCGCTTCCAGGTCTACGCTCTGCCGCCTGCCGGCGCTTCCAGGTCTACGCTCTGCCGGCGCTTCCAGGTCTACGCTCTGCCGCCTGCCGGCGCTCTCTCGTCTACGCTCTGCCGCCTGCCGGCGCTCTCTCTTCCACGCTCTGCCGCCTGCCGGCGCTTCCAGGTCTACGCTCTGCCGCCTGCCGGCGCTCTCGTCCACGCTCTGCCGCCTGCCGACGCTCTCCTGTCCACGCTCTGCCGCCTGCCGGCGCTCTCCTGTCCACGCTCTCCCGCCTGCCGGCGCTCTCCTGTCCACGCTCTGCCGCCTGCCGGCGCTCTCCTGTCCACGCTCTGCCGCCTGCCGGCGCTCTCCTGTCCACGCTCTGCCGCCTGCCGGCGCTCTCCTGTCCGCTCCGCCGTCTGCCCCGGCGCACTGCCTGCACACTCCGCCGTCTGCCCCGGTGCACTGCCTGCACGCTCCGCCGTCTGCCCCGGCGCACTGCCTGCACGCTCCGCCGTCTGCCCCGGCGCACTGCTTGCACGCTCCGCCGTCTGCCCCGGCGCACTGCTTGCACGCTCCGCCGTCTGCCCCGGCGCACTGCGTGCACGCTCCGCCGTCTGCTCCGGCGCACTGCGTGCACGCTCCGCCGTCCGCCCCGGCGCACTGCGCGCTCGCAACTGCGGCACGCTCCGCCGTCCGCCCCGGCGCACTGCGCGCTCGCAACTGCGGCACGCTCCGCCGTCCGCCCCGGCGCACTGCGCGCTCGCAACTGCGGCACGCTCCGCCGTCTGCCCCGGCGCACTGCGTGCATGCTCTGTCGTTCGCCGGCGCTTCCAGGTCTACATTCTGCCGTTCTTTCCAGGTTTCCGTTCTGCCGGCGCTTCCAGGTCTACGTTCTGCTGTCCTGCCGGCGTTTCCAGGTCCACGTTTTGCCGGCGCTTTCAGGTTTACGTTCTGCCGTCTGCCGGCGCTATCCTGTCCACGCTCTGCCGTCTGCCGGCGCTATCCTGTCCACGCTCCGCCGTCTGCCAACACCTCCACTTTCTGTCGTCTGCCGCTTCCTTTGTTTTTGGGGGGTATTAGAAGTCTATCATGTAACTTTCAAATCCCTAAAGGCAAAACCCCTGCATCTCATAGCCGCACACGTGGCTCATTCTGCCTCTTAGAGCTTCGGCTAAACTCGCAATCGGGTCAAACTACGGCGGACCTCATCCCCGGTGCTCCTGACTCCAGGAGGCCAGCCCATGACTGCAGCACCCTGGTTTCGGAAATTTCAGAGGTTAACATCGATCCCATGCAATCTGCCCTCTCGTCTTCACACCGGGCACTGGTTTAGAATAGGAGCCGCTACATCCGCAGCCACTCAGGGCATATCCTCCACAGCCCTCTAACAACTCGGGCCCTTCTGCTCGTATGTTCGTTCCTACCTGCCTCCGATCTTGGTTGCTCAACGCCCCTCGCATCTCTAGTAAGTCTCGTCTTGCTACAAATACTGGTGGTGGTTCATATCCCTCATTACCTGTTCCTTAGCGGCATCCTCTAGCTCTCCCCGTGTCTACGTCATTTCTTATCTACTCCCAGGTGCTTCATATTCCTGTCCCCGGTCCTTCACCACATCTCCGTGAATAGAGGCCTCCATTTCAGACGCTTATAGTTTTCAGGGCTTTGCCCCCTACTCTCCCCGTCACTACGCATCCGCCCCTCTCGGGCCACCACGTGATCAATGGCGGCCTCGTGGCCTGACCAGTCTACTCTATATTAAGTATCTGCTGTTACGTTCTTTCTGAGTATCAGTAATAATCTTGGCACACAGCTGCTCAGACCCCGGGTTTTTGGGGGGAGACATCTAATACAAATAGATCATGGAGCGCCCATGATTGCAACGTCTTCCGCCGGGGTCTGAGCGCCAAATAACTCTCGAATAAAGCTTGCTCAACAGTCCATTCTCATGGTCTCTTTGTCTCTCCAGGGTGAAATGAAGCCTGCATAAATTCAGCCTGGAAGACCTAACTCCATCCATCTACGTCAAGGCCACCATGGAAGGACCCCTCTCCCCAGCGCCATCATCGCACTCAAGCGGGCGCCCGCCTGTCCGTCTGTGAGAGTCAGATCCCTCACTTCACCATGGACTCTCCCAGGTTTCTGCGCTTATCCCAAAGAGGTTATGCAGTTTTTCCTGGCCAAAGAAGGAGGGTGAAAGGTCAGGGGGCGTCTGTACCATGGCCCTCGCACCTGCTCCTCATCCCCAATCAACGCTTTCAAGTAACTCCTCCCCGCTCCAATCGGCACCAGGCGGTCACATTTAAGCCCTCAGGCTGATGGCTCGGCCGCTCAAACCGTACTGCGACCCACCGCCTCCCCTGCTCCTCCTCTGCATTCCCCTCATCCTCTATCTCCTCTTAACATCTACCACCACCAGTCTCCAGGCTCCGGGGTGAGACATCTAATACAAATAGATCATGGAGCGCCCATGATTGCAACGTCTTCCGCCGGGGTCTGAGCGCCAAATAACTCTCGAATAAAGCTTGCTCAACAGTCCATTCTCGTGGTCTCTTTGTCTCTCCAGGGTGAAATTATATTCAGTTTCCTTTTGTGTCGTTTTTGTATCATGTCAATCTTTAATAAATACAAAACACATTTGTTTATTAATGTATTTAATAAGAATAATGAACATGAATGAACTTGTTCAATAAATGCAAATCTGATTATAACTACAAATGATAAATTGATTTTAGCCAGTTTTAGTTGAGTTTTAAAGCTCCAATGAGTTTTAAAGCTACAATGCGGGACTCCCTTATTAAGGAGTTTTGGAGTCTGTACTGTTCATTATTATTATCATTAATAGAATCAAAAAATGTATTGCCATTGTCAAAGAACAGAATTCACAAACAGTGGAACTTGCTTTGGTGATTCAGTGCAACATAAAAATATTAACAATGATAAAACAACCTGTATAAGTCAAATAGAACAAACTGAATAAGATAAGATATTCCTTTATTGTCCACACATGAGGAAATTTCGTTGTTGCAACACAGTAGATACAGAGGAAAAGGACAGATAACTTATAGGAAGTTTAAAAAACACTCTTAATAGATCGATCTTAATTGAAGAACTCTTATAAACAAAAACTCCTATAGACAGAATATCTCAGTATTTAACAAGACTTTGTTTCCATGGCACGCAGTCTTCTGTACTTCAGTAAACTCCTCCGTTCAGCTCCATCGTATGACTGAGAGACAAACCGAACATGTCACAGCTTTAGATTATACAAGTCACATAACATACACTTCATATGTATTAGATTTATACAAGTCACATAACATACACTTCATATGTTTTAGATTATACAAGTCACATAACATACACTTCACATGTTTGTCCTGAAGTTGCTTCACAGACACATGTGACACAGCAGTGGCTCTTTTGAAGAACAATTATCATTTAGTTTTTTTGGTCATAACAAAACAGACATTTTATAAATTCAAAGTACTGATTCTACACTGTTTACTTTTAGTCGAGGCAGAAGTTATTATTAAAATACCTTTTGCTTTGGAGTCGTCAGGAGTTTACTTGACCTGCAGTGACCTGTAGAGCTCTGGACAGCACAGACAGACTAAACTCACTGGTCAGCACTGAAGATGAGAAAGATTCTCATTAGAACATTGATATATTATGCACATTTAACAGAGAAAAGCTGGAATATGTTATTGACAGATTTACATTTCGCTCTGTAACACAAAAGTTCCTCTTTTCACATTAATTTTTAAAGCTAGAACCAAAAGTCATTTACTTATGCATACGTTTAAACCTTAGAAGTTAGAACATAACTGACATGTTTGCTAAATCTCTACATATTCCATGGAAGTAAATCCATGACATTCCTATAGAAAACAAGCGTGTGCTTTGTTTAAACACAGCACACGTCATTATTAAATATGTAATAAAACCTCAAATGTCGTCTCAGCCCCTGTAAGTACAGCACTGTCACTTTTACATACGTTTACATTTATATGTGTAAGATATGACCCATTTCAGCAGGTTATATTTGAATTACTGGTAGATTTTTATAGCACATAATACAAACATCGCTTTATTTCCCTTCTTTCTCTAGTTTTCCTTGATCTGTGCATAACCTCTTGTCTCTTAGAACATTTAGTAAGAGAAATAATTAGTTATTTATTTGCAGAAGCACGAGCCATCACAACGTGTTGTTGCATCTTTGTGTAGCTAAACTTTAGCTTACGTTAGCTCGTGTTAGCTCGTGTTAACTTGTGTTAACTTGTGTTAACTGTGTAATCGTTGATTTACACTTCATATGGAACGATGTGTGAAACGTGAGGAATGACATACAAACACAACTTACGTGTATCGTGGTCTCGTCTCGTCACTTTCTTCTGCTTGTGTTTAGTTTCCGTCACATGTTCTTCTGAGGCTCGTTCATGAGGGTTACGTGCGCGCTCGGTGCGTGTACACCGTTCACCGGAAGGTTAAAAATGTATTTTTTAAGTATTTTAGAAACAGTTGAAGAGTGAAATTCCTTCTATTTTATTTTTAGACTAAAAACAATTTAGCATGTTTGGTAATTTTAGAGGCCGAACTCCTGAAATGGTCCGACCAAAAGGCTGCATTCTGCGAAGTGGCCACTACTCAATTTGGAGCCAGAGGCAGAGGGGGCGTACCCTATCCAGATATTATAATACATCCATGAGCCAGAGTCCTCCAGCTTTGAGAGGGAGGTGCTGGCAGCGCTCTGGGACTGACCTTCTCATGTTCCATCTGCTTCCTCTCCTGCAGAGGGTTCCAGCTCATTCAAAAGAATGTGTAAAATAACAAATAGTTCATTTGATTTCAATCTGGAACCATTGGAGCCTGAAGATTAGATGAATGAGCTGCATCTTCTGCAGGAGAGGAAAGACTTATTTTTCCTCTGTGTGTCCCCGTCCACCACTCTTCTACAGCTCCACGCCATGGTCAATTTTGTTCCTGTTCTGTATATATATATATATATATATATATATATATATATATATATATATATATATATATATTCACAGAACAGCATCTTTTTCATATGTATAATACTGGGTAGTCTGTGGGAAAATCAGTGGCTATTTAAAGATTAAAGATGTACTTATTTAATTTACCACAATTTAAGATCATAAACAAAAACAAACAAGGACAAGATGAGATAATCCTTTATTAGTCCACACAGTGGGGGAAATTTCAGTGTTACAATGCACAAGTAGGTGCAGAAGTAAAAAGAACAGATAACTTAAGAGAAGCTTAACACTGTTTTATTCATTTAACTTTATATCATTCTGTGTAAACAACATGGCATTTGGGCTCAATCTTGAGCGAGCATGTGGTCTTTGCTATAAATATGAAAATCACTTCTGTGTTGTGGACGTCCAGTCCTCTGTGTTGTGGACATCCAGTCCTCTGTGTTGTAGACGTCCAGTCCTCTGTGTTGTGGACGTCCAGTCCTCTGTGTTGTGGACGTCCAGTCCTCTGATGTGGACCTGAAGCTGCTGGTGATTGTCCTGTAGAAATCCCCAGTGGCAAGAGATCTGAATAATAAAACAAACAAATAACTATAAAGCCTAAATTTAGTTTACTTGTACTTTCATTAAATATACCACAATCGAATTTTAAATGGTGCACTATAACAACATATTAACGCTATGAAAACTATGTTTAATTTTTACTATCTATGTACTTTTCATTGGTTTTATACACAACCACAAGCACATACACAGCAGATGCACTTTATTATTGCGCTCAGACATGAATATTTCTGTACTGACCTGATGGACTGATGGACAGGCGCCTGTAGTTGTTGTCCTGGTACAAGTCATCAAAGGGGACCCGGGACAGACAAAACTACAGCAGAGAGCGAGATTTATCCAGTCTTGAAGCAAATTATGGTATTAACTCGGATCACTGGTGGATCCAGACACGCCGCCGAGCGTCTCCGTTTTTGGGCTTTGAAGAGCAAATACGCAAAAGGCACTTTCTCAACTTTGATCCGCCATTAGAGAAGCCAGACTGACAACAACTACACTGCGCATGCGCACTCGGTGAACGCGCGTCTGCTTATTATATTTCGGCTCTGCTCCCTTGCGTCGAGAACGTGGCTTAATTGCGTTTTTCTTCATACATACTTGCATCCAACTTCGCCAATAGGCGTGAATAGGCGTCTGCGGTGTGAACGGTCCATTAGAGATAAGGTGAGGAGCTCGGCCACACAGGGGGAGCTCGGAGTAGAGTGGCTGCTCCTCCACGTCGAGAGGAGCCAGCTGAGGTGGCTCGGGCATCTGTTCCGGATGCCTGGGCGCCTCCCTCGGGAGGTGTTTCAGGCATGTCCGGGAAGAGGCCCCGGGGAAGACCCAGGACACGCTGGAGAGACTATGTCTCTCGGCTGGCCTGGGAATGCCTCGGGATCCCCCCGGAGGAGTTGGAGGAAGTGTCTGGGGAGAGGAAGTCTGAGAGTCCCTGGCGTGTCCCACGACCCGGCACCGGATAAAGAGGTAGAAAATGGATGGGTGGATGGACAAAAGGCCCTGAATAGCATAAATAATATGCTATATTATGAAAATAATTAATCATATTCTGAAGTAATGATTATTCTTTGAGAACTTTTCATTAAAAAGGTTTATTTCAACAAAAACTGGTCATACTAGACAGAGCAACACGCTCTCTTTGTTTTTATTTGTTTTTATTCACTTTTATTTTTGCCCACCCTTTTCTTTTAAATTTACTTTGATTCCTAACTCAACCCCTGGAGCTAACATAACTTAGCCCCCAGGGCCCGAACTCAGCCTAGCCGGAGGCAAAAGCCGGCAAAAGTGACAATAAAATCACGAAAACAATAAAATCACGAAAACTAACACACGACCCACACAACCCACGGGTCAAGAAATACAGAACAGCACCGAAAAATAAGCCGCAGAGAACAACGAACAAGGCGCTAGCCTAGCCAAGCTCCCAACTTAGCTCACGGAACAGGAACAAACAACACAAAACACCACCCGAAACACCTAGTTTCAATGTGCATAACATTGTAGCATTTGCAGTCAAAGTTACAGATTTTCTCTTTTTTTTTCTCTCTTTTTGTCTTTCTCCCCTTCAAATGTTACCATAGAGATAGCGTCTGATATGTCACGCTCCAGCCAGGGTATGATGCTGAAAAAAAAAAAAAAACGCTGCTGCAGCTAATATGGAAATTAGGTAACACCTCCCAGCCTCATGAGAGAGAAGCGCCGAAAGAACCGAAACTACACCAACTTCTACGACTAAATGTATACTTTTAAGTTAACCAATACTGTTATCTGAAAAATGGAGCGGCTTCTTCATTACTTCAGCTTGCACATTCTGCAAAAAAACGGAAATCACTCATTTGGAAAAAAAAAAAGCTTAAATTCTGTTTTACGCAAATTCATCTCGGCCGACTTGTTGCGGGTTTTCATGTGGCCGGTCACATATTTGTCCCTCCAGTTAAAACTGTAACTCATAATTTTTGTCAGTATTTGCACAATTTATATTTGCTCCAGTAAAAGCAGCTATTCTGACGAGAACACAAAGTGTATTCTTCATCTAAGTATATAACGTTTTGTTCCTATTAACCCTAACCCATCCATGTCTAGTTGTTGAGCTTTTCCGTGAGGACAAACCCTGCTCTTGCCACTCAATGCAGTGAATAATAAGGGGGTTGGAATATGAGAGAAAGGATTAGCTATCACCGCTGCAAACGGTTTTAAAGGATCAGGTACATCTTTACTGGGTCAGTGATTCCTTGATGTTTTTCCATCATAGTGTGGAGCTGACCAAGTCCCAGGCACTCCAACTGGAAATGCTTTTCTGCCTAATGCTCCTTCCACTGAGCATGTGCTAGTAATATGCAGGGAGTCCCATGTTCAGTGGTAAGTCTGGGCTCTCCCTCGATTCAGGCTTGCATGCGAGTTCGTCACATCTCTAGCTGGGATCAAGTATTTTTTCCTCCTTGATCACTTGGAAGGGGAGACAAGGAGCGAAATTAAGTTTCACCCAGCAGAGGTTAAGGAAGATCTTGCCCAGATCCTGAGCGTTCTTCAGCTTTATGGTTGCACTGTACCATGTGTAGTACTCCAACAGGCCTTCTTTTCATGAAGACAGCAAAATGGGGAAACTCTGCAGTTTTCCCAGGCTCTCATGTCTCTGATGGAGCAGGTAAAGCAGGCAACACCGGAGGATATCCCTAATGCTGCAATGTTTCTGCATGATCGATTTATAGAGTAAGTGATAGATGGTGCTCTGCGTAGGAAGTTAAAGTGGTTTGCTCATGATCATCCTACCTCTGCAGGTATGTACCAAAGCCCTCTGGTGGTAGCGAGAAGGACTCCACCGTGCTCATCGCGAGAGAAGTTTCTCCCTCCCTTGATCCATGGCATTCGATATGAGGTCTCTGGAAGTGCGCGTCCATCTCTGCTGCCAACACCAACCTCAGTGTCTGGCCAGAGTAAAGTCATGGAACTGCTGAAGTGTCGGCTAAGTGGTAGGGCCCCGCGAAGTAGTGTTACGCTGTCAACAGCCTGGCCACTATGCTAGTGAGTGAGACGTAGAGCGCACCCTGTTCTGTGGGTGTGCTAATTTGCTCTCTGGACCTACACACATGGTAGGCCCACAGGGAAACTGAAGCCTTCTGAACCGTGGAGCCATGGTTTGAGAGGGGAGTTCACAGGCTCACAACTTGGAAATGTCAAAGTTAATGGCTTCATGCCCAACCGTGAAGGTTGACATGGGTGGGGTCATGGATACCGGGTCTATGGTGTCCACCATTACGTAACGCTTTCTAAGGGAGTACTTTGAGCCTTGGGGCCCTAACCGCCTCCAGACCTGTCCCTGGCTGCAGTTGCAGGCAGCCAATGGGCTGGAAATCCTGTATGTACAGCTATTTAGAGCTATTTAGAGCTATACATACTATAAAGTGATCCCCACCGGTAGCATTCTGGTTGTAAAGGATTCCTCAGGCCCTGGCTCTTTAGTCCCCGGCATTTTTGGAATGCATGTAATCCACAGTTGGATAGGGATCTTTTTGGTGCCCATGGCACCTCTCTCTTTGTTCCCTGACAGTTACCAGAGAAGAACAGGACAGAATGGATGCAGTGAACCTATCAGCACTGGATGCAGTCAGAGTCAGTGACCAATCTGATCAACCATGAGATATCATGAGATCACAGATCTCAGATCTATGGGCAGTGAAGGCCCATATCAATCAGCTCCACGATGCACAGGTTATTAGGGAAAGTAGCAGTCCTTATGCTTCCCCCATCATCCTGGTCTTTAAGAAGGACGGTAGCCTGCGCCTCTGTGTTGACTACCGCCTTCTGAACGGCAAGACCAGAAAGGATGCCTTTCCTCTCCACGCAGAGGAGAGTCTGAATGTGTTGTCGGATGCCCGCTGGTTCTCAACCATTGTTTTGGCCAGTGGATACCATCAAGTCCCAGTGGCGCAACAAGACAAGCCAAAGACTTTTGTACACCCTTTGGCCTTTTTGAATTAAATCGTATGCCCTTCGGCTTGTGTAACGCCCCAAGCATGTTCCAAGTTGTTTGGAAACCAACAATGTCAGTTGCATCTGAATTTAGTCCCAGGATGCCTTCAACAAGAAAAATGTTCCTTCTCCTAACCGAAGGTCAAATACTTGCGCATCTAATCTCCCAAGAGGGTGTCACAACGGACCCTTCCAAAATCAAGGAGATAGCGGGGGGACCCATAGTCACAGAGATTCTTAGATGTAGAATCACTCCTTTATAACAACTTTCACACTTAACAGAGACTCCTGGAACTGCAGGTTTTCCAATATTGAAGAAAGTGTTGGACTTCATGCAGCTGTCTCACCTCTGCCGAGGCTCCTCTTTAAACCGGCAAACTCACTAAACATTGCTGCATTGCCCGTTCTGATTGGCCAGAGCTTAAAGAATATGCAGACTGATGTCTAGAACACCTTAATTCTGCTTTAGATGGTTTATTTAATCAAGTTTCGTATAAAAGACTGATGTAAAATTATACTGAAACCATGTTAAAAAGTAACTGTGGTAACAAGTACTCAGAGACTTGAGTTATGAGAATGTGATTGTAATTGAGTACTGTACTTTAACTTGAGTACAAACACCACACTGAAAATATGGAACGGAGAGCTTCATTCTATACCTTTGTTGAAATAGCCTCTACATGATTGTATTGTCCCTGTTTGAGACAAACAAAATCTATATATTTAGATATATATATATAAAATATTAATGAGGGGTCATGCGGCATGTGCTTCACTGGTTTATTTTTTCTTCAAATCACATTTAAAATATTTTAGTACCACAGCAACTGACCAGGAGGAGATATAAAAACCTAGGGTTTGAGTTTTCGCTCAGTTTATTTGGGAGTATAAGTCCAGAGTTCACACCGAGAAGTGCGGTAAAGTTCCGTAACTCAGGCAGGGCATTTGTGCTTGAAACCAAAGTGTGGCCACCCTGTGGGAGAGCTGAGACCGTTTTGTGTGCCTGAGGAAAAGCGCTGCACCACTGGCATAAAGATGTGCATCACATCGTTTTTGTTTCTTGAGGATTGTGCAATGTGAACATCTTTTGTGCTCTCAAAAGTTTGTCATCGTGTCAACAGCCATAGCAATCACACAAAGAGGAACTTTATGATCACAAAAGCAAAAGCTCCAGGGTGACTACAGCTGATGGGAGGATGAAGAGGAGAGGTGAGTGTGACTATAGCAGATTGAGTTTAAAAGGCTGTGTCTTACCATGGGCCACCTTCATTCAGTGCGCAGTGAAAGCCAAAATGTAATTTTTGGCAGCAATTCACATGTTTCTACTTTGGCCGTTTGCGTGTGTTGGTTGCACTGTTATTGTGAAGGGAAAACGTGCCATGTGGGGGGGGGGGTCTGCAGTGGTGATGTCACGTATATCTGAAGCACAGTCTGTTTTGTGCACTTTGGGCCCTATTTTTACCAGCCCAATTATGGGAAATGTCAATGTTCATTTGAAGTACAAAAACCGCAAGCATACCCCCACTACCCAGCGGCAAATCTCTGTAGACAAAGCGGTAGTAGAGGGTGACTGTTTCTATACCACAACTGTCTGAAGGACTGCGTATTAGCCAAAGGTCAAAAGTTAGGTTTGATTGATTGAGGTTTATTTTTAGTCTGGAACGGAGGAAAAGGCCCTTGGGCCTATGCCCGGTAGGCCCATTGGATAATACAGGCAGGGCCATTTACAGACGCTCCAAAGTGAACCCGTCTGGGGGCCCTGAGCCAGTTGAACCGCTAATGCTGAAATGAGGAGAAAATAATACAATTTAAAACAGTTGAGGTATGGCTGTCTGTAAATGTTGCAATACTCATACAGACTTGACAACTGACAGTGAATTTACAGTGCTTCAAGCCACATGATGTGATTGGGTTTGGTTAATGGCTAACAAGCAATGATCATCATTTGGGGATTATCTGTTTAGACAATTTTCTGGTTGTCTTTCCACCCATCTGTGTGTGTGGATGGTCATGCCAGCATCAGCAATCACACAAATTCTACAGGGAAATCAACATTTTCCCCCAACAACAGCAACAGATGAAGTATAAAGGAAAATTGTGGATTAATGCAGATTCTGACAGGTAGAAAGTAGTAAAAGTTTGTTTGGACAACGTTTTTTATATGGAGATATTTCCACGGCCATTCGGAAGTTATTTTTAATCTGAAACGACCGGTCTGAAAAGCTATAGTCTGATACTGCTCTGTCTCTGTTTGATGGCCCAGTTTCAGGTCATTCTGCTTCTATTGTTCCCTGATCACTTCTCTTGGTCGAGTTTTCAGTTGTAAGCAATTTAAAAATGTATTTCTAAAATCAAGTGAGATAATGATGATTGGCTCTGAGACAAGCTAGCTCCGCAGGCTAAGCTAGCGCACCGAAAGCTGGCAAGTAACTTTTGGAGCGAGTCAACATCTAATTCTGGCGCCATTCCGCCGTACCGACACATCTTTATGGGGGACGGTAAGGAAGATTTTTCAAGATGGTGCCGCCGTTTTGAAGTAACAGTTAGTGCTAACCCCGATGCTGAGGAGGGCAGTTTGGCTAAACTGTTACCCGCGTGCTTAGGTGGCGCTGCATTCAGTTATTGGGACAGTCTGCCAGAAGCAGTGAAACGGACTTCAATGCAACAAAAGAGAGGCTTAAGAGGCTTTTCAAAGCTACATTACTGCACGCACTCGTCATTGAGTGGAACTTCTCCCTGTGTTTGCTGCTGAGATCAGTTGTCTAGTGGATGAAGCTTTCCCCACTTATGGCGATAAAGCAAAACAAGGTGAAAAATGAAGATGTTTTATTGCCCTGCAGTGTCATGAACAGGGTGTTAAAACACTGGAGGCAGCTCTTCATTTTGCCACGCAGATTGAGGCTGCCCATCAGGCTAGTAGAATGTTTGCTGCTCCTGGTCCTCTGCATTCTTTTTCTCTTGCCCCAGTTTACCCTGCTATTTCACCCGTGTCACAGTACTCATCTGCCAACAACCACTCCACTGGGTGTCAATTCAGCCAATGCAGATTATATAAAAACGTTGTTGAAATCTATTCAAACACAAAGTTGAGCCGCTGCAGCTGACAGTGGACCGGCAACGCCAAGACTATCGTTGCAGGAGCTACACTCCCGAGGGACGATGGGAGGACTACAGATCTTCACCACGGCGCAAAGATTCCTTTGACAAGCGCAGGTCATCTCAATGCGAGGAGGAGAACTACCGCCGTCATGATCAGCACATACAAAAAAGTTCATCAGACTGGTTTCCACGTCAGAACTACTCTTCGCAGAGGGACAACACCAACCAGTGGCCACTCTCCAGACCGATTTGAAGGTTGTCGCGTTCGCTCTCCCAGTCCTAGGCGAGCGCGCTTCGAGTCGCCATCACGTCCAAGGCCGAGTCAGGTAAACTATCAGTAGTTGACAATGAGGGTCAATTGTCAACTACTTATTCAATCCCCCAAAAAATAAATGCAACAACTTACATTTGTTTGTTCATCCAATGGTTGTGTAACATTACAGTTGTATAAATGTTATCCCTCGGAGCTAAATAAATAAAAAGCTGTCCTTCTCCTGGTATTATTCTACACCCACGACAAACGCACACCCGCATAAGAAGGCGTGTTACAATAATATTACCCAAGAATGATCACTTATTTTTTGTAAATACCTATAAAAGTCCTGTTTCGCCAAGTCAAAGGATTCCAACAACATAATAAAGCTTCAAATTGTATTTTCTTTTACAATTTGATGATAAACCTTTTTAACTTTTGCTATCCAGATCATAAATATAAAATTGGTGCCGTTTGGTGTAAAACAGTGGTGTAAAACAGGGTTCACTGAAATGTTTTTGATTGTGGTCAATGGGTCCAATTACAACGCGAATA
The DNA here is from genome assembly GCF_026437365.1 of Eucyclogobius newberryi. Classification (NCBI taxonomy): domain Eukaryota; kingdom Metazoa; phylum Chordata; class Actinopteri; order Gobiiformes; family Gobiidae; genus Eucyclogobius; species Eucyclogobius newberryi. The sequence continues at coordinate 16,911,127 of NW_027315801.1, read as the reverse complement.
AGTAGGGGGACTGTCATGGAATCAGACAATACACCGATGCTATTCCTTAACACATCGAGAACACAATTCAACTTAGAATATGAAACGACACAGAAATGTCAGACATTTGTATGGCAAGCTTGGGAGAAAACGCCGGGACTGATCACGCAGGCTGTTGTACGCAGCCTGCGTGATCCTCCTGCGTCTCACCCCGTTTTTTCCCATGCTGGTTGGTTTTATTAGATATTCTGGAATAGGCGGGTCACATTTCTCATTGGTCAGCTTCACATCAAGGCACTTGTTTTACAGTATACAGTACTATATATACTTACAGTACTAGGTATTTTTCCTAGCGATCAAGCCTTGGGTAAACATTACCCAAACTCCTCTGGGCTGTCACACCCCCTCCTGGGGCAACATTCTTTGGCCCATCTTTATGATACCTTCACAAACAAATGCTGTCACACATCCATTTTTCTCTGAGACTAATGATGCAGATAATATATCACTATTATGCAGATAAAATACATCACAGAAATATAATCATATATTCACATTTTATCACAGGGACCAAGCGCAGCCCTGTTTCACTCCTCTTTCCAACAGTCAGTGGTTCATCAAGGGTAAATTACTTTTAATGCTTGATGTTGGACAATCGTACCTTGGACCAGCTTACAGAATCAAAACATTTCTTGGCAAACTTAATATTACAGCTTTGTTTTGTTGTTTTTTGTATATGGTTCTAAGATGAAGATATCACTCACCGGAGATCAATTGTTCTTTAAACATTTCATTGCACATTGTCTTTTCAAAAACTGTTATTTCAGGTCCTAATTTCATATTCTGTTCTTCATGTTGGTCAGGTGGATGTGGGGCTGGTTGAGTGGGATATGGGAATGTTTTTAATGAACCGTAAAGCATTTTATGTTATGTGTGAAAAGTCCTTTATAAATAAAGATTGAATGAACAAAATGGCAATCTTTTTTGGGGCAAGATTCGGGGAATTGAGAGTATCCAGAAGTTAATTTATATTTTTTTTATTCATCTCATGCAATTTTAGAGAAACGTTTTGTGTAAAAGATTCAAAGGAAGATTGTTTTTGATGTTGTTAAATCACATTACTCTTATGTGTTTAATCTTAATTTAGATTTTCTTTTTTATCCACTCTCCTATCTTTGTTTGGTAAAGAACTTTTTTTTTTTCTTCTCCCTGCTTAAAATCTGCACCTCACTGTCTTCAAACGAGTGGTTTGTGATTTTACGGGGAAGATTGACGACCAATTGTAAACCCAAATTAGTGTGCCTGTTGCGCTGATACAGGCTTTTGTAAGAAGGCTTTATGAGTACAATTGAACAATTAGGTTCCATGCAGATCCTGGCAGATTTACTTGATTTACTTTTCAGCACAGTTGTCACTAAGCCTAAATATTCTTCATAAACAATGTGTTCATTATGAATTAAGTCTTTGTATATGCTTTATAAAGGCTAATTAAGGTGTAGGTATTATAAAGTGTTACAAAAATGATGAAACTTTTATTTTGTAAAAGATGATTTAAAACAATTACAGCTCATGTAGATAAAGTGAATACAATGTATATTTCCTACTCAATGAACCACAGATGGTTAAAACTGGCACAAATTGATTTTCAACAGTTAAAGCCGTTGAAACCTCCTTATGTGTTCTGGGCTAGAACTGTCCATGGTGCTGCCAAGTCTAAACAACTATCCACAAGCATTCAGGGTGGAGCCGTAAGAACTGCTGTAGATGACCATGCTCCGGAAGATAAAATGTCTCACAGAGTGCTCAGAAGTGCTGTTTGGGTGATCCTTAGCAATAACTCGGCTTCTGTTTCCACCACAGAGTCTCTCTCAGCGGTGATGGGTGGAATATGATTATGGAATAACATAAACAAATACTAGCTGTCAAATATTTTTCATCTTTGCACTGTGTTTCCTTAACCTACCTCATGTATATAGCCAAGATATATTTTAGTAGTAATGTATTTTATTTGATGTTTCATTTTTCTTTGTTAAGAAAAACTCTTTTGATATTTTGACTTTTGAGCTTTTGTGTCTGAAAGTATTTCCCATGTGGATCAATACAAATTTTCTTAGTCAATGTCTATGTAATAAATAATTAAAAAGAGCGAGTAACAAAAAAAAATTCTGTCTGTTCCTTTATTTATATTTTGGATTTCTTAATGGGGCTGTACCCAATACAAATAAAACAAAAAAGTAATACAGTATAACAAAAAGAAATTGCCCCAGTACAGATAGATGTTTAGTTTTGGTACCAAAACCAAAAGCATTGAGCCATAATAACGGTTGTAGATGACCGCCCCAGAAGATAAAAAAGTCTCACAGAGTGCCCAGAAGTGCAGTTTGGACAACCATTAGCAATAACCTGGCCTCGCTTCAACTTCTGTTTCCACCACTGCTTCACAATGCCTCTCAGCGGTATTACGGCGAATCCGGCTCATAAAGCCTCTTAGACAAAGCAGGGCCAACTCTTTACTCTCATATTGGAGTCATTAAAGAGTTTGGAAAAGTATCTCATTGTTGCAAACTGAATGCTTGTGTGATATTAAAAGAGAGGCGGTGTAGCTGCTAGGCCTGGAGGAAGCGGAAAAATGAAGGCATCAATCAAAGTGCGGATTGCTTATGAGCCTCGAAGGACAAATAAAAGCCCACAAAGGGGTTATAAAAATAGCGCATATGAGAGTGTGCAATAACGCTAGAATGCACAGGAAAACGCTCAGGATGTATTTGATAACAATGGCAATTTGCAACTCCTCCCCGGGCCATAGAAAATATCTGTTCAATACAAGAGAGAAGGAGCGAGAGCTAACTGGAGCCAAAGCAATAAAGTTTGAAGAAATGCTAATGACCCGATTCAGCATTCGCCAGGTTTCTGTACATAACTACTTATTTAATACCTGGATTCTGAAAAGTCTTTTACATCAGCCTCATTTACATATTATCAGTGCGAAAGCTGCACATGCCAAGCTGATTGTGGAGCTGTTCTTGTTCGAAAGCTGTTAGGAGTTGCATACATCATCAACAGTCTACAGGGAGAATGCAGGTTATTGCTGAGCTCTGTGTTTGAAACTCAGAGAGGGTGCAGAAAGCTGTGTTTGTAATGGCTACTGATCAATATTCACATTTCCAAAAATGAAATAATAAAATAATAAATGAATAAACAATTCAATGGTGTATAAAAATGTTGTTTTTATGTGACTTCCATCTAAATCAAGATCTTATTTGAGTTACCGGCATCAGTGGATTTGGGTGAACAATATTATGTCCGCATTTAAAGCCCTAGGGGTTCATTCTGGGACACTTTTTAGAATTTATATAAATGATCTCCCTAGTATATGCACTGAAGTTGACGTAATAATGCATGCTGATAATACGCGGCTCTTCATTTGTTGGGAAGACAAATAGGAGGATACAGTAAAATTGACAAGGGAAATCTTACTAATATTAATTAGACTGTGTCAAAGTTATTTTCAACAAGTGTAAACCCCCAGGTGCATCCAAATATACTAAATAGACAGAACTTCAGGAACATCAATTCATTTTAATATATAGTTCTAATATTTGGCACAGAATTTACTTTTAAAAAAATATATACATATCAAATACACACTTTGATGACCTTTGATCTTGTCTAAAAAGCTGTTACCAGCCCTGTAAAACACCTCTAAAACCAATCTTAATTGTATTTAAAATCATTCATAATAATAACTTGTGTGGAGTAAAATGTGTGGAGCCCTCTTTTGGCCAGGTATCATTCTGGAAAACCCTCCCACATGAGGTCATATCATGTATAAATTATTCATGTGAACACGCCTGACCAAACAGTGGCTTCGAGCTAATCAAACGTGCACACTGGACTGTTTTGTATGAATGCAGCAACATGAATTATATATATGTGAATAGTGTATGGATATGCATTAATATACCTGAAATGTGTACTAATATTGTATTTTATTGGCATGTACCAGTACATAATTTTTTACATAAACCTGTCACATACATATTTCCTCTTTTATGTAGGTCATTGTTTTTATGTGTATCATCCCTGATAAAGAAACAAATAGATTTAATTCAGTTGAATGTATTTTTGTAAATTCCAAAATCACAGCAGCAGCAGTTGCCTCACAGGGTTGAATGAAATGGTAAACCTGGACTAACCAAGGACGGACCGTCTGCAGACAGTCCAGGACTGAACAAGGATTAACCCAGGACAGACAGGCTGCAGACGGTCCAGGACTGAACAAATACTAACCCAGGACAGACAGGCTGCAGACGATCCAGGACTGAACAAGGACTAACCCAGGACAGACAGGCTGCACATGGTCCAGGACTGAACAAGGACTAACCCAGGACAGACAGGCTGCAGACGGTCCAGGACTGAACAAGGACTAACCCAGGACAGACAGGCTGCAGACTGTCCAGGACTGAACAAGGACAAACCCAGGACAGACAGGCTGCAGACAGTCCAGGACTGAACAAGGACTAACCCAGCACAGACAGGCTGCAGACTGTCCAGGACTGAACAAGGACTAACCCAGCACAGACAGGCTGCAGACGGTCCAGGACTGAACAAGGACTAACCCAGGACAGACAGGCTGCAGACGGTCCAGGACTGAACAAGGACTAACCCAGGACAGACAGGCTGCAGACGGTCCAGGACTGAACAAGGACTAACCCAGGACAGACAGGCTGCAGACGGTCCAGGACTGAACAAGGACTAACCCAGGACAGACAGGCTGCAGACGGTCCAGGACTGTCGCACATCCATTTGGAGAAAGAGACTGTTGTGCTCAAGACAGAGTAACGGCTCATCTAGTCCAGCAGAGGTCATCCAGGCAGGTGAGGAGCATCCAGGTCACAGGTCAGGATGGTGGTGTCTAAGGTTCAGTCATCGTTGGAGGAGCAGCTGCATCTGAAACAGTGACACTGCCAAAGGAAAGTATCCTGTAATAAATGTTGTCACAAATGTAAAAAAAAAAAAAATACTTGTGCTGATCCTTAGACACACTGTAAATGGAAATAATTGCACCATAAGTCTATTGTTTATAATTTATTATGTCTTGAATCAATTTTATGACTCAAACTGCACGGCGTGGTCATAAATTCCTTGCTAGTGAAGTAATCTTCACTAGCAAGGACCACGCCACAACAATGAAATACGAAAGAATGTTTATTGATAAGTCATGATGGGTCGATGAGAGATCGATGAGAGATCGATATGAGAGAGATCGATATAAGAGAGATCGATATAAGAGAGATCGATATGAGAGAGATTGATATGAGAGATGGCTGGGTCGAGACTCAGGATGGGGGCTCTGTCTCGGGTGATCAGCCCAGCCGATTCAGAACCCCCCCTCCATGGATGGTTATGTGTTAAGGTGACGATGATAGAGACATGGGGTGGGAGGGTGGGGTCGAGAGAGCAGAGACAACAAGAGATGCTGGGATTGGCCTTTGCATATATAGGACTTCTGGGTAATAAGAGGCGTGGTTAAAGAGTGGAGGTGTGGTTGCTTGGGAGGTAAGAGGTTGAGGCGTGGTCCTGCTCCCGAATCTAAGTTAGTGATTACATCTCCAACTACACTTCACTTGCAAGGACCACGCCACAACAATGAAATACGAAAGAATGTTTATTGATAAGTCATGATGGGTCGATGAGAGATCGATGAGAGATCGATATGAGAGAGATCGATATAAGAGAGATCGATATGAGAGAGATCGATATGAGAGAGATCGATATGAGAGAGATCGATATGAGGGGGATCGATATGAGAGAGCTCGATGAGAGAGCTCGATGAGAGAGCTCGATGAGAGAGCTCGATGAGATGAGAGAGAGATTGATGAGATGAGAGAGAGATCGATGAGATGAGAGAGAGATCGATGAGATGAGAGGGAGATGGATGAGATGAGAGAGAGATCGATGAGATGGCTGGGTCGAGACTCAGGATGGGGGGCTCTGTCTCGGGTAATCAGCCCAGCCGATTCAGAACCCCCAAAATGATTTAAATGAAGGAAGTTGATCTGGATCTTGACGTAAGCCTGGCTGAAAATAATGTTACGAGTGGCACGGGGGAAGAGGAGCTGGATAGCCAAGCACTCTTGAAGAGTAGCTGGATGAAATCGAAAGCAGTCCGTCCGTTACTGAGACGAGGGTTAATTCTGGTACATTTGAATAGTATTTTAGCGTTTGTGGTCATCGACGGAAGCAGATGGAGAATAAGATGCAGGAGTGATAGGATTGAACGGACAGTCGATAGAACTGGATTTATGGTGGAGTCTCCTTGCTCCGGAGTGGAGAGCGAAATGTTTGCATGGATTTAGGAGTTGACGAGCTGTGGGTAGCAAAGAAGTCAATATGAGCGATGAATGAGGGAACTTAATTGAGATGAATGAGATTGAGAATGAGAGGAATGAAAGATATGAGGGTAGTAGTATTGAGGAGTAGGAATTGAAGCGATCGTAGAGCGTCGGATTTGGGACGGTGAATCGGGAGTAGGAGTTGGTCAATTACGGTGACTTGAGTATGAGCAATGCAGGAGACGGATTGATAGAGGGGAAAAGACTGAGTATTATGAGTTGCGCATAGTAAGATATCCCTTATTGATCTACTAGAGAGATGTTGAATAAGCCTTCCGACTGAAACCCCCAAAATGTCCAGAACGATAGTGGGGTATAATTCTGGCATTATGTGAATGCCTGGTAGAGGAGACTAAGCGCCTGAGGACCGTGTAGTACGCACGGCAGCTGGAATGGGTTGGAAGGGGCCGGAGCGCTCCGAGCGGTCTCCAATGCACCAACCGATGGATAAGGTGCACGTTGAGAGATGTTTCTTCTGAAAATAAGGAGGGAATGTGAGATGGATGAGCATCCCGGTGCCCGGTGACTGTTCCGGAGAGAGACTGCTTCCCGGTGCCCGATGAGACCCTGGTGAGGACGCAGAAAAGCTTGAGTGGGATGTGGGATGAATGGGGAAGGGGTCGAATGGTTTGGATGAATGGGGAAGGGGAGGGGGGGGGGAAATAGAGCGGGATGAGTGATTAAGGGAGGGATGAATGAAGAGTCGAAAGATCGAGTGGAGAACGGACTCTGTGCGAGCAGAGGGTCGAAGGAGAGACTGTTGAGAACCAGAGGAGCGTATCCCGGTGGCTCTGTGGTAGACGTCCCTATGCCCGGTGGCTCAGAGAGAGGCTCTGGGAAATGAATACATGGATTGGGGCGAGCATGAGGACGCTGCCGTGGGTCGGGGCGAGCGCGTGGGCGCGGCTGCTGATGAGATTCGTGCTTGGAGTGAACATGTTGCCGGCGGGGCTCTTAGCGAGCGTGTGGCTGCGGGCAGGGCTCTGAGCGAGCGTGTGGCTGCGGGGCTCTGAGCGAGCGTGTGGCTGCGTGCGGGGCTCTGAGCGAGCGTGTGGCTGCGGGCGGGGCTCTGAGGATGCGTAAAAGCTTGAGTGGGATGTGGGATGAATGGGGAAGGGGTCGAATGGTTTGGATGAATGGGGAAGGGGAGGGAGGGGAATAGAGCGGGATGAGTGATGAAGGGAGGGATGAATGGCTGCTCTGGGGCGAGCGTGGATGCTCTGGGGCGAGCGAGGATGCTCTGGGGCGAGCGTGGATGCTCTGGATGCTCTGGGGCGAGCGTGGATGCTCTGGATGCTCTGGGCGAGCGTGGATGCTATGGATGCTCTGGGCGAGCCTAGATGCTCTGGATGCTCTGGGGCGAGTGTGGATGCTCTGGGGCGAGCGTGGATGCTCTGGGGTGAGCGTGCTGCCAGCGGGTTCTGAGTGGACTGTGGTTGTAACTGAGCTGTAAGTTGTGACATGTGGGTTGGCTGAGGGCTGTAGCTGAGAGTAGTAGCTCGGAGCTGTAACTGAGCTGTTGAGCTATTGAGCTGTAGCTGTAAGTTGAGCTGTTGAGCTATTGAGCTATTGAGCTGTAGCTGTAAGTTGAGCTGTTGAGCTATTGAGTTGTAGCTGTAAGTTGAGCTATTGAGCTGTAGCTGTAAGTTGAGCTATTGAGCTGTAACTGTAAGTTGAGCTATTGAGCTGTGAGCTGTAGCTGTAAGTTGAGCTATTGAGCTGTAGCTGTAAGTTGAGCTATTGAGCTGTCAGCTGAGCTATTGAGCTGTGAGCTGAGCTATTGAGCTGTGAGCTGAGCTATTGAGCTGTGAGCTGAGCTATTGAGCTGTGAGTTGAGCTATTGAGCTGTGAGTTGAGCTATTGAGCTGTGTGTTGAGCTATTGAGCTGTGAGTTGAGCTATTGAGCTGTGAGTTGAGCTATTGAGCTGTGAGTTGTAGCTGTGAATTGAGCTATTGAGCTGTGAGCTGTGCGTTGAGCTGAGAGATGCGTTGAGCTGTGCGTTGAGCTGCGCATTGAGGCTGCGCGTTGAGCTGCAAGGCGAACATGGTCAGATGAGGTAGCATGAAAAGCCAGAGCTGGGGAATTTTTTTTTTTTTTTTTTTTTACTTAAGGTAATATGCGAATGAGAAGATGAGAACCTGTCGCAATGCTAGAAACAGAATCTTTGAAGATACCTGTGGCTAACATGTGGCGGCGAAGCCAGACAGCTGAATGTGACATGAAAGTAATTTAGTGGAAGCATGAATTGTGAGCCTACGAGGTGTGAAGGTTGCATGAGAAAAGAAAAGGAAGCTTGAGAGTTTGTGTGAGAAGAGTAGGACCGATGAACAGCATGAACAGAGGGCGAAAGAAAGATTAGCTTAAGCCAGAATGATAGTGGATGGCGCCGGCCGGCGCGGGAGCCGTGCCCCGCTCCGAAAGCTCGGATAGCGCCCGGTTAAAATGAGGGGCAGAGACCGAGAAGGAGTGCGCGTGGGTCCAGGCCGTTGCTGTGGAGTGGAGGTCGATGTTCTGTGTGGACGCCTGGAGGTGACATGGAGTGTCCCGGAGGTGGGGTCCGTGAGAGACTCAGGTGTGGAGGAGCTGATGGTGTTTGGAGCTGTGGAATCGCGCTGGGTGAGTCCTGGGGAACTGACCGACTGAATGTTTCAGACTGAATTGCTCAGATTGGGAACGGATCTGAGGAAATGGCTCATGGTTGGTTTGAATGAGTGTCTCTCTGTCGAGAGAGCAGAGACAACAAGAGATGCTGGGATTGGCCTTTGCATATATAGGACTTCTGAGTATTAAGAGGCGTGGTTAGAGAGTGGAGGTGTGGTTGCTGGGGAGGTAAGAGGTTGAGGCGTGGTCCTGCTCCCGAATCTAAGTTAGCGATTACATCTCCAACTACACATCATGATCCACAGCTGGTCTAGGTGGGTTTGAGTAGTACTAGTTAGTATAATTATATTCCTGGATGTCTCAAAATCTTAATAAATATTTGCTTCTGAAACAATTAATTGAGTAAATTGAGTAATCAAATTACAGAAAATCTTCAATTATTATTTTATGCCACGATGATTCTTTTCATTTACATATTCAATTGTGGCACACACAGAACGACTTGTGTCGCTTTTGTTTCACACAAAGCTTGTTCCGCGCGGACCTGCAGCAACTAAAGCGCAACAGAGGAGAGAGCGGCGTGTTTTAAACTCACAAGTGTGACTGGTAAGCAGAGTTTGTTGTATGAAAGAGCATAGAGGACCGCCATTATGAAACAAAAAGTCTGCGATGAGGGGCAAAGACACTAAAGTGAACGGCACACAGAGCTAATGCTGCAAAATGACAACACTTAAATTATGTTACTGTTTTGATTTGCTCTTAAATGTCTTTAATTGTTGTCCCTTTTTGAAATAATAGCAAAATATTCAAACTTCAACAGAAATAGAAAACATGTGATATTTCCTTTTCGTCTTGACCCCTTACCACATGGCCCCTTAACACATTACCCCTTAACACATGGCCTGTGGAGATTCAACTGGCCCATGAACACTTGGCTGGCCCTGATAGCTCTTCTAAAGTGTGAATACCGCTCTTATTCTTCTCTCAGGACTTAACCTGCTTCTCCTGTGTTGACTCAGCCTGGGGCCATACAACACTGTGCTATTTTTACCCCAGTCACCGGGCCCTGGGGACACATATTGGCTTTGACTTTGTTATTCCTTGCAGCCCGATGTAAGGTGGTGTGGTGACAGCTCTTCTGCTCCTCGGACTAGCTGTGCTCGCCGCAGTAATTGGAGTTGTGGATTTAGACCGGGCCGTTGGCAGTAATTGGACCGCAGCCAACCCCTTCCTTCTCCGGGTCCAGACAGGCAGCGATAGTACAAACCTGCAGACCTGGGAGCTGCACGCACTGAGAGGACCGCACTGAGAGGACCGCACTGAGAGGAACACGCTCAGGTGACCCCGCTCAGGTGACTGCACTCAGGTGATCCCGCTCAGGTGACCGCACTGAGAGGACCCCGCTCAGGTGATCCCGCTCAGGTGACTGCACTGAGAGGACCCCGCTCAGGTGACTGCACTGAGAGGACCCCGCTCAGGTGACTGCACTGAGAGGACCCCGCTCAGGTGACCCCGCTCAGGTGACCGCACTCAGGTGATCCCGCTCAGGTGACTGCACTGAGAGACCCCGCTCAGGTGACCGCACTCAGGTGATCCCGCTCAGGTGACTGCACTGAGAGACCCCGCTCAGGTGACCGCACTCAGGTGATCCCGCTCAGGTGACTGCACTGAGAGACCCCGCTCAGGTGACCGCACTCAGGTGATCCCGCTCAGGTGACTGCACTGAGAGACCCCGCTCAGGTGACCGCGCTCAGTTAACCCTTTTATTTGGCTTTTAGTTTAGTTAACGATTCTCGTCTGTTTGATCTCTCCATATACTGTAAGCTTTCATGTGATAACATTGTCCAATCTGCACATAAAGGTATTTAATGTATAATTTAATTATATTAATTTCATCCTTAGATTTATGTGAGACGTTGTAACATTAAAGGTCATTTCCCACAGAGATCAGTCCTGAAAGTAGCAACTACACACAGAAATGCACAATCTTGGACTGAATATGATTTAGTGGGTGCATTGTTCTGAACAGAACGCTGTTATTGTGAGTATTCCGTCATAAATGTTATTTTGTGTAGTTACCCATAATACTACAGCTGTAATATGTTGCTCATTCAAATTATTTCAAAAATGTGGGTTAATTGGTGCATTGATGAGGAGAGTTTAGTTGCAGGCACAGCTGATTCACAACTTAAACATTCTTACCTCTTCACATAAATATTATAAGATGAAAAAAATATGGTGTGGACACCAGGGCTAAAGAGAACCACTAACTAAAAAGTGATAGAAGAAGGACCACCTGCGGTCCTCAGAGTGCAGCTCCAGGCCTGCTCATTCTCCTTACTCGAAAGCTGACAAGCAGCAGCGGCTCCCTCCCTAGACCTGGCTGCTCCTGCTGGGCCTCTGACACACATCTCTGCGCCTGATGTGCTCCCGTTTTGGGGGATGGTGGTAATGAGTACTGGTCGGTGGGTGATGGACGGGGCGCTTGACTGGAACAGAGCCTGGTGATATGTGGGCACAGCTGGAGAGGAGGACACGGGCGCTGAGTCACAGGCCTGTTCGGGCGACAGAGCTGTCCATGCCACTGCAGAGCAAAGAGTGGATGATGCAAACTCTCAAACTCATCCTTTGCCTAAATAATTATTTCATGACTATGTTAACATCATTATAGTCAGCCATATGGGTTATAATGATGCTATCAACCATTGCAGACATGAGGATTGTGTGCTGTTTTGGCATAGCAGCTAAACAAAAACACATCATCTTGGCATCTGATAAGAAATTAATAATATGTAAATCTCCCTAGAACAATTTTATCATTAACATATTTGTTGCAATATTGGAGAGGCAGAAACGTTGACATCAGAGCTGCAAGATATATCGCAATCTAATCCTTTTTCATTCCTTTTCTACCGCTTGTTCCCGTTAGGTGTCGCGGGTGAATGGAGCTTATCCCAGAGACTTTTGGCTGGGCAGGGGCCGACTCATTGCAGGGTTTACACAGACACAATTACGTGTTGCCAATTTCCCTAACACATGCAAATGTTTGGATGATGGGAGGAAGCCAGAGAACCCACTGTAACACGGGAAGCACATGCAAACTCCCTCCAGCGAGATCATTTGAGGTTGGTCTGGCCCGGGTTCCAAACCTAAGATCTCCTTATTGGGAGGCTAGAGCTCTAACTGCTCTCCACCGTGCAGCTAGCCCACTTCACAATTTGAAGCTTGCAACGCAATATATTTTGACAGCCTACAATATTATTGTGAGACCTTGGAGCATATGATATCACAATGTCTGATATTGTTACATCCCTAGAATCATATGTGCTTATGAAAGCTATAGTAGAAAAAAGCTTCAGTTGTAGTCATCTGGACTCAGTTTGAAAAAATAGACGTTTCGACTCTCATCCAAGAGTCATTGTCAATAAAAGAATTTAGATCGAGAACTCCGATATTAATACTGTTCTGTGGTAAGACCCACCCATTGGGCGGAGCCTTCCTGAAGTAGAAAGAGTTGTTTTTTTCAACAGAAACTCCCCCCTTGTATCTACCGAGCTAGCCTATTCAGAATCTTAATGGGCTATTAGAATCCTCTTTGTCTTTGTGAGACCCTGGCTCAACCACCCTGAGTACCTGATTAGCATCCGAACTCAGGGTGGTTGAGCCAGGGTCTCACAAAGACAAAGAGGATTCTAATAGCCCATTAAGATTCTGAATAGGTTAGCTCGGTAGATACAAGGGGGGAGTTTCTGTTGAAACAAACAACTCTTTCTACTTCAGGAAGGCTCCGCCCAATGGGTGGGTCTTACCACAGAACAGTATTAATATCGGAGTTCTCGATCTAAATTCTTTTATTGACAATGACTCTTGGATGAGAGTCGAAACGTTTATTTTTTCAAACTGAGTCCAGATGACTACAACTGAAGCTTTTTCTACTATGGAACACGCCTGGACGAATGAGGGATTACACCGACTTATGAAAGCTATGGCTATTTTTTTGTGGACAAATCTAATAAGCCTCTAATAGAACCTCACTTATATTGTTTGGATGTAATAACGCATAGGAACTTGAAACAGTTCAGAGGGATAAATGTACAACACCAAACAGATCTTATTGGTCATGGCCACCACTCACAATGCACTCATTCAAGTCCTGCTTTGGTCATGCTATAGATCTGGATTACACTCGGTCTATACCTAATGCGAGGTGGGTATTTTGTGCCTGTTACACAAACTCCAGTGCACTGAGGTGCTGAGTGCAATGCAGATTCACATGCAAAGAATACTTGTCTAACGACCTCAAGACACTTCGGATCGCTGCGGGGTCTGGGAAAAATACGAACGCTTTCCTTAGTCCTGGGTCAGTCTAATCACTTTCCAAGTCTTGCACGTGAACAGCACCCAGTCAGTGTACACCCGGCATTAGTCCTGCTTTGATCCTGGTTTATTTTGTTTATTAGTAGTATAAGTAATTTTATTCAGTTCCAGTCTGGCCTCAGTGTAGTCCTGGTGTTAAAAAAAAGCAGTGTTTTCTTAATCCATAACAACACAACACTATCCAACGTGACAATGTGTATAAATAAAGAATAAGAGCAGATAAAGTGTAAATAAAATGTTTTGGAGACTGGTGCACACAGGGGAGACAGATGGAAAAACAACAGCACGCTGCCCAAACAGCATATTTCATATTGGTCTCCAGAGGGCCCGTGGATGTTGTTTTCAGTCCATAATAGTGCTTTAAACTCTGGGCTTTTTCAGAGGCATGCACGGGGTAGTGATGTAAGAGCAGCTTGTTTGACAGTGTTTGTGTAGAACGGTCTGTGTCAATATGTGCCTGAAAATGGACAGAAGGTGGACAGATCTATGGTTACCTCACTGCATTAATTTCAGGCGAGACACGACAGGCTAAACTCTTATATTTGTGTCAGTTTGGCCAATTGACATAAACATTCACCTGGAAACAAAAAAAACAAATGTCCAATAAGCACCAAAATATGTTCATTCCGTCCTCTTGCATCCACAGATTTATACAGCACAATGTAACTTCAAAAGTAGATTTGAGTATATTGCAAATGGATTGCCAAAACGTGCAAATGCCCAAAAATGAATGCAGTTGAATAAAAATAATGTGCTTAAGGGTTTTATGAGAGTTAGGAGATCAACAGATTTAAATACCTCCTTCCTTCTAAAATTGTAAAGCAACTTTGTACATCTCTACGTTTTCTCTACGTGTCTGGCTGGGTTTCTTCCAGGCACTCAGGAACATGCATCATCAGCTGCATTTTAGGATGGGTCAAATGTAGAGGACAAATGTTCCTATGGGCACAAAAAAAGTGTACCTTAACGTACTTTAATCTCTATGTCTCCAAAAAGCACCCACACACACCAAACTTCACAATCTTGCACATAACAAGATTTAAAGGAATCGCACAGAAGGATTTCTTGATATCTAATTCTAATGCCTAATTCTAAGTTTAAAGAATTGTTTTTGGCAATTTTTGTTGTTGTATAGATCAAACACTAGATAATATTTAATATGAACTATTATGTCAACACAATGCAGCAAGAAATGTATTGCTGGCTCTATCAATTTTTAAATGAAAACATTACATTATGAAAAATGTTTAGTCATTTTTTTTCTTACATATGATATACACATGACGTGAGTAAACTACACAAGACAGTTTGATCTGGGGACTCCAACAACAATGAAGGTAATGCATAACCTCAACATTTGGACAAGGTCTGTCACATTATCAATCAATCAATCAATCAATCAATCAATCAGAAGTCTGCTGCAGCATGTGGCTAAAGCAGAGCCATTAACTGAGGAGTGAATGCACTTTCTGAGAGTATGAACCTTGACAGCTAATTATGGTGCAGAATGACAGCAGAGAAGAGAGAGGTGTTTTTGTAAAATACCCATATGCTGTCATGTTGTTTTTATATGCAGTAAATTGGTTTTTCTAACCATTAATTTTGACTTACTTGAATATGTTCCATCTCTGGAGCTTTTACTGGTTACCGGGCAATAGACAGGCAGCCATTTGTGTCTGAAGAGGATTCAAACTTTGTAGGGATGAGGTTTAATTGTAAAGATAAATTGATATTCTCAATGTGGCTGATGTGTGTGTATGGTGAATGTTTTCTGTTGGATTAATAAGTAGGAGAATGAATATACTAGAAAATCTGCAATGGCTGAAGCCATTGCTGGAGTGTCTGCGTCTCTCCCTCTCCCCCCATCTCCCTCTCACTCCCTCCCTCTTTCTCCCTCCCTCCCTCCCTCTCTCGCTCTCTCCCTCCCTCGCTCTCTCCCTCCCTCTGCCTCCCTCTCTCCCTCGCCCTCCCTCCCTCCCTCTCTTCCTCCCTCTCTCTCCCTCTCTCCCCCTCTCCCTCTCCCCCTCTCCCCCCCTCTCTCTCTCGACTGGCTCCGTCCCAAAATTCTAAAGAATAAAGCCTAAAGAATAAAGCCTAAAGAATGAAGGCTAAAGAATTCCGCTGACACTCATAATGCCCAAATTCATTTTAAATGGGGGGGGAGAGTCTGAGGACTAGGAATAAAGTCTGGCGGTAATGCAACAATGACGGACTACGACAGAGTCTGCATCTCATGACTTCTTGGGCTTTGTCAAAGCACTGGAAGACAAAACTGTGAGGAGACCTTGCTCAACACCCGGTCTGGAGAGACGGGAGATGGCGGAGGAGAGTGGATCGGGGATGGAAGACGTTCTGGACGGCGTGGAGGAGCAGCCTTTTCTGCCTGCACGTGCCCGGAAACGTAAAAAGTCCCTTAGCTCGTCCGAGGGTTCTGGGAATGAGCAGCAGGATGAGGCTGAAGCTATTGATGTCCGGGGTGAGAGCAGAGACTGTAAGGTGATCATAAAGCTTGCACAGGATAGTGCATCCTTTAAGGAGTGGAATTCAGTGGCATTGTCAAAGAGCCTAACTGTAGCTGTGGGAGTGATCAAGAGTGCGAGTGTCCTTAGAGATGGCTCGCTGCTGGTCGTGTGCAAGGACGCGGCTCAGCAACGGAAGGCGATTGGAACTGAACGTCTGGGTGGAAAGGACATTCTTGTGTCTAATGCTGAAAGAAACACGGTCAGAGGAGTTATCATAGGTGTCCCTACGGCGACGTCTGTGGATGAAGTTAAGGAGAATTTGACGGGAGTTACTGTGGTGGACGCTAGGCGTTTGAAGGTGACCCGGTTTGGGGTAAGATGTGACAGCTTGTCGGTAATGGTAACACTTGAAGGGAGGTGCCTGCCTAGTAAGGTGTTCATTGGGTACATGTGCTATAGCGTCAGGCCATATGTTCCGCCGCCCCTGCGTTGCTTTAAGTGCCAGCGCTTTGGGCATATTGCAGCGGTCTGTAGAGGGAGGCAAAGGTGTGGTAAATGTGCAGGAGATCATGAGTATGGGAAGTGTGACGTGGGTGCAAAACTGAAGTGCTGTAACTGTGGGGAAGAACATAGCTCTGCCTACGGGGGATGCAGGTTTAGCAAAAGAGCTGCTGAGGTGCAGAAAATAAAGGTCTCTCAAGGTATATCCTATGCAGATGCAGTCAAGAAAGTTTCAAGTAACGAGTTTAGAGTAAATACAGAGAGAGGAGCCAGCGCTGCTCCCAGCCAGGGCGAAATGAGAGAGGCCAGCGTGGCTCCCAAGAAGTGTGAAGGTTTCAAGAGTGGAGGTCCCAAGTGTGCAGGTTCCAGAATTAATGAGAATACCCTGGTTGTGGATAGAGAGGATTTTGTACTCTTTATGGTGGATGTTGTAAACTGTGCTGCTCAGACTCAAAGCAGAACTGAAAGGATCAGGATCATTGCTAAAGCTGCAGGGAGATTCCTTGGAACAAAGGAGCTTGATTGGGCAGATATAGAAAACAGGCTAAAGGCGCTAAATGGGAGTCGGAGTGATGGGGGTCTGCTTGTGGGGAGTCAAAGTGATCAGAGTGACGAGATGGGGGTGGGGGTGGTCTCCTGTCCTCGCCCAGTCTCGTAGACGCACGGCTACCAAGCGGCGACATCAGTGGACATATTAAAGCCTATAGAATGAAGCCTGAAGAATAAAGCTGTACGGTGGAAGCACCGAACGTCAAAGAAGGAGAGGAAGATGAAGAAGAGTCTACCTGGAATAAAGCCGGTCACAAAGACATATCATGACCTCATGGGCTTTGTAACACCAAAGCAATGGAAGGAGTACTTTTACGGACTACGACAGAGTCTGAGGACTACGACGACAGAGTCTGAGGACTACGACAAAGTCTGAGGAATAAAGTCTGGCGGTAATGCAACACTTGGATGCCAACCGCCATAAAACAACAACAACAACAACAACAACATTTTAAATGGGAAAAAAGTAAGATAAGATAAGATAATCCTTTATTGTCCCACATGGGGAAATTTCATTGGTGCAACGCAGGTAGATACAGAGGTAGATACAGAAGAACAGATCACTTATAGGAAGTCTGAAAAACACTTTCAGTAGAAGATCTCCTATAAATAAATAAAAACTCCCATAGACAAATAAATAAATAAATACATAAATACCATTGCATTTGATCACGACAGTAATTGCACATGAATATGTGTCACTACAGCACATAGATTGCACATGAATTTCACAGTAATTGCACAGTAATTGCACATGAATTCCAACAGCAATTGCACATATGACAGAATTGCACATGGTTAGGTCAGTATTGCGAGTGTTCAGGACTAACAGTGTTTGTTATGAAGTCTGACAGCAGCAGGAAGGAAAGACCTGCAAAACCTTTCCTTCACACAGCGAGGGTGGATCAGTCTCTCACTGAAGCTGCTCTCCGGAGCGGACAGAGTGTCCTGCAGGGGGGGACACTCATGGTCCAGCATAGATGTGAATCTAGCCAGGACCCTCCTGTCCCCCACCTCCTGCACCAAGTCCAGAGCACAGCCCAGGACGGAGCTGGACTTCTTGATGACTCTGTCCAGCCTCTTCCTCTCCCTCTCTGTGATGCTGCTGCTCCAGCAGGCCACACCGTACAGGAGGGCTGATGCCACCACAGACTCGTAGAAGGTCTTCAGGAGTACTAATACTTTTGAAGATTCTGCAAAAACTACAAGTTGTTCAAATGTCAAAAGTAATAGCACATGTACTTCTGCGAAAGCGATCGTAATGAGGTATAACTTGTTGAAATCGGTTAAAGCGTTAAGGAGTTGAAACTGGCTAAATGGAAAATCATGGAAAATATAATAATAAAAAATACGTGAAATACAAGAACATATAGTGCCTGCGTGACATCACGCAGACACTCAATGAAAACATTGTAGACATCCATGTGCATTAGTTCCTTTTCCATGTGCTCAAAGTTTCTTTTAGGATGAAGAAGGTATTTAAAACTGAACTCATTTGCACTTAAAATAACATAAAACACCTTGAACACCTTAACACATACAAATGCATTCATTTTTGTGTGCATTCACATTTTTGCAATACATTGGCAATTTTATTTTTAAGTCGAAATACATTCAAATCCTGGTCAATTAATCGGGCGATGGTACTAAGTTTAGTTTACCAACATAATAATAATTTATGCACAAAAGCAGAAAGCAGGAAGTGTGGAAAGAGATTGCCAGAGTTTTGGGAGCGACTGTCTTTTCACGTATGAAGATGGTGTTTATTCATGCATTGTTTTTCAAAAAAATTAACAGCTTTAGCCAGTGCCATGTAATGCCTTTTGGTTATTAATAGACCAATATTACTCAAATAGGTTACAGCCCACTCATAAAGATAAAAACTACTTATTTAGAGTACTTAACTTATCAGTATATATACCCTTTTCTTTTTGTTAAGAATTTTTCATTTGACAGGACAGTATCATAGAAGGGGGAGAGAGGGGGAACGGGCAGCCAGCAAATGTCTAGAAATGGACTCAAACCCACACCCTTGCAGTGGTAGAAACATCACAGGTAACAAAAGGAAAAACTTGCACATCCAACTGTGGAGCAGGTGTGTAAGAGCCACATCTCACCAAACTTAAAGAATAATAACATCTCTCACACTCTGTCTTCTTTGGAGCACGTTTCGGCCTGTGGCCTTCGTCGAAAATCACTGGTGCTAAAAAGAAAACAGCGTGCGAGATATTTCTTTTGCAAAGCAGACACATGTTTTTTAATGTAATAAAGTCAAACTGAGACCGCTGTGTGGTGTCTGCATCTTATTATGGAGTGTTTCTTTCTCCGCATAGCAGGAAGTGCGTCATTAGCACACTAATGTTTGTTAGCTTTAAAGTGATGGTAAACTCTACTCTGGATTCTGATAGTTGTGAATTTTTTTGTGTTAATTTTGCGTAATGGACGATTTTTCGGCGATTTGAGAACTCAAGCGGAAGTGCGCATGCGCCCTCACCCTGTGCGGATGCAGAGAAAAGCCTCGCAGCTATACGTCTGTTTGTTTATTAGCGCGACGGATCGCATCGCTCGTCTCCGTAGATTTTTGTCTCTTCTGAGTCAGCTCGTACTGTCTTTCTCTGTCTTAATTTTGTCCTGTACACTGAGGGAAATATAATATGATAGATCAATGCGCTTAGACACAGGGAAACGTGCTGCTCTCGTGGGGACGAGCCAGAACGAGGCTGCAGGTGAGCAGTAGGTGCGTTCTATGATTGACGTGGCAGGACTAATCGGCAATCCACGCCACGAGGAAATGAGACTCAGATTTGGGCAAAAAAATCGTCCATTACACCTTTAAGATATTTGTAATGAATGAGGTAATTTGAGTAATTTGGACCATTGCAAACATTTTAACTAAGGTGACCAGACGTCCCCATTTACCTGGGACAGTCCCAGTTTTAAGCTCTGATGGTTGGACACAGAGCAGCAGATGTGTCCAAAACCATTGGTTTTCCCCAGTTTTATACTGGTTTGTGATCATTTTGATACCCACCAACAGTAAAAAGGAATATAATGTTTCTTTGGCCATAACAGAGAACATCTGGCTTTAGAATAACCTAAACTCAAAATGCACTCACTTCCACTGATATACAGTCAATCTCTCAGATTATTTACTGACTCACAAGTGAGCAGTGAAAGAGCTGTGACTAAGCCAAGAATGGACCGAGTGCATAAAAATGTACTTAATTACGTTTCTATTTTGTATTATTACCCCCATCGCAAACCCGATTGTTTCCAAGTTTTGAATTTTGAAAATCAAAATGCTCATTTATGAAAAATTTAACAGCTCTGTGCGTTCCAAGTGTGGTCACCATAGCTTTATTTATACTTCCAACAGTTTTAAAGATCCCATATTGTGCTATTTTATTCGTTTCGTAGTCTACCCTAAGGGTATATTTAATAATAATAAGTGTTGGGCAACATGATTATAAAATATCACCCATACCTTGGACCCAGCTCACAAACCCGGAAATGCAAACGGATTAGTTTGAGAGTCGCCCTCACTCTTGCGAAGAGAGATCTGCCTCCTCCGCCCAACCCGTGAAGTCGTCTCAGCACGAGCGTGTATTCCCCGCCCACCCCGTGACCTAGCCTAGCGTGGAGATGGTGGGGGTGTAAACAGAGGCCGAGGCGTGTGCCGGTACACAGCGCATGACACGGCGGCACAGGTCAGCAATGTGCCTAAATAGCCACGGTTCCTCTTGAGCGCGGGGACGTGTTGGAGGGAGGCGTGGTACAGGTACAGAGTGCTTCCTGGAGGATGGGCTGAAAGAGGGAAGCGTGCTGCATAACTCGGGTGATATCCGGGGTGATTTACGCCGGGTAGCCCCCGTTCGTCTTCTCATTCGAGGAGAAGGATAGAGACTGTTCACTCGCTAAAGACTGCAGGACTCACCTCAGGGCACATATTTGAGGTACCAATAGAACTGTTAGAAGGTTAAAAGCTCTGAAAAGTCGATTTTGCATGATATGGGCCCTTTAATATCAGGTCTGTGTTCTGGTAAATGACCACCAGGAGGCGCTCAAAGTAAGTTACAGAATTAGCCCAAAAGAAAAAAAAGTGCACCAAGATGTCCGTGGTGTCACCCAAGGGCATTTTTTGATTAGATTTGTTGGAAAAGAGCCAAGAAAAAGAAGTGAGAAAAACGTTTATTTGTTTGACATCTTGTTCTGGTTATTATTTTCAAAGTTGAGCTTTCACAGCTCTGTGTTCACTACTGTCCCCAGGGGTCAGCACATGTACAGCTCTGTGTTCACAACTGTCCCCAGCGGTCAGCACATGTACTGCTCTGTGTTCACTACTGTCCCCAGGGGTCAGAACATGTACTGCTCCGTGTTCACTACTGTCCCCAGGGGTCAGCACAAGTACAGCTCTGTGTTCACTAATGTCCCCAGCGGTCAGCACATGTACTGCTCCATGTTCACTACTGTCCCCAGGGGTCAGCACATGTACTGCTTTGTGTTCACTACTGTGCCCAGGGGTCAGCACATGTACTGCTCTGTGTTCACTACTGTCCCCAGGGGTCAGCACATGTACTGCTCTGTGTTCACAACTGTCCCCAGCGGTCAGCACATGTACTGCTCCGTGTTCACTACTGTCCCCAGAGGTCAGCACAAGTATCAAATCAAATCAAATCAATTTATTTTTGTAAGGCCCAAAATCACAACAACAGTTGCCTCTGAGGGCCACAGGGAGAAATGAACAGCAGTACAGCTCTGTGTTCACTATTGTGCCCAGGGGTCAGCACAAGTACAGCTCTGTGTTCACTACTGTGCCCAGGGGTCAGCACAAGTACTGCTCCATGTTCACTACTGTCCCCAGGGGTCAGCACAAGTACAGCTCTGTGTTCACTACTGTGCCCAGGGGTCAGCACAAGTACTGCTCCATGTTCACTACTGTGCCCAGGGGTCAGCACAAGTACTGTTCTGTGTTCACAACTGTCCCCAGCGGTCAGCACATGTACTGCTCCATGTTCACTACTGTCCCCAGGGGTCAGCACATGTACTGTTCTGTGTTCACAACTGTCCCCAGCGGTCAGCACATGTACAGCTCTGTGTTCACTACTGTGCCAAGGGTCAGCACATTCAATTCAATTCAATTCAATTTATTTTTGTAAGGCCCAAAATCACAACGACGGTTGCCTCTGAGGGCCACAGTGAGAAATGAATCAACAATGTCTGTGGTGGCGATGGAGTCAGACAATGTCTGTGGTGGCGAGGGACGATGTCCCAGAGTCCTCTGTCCTTAGATCCTCCTTCTCGGCCAGGAAAAACTACAAAAAACCTCCTTGGGAAAAAGTAGAAACCTGGAGGAGTTCCAGAGTGAAGGAGAGATCTGACTCTCACAGACGGACAGACGGACGCGAGGGAGACTTCAGGCAGATGAGGGACCGTCTGAGTCGAGCTGGACCCACTCTTCAGGCAAATGAGGGACCGTCCATACGGGGCAGGGACCACTTCACCAGGAGAGGGGCATCTGGGTCCACAGGTCCTCCACACCACAGAAAAAGAAGGCGGTACAGTTTGCAAGTGGAATTAAAAAGATCAATATTGTTTGATAGAATAAGTAGTCAGAAGAAGTGGATAGTGCTCCAGCTGCCATACTTCCCCCAGCATAGTTACTCCTAGGGCAGCATAGCTAAAGCTGTGGGTTTATATTTCTGTTCCTAGCTGGACTGACCACAAGCGATTTCAAAGAGGAACGTTTTAAGCCTGGTCTTAAATGAAGAGACCGTGTCAGCATATTTAACATGGGCCGGGAGCTGATTCCATAACACAGGCGCTTGGTAGCTAAACGCTCTACCTCCTACAGTACTTTTAGAGACTGCCTGGCCAGCATTCTGAGAGCGAAGAGCTCTGTTCGGATGATATGTGACGGCGCAGCCTTAATGCCCGTACATGTCGGCCTCGGTGAAACTGAGATAAAACCCCAAAAAGTTTTTTTTTTTCAAATGTGTGATTTTCGTTTTTTTGCAGAATGTGCTAGTTGAAGTTATGAAGGAGCCCCTGTGTGCTTCAGATAACACTATTGGTTGTCTTAAACGTATACATTAAGCTGTCTTTTTCCTGCTCTCCTGGGGGGCGTCACCTTTTTCTAGCCAACGTATTGTTTACATTTTCCACCAATCAACTGTGATCCGCATGGCAGCTGCATGCTCTCCGTGTTTTCCCCTCATTACTCCAGACCGTCTGCAGAGCACAGTCTTCAGAGCTTACATTTCCTGGACTACATTGCAACGGAACTGTTTACTCAGGTACACTTTTACTTTACTACTAAATTATTGCTTTAACGCTGTGTTTTAAGGCGGTCTCGTGATCACTTTAGAATCTTACTTGTCTGCTCCGGTGGAGCTAATGCTAAGCTAACATGTTGCTTCAGTGCACTCTGCAATACGGGCTTAATGTGACTACTTGCTGTTATCACCAGGTTATCGGGTTATTTTTCGGCGTGGGTTGGCCCGTGGGTTGTGTGGGTCGTGCTTTGTGTGTGTTTTATGGTGCTAAACCGGCTGTTAGCCCCACAGCCCGGAGCTAAACGCAGCTATTCGGCGCTAAGTTGTAAGCTAAACTTTGCTATGTTATTGGGTTATTTTTCGGCGTGGGAAGAGAAAAAAACTACAACTCCCGATACCACTTCTGGTCACGTG
The DNA here is from genome assembly GCF_026437365.1 of Eucyclogobius newberryi. NCBI lineage: Eukaryota > Metazoa > Chordata > Actinopteri > Gobiiformes > Gobiidae > Eucyclogobius > Eucyclogobius newberryi. Next base: position 16,887,576 of record NW_027315801.1, on the reverse strand, counting down.
GCTTACGTACGTCGCACGTCACGCACGCACTGCGTCACTCGAACCAATCACGCGCTTGCCTGGCCATTATCAGCTTCCTGTGTGTCTCTCTGTGCACGACCTATTGGGCACCCCTGTACTATACTATGTCTTTTCACGCTCAAGATCATTAAAAAAGGCAAAAATCTGTCCTCTAAATGTAATTTTATTTAATATCAATACCTGCTTAAATTAGTATCTAGTTTCATTACTAGTTTTGATATCAATTAATATCTGATTTTATACACCTTTGATAACTCTGTTTAAGACAGATCAGGTACAGCACCTTTTTGTTCATTTTCTTTTCTTTTCACTCATGTAGAAGTTCCATTTTTCAGTGCATCAGGATCGAGCATGAACAAGATTTGCCTCAGTGGCACTTACCCGCATTAAATACCCATTCTTTACAAACCTTGAATACATATGCTAATCCTGACTTTCAGTAGCATAAGCCTGTTGAGCTCTGTGGGTCAGGGCACGATGTGAGGCGAGGGCGGTGTGCACACATCTGTTTGAGAGTGTCATGTGCAAACAGCTCTGCAGCAGCGCTCTAATCAATCTCTTTAACACTGCAAGAGGATCATCGCACTGCGGCCTCCACCTTCAGCTCCTGTTTACCTGCTCCTGGCTCCAGACTCCGGTCCTCTGGGTAAAGAAGAGAATACTGTCAGCCCGGGTCAATGCTTTGAATGTGGGCTGTGTGTGAATAGTCTGGGGCCAGCAATAGTTAAAGCCCGGACCGGTTAACCTAGTCTAACCCGGCCTTGTTCAACACGTCAGCTGCAGGAACAATTTGGGTGAAGTCAGTGTGAAGTCATTCAGTCCTTTATCCAACCAAATTAGTTCATGTCCCAGAAAATAGATTGGGTTCACGCAAGTTCAAAGTATCAAAAGAGAAGATCACTTCATACTCTTATACTTTTAATCATTTTAATTATTGAAAATATTCTGATAATATACTAGTCATGGTACACTTTTTGGTTGAAAATATGAAGGGGCACACCACCGACTAAAATATGATCCAATCCCACAATTCATGAAAATCCAGCAAATATATAATATATAATATATAATACATCATATATTTGTGAAGATTGTGAGAAGACTAGACAGGAAGGTGGCCAGTGACCTCACCCACACTCTCCATAGCCAGTGTGAGTTACTGTCCTCAGGGAGAATATTTAGACTGTAAACTGAACACATTTAAACATTAATTTGTACCATTAGCAATTAAATAGCTGAACACTGAAAGTGCTGTCAAAAAATACAACTATAGATGAGTGACAGTGCAGGTGCTTTTTGCATACAGGCTAAGAAATGTGCAATAACAAAAAAACTCCACACACGTTTATGACCTTTGTGAACTCATATTTTTGTGTTCAATGGTATTGTTGATTGAAACGGATTTGTGTTGTTGTTGTTGGTGATGTTGTTTGTGTGTTAAAGCTGGGGTAACATCCCTGTCCCGGGACAAGTTTCTCTCATGGAAGACGATATAGCAGGGGTGTCAAACTCATTTTGAACCATAAAAAATATAAGAAATAAATAGCTTTATATAGCCTACGCTGTTTTTGAAGCAATCACTGGATCGATTAAAAGAAATTACAAAACATTTGTTCTCATAAACTGAAATTCATTAAGAAAAACAAGTGTAATTTCACAAATACTGTGCTTTAGTTTATGTGCATTGCAACTTCAGATCACAGTTGATCTGCAGAGATAAACATTTAGTCATCGGTATTCGGAACTGAAAAATATTGTATTTGAATTTCTATGTAGTTATCAGTACACTTGAACTAACACACCACTAAATACAAACTAAATACAAAAAGTGAGGAGGTTAAGTTACCCCTCTGGCCTCGAAAATATAGAATAAGTGCATGAGCCACAGTTTTCCATCAAACCAAACTTTTTTGTCGAATCGTGGGCCAAACATTATGTACAAAATAAAACTATAAAAAATATAAGAAATACATAGCTTTTTTACAGCCTAGTAATAGTTGTGAAGACAGGTGAAAATACTAAGTCCATAATATGGACTCAGTCTTTTCACCTGTCTTCACCTCTGTTCATGCAGCAGCTTGATGTGATTTCTGATGTGAAATGTTCATATCACAGACATGTTTCTGCTCAAACTCAAAATGAGCCTGCTATTTTCATAGTTAAAGCTGATCTTAGTGACAAATGATTCATGTACTCAAATGAGGTCATTGTGTTTGTGTTCACAGTCACATTAGTGTGGACACAGTCATGCCATATCTTTGCAACTGACAATATTGACCATGATTATTATATGAAAGATACATGAAACCAAGGTGGGACCAAGATTTATTTATTTAATAAAATATAAAATATGTGCTGAATGTTATATAGTTAAACATACAACACAAATGAATAAAGAGTAACAGCAAGAAATGCAATCTTGTGTTATATGCCCCAGTTTTCAGTTGCATTTCACACAAATTTAAAAATACGTATACTGTACTTTTTGGGCTGTGCAGCACCCCTGATTAAAAGCCTCTCCAATGAAATTGAAAAAGAAACAAGAAATTGTACATATACGGGACGCACCTGTCATGAGCTTAAAAAAAAGAAAACACATCCCAGCTGTCCCTACTGTCCCTACTGTCCCCTCTGTTCATCTGTTCCTGAGCTTGTGCTTATCGAGTGAGTGTTACGTTGTAACATGAGTTATTTACTCAGAAATATGGTCAACGGTAGTAATGCAGGGGTCAGGTAGAGCCAAGAAAGTAATTTCAATGCAGCAGGTTCTAAACTGCAAACCGCCGTATATCGCATGCCCGTACTCCGCGTGTGTCTGCGTTTCACCGTATTTAGATTCACTTCTGCATTAGAGTAATTTCTCAGTGAATATGAGTCAGATTGTAATAAAACACACAACGTTTTAGTGGAGAGTCCCTGCCCTAAGCGGAGCCCTCGATTTACTGCTCAATCTATGCTCCTCCTCTCACCTACGATCATGAGCTTTGGGTAATGACTGAAAGTATATGATCATGGATACAAGCGGTGGAAATTAGTTTCCTTTGCATGGTGGCAGGGCGCTCCCTTAGAGATAAGGAGCTCAGTCACACTGGAGTAGCTCGGAGTAGAGGTACTGCTCCTCCATGTGGAGAGGAGCCAGCTGAGGTGCCTCCCTGGGGAGGTGTTCCGGGCATTCCGAGCACCTGAGCAAGTGAGTGGAAAAGCTAGAGGAAGTGTCTGGGGTGGGGGAAGTCAGTAAAAACTTAGTTTTCCTTTTCATACTTAATGTGGTAGTTTTTATATGTTTATTAAATGCCATTATGGTTCAAGTCTCAAGTCTTCGGACTCTAGTTGGAGTCAAAACCTAAATCAAAGGCAAGTCTAAGTCAAGTCCCCAGTCCTGTTCTTTGGGTTTCAAATACTTACAAGTGTTCATACCTGAACTGAATACAGCTCTGGTTTTTACATTATATATATAGTTGTTTAAATTGTTCTTGCAAATCCACACCTCTGCATGGAATTAAATTATTGTTTTAAATATATACCGATAAATAACCATGCTTGATAATTAGTTTAAGCCACAATCTTAGCAGATCTATCTTTGTTAAGTTTAAAACATCATGGGCATGCTTGTACTACTGTTACAAGTAGCTTTTAATATGTATGTAGGTCAGCCAACCCAATATTACTTGCTTTGATTTCCTAATGTGGGACAAAACTAATCATGAAATGTGTTTTGCATCATACAAGCTTTTTTTTTACTGTTGTCAGCTTATATTATTACCTTCTTAAAGTATTCAGTTTAAATTATGTGTTTGTGTACATTGATGTATTCTTCACTTGTCTGTTATGACCTCAGAGGAGGGTTTAAGCAGCCCCGGGGCCCGCAGCAGTGAAGAAGGGTTCATTTGGGTGCGGGGCCAAAAGGTTACAGCTTTACTGAGTTAAAAGCACCTGGTTTACAATAGTGCTCTGAGTGATGTTTTAAAACGGAAGCTATATTTTCAGTTTTGGGGGTAAACACTGATTAATATTGATTGTCAAATGCCCGTAGCACAAGCTGTCCTCGCAAAGCTGTGTCAGCACAAGTCTCCTCACTCACGGTTACGTCCAAAGCAGCTCGACAATACAAAAATACAGTTTTAGAAGTAGTTATTTTTCTCTCTCTCCCTTCACGCCTGAATTATTTTCCCAATATATATTTAAAATAATCTTTAAAAGGCCCAAAAAAGACAGCATTGGAATGATTTTGACAGCACTTAAAACCCCAGAACCCCCTAACCCTACACAACATTTTAGCCCCAAAATAGTGTGTGACAAAGGCATTTTCTTAAAAAAAAAACATTTTTTTTTTTTTCATTTTTGTTGTTGTTATTGCACATATGTCTGCACATATGTTTTTTTTCTCAATGTCACTAGTTAGATCGATGTAAAGAAGCTTTCACTCTGAGAACAGTGCAATTACCCCAGTGAGAACATGGCCGCCACAGACCTGAGTGCATTAAACAGCCGCTCTGAGAGTGCTTGAAACACACTCTGATGTGTGGAAAGAGTGGTGTAAGAGTAGACAACCTCGGGTCAACCTACACATCACCACGTTGAGGGAAAAAGCGTTTTGAAAATTGTATCAACGTTCTACCAGCAAAACCCTCTGTGAGCTGCTCCGAAAACCTTTTCACCGTGTTTTATGATTTAAAAAACAATGTCAGGATCAAAAGCATGGTGTCTAAAACTGACTTGGAAAGGCTTTGTTTCTAGTAGATTATTGCAACGGTCTGCTCACTGGCCTGTCCAAACAGCTGCAGTACATCCAGAACGCTGCTGCTCGAGTCCTGTCTAGAACCAGGAAGTACCATACAAGTACCATTAGTCCTGTTCTCAGGTCTCTGGCTCCCTGCGGCTCAGAGAATAGACTTTCTATTGACTATTGACTTGATTTTATTAAATTATTTATATTGTGAAAGATTTTGTACTTTGATTTTTATTTGTGTTTCTAGTTGTAAAGCACTCTGAGTTACGTTTCATAATATACTATGCTATACAAGGAAATCTTGATTGATTGACTTTCACACCCTCCTTAAGCTAAGGCAACAACATTTAGAATTTGGAAATAAATTCTGAAATTTACTTGGACAACAAATGGAAAGATAAATTATTTTGTCAATTAAGGATACAATAGGTCTTAGACATGAAACTCCGCCATGAATTACGGTACATCTTCAGATAATTCTATTCCAAACTCTAGACACCAGACCAATCAGCTTGTCCTGACAAAGTTGATACGTTTTTGAGTAACATCACCTGACCAAAACTGACACGAACACAATCTTCAAGCCTTGAAAAACCTCTCTCTCTAGAGGAACTATCAAACGCACCTCATTCTATTCTAGGAATTCTAGCCCCTTTTCGCCCTCCTATTCCAAAAAGTCATCAAGTGAAATGCAAGTAAATGAGACCATCCCCAAACATGAGTACTGCTCATATTACTGAGACTTTCATAGAGAATTCTACTGAATGTGCCAGCTAACGTCCCATATCACTCATTAACACGGGTGTAAAAATCAAATCGAAGGCTCTGTCATATAGATTAAACTCTGTAATATCAAACTTAATACATATCAACCAAACATTATTCATACAAAGAAGATATTTCTCAGAGAATACCAGAATATAGTTAATTCTTATCACTCCACACAGAAATAACCACTCCACAAATAACACTCATTCAGTACCCTTGACGCTGAAAAAGCATTTGACAGAGTAGATTGGATCTTTCTCTTCAGTAATCTAAAAAAAATTGGTTTTAACAATTACTTTTTGGGATGGATAAAAACACTGTGCAATGCCCACCCCTGCATCAGTTTGGTTTTCCTCTCTGAACAGTCTCAAAATTTTACCTTACAAAAGCCTAGAAATAAAGGGGCCTTAGTACTCCAGACGTGTACCAGTACTTTCCTTCAAAACAACGTTGGAAACACAATATACTGTATACCTCAGTCAATTTTATACATAAAGAAAACACCAACAACTGAATGATACTTTAATGTAACAACTATCAATACCACTATGCTGGCCTGGTGGAAATTGTAACTAAATTCTCAAGTATAAGCACACCTTAAGAAATGGCTAATATGAAACAATCAAATGTTTCTGATTGATAATAAGGTTTTTCTCTTTTCAGCTTGGAAAGACAAATAATAATGCAAAGCACTACATCAGTCCTAGTAATAGGTTACTTTGATGCCTTTTAGCTGCATAATAATCATGTGTATTCTTTTTTTTTATTTGTGTTGTCACTTGTGTGCATGCATATACGGTAAATGCGTCTCTTTTTACTTGATGTCCGTAATCACAACGAAATAAGTGCAGTGGTGGCTGACACACAACTAAAACATTACTGAAATTTGTAGTAATAAAAAAGGACCAAAGGGAAATTGTGTGTTGTCATTTTAAAGTATTTTCTTCATAAATATACATAGTGTATTAAAAGCTCATTAGAACACAATACATCCTCATGTGGTTTTGTGTTGTGCGTTTACGACAAACCCAAACATTCAATAATTAAAAAAACGATAATTCCTATCAAGTTGATTTTTGTAAATTACTAAAGGGGCTCATGACTCACTGCTGCATAGTTTATTAGTACCCAACTTGGCTCATGTTGGAAATTACCCCAGTTGAATAAGACACAATTTGCACATTTAAGTTTTTCCTTTTTCATTGTGCTCTCTTTCAAACCTGCCTCATGGGAAATGAATGATATAAAATGATTCACAAGAACCTAATTAACAACCTAGAAGCTGAATTGGGGTTAGAACTGTATTATCTTTATTATATTAGTTGTGTTGACGTCTAATTGGGTTGTCTCAAATAAGGGTGGCTGCCCACGAGTCCGAAGATTTACTGGTCCGAAGGTTCACCAGTCCGAAAATTCAGAAATTTTAAGGTTCACATGTCTGAAGCTTCATTAGTCCGAAGATGTGTGTCTGCGCAGCGGGCTCTACTCGCGGCTGTCCTCACCAAAGCTGTGTCTCCTTGCAGCGGGCTCTCCTCGCCTCCCTTTGCCCCACACTGCTTTTTGGACTTTTCTAGTGTTGATGCACTTTTTATGATTAAACTCACGTATTTTCCATAACCGACTTGATTCTGTGCATAGCCTGAGCTCCTTATCATATTGTTAATGAATGAATGAACTCAAATAGCCCAGCAGTTTCGGCCGCGCGCCGCGGCTCTGTAGACACTCCCGTCTTGGCCAGCTGAATTTCCTTTTTGACTACCAATCCTACGGTGATGGGATCACGCGTTTCTATATATACATATATCATTTCTATACTTATAATCAAATGAAGGCATAGAGTGGAGGATTCTGATCACGCATATTTCTTATGATAAAATGAAGGCATAGAACGGAGGATTCTGACCGCGCATATTTCTTATGATCAAATGAGGGCATAAAGCGGAGGATTCGAGATGTTCCCTTGTTATTTTCACATACACAGTACAACTTGCGGTGCCACCTGTGAGCAGCTGGTACATTAAACGTGCGAGCCCCAGTGCGTGTCTTCGTGCTTCGTGCGCATTTTACAGACTGACTACATCCCGATGCCGTCTGCACCTTCACTTTAGCCTATGAGGAACTTTCGGAGTAGCGAACCTTTAAAACCTTCGGACTTGTGAACCTTCAAAACCTTCGGACTTGTGAACCTTCGGACTAGCGAACCTTCGGTCTCGTGGGGGGTAACCCAAATAAGAGACACCAGGCGTTACGGGGCAAATGAGGCTTTTCTTTAAGGGGCGTTCCGACCGCTGCATCAAAGCGTCCAGTTTACATTCAAAGTCTATGTGGACCCCCGTCTTTGGCGTCCAGCGTTTTTGCGGCACGAATCCTGCGTTTTTGAGGAACATCAGGGGCGTTTGAGCATCGGACAAAGCGTCTAGAGCGGCCAGAGTGGCCAAAGTTGAACAAAGCTGAACTTTTTTGCGGCAGATGTGGCGCAGCAGCCAATCAGAGATTACGCTCCAGTGACGTGCTACGCAAAAAGGCTGTGATGACCAGTCCAATAGGTAAATGATGATTTCATTGGACCCTGAGGCCAAAATGTGACCCATAGGAGCCTGACCTGGGGACCTGGTCTGACAATGGATGCACTGCCAGCACCACTGACATTTGACATCCCCGGCCTGTAGCACCTGTTCACGCAAAAGCGCCAAGGTCCTTTCCACCCCTTGATGACCATGCTCATTGTGTATTTGGGTCAATACTTCCTTGATCATGGTGACAGGCAACAGCAGCTGAAACACAGGACGAAAGATCTTCCGGTACAGTAAACCATCCTTTCAACTAGCCTGTCCCACTGCCGAAGCAATACCATGACAGGGGGCAATAAGCTTTTTCTCTCCACTCTGCCGTTGCCTCAGAAAGACTGCCACCTCCTGGATCGCAGGATTTGAATCCTGAAGGGCTCGCATGTCAACAGAAGAGTGACTAGGCAGAGAGGACACCACAGCTTGGGTTACTTCAACCAGCTGTGGGTGCAGCAAATGTAAAGAAGGTGACACCGTGCTCCTGCTCCTTTAAAATAAGTCTTAAAGGACACATATTCTGCTTTGGTTTGAATGCTTATTTTCCTTTAAACATGCTACCTTTGCTTTTGGGACCTTTTAGAACTTAAATATTATACTTATTGAAAACCACACATGATTTTCTATTTGTCATACATTCTCTCATCAGGAATTATTGTTAGCACTGCAGTTATAATTAACACAATTTGATGGCAGAATTTTCATAACTGTCCAGTAACTTAGAAACAGCACCGATGACATCACAAATCTGGAAAAATGTGTTTTCAGAGGCACACCTGGAAAGGACTTTCTAACAAGGATTAATTGTACTAGCGTGAATGAAGCAAAACACAACTCTAGGTGTGTTTTTGATGAGGAAATTATGTGATAAAATGCTTAAAATCTCAAAAAGGTAGACTTTTCCAAATACGTATCCTATAAAATGGCACCAAAACGCCTACAACGTTGTTGAACCCTTTTTGTGTATCACAGTTTGGGAAATTAATCTAATAACTGTAAGTACAGAGCAGTGTACATATATGGAGAGGATGCAACATGCATGACTCACTCTAAATAAAAGTGCACGTATGCAGTTCATAACATGTTTGTTGAGGTCTAAACCGCATGATTAGTTATGTTGGAGCCAGTTTCAATTATACTCTGAACTCTTTAATGTAAGGATTATTTATTATTTTGTATTCAAATCCATTTTTCTATTTAATGAGATTCATTGAGTTTTGAGACATCTATGATGTCACACAGATTGGGTCTACCCTGCACTCAGGCATATCTTGCACCTGTAGAGGCAGGGAGGTGTCACTAGGAGAGAACTGTTTTGTGACCACAAAGAAACAAAAAGAATGTCAACCACGGAGAATATTTTTTGTTGTTTAAAATAAACAGTTAAAGAAGACAACTGGATCTCCATAAGTGCTTATTTTTATGATGTGAGTTTACACACCTCATCTAATGACCAAAACAAGCAGGTACAGTGTAAAACACAAGGAAGACACAGGGACATTAAGTTTGTAGAGGACATCCTACTGCCTGAAATTCTTGTTTTTGCTAATTGATTAACTTCATACACATACTTGCTCTCGCTCATCACATCGCTGCTGCTGCATGTGCACACACTGAATTGTCCGGACATAGATTTGCATATTAAATTATGATTAACGGGATGGGAAAGGAACAGTCCATGCTGTGCAGCTGAAGGTAGCTCCATGAGGCCCTGAGATTCTAGCTCTGCCTAAACTCTGCCAAACTTCTGCCGCTCTGCATGACGCCTTCCACATTTAATCACCTCCATGTCTGAGCCGCGCTGAGGAGCCTGTTCATTCACAAAAGTCACACCCAGCTTACATCTGCTCCTGTTCTGTTTTAATTTGAGTTTGAAATGTTTCTGTCAGAGTTCAACTGCAAGTCTCTGTTTCCGGAAAGAATTACCAGGAGTTTCCAGTAATTTCCTCTTACCTGAAGCCACTCTCATTCCACGGTATTCAGAAACGTCCATAGTAGTGTAGGGTGTAACGATGCTTCGTGCCACAATGCAAGTGTCATGATGCGCATCATACACATGCCTCGATTAGTCTGGATGCAAAATTGACAGAAGTGCTCTAAAAACAACATTAAAGCAGAATTAAGTAACTTTTATATGTAGTGCTCCCCCATGCATCTCCCATGTGAAAATTCATTGTCAGAAAAATAAACACACATTTTTTTTTTTCAAATTGATTTCTTTCTTTCTATATTATAATAAGACAGAGTAGAATCACATGCAAAATATTTCACATTGCCAAACAAAAAAAAGAGGCAGGGTTTCTCAGCTGAGTTGTCGTCAAGTCAATGTCGGGGGCGACTTAAAACACTGTGAAAACACATATTACCACGACAAGGACGTTCAATAAGGAGAAAATGTTACTTTGTTCCGGTTTAGAATGGCACTGCAGCCAGGTCCTGACAGCCACTGAGAGCGCTGTGTATCTGCTGTGTAACAAATGTGAGCATCAAAAACTACTTACACATGCGTGTGCCTGTACATCATGCTGGACAGCTTTGACGACACGCAAAGCCAGAAACCGAGAGGAGAGCTCTGAGCGAGAGACGGGGCTAGGGCACAAAGGCGCTACACACATAGACACACATGGACACACATGAACACACATGGACACACGCATACAGAGGGATGGAAAAAGGGGTCACGGGTGACTGGAGCGCTCTCAAATCGGGTGCTGTGGCATGAGTACCGGGGTGCCATGGAAAAGTTATTGATTCATGAAATAACCATTGTATACCATTCAAACAGAATGCTATTTAATTTTTTTTGATAGACAATTAATTAATTAAAAAATACACTTTGGTTGAGGGGGTGTGACCTTATGTTACGCAGCTGTGGAAAGCCATGCCTTTCCCTCTCTCAGGCTTGTGATGAGCAATAAGGGGAAACATGGAGGAAAAGCACTCATCAGAGAAGATTGAAATGTTTTTGAAACTTTTGATTTCATGCATAACAACCCAGAAACCATGGAAATACAACCTGTTATATTTTATAATCTGAGAGCAAGTCTTAATAAGTGCACACTTTGCATATAATCGATCAGTGGCAACACACGCATATTTAAAAATGAACAGAAGAAGGCACATAACTGTGATTGTCCTGAAAGAGGAGCAGAGAGGAACAAACAGGAGCAGACCAGCCTTTCTGCTTTACACATATATCTGCATTTATCAACACAGGTTTTTAGGTTATTAAGGCTTCAATTTGGTATTGCCATAAAGATAATACCTTATATTACAACTAAACTAAAAGTACAACATGTTCCGACCTTGCTCCTGTTTCTCTTTCTGTGTGAGGAGTAACAGTGCCACCATGGCTCCCACTTTTTGTAATCTGGACCAAAACCGGCAGCTGCTTTCAGATGAAAACACACACATACACATACGTATGCACTAGCAGGAATTTAAACATAAGTGAATACAAAAAGGGATCTACATGTTCTTGAACAGAATCCGACATTGCCAATATATTTTCAAATAATTTCCAAATTTTAATTCCTGGTTGGCAAAATTCGAAACAGATAGATTTGAAATAATGAGGGAAAACAGCAATTGCTTCAGTAAAATTCTGACAGGCTTTAGGCCAGTCGGGCATAACTTTTATGGTTTGAATACAGCTCTAATCTGAGGTTGTTTTCACATGTAAATGCGATCTCTGAAGTGGCGAAGCAGTGCCAAACTTTGCTCTTTTACGTCGACCTAACTCGTGGCAGTGTGAAAACAACCTGACTCTGTCTTTGGTCTTGCCAGAAACAAATAAATGCCTGATTTTGTTTTGATAGAGTAAAGTGCTATTACAATCTGACAGCTTTACAGTGCTTCTCTTTTGTCACTTACTAATCTAAAATAGTAGCAGCTGTTTGAGTTTGTAGCTGCATAAAGACACCTGTCCACCCCACAATTAGTCAGACTCCAACTACTGCCATGGGAAAGATCAAAGAGCTGTCAAAAGACACCAGAAACCAAACTGTAGACCTCCACAAGGCTGGAAAGGGCTACGGGGCAATGGACAAACAACTTGGCGAAAAAATATCAACTGTTGTAGCAATTGTTACCAAGTGGAAGAGGCTAAAGATGACTGTCACTCTCCCTTGGACTGGGGCTCCATGCAAGATCTTACCTTGTGGGGTCTCAGTGATGAGAAGAAAGGTGAGGAATCAGCCCAGAACTACGGGAGGAGCTGGTCAATGACCTGAAGAGAGCTGGAACCACTGTGTCAAAGCAAACCTGGTCAAGAACTACAGGAAATGTTTGACCTCTGTAATTGTAAACAAAGGCTTCTTTACCAGGCTTTGTAGGCTTTGTAAACAAAGGCTTCTTTATTTATTTGCAGCAATAACATACACATAGATTATTTAGAAATTATACAATGTGATTTTCAGATTTTTTTTTTAGTTTCTGTCTCTCACAGTGAAAATGCACCTTCAATTAGAATTTCAGACCCCTGGGAGAACTTGCAAAATCTTAGGGTGTTCAAATACTTACTTCCCTCATTGCAAATGCTTTGGCCTGTTCGTTCTGAGCCTATGATCTGCAATGCTCAACCACTTCAATATTCATGTTCTTTTTATAAGCAGATATTCTACATTTGTCATGCTTAAAATAAAAATACATTTCATAGAATTCCTGTACCAGAGAAGAACAGGGACGTCTTACCTTGACCTCTGAAAGATGATGGTGTCATTATGAAAACTACTGTAAAAGAAGCATATACATTATTGATCTGATATCCTTTGCCATCATCCTGCCTGGAATACTATTAACGTAGGAACCGGTCAAACTGACAGTCTGTTGCAGACCAAAGGCATTCATTAAACATCGGGTCATTTCAAAACCGGAGCTAACATGTTTTAAACATGTGCTATAGATGACATGTTCATAAATGTTCAATCAGACACAGCTCTGCAATATATTTCCCTTGTTCTAAAAGGGGAGTATCAGTGCTATCTGCTGTAGCTGTAGCTGATGTGGTTAGCTCTGGCTCTGCTTGAGGTGCCAGAGGAGCAGAAACACGGCTATTCATCACAGACGCTTCCTTGATGTGGAGGTCACACATGGGCCAAAGCTGGATCTAGAATATTCTACCAAAAAGAGCACACAGAGTTGATGCCAGTCGGTGCCATGAAATTGGGAGTTTAGGGATCACAAAGACTATTAAAAGTCACATATTAAATGCAAAATTGCCATTTTTAAGCTTTTAATCATGTTGCAAGGTTGTTCCATGGTCATGATCTGTATTTGGTTTTATTCATGCTTGTTTCGTTAATCCTGTTTACCAAGCGTGTCTTGTGCTCCTTTTCTGAGTTACACAAAAACACTCTTTATAATTTCCAAGATAAGTGATGTCAAAGGTAGCGATTCAGAAGTTCGTGTGCTTTCTAGAAGTGGCAAATCACCTGCATAATTTCATTGAAAAAGAAGCATCATGGCATTCTTTATAGACTAAGATACATTTTATGGAAAACTGCCAAAGGGACAACATTTCCAAGGAAACAAACAAGAGGAGGCTCCTCCAGGCCAAGTACGAGTCAGGTTTGTGGAGGTGCAAACCCATTCACAATAAGTGCCTCGCCGCGGTAAAACCAGCAACAAGTCGGCGCAGACGTAACAGAGAAAAAGGAGGATTTAGCTTTTTTTTCCTTCAAATTAGTGATTTTCGTTTTTATTTGCAGAATGTGCAAGTTGAAGTCATGAAGCCATGTATTAGATAACAGTATTGGCAGCATTAAAATTGTACATTAAGCCGTGAAAGTCCGGTAGTTTAAGCTTCTCTGTCGGGACTTTTGGGGGTGTTACCTAATCTCCATATGAACTGCACGAGCGGCTTTGTCATCCAATGAGCTGCGACACACATGGCTACTTACTATTCAGCATCACGCCCTGGCTTTTAGCACTACATGGAAAAGCATTGAACGGAGATGGATAAAGACGAAATGGAGAAAATCCGTAACTTTAACTGCAAATGCAACGGAAGAAGAAAGGAAAACTCTCTCCTCATGGTGTAAGTAGTCATAAGATACTTTGTTTTGTCTGTATCTTCGTGTTGTTTCTTCCTATTAGCAACTAGGCTAGGCTAGCGCCTTGTCGTTCTCGGCCTCTGCGGCTTATTTTTCGGTGTTCTGTATTTCTTGACCCGTGGGTTCTGTGGGTCGTGCTTTATAGTGGTTTGGTGTTAGTTTTTGTGATTTTTGTCACTTTTGCCTTGGTATTCTGTCCTCACTGTGGTGTCACTACCAGGGCTAGACAGATAGCGAACATCCAAAAAAGAGAGTCCAACGGCCATGCAGAGAAGACTTGTCTTTAATGTCTTTCAGACGCTTTTCTCAGCAATTTGTCTCTTTGTTAATTGATTTTTTTTTAAACTGTAACAATGAACTGTACATAAAAGTACATATAAATAAAAGGTTTGTATATCGACTTATACACTATAGATGTATCTTCACATCAATTGTACAAGAATACATACATATAAGAGCAAAGAAAATAAAGGTCTGAACACATAGCCTAGCTTAAAATGGGACAAGGCTACATGCACAGCAGCTAGCAACAACCAACATTCAGCTTCAAATTGAGCTGAATATGCAGACGTAGAACAACATTATAAAACAAAATAGTGTACAACTTACGGACAAAGATACCCCAAGGCAGAAAACGGGATGTTTTGTCAGTAGTTGCACTGCCGGAGCCGGACATGCCTGACTGAATGCATGAGGCCGAAAAACGAAACTTATACCGGCAACGTCCACTAGAGGCAGTAGTCTATCGCGCACACAAAGAAGTTTAGGAATGATGTAATCCTGTGTCAACAGTACACTCGGGCTTGATCGAGCTAGGCTACACCGGAGCCGGACGGAGCCAAGCTGAGCTAAAACGTTGCTTCAGGCTGCAGCACTGGACTTCTCTTACACTAGATTGCTATACCGCTGACTTTTGGGGGCACACGTAAACTGCGTGCTTTTGGAACCGGACTTTTGTTACCATGTAAACGCGTCGCGCTTTTGAGTGCACTGCTGTGAGATCTAGCAGTGTCATTGACTCTAAATCACAGGTTGCCAAACGTGAAGTTAAACTGACCGCCAAAGGGCTTTCTGATAAACTTGATAGACTGCAGACTAATAGGAAATCATCGATAGATAAAGCCTCTAATATTAAACGGACAATGCAGAGTTTTATTGAAAATGGTGAATGTCTAATGGTCCAAGATGCTCTTAATGAACTGGTTTTAAGTTGTGGCAAAACAAGATGTGAAAACAGTAAGTGTGACAGTGTGAGGAGGGGAGGGCTTATCTCAATAAGATGCAAATGAGCAAAAGTGTCCTACCTTGTGAGCCCAGGTGAGAAATGTTTGAGCCCTGTTTTCTTCGAAAAAGGATTTCAGAGGTGTATACATTCAAATGACCACAACTTATTGAAATATTATCAGATCTACATGAGTAAGACATCATTGGATAGCTTTAGCTTTAGCTTCAGAATCTGTGAATAACTCGAAATGTCTCTGGGGAGACTTGTTCCTTGTTTTCATACGGCTGGTCACCGGACACAGTTAAATATGTTAGTGCAATAGAAACACTCAAAATGTATTTGTCTATTTTGACTACATAGTGGAGCTTTAAGTCCATAAGATTGTTCTGCATTTCTGCCTCACATCATCTTCATTACAATGCTACATTACCATGTGGGAGCAAGCTAGCTTTTTTATTTCCCCATGGTAATTCCCTCTGCTGTCAGTAGATAGAACGCTAACACCAAATGCTGATGAAGGAATGGCATCACAATGGTGTGCTCTTCAATACACACATTAGAGTTTTATATTTCAAAGTTAAGAGCATGTTTAAAGGCCAATCACTGTACACAGAAACACAACCAGAAACACCCTTTATCAGGAGGGCCCGCACAGTGGGCAGGGCCGACTCAGAGTAGGATAAATATCTGAGTTCCTGGTCTTGATTCGCAAATTGAGAATGACTCTCGGATGAGAGTCGAAACGTTTTGTTTTTCCTATAAACAGAGTCCAGATGACTAGGCTTCCCCCAAAAATATGTCAGTTTGCCGTAACCCGACCGACTTGGTAAAAAAAATGCCGACTGGAATTTATTTTTTTAGCAATGTTGTCAAAGTGATGCAAATTGTTTTTTTCTCTTATATCTCGCCGACTCACCGACCAAAAAAGCGCTGTGTTGAATAATTTGCCTGAACAACATACAGCATGATCGCTCCACGGCAAAAGGATGTCTGAGCAGGCAGTGCGTTACTGTAGGGACGGTGTCCACAAACTGCTTAACAAAGAACAACCCAAACTTTGTGCTCAAGAAAGCCGCGACCAGCCCAACCCCGTAGCGGGTCAGGACAGCGAGTCCGTAACGGCAGCACGGTCCGGAAACAGCGGCGCTCAGCCAGGTGGAATCGACGGGCTCGTCCGCTGGATAGTCACCAAGATGAGCGACAACAAGAACGCCGCCTCCTGGGAGTACGGCGCCAGTAGGGAAGAGGTGGCCGTGGCCCAGCCAATTTACGGTACCATCCCTCCTGATAAATGATCATTAAATGGGTGGAATTTTTTACGCCTTCAAAGTTAAAAATAATACATTAAAAAAATGACCTACCTACCTACCCACTTGAAAAATGTTGGTAGGGTTATAGCAAACATAAAATTAATTTGGATTTTTGTATGCCTTCAAAGTTAAAAAAAAACAAAGAAATTACAAAAATGTTGGTAGGGTTACAGCAAACATACAATTAATTTGGGGCAGCCCTACAACTGGAATTGTTTTCTACAATGGAACACTCCTGGACGAATTAGGGATTACATCGATTTATCAGCTAAGGTTATTATTTGCTGTCTCCACCACAAGCTTTGCCACACACTGACAACATAATATTTTGGAGTGTTATTGTGTGCTGTGCGGCAACAGGAAACAGCTGTTGCTAAAATGTGCTTGCTTCGGTTTGCTAAGTCTGTTAATTCAACAAATGAAGTCAGCATCACTGGAAATATGGTCGTCACAAAATCAAGTCAGCATTTGGTGAGAAATTATAATTTTCTCTTTCTATCTGCTTTTTGCCAACTTGTTTCTCTCATCATATCATCTCGCACTAAAGCATTCTGTGACCTGTTATGGTTTGATTAAAACCAGAGGCTGTCTGTAAATAAGTCAATTTACTTAAATACTGTAGTTAAGTACAGTTTTTATACTTCACTTGAATCATATTTTAGCTGCGTACTCATGATTTTTACTCCCCTACATTTGAAGGTCAAATATAATACTCTCTACTCCACTACATTTCTAAAGTCTTATATGAAGCTCTCACATACTCGTGACAGAAGGTTTCCCCCTGCACCTATTGTGGCTGCGTTGTCACTCATTACACAATTGTAAGTTGGCTTTGATTAATTTTGATGATTGTTAGCAATATTTCTAACCGTTCCAAGAAGCATTGAATTGGCTTATTCTTGCTCTTATTTTGGAAATACTAAATATACAAAATATTAGCTTATTGCATTTCTTTACTCTTTAACTCTTTATCACCAAATATGTCTTACGAATCTAATATTTTACCAAATTTACGCTAGTTTTACGAGGTGGATTGAACAGAAAACTCTATAATATAATATACATCTTGTCTTTAGTAAGATAAGATAAGATATTCCTTTATTGTCCCACATGGGGAAATTTCATTGGTGCAACGCAGGTAGATACAGAGGTAGATACAGAAGAACAGATCACTTATAGGAAGTCTGAAGTCCTATAAATAAATAAAAACTCCCATAGACAAATAAATAAATAAATACATAAATACCATTGCATGTGATAACGACAGTAATTGCACATGAATATGTGTCACGACAGCACATAGATTGCACATGAATTTCACAGTAATTGCACATGAATTGCACATGAATTGCACATGAATTCCAACAGTAATTGCACATGAATTCCAACAGCAATTGCACATATGACAGAATTGCACATCAGTATTAGGTTAGGTCAGTATTGCAAGTGTTCAGTACTAACAGTTTTTGTTATAAAGTCTGACAGCAGCAGGAAGGAAAGACCTACGGAACCTTTCCTTCACACATCGAGGGTGGATCAGTCTCTCACTGAAGCTGCTCTCCAGAGCGGAGAGAGTGTCCTGCAGGGGGTGACACTCATGGTACAGCATAGATGTGAATCTAGCCAGGACCCTCCTGTCCCCCACCTCCTGCACCGAGTCCAGAGCACAGCCCAGGACGGAGCTGGACTTCTTGATGACTCTGTCCAGCTTCTTCCTCTCCCTCTCTGTGATGCTGCTGCTCCAGCAGGCCACACCATACAGGAGGGCTGATGCCACCACAGAGTCGTAGAAGGTCTTCAGGAGTGGCCCTGTCACTCCAAAAGACCTGAGTCTCCTCAGGAGGTAGAGCCGACTCTGGCTCTTCCTGTACAGTGCGTCTGTGTTATGAGTCCAGTCCAGTTTGTGGTTCAGATGAACACCCAGGTACTTGTATGAGTCAACTCTCTCAATGTCCCGTCCCTGGATGTTCACTGGTGAGGGGGCAGTGGGGTGGCGTCTGCGGAAATCCACCACCATCTCCTTGGTCTTCCCCGCGTTGATGAGGAGGTGGTTCCGCTGATACCAGTCCACAAAGTCCTGCGCCAGTCCTCTGTACTCCGCGTCATCGTCGTCCGTGATGAGTCCGATGATGGCAGAGTCGTCAGAGAACTTCTGCAGGACACAGCTGTCCGTGTCATGTCTGAAGTCTGCAGTGTAAAGGGTGAAGAGAAAGGGCGCGAGGACAGTGCCCTGGGGCGCCCCCACACTGCAGGTCCGAGTGTCAGACACACAGTTCCGGGCTCTCACAAACTGGGGTCGGTCTGTGAGGTAGTCCAGGATCCACTCTGCCAGGTCATACTCCACACCAGCCGTCTCCAGCTTGTCCCTCAGGAGCAGCGGCTGGATGGTGTTGAAGGCGCTGGAAAGATCGAAGAACAGAATCCTCACAGAGCTGCCAGGCTTTTCCAGGTGAGAGAGAGAGCGGTGCAGCAGGGAGCTGACGGCGTCCTCCACTCCGATGCCAGGCCGATATGCAAACTGCAGCAGGTCCATGGCTGAGCTCACGGTGGAGCGGAGGTGGTCCAGGACTAGCCGCTCCAGTGTCTTCATCAGGTGGGACGTGAGAGCCACTGGCCTGAAGCTGTTGAGGTCTTTGGGGCGCGGTGTCTTAGGCACAGGTACCAGACAGGAGGTCTTCCAGACCTGTGGTACCACCCTCAGCTTCAGGCTCATGTTGAAGACATGCTCCATAACTCCACACAGTTCATCTGCGCAGGACTTAAGGAGCCTGGGGCTGATGCCATCAGGTCCTGCTGCCTTCCTCACTTTAATCCTCTTCAGCTCACTCCTCACCTGTGCTGCTGTGACAGTCAGTGGTTGGCAGGGGGACCGTGTGCTGGGGGGATGGGTGAGTCCAGGCGAAGTGAGGAGCTGATGGTCCGGGGCAGATAAGCGAAGAGGAACAGATGCAGGGCATTGTCCAGCTGTGGAAGAGGGAGCATGCAGCTGTGCAGGGGGAGGGGCGGGTGACCAATCAAACCTCAAGAAGTGAGCATTTAAATCATTCACCCACTGTAGATCCCCCTCTGTCTGGGCAGGGGGGATTTTGAAGCCCGAGATGGTCTTCAGGCTCCTCCACACTCCCTGAATGTTCTTTAGCTGCAGCTGCTCCTCCATCCTCCTCTTGTAGCCGGCCTCAGCCTGCCTGATCTTCCTCCTCAGCTCCTTCTGCACAGTCCTCAGCTCCTCCTTGTTCCCTGACCTGAAGGCTCTCTTCTTCTCCTTCAGCAGAGCCTTCAGTTCACGGTTAATCCATGGCTTGTTGTTTGGAAAACACCGCACCGTCCGGGAGGGAACAATGTTCTCAAAACAGAAGTTGATGTAGTCCGTGATGCACTCTGTGATGGTGTTGATGTCCTCCCCATGTGGGTCATAAAGCTCAGTCCAGACAGTGGTGCTGAAGCAGTCCCTCAGAGCCTCCTCGCTCTCAGCAGACCACATCCTCACCTCACGGGACACCACAGGCTGCCTGCGCACGATGGGTTCATACACAGGCCTCATATGTACAAGGTTGTGGTCCGAGCTGCCCAGGGGAGGGAGGGGGGAAGAAGAATAAGCCTCTTTGGTGTTGGCAAAAAACAAGTCCAATGTTCTATTCTCTCTGGTGGGGCAGGTAACATACTGGGTGTATGTTGGTAGAACAGAAGAGGGAGAAGCGTGGTTAAAGTCACCAGAGATGAGGAAGAGAGCCTGTGGATGCTGTGTTTGCAGCCTATAAGTGCAGGAGAGCAGTGCTTCACAAGCATTTTCAGCATTGGCAGACGGGGCCACATAGACTGCGATCAAAATCACATGTGAGAACTCCCGGGGCAGATAATATGGCCTCATGCCAATAGCCAATAGTTCAATATCCTTGTTACATAGCTGCTCCCTCACTGTGCAGTGTTCGGGTTTGGACCAGCTCGTGTTCACATACACCGCCAGACCTCCACCTCTTTTCTTCAAGCATTCTTTCGTTCTGTCCGCCCGCAGCAGATGAAAATTGTCCAAACCTACAATAGAGTCTGGCATTTCTGCTGTTAACCAGGTCTCTGTGAAAATCAAGACGCTGCTGTCCCTATAAATCCTCTGGGACCACATGAGGCTCGCTATTTCCGTCATTTTATTTTGAAGGGACCTCACGTTACCCATGACTACGGCGGGAACCGACTTCCTGTTTGTCCCTCTCTTCTCTCGGAGTTTACGTCCAGCCCGTCTGCCTCGTTGCGTTTTCCTTAGGATGTCCGCCGGGATAACGTGACGATCTCCGGGTAAGACGACAGTTCTCCGCAGTTTCATGAGTTCCTCCTTTGTGTAAACGCGGTACGGCGCCGGGCGGGGGGCGGGGTCGGAGCCGGGGGACTCAGAGCCAAGACACATCGCAATGACACGACGAAAACACTCAATCCAGCCGAACAAAGTCAAAACAAGTTAATCCAAAGCGATTCCAGTGCGTGTCCCGATCGTTCGTGAAGTTCCTCTTTCATATAAACGTGTACCGACGACACGCCGTACTTTAGCGCGGCCGGAGGGCGCGGGGGGGGCTGGTGGGCTCGCTCGGAGCTAGCTCACGTCACAACAACACAACGAACGCAACGAAAAACGCTCAAATCCAGCCGAAAAAAGTCAAAAACAGTTGAATTAAAAAACTATTCCAGCGCGTGTCCCTATCGCACAGTAAAATAGAAAAAATATACTAATTATATTTACAAAATATAGGAGATAAAGCACAATAAGTGTGAGAAAGAAGAGAGAGCGTTTACACCGGGCTGCCAGCTGTACCAGCGCCTTATGACGCTGACTAGTGAAAGTAGATTCTATAGCAAAAAAATTCAATGCCCGCTCTTCTCCAGGACAAGCTCTCCCAGTGCCTGTGGCTGGGGAAGAATGTCTCAGAGACTACGACTACCAGCACAGGAACTCCACAGGCCTGTGTACTTTCTCCCCTGCTCTTCTCCCTGTACACGGCTGCACCTTCAGTAACGAAGTCGACGGACGACACCACTCTCATCTCGGACGGGGAGGAGTCTGTCTACAGGAGGGAGTTGGACCAGCTGGTGTCCTGGTGTGTCCTCCCCCCACCCCCCTTCACTCTAACAGACTCCCCCATCACCACCGTGGACACCACAATCACCCAGGACATCAAGTGGGAGCCCACCATCAGCTCCCTCATCATAAGGTACAGCAGAGGATGTACTTCCTGCAGCAGCTGAGGGAAGCCAAGCTGCCAGCGCAGATGACGGTGCAGTTCTACACGGCCATCATTGAGTCCGTCCTCACCTCCTCCATCACCGTGTGGTACGCTGGAGCCACAGCCTGGGACAAACGGAGACAACAGCGCATTGTGCACTCAGTTGAGAAGGTGATCAGCTGCAGACTTCCAGCTCTGCAGGACCTGTACGTCTCCAGAACTCTGGGACGAGCAGGTCAGATCACAGCCGACCCCTCTCACCCTGGACATGGACTATTTGAGCTACTCCCCTCAGTTAGGAGGCCACTCCCCTCAGGCAGGAGGCCGCTCCCCTCAGGCTGGAGGCTACGGTCCATCCGGACCAGAACCTCTCGCCACAAGAACAGTTTCTTTCCCTCTGCCGTTGGACTCATGAACACTTGTTCAACACTTGTCATTTTAACTAAAATGTAATCAATCACTCACTGCACTGTTCACTTTCTGCACTACATTTGTAAATTCAACTGTATATGTTGTGTATATATTAAGTATATTTTTATCTTATTAGTAAATGTTTTGCATTTAATTGTTTCATGCATACCTTATTTGATATATCTTACTTTAATCATTGTTAATTTTTTTATGTTGCATCCAAATCACCAAAGCAAGTTCCTAGCCTGTGAATTTTGTTCATTGACAAAGGCAATAAACCATTTCTGATTCTGATTCTGAGCTTCATCAACTTTTGGAGTAATATTTGAAGTTGAGTCATGAAAAGCAGAACTTAGATCACCTCTTCTTCAAACACTTTCAAACTGTCCTGATCTGCTCTAAAGCGAACCAGCTCTGTGATCTCTTCAAATAAAACCCGTGGCAGCAATGTCTGTGTTTGCTATTCATTAGTTTAGTTTTGTTTATTTTTTCAATGAGTGCCATCCGTGCATATTCTGCACGTTAAGTAATTACTAATAGTAACTGATCTTTTATTGGTAATGCTGTGTAATAACCAAAAAAAAAAGAGCTGTGTTATGTGCATCCAAAACACAGTTCATTCGTATCCATTCAAAATAATTCAATCAGATACAAGTATTACTACCCATTTGTCTACGAGCTATGCCGTTACTCAGCAACACACAATGCAGTAGTGATTAGCTGACATTGTTTTCCTGGGCTATCCAATTACCCACACAATCATATTCCCATTGAACGGCGCAGAGAGGCTGCTCGTGCTATCCAGCATCTTTCATTATGGAACTTTTGTAACGATGACTGTACCTTTGCCCTGCTCCACACATCCAGAGACAGGAGCCTGCGAGAAACAGCTCCTGCCTTTCTATCAGTCCAAATGAAGGATTGTTCGGCTTGGATGCATTTGAGAAAGAGTGATAAAACCACTGTGAAAGAAGCAGATATTAAACTATAGACACTTTTTAGTTCTAGTAAAAGAGCATTAAAGGTGTAAGTGTTGAGGTTATGGGGAAAAAAAAATTAAATCACATTTTAAATTTCTAATGCATTGATTTTCAAGTCCTAAAATACAGCTAAATTTAGAGTGCAAAATTCACTGTGAAATAATTCGGAGCCTTAGCAATCGATTGTGTAACTGAGGAGGGTGGAGGCTGTTAGCTTTGGCTTTTCTTTCCTGTGGGTGGGAGTTACGGTCAAAGGAACCGAGTGTAGTCTCAGAATCAGAAAAAGGTTGCCATTGTCAATAAACAAAATTCACAAACTAGAAACTTGCTTTGGCATGAAGGTGCAACATACAACAATGAATAATAATAATAATAATAATAATAGCAAAATATATGGAATAAGGCATGCATACAATGAATAAGAATTTACTAATAAAATAAAATAGATTTTACAGATTTACAGATGGTCAGAAATAGTGAAAAAAATAAACAGAACAATAAATAGTTGTTGCTTTAAATAATTGTTCAGTGGCAGGTGTTGAGTGTCCATAAGTCCAACAGCAGAGGGAAGAAACTGTTCTTGTGACGGGAGATTCCGGTCCGGATGAACCGTAACCTCCTGCCTGATGAGTCTGTTAGGGCATGATCAGTTTGATAGAGTCCTGGCTGGAGGTTCAGCAGGGAGAAGAGCAGAGGAGAAAGTACACAGCCCTGTGGAGCTCCTGTGCTGATTGTCCTAGTCTCTGAGACAAGTCTTCCCCAGCCGCACGCACTGCCTCCGATCCGTCAGAAAGTCAGTGCTCTGTCAGGTGGAGTCAGGCAAGTTGAGCTGAGAGAGCTTGTCCTGGAGCAGAGCAGGGAGGATGGTGTTGAATGCAGAGCTGAAGTCCACAAACAGGATCCTGGCATAGGTTCCCGGGGAGTCCAGATGCTGCAGGATGAAGCGGAGTGCCAGGTTGATGGCATCATCTAAGGTCCTGTTGAATCTTTACGCAGGCAGCAATCTTAAAAGTGCCATAACATGCTTTTTTCACGTTTCGTAGTCTATCCTAAGTGTATAATTGATAATAATAAGGGTTGTGCAACACCCTTAACATAATAGTTAAGAAATATCACCCAGACCTTGGACCCCCTCACCAACCCGGAAATGCAGACGGCTTGGTTTGATATTCGCCCCCACCTTTGCGAAGAGCGATGATCTGGCTCCCCCGCCCAACCCGTGACGTAGTCTCAGAGTGCGTGTGTGCCCCGCCCACCCGTGAAGTAGCCCCACAGCTGTCAGCTCCGCGATGCGCAGCTCCTGCCGCGCGAATGAGTGAGAAACGATAGAACTTCAGATCAACACTACTTTGAGCCTAAATAAATCTGGTGTTTATTCTACAGCGTGATCTATCCATCTATATATATATATATATAAAAGTCTTATGTCCATCGCGCTCTTATTTCCTGGTTTTTCGGTATCGGATAGAACTTCTCTCCGTTTATTTTCCCGGTTGCTGCATCAAGTGCTACATAAACCTTCATTGTGATAATAGTAAAGAGTGCGATATCATTAATGACGTTTTGGGCCTTTTTGAGCCGTGTTTCCTCGTAAATCGAAGCGGAAACACTCCGGAATGGGCTTGTAGGGAGACACAGCCTGCAGCAGCGCGGAGCAGCGCGGCAGCGCGGAGCCGGGGGGAAGGGGGCGGGAGGCGGGAGGGGAGGGGGGGGGGGGATAATGACACGTGCTTGCCCTTATGACGCGGTCTTGTGTAATGGCAGAAAATGGGTCATGTCATGTCATTCTAATGTTGTTTTAGGCCATGACATGTCATGGAATTAATATCTTTGTTGTTCTCCTGTGTGCAGATGGGATAAGAATATGAGGTCCTGATTATACTGAATATCTACTGTCCGGCACCTCTTAATCATCAATTAATGCGTCAGGACCGGATTCGGTGTGGAAATGGTCTTTGATTAAACCTCTGAAGAGATGGCTGGAACCGTCACAGACGTGATAGTCTGGTCTATCTCTTTTTGACCTGATTTGGGTTGTGATTATGTTATGTTTGTTACCACCTATAAAAGGTGTACTTTGTAAATTGTAAAGTTAGGTAGGGACAGAACGACCTTGTCTTAGGGAGAGAGAGGGTGTTTATCCACTATGCACGTGAATAAACTTCCACCTTTTGAGAGAGACCGAGAGACTATCACGTCTGTGGCGGTTCCATTGTCCATCCATACGTTTACAGGAAACTGCCGTAACAATTGCCCCCCCGCCCGTCAGTTTGGAGATTCGAGGAAAGGAGATAGTCTGTAATATAGCTAAACACTGCGGGAATCAATCAAAAAAACACTCTGGGTACACATATGAAGCACAAATAGCAATGTAAGAAGGTTAAAAGCTCTGAAAAGTCGATTTTGCATGTTATGGGACCTTTAATGTATGATTAAAGGCACACTATGTAACTTTTGTGTGGAGGGTGTGGTCCTAAATATGATGATAAAATAAAGATTTGTAGGTCCACATTTATAGTAAGAAAACAATTATTAAAAGAACAGGTCAGGCTTTCCAGTTGGACATTGAGGGGAGATTATTTTCAATTCACCTAATCAGCAATTCAACAAATACCAAAATTACACAAAGATGCGTCATGTCTGACGTGACAAAGCCAAAATATCAAAATTTGTCTTGATGTTGCAGTAAATATGCTGTGACATTATTCTTGTGGGCAGGAAAAGGTCAGCTGGCATAAGGTGTTAACTAATGCTAACATCATGTTTTATGAATAACTTGTGGCCACACTGGCTCATCTAAGCAAATGGACATGAGGTAAATATCTGAGGGGTTGATACATATGGCATCGTGATTTAAACTTGCATGACTTAAAGTCTGTGGCTAAAGTTAGTCCTTTCCGATTATCAACAACATGAAGGACGGCAAGCCATTACTAAAGATGACTTCTGATTGGTCCAGCTGATGCGCTTTGAGATTAATGTAATTTTGTAAAGTTTGTATTTCCATTTCTAACTGCCCAGCATCCACGAACAAGGTACTTATTTCTCTGAAATAAAGGGTTGGAGATAAATGACACACATGAAACCTTCTGGAAAACTCCTCCATGAGTCTGTTAATCACCTGGCAACACTTGTCAGCAGCTTCTTCAAAGGCCACAGATGCTGCTGCTCTTTCAGTCATTACTGTTTGCACAGAAGGGAAAAGCAGGACACTTCTCATTTTAGCTTTAAATGTGTTTACAGCATTTATGTCTGTGACAGTCTGAACCTTTTCCTGCAGTTCAGTCTTCGAATAGTTCTGTTTTGTTGTAATGTCCGTTAAAAAGGTAAAGTCAAGAATACACTAATGTATGTAATGTAGAAATGGTGGAAAGTCAGGATCGCAATGTGCAACAAAATCTGCATGGTCATTGCTGGTACATCATCTGTAGTTATCATTACGAGCTTCTCCAGCTGCACTTTTTACTCAGTGGCATCAGTGTCAGGAGCTTTAGTGGAGAAAAGTGCATCAAAAGTGATGATGCAGGATGGCAGTCACAAGTCTTTCTACTTGTCCCAGGGCAGCTGTGGCTACACTAGTAATGACTAATGAGCTGTGTGTGAAAATTGAATGACAAATGTGATGTATAGCATCTTAAATCCGTATAAATTCAAAGTATTAATAACCATGTGCAGGGGAATGAAAAGTTCAGACAGGTGTGTGTAAATTAAGTTTGATTTACCCCAAAATGTCACACTCTCACAGATGAAAAGTCAATTTATTTTCCTATTATCGTGCGGTGTGAGATGGAGCTGAGTCAAAAACAATTTTCTCAGATTTATGTATAATGTAAAAGGCTGCAGAATGAGACGTTAAAGTTGAACACGAGAGAAACAGGGGAAATGAGCTGGGTCAAAGGCCAAAAGCACTTCCGTTATCACTCTGGGCTTCAGGCACTTTGGATCAGGAGTCTCAAAATTATTTGTGATCATTTTGCTTTTTAATTCTGCTGCTCCTTTTATTGGTTGCCTTAGGATCCTGCCAGAGTAGAATCTTTCAGAGGCTCAGCGCTCAGATGGGAGAAATTGACAGGTGTATTAAATACAGAGAGAAATGCAAGTTCCATTCTCCTCAAAACAACTGACTTAGGAAGAAAACATTTAATCACAATTGGCAGTTTTTAGTTCATTGTACACATTTATTAATCCAAATATTGATTATGTTTTTTGTCATATATATGTATATTTTCAAACACACTGAAACAGCTGTAGACAAATATAAAGAGAAACCTTCCCACTGCCATGACCCCATCTCCACAGTCACTTTTGGAACACAGGTTTGCTCAAAAAAGATGCTTGTGCTTGTCCCCAGCAGACACAGTATGAGGGACCAAAGGACAGTCCCATAGAGCATATACCAGTGGCATTTTGACATTTCCAACACAGGTCATTTTTGTTAATATTATTCCATGAAGCCTTGATGTGGTATGGAATATCTAATTTGACAAATCCTCATTTATTTGCAAGAATTGAGTCCGATGTGCCATCTTCTAATTTACAAAATACATATATTTGCCAAACGGTTTTGAGAGTTTTTGAGTTGAGTTGTTTTTGACCCATGGGGCTTTGGTGAGTAATGTGGTCATAGCAAAAATGTCTTTCAACAGGCAGCAATCTTCTAACAATCATCCACTAGCAAGGACTCCACCACAACAATAGAATATGAGGTTGATCAGCCCAGCCGATTCAGAACCCCCCCTTCTTTTAGATCAGGGCTATTCCAGATCAGGTCCAGATCAGGCCCACCAATCGATCTGATACGACCTACGACCATCTCCCAAATATTAAAACTTTTTTTCTTGTTTTCTGGTTTAATTTTGGGTTAGTACTAGTTTAAACCTGGTTTGGTGCTGGCTTAGTCCTTATTTAATTCTGTTTTAGACCTGGTTCGAGACTGGTTCGTAGCCTCTCTGGCCCAGATGCCACGCCCCCCCTGAGAAATCTTGCCTTCAGAAAATGAAGTTGATCAGCCCTGCTTTAGATATTGATGTGTTAAGGTGAAGATGATAGAGACATGGGGTGGGAGGCTGGGGTCGAGAGAGCAAACTCAAACAGAGATGTTGGGATAGGCCTGTATATATTAGTGTTTCTGGGTAATTAAAAGTGTGGTTAAAGAGTGGAGCAGTGGTTGCAGGAGAAGGAGTAGAAGGTTGAGGCGTGTTCCACCTCCTGAACCTCAGTCAATGATCAACAATCATAAACCACATTTCACTAGCAGGGACCACGCCACAACAATGAAATACGAGGGAACATTATCTTATTTCTTTATAATAGTGATGATCTGGGGTGTAATCTGGATCTCAATGTAACAGCCTGGCTGAAACAATCTGAAGAGGAGCTGGTTTACTGGAGAAGTGGATCATTACCAGTGGAGTTGAATGGTTTAATTCAATTCAATTTATTTTTGTAAAGCCCAAAATCACAACAGCAGTTGTCTCCGAGGGCGACAGTGAAAAACGGATTAAACAATGTTCATAGGGACTTGGCAATGTCCCAGGGTCCCCTGTCCTCAGACCCTCCTTCTCGAATACCTCCTTGGGAAAAAGAAGGAGAGATCCTTCTCCCTCAGAAAGACAGGCGGACACGAGATAGACAGTGGAGCTGGACCCACTCAGGAGGAGAACCAGTTCTTCCAGGAAGATGAAGAACCATTCATATGGAGTAGAGACCACTTCTCCAGCAACTTGAGAATCATCTGGGTCCACAGGTCATCAATGTGCCTGTCCCACGCCCCGCGGAAAGTGGGAAAAGAAGAAAAGGCAAAGAACTGATTGCAAGTGAAATTAAATATAAAATATTGTTTGATAGAATAAGTAGTCAGAAGCAGAGAATAGTGCTCTAGCTGCCATACTTCCCCCAGCATATTTGCTCCCAGGGCAGCATAGCTGAAACTGAAGGTTTTTATTTCTGTTTCTAACTGGCCTGACCATAAGCCATTTCAAAGAGGAACGTTTAAGCCTGGTCTTAAATGAAGAGACTGTGTCGGCCTCTTTAACATGGACAGAGCTGATTCCATAACACAGGAGCTTGGTAGCTAAACGCTCTACCTCCTGCTGTGCTTTTAGAGACTCTTGGGACCACCAGAATTTCCAGAATTTTGAGTGCAAAGAGCTCTGTTTGGATGATAAGGTACCATAGCAGGTGATGAATTTGGAAAATAGAAAGAGCAGGGAAGTGTGATAGATTTGATACTGCAATAATACAATCTCAAGTCAAATAGGTGGCATAAAAGAGAACGCATTCTCAGGTAAATTCTGTCGAAAAGGTGGGTAGCTGAATGAAGTGCAAGGGCACGAATAATGTGCGAGAGTGATCTGAGGTTCAGACAGCAATAGTTCTGTATTACATGTGGGATCGCCTGGAGATAGGAGTTGACAAACTGCAGATGATAATGATGTCACTAAGAGCAATGGATAAGGGAACTTAATGGTAAAACAGAGCTGAATGAGATTGTGAATGAGTTGGATGAAAGATAGGTGAAAGAGTAGTCTGATTTAAGGTGGTTGCTGAAGATTGAAGAAGAGGAATGGAACGGAATCCATACTACTTCTTGTTCGTTGACTTGAGAGATGCACTAAAGCTACTTATCATAAGGATGATAGCGGTCTTCAATGTATAAATTGATGCTTAATAGATTGAGGTGCAGCTGAGAGATTAAAAAAAAAGGAAAAAACAATCACTGGAGCTATTGAATTGGCAGTTGGAGGTTGAGATTGTTGAGTTATATTGATGTGCCCTGATAAAAGATGACAGAAGGGTGAACAGAGGTAGATTAATGCCTGCGAAGAGCAGTAAAATTGAAAGGATTAAGGAAGGAGAACAGAGGGTTGAAAAAGGGAATATAAGATGATTGAGAGGGCATCCCTACTGAGCCCACGAAGTTCCATTAGCATAATTTTAAAATAAGGGCTCTTTCTCTTGCTACCAAGTTTGCAAGTTGCAGTCCCGAGTTTGTAAGTCGTGCTTCTAAGTTTGTAAATTGCGCTCCCGCCTTTGTAAGTCAGATCCCGGGAAAGTGCACGTGCATGCTAGCTTATCAAGTGAGATAGCATTTGGAGCAGAGCGTCTGGAGCAGAGCGTCAGGAGCAGAGCGTCTGGAGCAGAGCGTCTTATCTGAAGTGTGGTTAATGTGAATCCTTTAATTTAGGCTACATAATTTAAAATGAAGGACATCTCAAACTGTCATCACTGTAGCCTGTTAATATTCAACAGTTTGTAACTCTGTTTGTTAAAACATATGAGATGAGAAACACTGAGAACCAAAGAGAGCAGGAACAAGGGGTTATACGACCTGGCTTCTGATGCTAGGGGGAACTGAGAGCTCGGGATGCATGCAATTGGAGCAATGGTGACATCCCTCTGGACAGAGAACCAGGTGAAGATATTATCATTGTAGTGGCTGAAGGAGATGCTTTCCTCCTTCAGAGCCCACTGCAGGTCGGCTACGGTCCAGTCCCTGGAATCTGCCAGCGTGGAGACACAGGAACTGTGGTGCGCGCTGAGGCCCCTGCAGAGGCCGGTTGAATGAGGGGGAGAAGAGCGATTGAGGAGAAGGAGATCATCTGTCCTGTTGGCTATGTTGCAGAGGTCCACGGAGGAGGCTCGTGAGGAGAGGACAATGGTGTTCAGAGGCTACGGATCCTGGCTTGTGTCCTTGGGTAATATGGACACGGGAGGATACTACGGACTGGAAAGTTCAGACTGGGAACAGGTTTGAATCTAATTGAAAACAAAACAGTTTGGAGGAGCACGTCACGTCGATCTCGGCTCCTGCGCCAAACGAAAATGTATGCCTTTTAAAGACCTTATTGGAACATTAACAATGACCTAGATTCACAGATGACGAACTCTACCACCTTTTAAGTCAAAACTGCTCAAACTTTGACTATTTGAGGATATTTTTGAACTACAAACGCAAACACAATCCCAGGCGCTCGCTCCACACGTGAGACCAATCGAGCTGAGCCAAACTTTGGATTAACAAGCTAACCTGACTTCTCTCGTTGGAAAAGCTGCCCTGGATATCGCCCGGTTCCTATCCAGGACCCACAGGGATTGTGTGTGGAGGGACGCACGCACGGCAGCGATCCTCTAAGAGAGGAACATAACGCTCTCGGAGGACCTGACACAAGAGACACGGAACGCCAGGAACCAACTGTGGCCTCTGGTTTAAACTTTTGTTCTATTTCATCCCTACTGACCGCCAGAGGGCGGTGCAGAAGCACTGAATGACATAATACCAGCTATGTCACAAAGAATTCCAAGCACATACCTCACTGAGAAGGACCCGGGGATTCCTGGAGAACCACACCAAGAGGATGTGGAGCGGCCACATTGACGCTGTAGAATCTGGCGAAAGTGCCCGGCCCAGTCCAAGATGCAGCCTCACATATAGTTCCCAATGGAACGCCCTTCATAGCGGCCAAGGAAGTGGAGACGCTTCTGGTGGAATGAGCCCTCACGCCGGGCGGTGGGGGGAGTCCTGCCACACCGTAAGCACGGCGAATCACATCGACAACCCAATGCGAAAGACGCTGTCTGGATAGTAGACAGCCCTTCTTAGCACCACCGTAGCATACGAACAGCTGGTCTTAGCACCTTATGTCTGCAGTTGCCGCAATTGTAGTAGGTTGAAAAAACGCTATATTCAAAAGTTTATATAGAAACAGACACCCCCTCTATTTTTTTGTATTTTTGGCTACTGTGTCTTTAATTTTTGGGACATGGTGCTCTAAGCGCTCCTGTGGGGATTAGAGCGAGACAATGCGCATGTGCAGCAGAATTAAACACGCTGTGCTTGGAATGACTCGTCTCCCTCATCTGTCCACAGGTAATCACCAAAAGTTCCGTTGTTTTGACTTAAACTTGGTTAAATGTAATATATGTGTTATGCAGAGTTGGAACAAACCGTAGTTGATGTGTTTTGTG
Organism: Eucyclogobius newberryi; assembly: GCF_026437365.1. Taxonomy (NCBI): domain Eukaryota; kingdom Metazoa; phylum Chordata; class Actinopteri; order Gobiiformes; family Gobiidae; genus Eucyclogobius; species Eucyclogobius newberryi. The sequence goes on along the minus strand of NW_027315801.1, from coordinate 16,855,338 downwards.
AAATTGAAATGTGTTTTTGTGTGTACTTAACACGTGGTTTAAACTTTGCCACGAGTCTGCCATGTGCAGAGGTAAAAGTATTATTTGGACAATTTCAACTGCTTGGTAGCATGCAAAAGGTTACAATTGATTACATACAATTTGATTTTGATTAGTTTAGACTGTTGAAGTAGCTGCCGCCATTTGCAGGCACATGTTGCCAACGTGCTTGAGTGTGTGCGCGTGCGTGCCTGTGTGTGTGTGTCTGTGCGTGGTGTAAGAGATTTAGTTACCTGTATTTTTATTTATATATTATAGTTTATTTATGTATATCTGTTAAATTGAGTCAATTTAGATATTCTTTTATCGTCTTTTTCCAAATATGTGTTTGTTAATTTATTTATTGTCATTTATAATTTTATTAATTATTGATTGTATGCGATAATTTTATGTGATAATTGGAAGCAGAATTAAACACGCTGTGCATGGAATGACTCGTCTCCCTCATCTGTCCACAGCTATATTCTCCTGGCTACACAGTCTAACTCTTTAGCTGTGTACCATTTGCTACCGCCCAGCTTACCCCTAGGGCTGGCGCCGGTAACACAATATAGGCCTGCAATGCCCTCACTGGGCACAATGACTGAAGCCTGTCCCTGCCTTCTCCAGCTGGAGGCTCATACCGAGCCAAACTCAAAGGCTGGTTGTAATGAGCGCGGGACAACACCTTGGGCAGAAACGTCGGATTCGGCCATAAGGCGACACCGGAGTCATCCAAGCTCCATCTGAGACATGTGGGACTAACCGAAAGGACATGTAACTCACTGATTCTTTTCGCGGAGACCATGGCCAACAAGAATGCAGTCTTCCCAGCCATTTAATGTCCGCCTGTGCCAAGGGTTCAAATGGAGGTTGGCAGAGGGAATCTAGCACCACTGACAAGTCCCATATTGGGGCACGTGGAGCGACGGCGGGCCGGAACCTACGAGCTCCCCATAAAAAAAGTGAAACCAAGTTATGACTCACCACAGTACGATTGTTGACCAAACCATGATTACAAGATATGGCAGCAACATATACTTTCAGGGTCGACAGGGACCGGTCATCATCAAGGAGAGATTGGAGAAACTCCAAGATAAGAGGCACCGAACAGGACACCGGGTCCTCACCGTGGGCAGAACACCACTGGGAAAACAACTTCCACCTGTTCTCATACTGGTGACGAGTAGAGGCAGCCCTGGCATTCAGAAGCGTTTGTTTAACCGCCTCGGCGAGGCCAGTTAGCTGTGGTCTCGGACCCTTCGGATGCCAAATCTGACCCCTCAACTGAGACAGTAGATCTCTCCTGGCCGGAAGGGGCCACGGAGGGCTGCAACACAGGCTGTATAGTAACGGAAACCACGGCTGTGCCGGCCAGCACAGGGCTATCAGCAATAGCCTGTGACCCTCTTGGAGGACCCTCTGTAGGGTGGGCCAAATCAGTGGAAGAGGAGGAAACGCGTACAGAAGGCCCTGAGGCCATGCGTGTGCCAGCGCATCCTGGCCTAAAGAGCCCGGCGCCCTGGCGAGGGAGAACCATAGCGGGCAGTGGGTCGACTCTTCTGAGGCGAACAAATCTACTTGCGCCTGACCAAAAAGGCCCCAAATCGTGTGCACCACCTTGGGGTGGAGGGACCACTCTCCCGGAAGGGGTTGCTGCCGTGAAAGAAAGTCTGCCACGGAATTGCTTTCTCCCGGCAGATACACAGCTCTCAGTGTGGACAGACGAGGCACAGCCCATCTCAACAGATTGCGAGACACCTCGAGGAGCCGAGCCGATCTGACACCTCCCTGATGGTTGATGTGATAAACCGTGGAGGTGTTGTCCGACCGAACCAGAATATGTTTCCCTCTCAGGTGTGGCAGGAAATGCCTGAGAGCCAGATGAACAGTATGCAGTTCTAAAACATTGATGTGATCCAAGCGATCCCTCTGAGACCACATCCCTTGGACCATCCGGTGCTGCCATACCGCACCCCATCCTGTGGTGCAGGAGTCGGTGGTAACCACCTCCCTGCGACACACCACCAAGCCCATGGGGACCCCTCTCGCCAAGTACTGCCTGTCCCTCCATGGGGCCAGTGCATGCAAGCACTGCCACGTTACACGAAGCGTCACGCTTCAGCCACCGCTGCAGAGGACGCAATGACAGGAGGCCGAGGGGCACAATGCGTGTAACGGAGGTCAGCTTCCCCACAAGTTGAAGAAACTCGATGAAAGGGTGCCGACTGCCAGGCCCGAAACGAGAGACCATATTTTGAATGTCGTCCAGCCGACAAAGTGATGGACGAGCCTTCATCGACACAGTATTTAACTCTATTCCCAGAAATGTGGCCCTCTGGGATGGGACCAGGTTGCTCTTCCCCATATTCACTCTGAAGCCCAGCTGGATCACATGAGCCAGCTTTGGGCACCTGCAACGCGAAAACAAAGCTACTAACACCGTTAGCGATAGCACGGATGCGATCAGACAACGTTACGTGGTGTGGGAGAGGGTGCGCGTTCGCCTGCCTTCGCCAACAATCCTCAGCAACGTAACACAAATAGCATTTTAAGAAATACCTGTAAATCTCAGCGAAAAATAAATCTGAAAAGTCAAGTTCTTTGTAATACAAACCGCATGCGAGAATATAAAGAGAACGGAGTGATTGATGGCGGGGGAATATATTACCTCTGGCTGCCATCCAGGGTCACAGGTGTGACTCATTTGGTATAACTACTCGAACTGCGCATGTGCGAAGGGAACATTCAGTGCTTCAGCACCGCCCTCTGGCGGTCAGTAGGGATGAAATAGAACTCCTCAAAACATATGAGCCTAGTTAACCTAGGAAAACGAGCCTTTACGCATATAATTTGTTTGTTGGATTATATTATCTCTAGAGTTAAAACAGGGCTATATAAAATTAATTGGATACAGATAAATATTATTTAGGGGGGCGAATCCATAATATGAGCACAGCACCGGAATCCCCCCGCACCTTCACATTATTAATGGTGGGACACAAGTTTGGCCATGGTAATGTTCTAACGAAAAGGTTCTAAAAACGATACCGGAGGGCGTTTTTTTTTTCTTCTACAGAAAATGGTTCCCCCCTCCAACCTTTGATCCTGTTTTGGAACAAACACTGGGCTTCTGCCCAGTGTTTGTGTGCAAAGCATTCTGGGAACAGTAGTCTTCTGCTACACGTGGCGCAAGCGAAACTTTGTCAAAACGTAAACAACATTTTCAGTCAGGCACAATGCGGACACCTACCGGTAAATGAAGGACCCCAAGAAACTGGAAGGTCCCAAGATGGCTGCTACCAAGAGACCATTGGATCTGTTATATTAATTATGGATCCGAGATGCGGCATCACATGACCAAAGAGATTTTAGTGGAGCACTTTCAGCGTTTTGGCTGCTTTTACCATTATGCGCCCCAGCAGACAATAAACCGGGACAAAGTCTGCGAAACCAGGAAAAATGCACCGGAACACGGGACGTAAACAATCAGGGCTGTCCCAGGTAAATCGGGACGTCTGGTCATAGCTATGCGGGATGTACTTCAGCTGCATTTGAAGGATTTGATGACTAGGAATGAACTGAAAAAGTGAGTGTATTGTGTTGTATTTTACGTGTTGCATCTGAACGAGGCTGGGAGTTGTTGTGGATATGCTAACGTGTCTTTTAGCGACATCAGACTATGTTGTATTTTACGTGTTGCATCTGAACGAGGCTGGGAATTGTTGTGGATATGCTAACGTGTCTTTTAGCGACATCAGACTATGTTGTATTTTACGTGTTGCATCTGAACGAGGGTGGGAGTTGTTGTGGACATGCTAACTGTCTTTTAGCGATATCAGACTGTGTTCTGTGTTTGTATTTTACGTGTTTGCAAGTGATCTTGACTGAGAATTGAATAGAAATGCTTACGTGTCTGTTAGTGATAGCAGAGTGTGTTTTGATGTTGAACAATGTTGATCTGAATGAGTTGAACGCGTTTCATAAAGCTCAACTGACTCTGACTTATCCGTCTGTTTTGTTGATCGTATGCGCTTTATCGTCCGGTGCGCTTTATGTATGGACCAGTACACATGGTACACAGATATCTGATGGTGCGCTTAATAATCCGGTGCGCCTTTTCGTGCGCAAAATACGGTACACAAACTGCACCAACAATAAAGGACTGGACCGAAATCATAATGGACATACGGAAAATGGAAAAAATCACATATGGACTGAACTTGGAAATGGACAAATTCGACTAAATGGGACTCACATTATGGATCAGGTGTGCTCTAACCTTGTATTTTATTTTCATTTGGATGCATTATTCTAAAAACGGTAATCTCAAACAATACACACTTTGTATTTTCTCTGGTTCCGCCCACTCAGCACTTTCTTTTTTTCTCTTTTTTTTTTTTCTCTTTTGTTTTCTCTTCTGACAACATTACTGGACTGTATCTTTATTTACACACAAGTTTTGATTGGTCTGTGTTTATTCTTTCAATAAAAAAAAAAAAAAAAAGAAAACTACTTGTGATCCGCTGACTGATTGTCTCTTCGTTGAGAGAGCAGAGACAAACAGGTGCTGGTATAGGCCTGTATGAATAGGGCCTCTGAGCAATTAGAGGTCTGGTTAAAGAGTGGAGGAGTGGTTACAGGTTGAGGTGTAGGAAGTTGTGGCATGGTCCACCTCCTGAACCTTAGTCAATGATCATTACGTACATATTATCTGAAGATATTTCCTTGGTGGTGATATCCCTCTCAAATGAAATGGGCGTACACATTTTCAATATTCTCTGGAACATTCACATTTGAAACAGAGAACACACAATATTTTCTTGCAGAGGACATTATATCACCTAAATCATTTCGCCCTTTCTAATTGGCTAACTGCAATTTCGACTCAATTGCTATCAACTATGCCTCCCTGTTCCACATTTGAAATTATATGGCTGTGGGCAGTGATTGGTCATTTACAGACTCAGTTCTGCTCACTCGGCTAAAGGGGCAGGATGACTATATAAACAGAACGGATTTAGAGCTACTCCTGCTTGATTAAGAAAAATCATAATGATAATTATTGGGACTGTCAAAAACAAACAAGAGGAAAAGGAATAGACAAACGGGTTGGATTTCTCTGGTGTATTAGCAGCGATTGGCCTCAGGCATTTAGTTTTCTTTTACACAATTCAGGGTAGAAAAATCATTGTGCTCAAAGATAGAGGTTAAATCGTTACGTGGACCTAGTATTCCCCCATGAGTGTCCAGAGTATGACCTCCACCTGTACGGAACCTAGATTTACTGTCAAATGGTGATTAGGGACACTACTCCTTTAAATGTCAATAAGTCATTTTGTCTTCACTGATGACTCTGGTGACATGCAGGACACCACTCTGCTCAGATCAATATCAATCCCAGAGTAATGCACAGAGCTTTCCTAGTTTTGCCTGGCACTGCAATCCGATAAGAATGTCTTCACTCAGGGCGGGGATGTGGGCAGGGATAGTTGGAAGATGAAAACATGAATTCTGAGCATTTAAGCCTCAGTTGCATGACAATACAGGATACTCAAATATAGAGCAATCAATCAAAATACAACTACAAAAAAGGTCAAGATTGAAAGCTCATGAAATTGATTGTGCCGAACATATCTTCTTTTTGATTTAGCTAAAAACTTTCTAAAATGTCCCAGTTTAGACATTTTACTTAAGTTGGTAATTATACTTCCTGCTTGTAAATCATAACAGCCCTCTAGACAATTCTGTAACAGTTAAAATTATACAAAATAAAAAAAAAATCACTAAGTACCAGGTGTGTAGGTTCCGTAGTGTAATGTTAGCACTCTGGACTCTGAATTCAGAACTCCAAGTTCAACACTCCAAGATCAACTTTGATAGAACCTTTAGAAAAGTGCTTATTTTGAGTCAGTTTATTATAATAATACATACTGCTTATACAATGTATCAGTCATTCACTCCGCATGTGGTGGTGGTACGGTACTATTGTAGCCACAGCTGCCATATGTTTAAAACATATGTGTGATAAACATCCAGTCCACTAGATCTGTCTTTCCCGACCCTGGGGTAGAGTGTTACATTGGGTCGCAAAGACCCTCCAACAAAGAGGCCAAAAATTGGGTAGAGGTTAATAAATTTTAATGGTAAATATTTTGAAAATGATTTAAAAAATGAGGAGGCACGTAAAGTGCGTAGATTTATTTAAAATGTCCAACATATTCTAAGCTAGGAAGCTAAATTGTATCATGACAATTTCGTATTGTTTGGATTTGTGGAAGCTTTGGACAAAACCAAGACTGAGTGCATCTTTTGTGGTGAAAAAATGGCAAATGAAAGTATGAAACCCCCAGAGACAACAGGCAAAGCCAGGGAGAATTTTCTTAGCGGAGATCTTTGGACTTTATAATTAGATAGACAAGTGGAGGTATGACACTGAGACGAATGTAAGGGAGTGCAAAGTAGATCTGAACCCCAGTGAGAGTGTTTGGGACGAGCTGAAGAAGGCTTTGTGCAGTGGTCACCTCATCAATACAAGATCTGGGTGAGGAATAATGACACACTGAAGATATATGTGAGGAATAATGACACACTGAAGATCTGTGTGAGTAATAATGACACAATGAAGAATAATGACACACTGACGATCTGTGTGAGGAATAATGACACAATGAAGAATAATGACACACTGAATATATGTGTGAGGAATAATGACACACTGAATATCTGTGTGAGGAATAATGACACACTGAAGATATGTTTGAGGAATAATGACACACTGAAGATCTGTGTGAGGAATAATGACACACTGAAGATCTGTGTGAGGAATAATGACACAATGAAGAATAATGACACACTGACAATCTGTGTGAGGAATAATGACACAATGAAGAATTATAACACACTGAAGATGTGTGAGGAATAATGACACACTGAAGATCTGTGTGAGGAATAATGATAAACTGAAGATCTGTGTGAGGAATAATGACACAATGAAGAATAATGATACACTGACGTTCTGTATGCGGAATAATGACACACTGAAGATCTGTGTGAGGAATAATGACGCACTGAAGATCTGTGTGAGGAATAATGACACAATGAAGAATAATGACACTGAAGATCTGTGTGAAGAATAATGACACACTGAAGATCTGTGTGAGGAATAATGACACAATGAAGAATGATGACACACTGACGATCTGTGTGCGGAATAATGACACACTAAAGATCTGTGTGAGGAATAATGACGCACTGAAGATCTGTGTGAGGAATAATGACACAATGAAGATCTGTGTGAGGAATAATGACACAATGAAGATATGTGTGAGGAATAATGACACACTGAAGATCTTTGTGAGGAATAATGACACAATGAAGAATAATGACACACTGAAGATATGTGTGAGGAATAATGACACACTGAAGATCTGTGTGAGGAATAATGACACAATGAAGAATAATGACACGCTGAAGATCTGTGTGAGGAATAATGACACACTGAGGATCTGTGTGAGGAATAATAACACACTTGATGGAAATAAATATTTTATCATTGTAGAAGCTGATTGAAACAATGCCACAGTAAATGTGTGCTATAATCAAAGTTAAAGGCGGTTTTACCAGATATTAGAGCGTGTGACGTTTTTTCTCTGGCCACATTCTTTCTGACGGGCAGTACCTGGTAAAGAGTTCTAGACGTGAGCTGACGTCCTGCTGGGGACGACACTCCCCAGATGGGAGGTTAGTCAGGACCCTTCTGTCTCTCACCTCCTGCTCTGAGTTCAGAACACTGATTCTGCTACTCCAGCAGACCACACCCACAGGAGACTGATGCCACCAGAGTTGTAGAAGGTCCTCATGTGACCCCTCACTCCAAAAGACAGTCTCCTCAGGAGAAAGACCTTACTCTGCACCTCTGTTGGGAGCCCAGTCCAGTTTCCTGTTCAGGTTCACCCAGATATCTGATAAAGTCTGTTTCCTGGATGTTCAAAGGGTACGTAAACGTGCTGCCCGGTGAGCAGCACACGTATGCCAGGCTCCAGTCGGCCACAGTGTCTCGAGTTCGATTCCCGACTCTGACAATGTACTGCATGTCCTCCCTTCTCTTGCGTCCCCATTTCACACTGTACTTTCCTGTCAATAAAGCCTACAAGATCTTAATAAAAAAATAAAAGGGAACATAATCACACCGTTTTATGAATGAAAACATGAAAAGCAAAAATCAAAACATTAGGGCAATATTTTGAGGTTAATTTATTAGTTCCTTAATTATTTTTCAATCAAGATTTAAAATTGTGTTTCTCTGTGATGACAGAACTTGGTGGTCTTCAAGATGGAGGGATTTTAGGCTTTTTCCATTTGTATTGTTGCCCTGACTGTATTTGAAGCATGTGTTTATATCCGTTGTTGCTGCTCTAGAAGATGCAGGATCTGCCTCTGCTGAATGTACTGTGTGAGTCTGTGCTCATTAGTGTCTGGAGAGGCAGCAGAACGCCAGCCACACCTGTGTCATTCTGCCCCAGGACAGGACGACAACCAACCATCAAAGGCGAGGTGGGCAAGGGGGAAGTGTCCTGCTCAAGGACACAACAGCAGCATGAACCCGATATCCACAAACGTATGGATAAAGGTTGCCATGTCACCAACGCAGAGCTCGACACAAGACAGGGCCGTCAAAAACCTAAAAAGAACTCCCTTGATACAAATCTAAACCATTTGTACCAATGGAATTGTTCTGTCTCTGATGTAATCCCAGAAAGGGCCTTTTGTCTCTCCAGGTGAATGTGGATTTGTGCGTAAAGTGGCTTGGAGAAAATAGACCTACAGACATTACTCACTTAAAAAAAAACAATCAGGAAGAAAGTTAAGCAGAGAGCTGAGCATGTGGTGTTTACTCCCCACATGACTCGACTTCAGGAGGAGATGACATCCTGGTATTCAGATGTAACTGAAGCTAGCACATGTGCAGAGCTCTAAAACAAGCTGCTGTTTCTAAAAGCTCATGTTAGAGAGTGGAACATGAACGGGCCCCTGAACACAGCCACAGACTGAGCCACTGTGGGAGAAGAACCAAGCTTCCTGCAGTACTGCTCAGCGGCCTGTAGAGGCCAATAAAAGACACTGTGACTTCCAACCAAGTTTCAGATTCAAGTGAGGGGAAAATTGACTTATTTGGAAATATTTTGGAACAATTCAAGACACAGGGTACCTTGAGGTTTTATTGATCAATCACTGCTTGACTTGAACAGGTTAAAGTACATATTTCACCAAAAAATAGTGAAGGCAATTATATTTCAGAATTTACTAAACATTTTGCCTATTTGTCCCCGATTTGACATTTTTTGTAAAGTTTATATAGTTACTTCCTGGTTGGACATGGGCAGCAGATGTCAGCAGCAGATGTCAGTGATGAGGGACATTAAGCCAGTAAACAATTGGATTCTATGGCCCATTACAGCGCTGTCAGGTTAAAAAAGAAGATTAATTTGAAGGGAAATTTATATATATAGAGTACACAAATACATTAACAAGGCAGGCTATTATCACAAGGTTCCGGTTCAAACAGTGTCCACATGACTACAACAAAATCTTTGTCTACGTTGAAACACTACTGGACGAATGAGGGATTACACTGAGGTGTGGCCTGCAGCGGGGGTCTCATCTGTGGGTTTGTCACTTTGAGCCCATTGAACTTTGTTTAATCTATGTCAATTTTTACTACCGAGTAAGTTTGCACTCGTCACGAGCACGGCTGTTGGTGAGTAAGTAACGTGTCTTGTTTGTAATTTAATTGTCACAGTAATACATTTAACTGCCATGTTCCTTAATTTTGTAATATATTTCGGGAACTACGTACTTAGCCACTAAGGTACATCAAAAACGGCTTGGTAATATAGATGAAAATAACTTCAGCGTCTGACTTTTTATTCTGTTCAGTTTCAAGGGGGAATTATTGTTTATGGCTCCATTTAATGACGAATAATGATGATGATGAAGATAAACTCCCAAGGCAAATTCTGGGCTTTTTGCCATTCATTCTTTCTTGCCACAAGCAATTATAGTCAGTTGATGTCCGGAGCTCTGTAGGAAAAGCCTTGGCTGACTGGTCCAGAATGCAAATAGTGCACTGACTTTTAAACTATCCACCCTCTTTTTAGATATTAGTAGTCTTTTTAATTGAGTTGTAACCTAAAAGACAGAGAGGTCCTTTTCCAAAAGGCACCTTCTTAATGTTTTGAAAATGCTAATGTCCTTCTGATGTGTGTTGGCCCATAATCTAATCATCACATTACAAGCTTCTGTATTTCTTTGTCCTTATAATAACAAATGTTCAGAGACTTCAGCCCACACAGTTACCTGTCTCTTAAATAAACCTGCTCATTGATATGCTCATAATGACTATTGACTATAAATGAAGGAGAGCGACACCGGCTCGGAGCCAGCCCAGGCTTTCTAATCCTGACAGACAGCTCCACTCTGGCACGCTGCACTTACCACCGCCACCACACACTTTATTCTGCACATTTGGCACAGTCCACTGTTTGAAGACATTATAACACTGATCAAATTTGGTTCTGGAAGGAAATTTTAAATAGACAGATAACTGAGATACTCTGTGTTATCATAGCTGCATAAAATACTTCCATTGTATCTTTGAAAATGTTTGCATCCTTGACTTTTTGAGTTCACAAACTCTTGAGAATCTATCTTGTTAGGCTCCCGCTGATGCGTTTGCGCCAGTGGTAAATGGGCCAATTATATGGCAGGCGGGACCAATCACAGAGCAGCATCATGGTTTAGAATGAAGTCAAAGCAAACATGGCGTCGCGGACGGACATACTTTGGCCATTTTAGGTGAAATACAGACTATTTTGTTTTTCAAAAGGGAGTCTGCAGAGCCGCGGCGCGCTGCCGAAACTGCCATGTTATTTTTGTGCCGGCCACGCGCCGCGGCTCCTGAAACTGCGCCGCTATTTGACCGCGTTTTAGCGCCGTTTTAGACCGCGCCAGGTTAAGGTTAGGGTTAAGGTTAGGGTTAGGGTTAGGGTTAGCCATGAGGCAATTAGGGAAATGCCGCGGTCCCTGAAACTGGCCTTTTCAAAAAGGTGGCACAATGGCACTTTAAACATTTATGGATGAGAAAGAAGACTGTTTTCTGAACAGATTTCTCTGCATCTTCCGCTGCTGTGACACTTTGAACAGTCAGAGTGAAGTATTTTTTTAACACCCCGATGGCTTTCGGCGACCGCCTTCCCAGATTGATTCATGTAAAGAATTTAATTCTGAGTGAGATACAGATCTGATGTGAGCCAGGTTATAACTATCTAGCGTCATGTCCATCCTCAACATGGAGACGCACTAAAGTACTTTTCTTAACTGCTATGGCACTTTGATTGTTTTTAACGAAGGTATGTTGAAGGATGTAATGATTAACTCAAATTTGATCTAAATATTAAGGATGTTTTAGTCTTTATAACAAAAAATAAGCTACAATATAGATTTTCTAGGGCAGAATTGTCGATTGAATTAATTTTCTATTACAAAGGATTGGAAAAAGAATACTGTTTTCTTATATATCTAATTTTTAAATATTAATACTTTCTGAGCTTCACAAATAGTTTAATTTATGGTTAACTAAGTAATCAGTCTGTGGATAAAATTCAAAACAATTGTTTTTTCATAATCATTAAATATTTTAATTTGCTATAGGGCTCGATTATTGACTCAATTATTAAAATAGACTTACCACCTTTGCCCTCCATTTCCCCTTCCGGTGGAAAAAGGTAAATGGGGCTGATTAGCATATTAATTAGCTTTCCATGGATGTTTTACCTGGGAGTGTGGCACATCCTTGTGAAGCTTAAATGAAGCACTATATGATTCTACTGCTGTTTTATGGCAAATCATAAGACTTTGGAAGTGCATAGTCTTGAAATCTGGAGTTTTGGGGACAAACCTAGACCAACCAACTAACCCATGATTGTTTTGCTTTTGAGCCACAAAGCAACAAAAGAGGCGAGTGGCGCATTAGATAATGAGTTAGACTACTTCGATTCCTGGCTAGCATGGATGTACTTTTAACACAAACATAGTGAATTGATCAGTGTATAAAATAACTGGTAAGTACTTTAACAGGAGGACCAAACTATGGCCCAGGGACCAAATGCGACCAATTTGTGTTGGCCCTCAGGCTCAAGGACCAAAATTAGATTTTTTCTTCAAATTTTTAAATATTCTGCAATCATAACTTAAATAATAAACGTTTGACATGATACAGACCAAGATGGTGGCACAGTCAAACCCACGTCAAATGCAACATTTTGAAGGATTCACTTCATTGTCCTGTAGTCTGTGGCTTGACAGGGCAGTGTGAGACTGGGGAATGACATGCAGCAAAAATGTCAAGAATTGAACTTATGACATTTGTGAATGCCCCACACAGCAGACATCTGGTCTATCCACTTGACCACACATTTGAAGTTTTAAGGTTCTTCAATTCAGTTCAATTGTTGGGATGTTGTTGGGATGTTGGCTGTCACCCAGGAGGAAGGGCTGTTCAGTGATCGACACCACCTCGGGCGGTTCATAGACTGACGGACAATGTTCGATCAGTGGAAAGCTTGTGATTATCGATTCTGCATCCAAAAAGCAGTTGCAGAAGGCACTTAAGATCCAAATTTACCAAATAGTGGCAAGACGTTAAATGTTTCCCGCTTGATAAGGCAGGGATAAGAAGGGTAAACAGTAAGGATTTTTTGAATATTGTTGGTGTTTTGGGTGTAAGAAGATTGCTTAAGTATCGGGGTGGAAAGAGTGAGGAAAGCGTATTTGTTTGATATTCCGCGGGGACTTACCTGACACATTTATTCGGATCACATTTGTTATCTTGTCAGACCTTATGAGAGTTGTTACTTTTGCCAAGAATACTGGCAAGTTGCATTAGTCGGCACAAGGGAGAAGAAGTGTGCTATTTGCAGTAGTAAATATTGTGATGATGTGGAGAATGGGGCAGAACTCATATGCGTACATGGTGAAGGGCTTCACTGCACTGGGTCTAGGGACTGCCCAAAGAGAGAACTAGAGAAAAAGGTCATTCCAATTAGAGTGAGCAAGCAAATGGCAACTGTCCTATGCAGATGCTGTTAAAAGACTTAAAGAATGTGAAAGTAGTAAGAAAACAAGAAAAGGGTGAAGAGCATTTATGTTGACATAAAGAGTTTTGGGCATTTTTTTGGTCATGGTAGTCCTCTCAGCTACTAGATCAGGGGTGGCCAACCAGTCAGAGACGAAGAGTCACATTTTTTACTGCGTTACTGCAAAGCGCCACATCATACACATGGGCACACATGAACATCACCCCATCCCTTCCTCTTACACACACCTCTGCTCAGCCAAATTATTATTAACAATATCATGTCACACACAACCATGATAATGACAGAAATTGACTCCTACAGTAGTCATTTTCAACAACGAACATTGTGTCTCACACACACAAACTCTCAGTTCAACAAAGTCCTAAACCAAAAATAATTTACATACCATGTTGAAATTCAATATTGCTGGTTTTCTTTTAGATGAGGGCCGTCTTCCCATATTTTGGACAGGGCATTTTGAAATGTGGACAGGCATTTTCGAGTGCAAGGATGGGGTCATTTTTATTAATAAATCTCAGAAAAAAGGGAAAATTATCATTAAATCGGGCCGGGAAGCGTTTGATTAAAGTCCGCCTCGGCCCGGGCCATGACAGTTTACAAGTGAAAATTTGCATGCTGCGCGCTGATTGGCCGACAAAGTTTGTGTGCTTGGTTCTGATTGGCTGCCGAGCCGTGGTCCGGAGAATGCCGAAGCTCCACTTCCGTGCGGTTGAGCGGCACACATAGTCAGCAACTACTCTTCGTGTTCTGGCGGGAAATCGTCATGCGTGTTGGCCCAGCGGTTAGCGACACAACTTGCGTGTAGAAGTTCGTGAGATCAAAACCTGACATGAACTTTTAATCTTGCATTTTTTTCCTCGTCTACCAACACATTTATTTCAATATCAAATTAGTTCAGGGGTTTGGGCAGCATTCCTCTCTAGTCCTCTTTTACTATGTAGATAGGAGATGAGGGGAAAAAAAAGCAAGATTAAGAGTTCATGTCAGGTATCGATCCTACGGACCTCTGCACTCAAAGCCGTGTCGCTAACTGCTGGGCCAACAAGCGGGCCAGATTCAGCACAGCACCCATGGGCAGGACCCTGCGGGCACCTCCGCACACGCAGAGCACCGTCTGGTACAGCACAAACACAAATGTTGATATGAACGTAAAAGAGCCGCATGAAACCAGGCAAAGAGCCGCATGCAGCTCACGAGCCGCGGGTTCGCCACCCCTGTACTAGATCATAATGAGTCAGACAGGATGGTGAACTGGATTTCAGGGGTAGACACTGCTCCAGCACTGGCAGGAGAGCCGGCTCAAAAGTGTATATACAACAGAAGAAAGTGGACTTTGGTGAATAAGATAAGATAAGATATTCCTTTATTGTCCCACATGGGGAAATTTCATTGGTGCAACGCAGGTAGATACAGAGGTAGATACAGTAAGAACAGATCACTTATAGGAAGTCTGAAAAACACTTTCAGTAGAAGATCTCCTATAAATAAATTAAAACTCCCATAGACAAATAAATAAATAAATACCATTGCATGTGATCACGACAGTAATTGCACATGAATATGTGTCACGACAGCACATAGATTGCACATGAATTTCACAGTAATTGCACATGAATTCCAACAGCAATTGCACATATGACAGAATTGCACATCAGTATTAGGTTAGGTCAGTATTGCGACGGGATAACGTGACGATCTCCGGGTAAGACGACTGTTCTCCGCAGTTTCATGAGTTCCTCCTTTGTGTAAACGCGGCCCCGCCCCCCGGCCGGCGCCGGGGGACTCAGAGCCAAGACACATCGCAACGACACGACGAAAACACTCAATCCAGCCGAATAAAGTCAAAACAAGTTAAATTAAAGCGATTCCAGTGCGTGTCCTGATCGTTCGTGAAGTTCCTCTTTCATATAAACGTGTATATAAACGTGTACCGACGACACGGCGTACTTTAGCCCGGCCGGAGGGCGCGGTGGGGGGCTGCTGGGCTCGCTCGGAGCTAGCTCACATCACAACAACACAACGAATAATTATATGTATCTGGATAAAACTATTGCAACATGCATCCAATGGTGGAGGACAGTATTGCGTTTCAGAGCTCAGGAAGAAGAAGTCTCCACTTCACCTCATTATCTTCTAATCCGACCACAATCACCTTACCAGCATCGCCAACCATTTTTTTTTATTTTATGGAAAACATTCTTCCCAGAATGGTTGATTTGAGTGGAGTTAAAGCTTTGTTTATGTTTAACATGGTGGCCAAAACATGACTACAGCTCTTATGAAGTTACTGACAAACATTGTGACAGAAGTGCAGTCTTTTACATTTTAAAATAATTTACATAATCGATAAGTGGCTAGAAATATTTTATTTTCATGTTAAATTATTATAAACCGCTTTATTTTATCAAATCTGTTAGTCTTCGGCATCAGATCAGCTCGGGTTGAGACTTTCACATTAGCAAGAGGACAATTGTAGAAAAGATTCAGTTGTAAACATCTGAACACTGTTTTTTTTTTAGGCTGATAGCCCATTAAAGGACTGATAGAAAACAAAGACATTTAGTTTCTAGTGAAACCAATAACACCTTTTATCGGGAGGTCCCGCCCGGTGGGCAGAGCCTTCCCGGAGTAGGATAAATATCTGAGTTCCCGGTCCTGATTCGCAGATTGAGAATGACTCTTGGATGAGAGTCCAGATGACTACAACTGAATATTTTTCTACAATGGAACACTCCTGGTCGGATGAGGGATTACGCAGATATAGCAAGAGGAACGGAAGTAGATATTGTACCTACAACAGTTGGCCCCAGAGGCATTGACGTGTGGGTGAAATATTAACACCAACACCAATGGGACAAGTACAAGTGGTAGACAACACACAATGATGCACGTTTTAACAGCAACATATCCTGGGCAGACCACATAAGCGTGGAGGGTCTCACTGACTGAAGATGGATGAGCAGATAACCAGCAGAGCCCACTGTAAACACTCCTGAGCACTGTGCAATAGAGCAGAGTTACTGTAATCCATCACTGCAGCCATTAGGCCCACAAGTGACCCACGGATGTACAGAGCTGACCTGAATTGTAGGAGGTTCTCACTCAAGCCCAACTTGGAAAGACCTGGAAGAGATCTGGGAGAGACCTGGGAAAGACCTGGGAAAGACCTGGACTTGGGCTGAGGAAAAACTCATGAGGAAGCAGCAGAAGAGTTGAGCAAACTCCCAAGTCCCGCAATGGGATATAGAAATGTTGTGGAGGGCACGGTATTTTTCCTTACTGCTACTATATAACTGTATTTAAACTAACTTTTTTCCCCTAATTATTTCATGCTATTAGGCTTTTCCTTAAGGCTACAGTTTTCAAATTGTGCTGCTCCTGCTGGACCTGGACCCACAATTTGAGACCCAGTGTTCTATAGTTTTCATTTCAGACTAAAGCAGCTTCAGGGTTTTTTGAGGACATTTCAGTCCAGATTTGTGTAGAGTTAGTTGTGACTCCTTTTTTTTCTTTTTTGATGGGGTAGATAATGTACAATGTCACACTTTTATTCTGAAGCCGATGAAATGGAGTAAACCAGGTGAATGAAAGGAAGAAAAGGACAGACAGACAGAGCAGAGTCACACTACTATTGCCATTACTGTTTGTGCACATGAGCGAGAGCAGAGTTTATTTGGAGGATTGAGGTCTCTGAGGGAAGCGGTGAGGAGCCTTGAGAGTCAAAGTATGATGCACAAGTGTGAGTGTACCTGACAGCTGGGTCTGTTAACATTACTTTGATTGACAGACAGAAGGGATTGTTGAACAGAGGATTTATCAGTCTTAACACTGTTTTATTAATACTAAAGGGCCTGCGGGCCAGATAGATGTATATATGTGCCCGACCCTGGAAAAACCAGGAACAAGTCCCCACAGAGACATTTTGAGTTATTTACATATTTTGAAAGTGTAGATTCAAAGCTATACAATGATGTCTTGCTCATGTAGATCTGATCATATCTGAATAAGTTGTGGTCATTTGAATGTATACACCTCTGAAAACATTCCTCACCTGGGTCACAAGGTAGGACAATTGTGCTCACTTGCATCTCATTGAGATAAGCCCTCCCCTCCTCACATTGAGGAACAACATTCAGAACAACCTTAGATTTAAGAAATGTGTATTACACTAATCGCTAACGGTAACAATCTACACAAACAGAGTTAAGTTAAATTTTATTTCCACGTTAACAAATCACATCTTGTTTTGCCACAACTTAAAACCAGTTCATTAAGAGCATCTTGGACCATTAGACATTCACCATTTTCAATAAAACTCTGCATTGTTCGTTTAATATTAGAGGCTTTATCTATCGATGATTTCCTATTAGTCTGCAGTCTATCAAGTTTTTCAGAAAGCCCTTTGGCGGTCAGTTTAACTTCATGTTTGGCAACCTGTGATTTAGAGTCAATAACACGGCTAGATCTCACAGCAGTGCACTCAACAGCGCGACTCGTTTCCATGGTAACAAAAGTTTGGTTCCAAAAGCACGCAGTTTACGTGGGCCCCCAAAAGTCAGCGTTAAAGCAATCCTTTAGTGTAAAAGTACCTCAGTTCCGTTGCAAAGGGCGCAGAGAAGTCCAGCGCTGACGCCTGAAGCAATGTTTTAGCTTAGTTTAGCTCTGTCCGGCTCCGGTGTAGCCTAACTCGATCAAGCCCGAGGCAAAAGTGACAGTAAAATCACGAAAACTAACACCAAACCACCATAAAACACACCCCGCACGACCCACACAACCCACAGGTCAAGGAATACAGAACAACACCGAAAAATAAGCCGCAGAGGCTGAGAATGACAAGGCGCTAGCCTAGCTCCTAACTTAGCTCGCTAAGTTGCTAACAGGCTAAAGATACAGACAAAACAATGTATCTTATGACTACTTACGTCATGAGGAGAGAGTTTTCCTTTCTTCCTCCGTTGCATTTGCAGTCAAAGTTACGGATTTTCTCCATTTCGTCTTTATCCATCTCCGTTCAATGCTTTACCATGTAGTGCTAAAAGCCAGGGCGTGATGCTGAATAATAAGTAGCCATGTGTGTCGCAGCTCATTGGCTGACTGAAATAACAAAGCCGCTCGTGCAGTTCATATGGAGATTAGGTAACACCCCCCAAAAGTCCCAACAGAGAAGCTGAAAACTACCGAACTTTCACGGCTTAATGTATACTTTTAAGGGAACCAATACTGTTATCTGAATCATGGAGTTGCTTCTTCATGACTTCAACTTGCACATTTAGCAAAATAACGAAAATCACTATTTTGGAAAAAAAAACTTGAATACTGTTTTGCGCGAAATCGTCTGGGCCGACTTGTTTTTCAGATTGTCAGTCACATATGTGGCTGGGTGTGGCCCACAGCCAGAGGTTTGTTCACCTCTGAGCTAATCTTAACATCTGACCTAGTTTCAGCATGTGTGGCACGGTGGTTGAGAGGCAAGCATACATGCCTTGCAGCAAACTCGCAGGTTTGACTCCCATCTCTTCTGTGCGCAGTTTTTATGTATCTTTCTGTGTCTGGGTGGATTTCCTCCAGTTGCTTTCATCAACAAAAAACACCATAGGTAAAATCCTCCAGCAAAGGTAATCTTGACCAAGCTGGGATCAAGATCTGGAAATGGCCCCTGACAGGCTGTGCAAATGTGCATTTCCTGAAGTGGACAGTAAAGGCTAACCTTATCTGTGAGAATAAAAAAGTACACTCAAAATGAAACTAGATAAATCCAGGAATGTTGTACCTCCTTCTTGTCTCTTGTTATGTAAATTAGAGATCTACATTTGATCTTTATTTTCTTGTAGGAAAAGGCTTTACTCTGACAGTCCGTGGGTTTAACAGATGTCCGTATAAAAGAAGAAGCAGACCAGAGCACAAAGGATGAAAGAGTGGGTCCTGTGGGACAGGTGGGTCTGAGGACTTCCTTTCACATCTGTGCTAATGAAATCACACCTTGATTAGGAGCTATTACTTCCCTGCTTGTCTGTTGTGTCTCTGGCTTCAAAGCATTTAAAAGATAATTAACAAACAAATCTCCTGAAAAGTTAACCACGAGATACAAATTCACATCTACCAAAAATTCTGTATTTTATATGTACAATATGTACAAGACGCTATTGTTGCAAAACACCTTTCAAGCCATTCATATAAATGCATTGTCTCTTCCCATCTCAGTAACTGCAGGACCAGAATGAACATGCTCAGCCTTTCAAACATCAGTATTTTGGGGGCTGATCTATATCTTAAGATATGCTTTCCTTTCAAAAACAGGTTGATGATTGGACAGAACAGAATGCAGAAAATCAAAAGGCTGACATAAACTGATTCACTAACAAGGACCACAACCCCATGTTTGATGCAACAGATTTATTGAAGAACGAAAATGAATAATAAGTATGTATAAGCAATGGATGCCGTTTTGGGGCTTCGGTAGATGAGGGCTGTAGGCTCCCGGGCCTTTGAACCCCCTGTCTGAAAGATAAGCAGAAGATTTAGAAGGGGTGGGAGGGAGGGGCATGAAGTAACGAACGCAGGTGTAATTGATTGGCCTGTTTAAATACTGTGGCCGCCGGAAGGGACGTGGAAGGGGGTGTGGGTGCTCCCGAACTTAAGATAACAGACTTATCTTCATAAAAATAATATAAATAATAAGGGGGTGGTAAGTGCTTCAAGTCACATTTTAGTCTTAAAATTGTGCGTTACATTGTGAGATGTTTAAACTATGTGTAGCAATGCTCAAAGTTTAAACAAGCGCGCAAAATGTGGCAATAAACTGAAAGTAATGCCAGACAAAGGAAATTAAACAATAACAAATGTATTATTTAGCTATTTTGTCAGTAGAATTACAATATTGCATTTCCTTTTATATTCAAACATTTACTGTGCTTGGAGGACATGAGTGTCTGTCTTCTCGGGCAAAGGAACCTATATTCTTTATTATGGTCCCAGAGACACATACATTGATGGACAAACATGTAACATAAAAGAGGGCCAAATGCAAAGCAAAATAAGTTATGATTGTCCAAGCCCTCAAAATAATGTGTATCACAAAAGCACGGAAAGGGAGCTCAACAAGAAGGGAAATAGCTGAAAAACTCCAAAGCATGTCAGACGATTGAGGCCATGCAGAGCTTAACGCTTCCTTCCTTCATCATATCACAGACACCTACAGAACAAAGTCTATCCCTTCAACCAACTTTTTATACAACCTCAAGTCACACTCAGACATTGTCATTGTCTGACATTGTGGTTCTCAAACTGTGTACAACCGGTGGTGCTCAAGTAGTCATGGCACTAAAAGGATTTAAATCTTCAGGAACTGTTCAAATGACAGATTATTTTTAGTTTTTTCATCAATTTAAGAGTCAATCACTATAGAGCACCTAAAGAGAGAATTGTTTGTGCGGAGTAACAATGGGAGACAGACCCAATACGTACTTGCACCACTGCTGTTGACATGTTTCATCAATTTGTGCTTGCATTTTCTGTTTTTTTATAAAAATGTTCAGTAAAAACAGTCCTGTTACTGCAAATGGTTTATGTATGAAAACGTAAGTTCCAATATTGTTGGAATGGCTGACTAATAGTGCCATGTGTTGGAATATGCACTGTACAATAACGTCTATATTATTAGCTCAGAGAAATGTCACCGGCATATTACATGTTCAAAAACAGGGTCTTTACAGTTAGAATTGCAGAGTCTCACAAGGAGAAATGTTTGTAAGTTTTAGATTTCCCACTTTTCAAATTCAAAAATATGTTTTTGCCGGGCAGAGTACTGCACAACTCGCTCACGTTTGCCACAATCGCATTACATTATTAATACACAATTATTATGATTTATTTAATTTTCTCTTCATTGATTAAAAATTCAGGGGCTACAGTCTAGTCATTAAACCAAACAAAACAAACAATTGCCTATGGAGTACATGAATGCATACTTTAACATATTCTAAGTTTAGTTTAATTGAGCAAATTAACCAAAAAAAATCTAAATTACACTGAATTATTGACCCACAGTACCGACCCACAGAACAGTATCATTCCATATCCAATGGAGATAGATAAGTTTAATGTCATACTGTGTAATATTTTAGCATTTCCATAGAAACAACCAGGAGGAGGCTCCCCCTCCAGGCCAAGTACACAGTGAGGACACAGGTTATTAAATACATTTTAGGGAACATAAAAAAACATGCTATTGTCTTTTTGGCTAAAAAGTTATCCATTGTGCCTGTAATATTAGATTTTTTTTAAGGAATTGTTGGCCTGCAGGCTTTATTAGACAGGACAGTGTAGCGTGAAATGAGGACTAGAGAGGGAAGCACATGGTCAGAGCTGGATTTGAATTAAAGATCCTGTAGTCAGCTGCACACAGATCCTGTTGTTTGTGCTATTCACTCGACCACTCGCCTTTAAATACTTTCTTTGGTGATACTTGGTGTGACAAGTATAAAAAACACTATTCTAGAAGATAAAGATACAAATTTCCTGCTTTGAAAGTGCAACATACAAATTCCAGAACATCTCAGGCGTAGCTCAGTTGCACCGCTTAGTCACTGCCAATTTTGCGGGTGAAAAATTTCAATTTCACCCGCAAAACCCCCAAAACAAGGAGCAAGTGAGTCTGAAAAAGCCATTGAAAGTCAAGAATACACTGGGATCCAAACAATCTGAGCCAAGGATTCTCAGCCTCTGCGGCTTATTTTTCGGTGTTGTTCTGTATTTCTTGACCTGTGGGTTGTGTGGGTCATGCGGGGTGTGTTTTATGGTGGTTTGGTGTTAGTTTTCGTGATTTTACTGTCACTTTTGCCTCGGGCTTGATCGAGTTAGGCTACACCGGAGCCGGACAGAGCTAAACTAAGCTAAAACATTGCTTCAGGCGTCAGCGCTGGACTTCTCTGCGCCCTTTTTTCTGGTTCACACCCCTTAAAAGGTAAAAAATATATCCATGCAAGATTTAAACTAATGCTCATTACCTACTCATCTCTCTCAGCGTCTTGTTCCTCAGTTTGTGGATGAAAAGGGGATTTTAAAGGCAAATAATTACTCAGTTTGCACCATAATCGGAAGTCAAAATTCAAAATGTCAATCTTATTCCATACTTAAAATTAAGTCCAAGGATTGAAACCATATTTCGTTACCATTTCCAGAAGTTCCCAATTTTAATCCCAAATCGGCTGTGATGAGTGGAACGAAACAATCTCAAGATTTGTATGACAAGGCAAAAAACCTTGTATCCGATTCAAAACTCTTGAAAAATGACTTTATTTCAGCTCAAATCAGAGTGTTGCAGTACTGGTGTGACCCAGATTAAGACCAAAATTGAGGTCGTGCTGTAGGTTCCTGTGCAGGCTTTACTGGCTGATGACAAACAGTTTGGCCACATGGAGGAATTTGAGAATCAAATAAAATTGTATTACATTTATTTTTGTAACGCCCAAAATCAATTGCCTAGAAGGGCGAAAGTGAAAGAGATTAAATCATGTTCATTGGAAATTAGTAAAGGGATAATAGTCTGGTGAGAAGAAGACGAAACCTGAAGGAGCACTCAGAGGGAGAGGCAGTTCATCCAGGCAGATGAAATATGTGCTTACAACAGCTCATCAAAACATACAAAAAAAAAAACATTTAAATCTTTAGGTCTGGACAACAAAAGGCATAAAGGTTTACCACCAGATTGTAAAGGGAAATCAAATGAAAAGCTTTGATATGTTGAAAGAATCCTTTGGCTTGGAAAACAGAACTTTACAAATAAGGAGTTATTATAACCAAAACAATAAGCAAAGTAATGACCATGATAGCCCTCTGACTGAAATGTCATTAAGGCTTATAAATTAGAACTTTCAAGGGGAATAATATGTAAATGATTATTCCCCTTGATAATCACATATTGTATTTATATAGCACATTTCCTATGATAAACATAGATTCAGTGTACTAATGCAATAAAATAAAAATCAAGAAAAGGGGCAAAACATAAAATAACACATCAACTCATTTTCTACGGCTTGTTCCCTTTCGGGGTCGCGGGTGACTGGAGCATTAGGCGGGGTACACCCTGGACAGTGGCCAACTCGTCGCAGGGCCAACAGACATAGACATAGACATAGAGATAACCATTCACTCTCACTTCACTCTCACACTCATTCACTAGGGCCAATTTAGAGTTGTCTTTGGACGGTGGGAGGAAGCTAGAGAACCCGGAGAGATCCCACAGTAACACAGGGAGGACATGCAGACTCCACCCAGAGAGATCATGTGACGTTGGTCTGGTCCGGGAATCGAACCCATGATCTCCTTCTTTGCCACTGTGCACCCACTAAAATTACACACACATAGTAAAAATTAGTTAAGAACAAAAGTAAAATCAAGCAAAAGCTTGTGAAAAAAAGAATGTTTTAAGTCATGTTTTAAAAGCAGCTATAGTGTGAGTTACAGAGGACTGGTCCATACTAAAAGGCCCCTCGCCAGAAAGGGACTGGATTTGTGGGACTGCAAACAGTTATTGCAAATTAAATGAAATAGTGTCTAATAGCACAAGGTTGTAGGTACTATTTTTGATCATGCGGTCATTGACAATTTGTATAAAAGCTGTTTCTGTTCTGTGATATTTTCTAAAAAACAGAAGCAGAAGCAAAAGCAGGTTTCTGATACAGTTTTTTAGAGGACTTTTGCTACGAATGGTAGATTGCATGTTGGTCTATAGTTTTCACAGACTGGAACGGGAAAGAGAGGGTCATTTTGTTTTGACAGACAAAGATTGGACAAATAAATGTACAACCCAATGGAGGATCACAAATCTCATGTTTGGCAGAAGTTCTGTTGGAAAAATGTATTGTGTCTTTTTCACCATGTCAAACTGCTCACTATACAAAGGGAATGCTCACCGTGGTTACCAGGAGACTCACCATCATCATGTGATTTGGGAATGTCCTGACTATTTTGGACATCCCCAATCAAAACGAATGCCATAGACACAATAAATGGATATTTTAAAGCTTACCTGTGGTGACATGGAAGAAGGCCTTTACGAAAAATGTCTGACATAACCTGAGCTGACGATCAAGGACTGGAATGACCATAATAAACATATGTGAAATGAATAAATAAATGAATGAAGCAAAAGTGGTTGTCCTTTTAACTTTTAAATCTCATTTAATTATTCCCTGTGCTCCCTCTGGTCCCGTTTCATTTCTTTGTGTTGTTTTATGTGTTTTGAAAAAAAAAAAAACATAAATAAAAAAGAAAGTGCAACATTCTAGAGGACATATGTACATACTTCAGGCACTTTTAAATTTGTAATGCCTGTTTTACATGTGGAGCATGGTCAGGTCCCAGGCGTATTAGAATGTGTATTCCTCCTCTCGAGGAATCTCCTTACCAAAGCAGAGTGCATGTTGGCCTCCTTTGTGCTGGGCTCAGGCCTACTTACTGTACAGCACGCTGCAATAGAATGGAGACAGCTTTTTAAAGACGCGCCCCCAGGGTTCAGGCCAGATGGGTTTTACAAAAGGGGGTTGAGGAAACTAAGCAAAGGAAAAACTAAACAGAGCTGGTGAAATGCTACATTAGCTGCTGCCGACTTATGGCTGATTGTTGGGACCAGCGGATGGCAGCTAATGCACTGTCACAGGAAATTAAAGACTCCGCAACCATTTTTGGACTCATTTCTACAGTCTCCTCCCACACTTTTGCTACTCATCTTGATTGATCGTCGGCTAAATGTTGCTCTACATTTAGATGTAATCAGGACGGCCTTATCTGTGAGATTAAAGACCTCTATTCTGGGTTCATTCCATTTATACCGGCCCGCTTCATTCATTACAGACATATCTCCTCCCACCTCCGTTTGAACGCTCCATCAGCAAAGGCAAACCTGGCAGCAGAATGGCACCCATGAACAAGCTCCAAGTATCAGAGGAGAGCAGATCCCATGCTTCATTTACACAGCCATGAATTCAGCTACTCAGAGACAGCTACCCCCCGCCCCTGAAGCCTTTTACAGTTAAGTGCACAAACCCTGAAAAGAAGGCACCGAAGAGCGAAGAATATGGTACATTATCTCTTTAAATGTACGATATACTAAATGGTTGGCTCCAAAGACCTGAAGTCAAACACACACTCATGAATGTACAGTATGGTATGAATGAAATCTTGTGCGCAAGGAAAACTGGATAACGGCCTCAAATTTAAAGGCGGTATGGACGATTTTTCGGCGATTTGAGAACGCAGGCGGAGGTGCGCATGCGCACTCCCCCGTGCGGACTGATACAACACACACGTGCGTTTGTTTATGAGCGCAACGGAGCGCATCGCATCGCTCGTCTCCCGTAGATTTCTGTCCACTTCTGCGTCAGCTCGAACTGTCTTTCTCCGTCTTCATTTTGCCCCGTACACTGAGGGAACTATATTATGATAGATCCATGCGCTTAGGCATGCGGAAACGTGGGGACGAGCCTGACGCGGCTGCAGGTGAGCGATAGGTGCGTTTTATGATTGATACGTGGCAGGACAAATTATTTATCCACGCCACGAGGAAATATGATAAAAAATGTGCTGAAAAAAATCGTCCATACCACCTTTAAACATATTTTTGAAAATGCATGTAAACCTGAAAACAATGAATAATGTGTTGTGGTTTGAGAGGAGAGGAATTCAGCTGCACCAGGTCAGATACAGCCGGGTAAACATACACGCATCACATGACTATAAACGCATCACATGACTATACACGCATCGCATGACTATACACGCATCTCATGACTATACACGCATCACAGGACTATACATGCATCACATAACTATAAACGTATCACAGGACTATACACGCATCTCATGACTATACACGCATCTCATGACTATACACGTATCACATAACTATACACGCATCAAATGTCTATACACGCATCACAGGACTATACACGCATCAAATGTCTATACACGCATCACAGGACTATACACGCATCACATGACTATACACGAATTGCATGATTATACATGCATCACATGACTATACACGCATCACAGGACTACACACGCATCTTATAACTATACACGCCATCACATGACTATACATGCATCACATGACTATGCAAAGATCACATGACTATGCAAGCATCACAGGACTATACACGCATCACAGGACTATACATGCATCACATGACTATACACGCATCACAGGACTATACACGCATCACAGGATTATACACGCATCACAGGACAATACACGCATCACAGGACTATAAACGCATCTCATGACTATACACTCCATCACATGACTATACACGTAGCACATGACTATGCACACATCACATGACTATGCACGTATCACACGACTCTACATGCATCACAGGACTACATGCATCACAGGACTATACACGCCATCACATGACTATACACGAATTGCATGAAAATACATGCAACACATCCTCTCCTTGAACCGACACCTTAACGTGGTGGAGGGGTTTGAGTGCCCGAATGATCCCGGGAGCTATGTTGTCTGGGGCTTCAAGCCCCTGGTAGGGTCTCCCAAGGCAAACAGGTCCTAGGTGACGGGTCAGACAAAGATTGGTTCAGAAGCCCTTCATGATGAGTTCACAAACAAGGCCGATTACGTCGCCCGGATCGGCGTCACCGGGGCCCCATCCTGGAGCCAGGCCTGGGATGGGTGCTTGATGGCGAGCGCCTGGTGGCCGGGTCTTACCCCACGGGGCCCGGCCGGGCACAGCCCGAAGGAGCGATGTGAGGCCGCCCTCCCGTGGGCCCACCATCCGCAGGAGGATCCATAAGGGGCCGGTGCAGAGAGATCTGGGCGGCAGTCGACGGCAGGGGCCTCGGCGACCAGATCTCCGGACACAGAGACTAACTCTGAGGACATGGAATGTCACCTCGCTGGGGGGGAAAGAGCCTGAGCTTGTGCGGGAGGTTGAGCGATACTGACTAGATATAGTCGGCCTCACCCCCACGCACAGTTTGGGCTCTGGAACTCATCTCCTCGAGAGGGGCTGGACGCTCCACTTCTCTGGTGTTGCCCGCGGGGAGAGGCGGCGGGCTGGTGTGGGCTTGCTTATAGCCCCTCAGCTCAGCCGCCACGTGTGGTCGCGTCCCTCCACCTTCGGGTGGGGGACAGGTCTCTCACTGTTGTGGCGGCCTACGGGCCGAACAGCAGTGCAGAGTACCCGGCCTTCTACTGGGGGACTTCAACGCCCACGTGGGCAATGACAGTGACACCCGAGCGGTGTTCAGTTATTGGACTTCTGTGCTAGCCACGGATTGTCCATAACGAACACCATGTTCAAGCACAAGGGTGTCCATCAGTGCACATGGCACCAGAACACCCTAGGCCGGAGGTCAATGATCGACTTTGTTGTCGTGTCATCTGACCTCCGGCCGCGTGTCTTGGACACTCGGGTGAAGAGAGGGGCAGAGTTGTCAACCGATCACCACCTGGTGGTGAGTTGGATCCGCTGGCGGAGGAGGAAGCCGGACAGACTTGGCAGGCCCAAGCACATTGTGAGGGTCTGTTGGGAACGTCTTGTGGAGTCCTCTGTCAGTAGAGTATTCAACTCGCACCTCCGGGAAAGCTTCTCCCATGTCCCGGGGAGTCAGGCGCAGTCAGGGGTCGGAGGGTGTCCGGTTTGGGGACCACAGGATTCCATCTCTGCTGTTTGCAGACGATGTTGTCCTGATGGCTCCATCAAACTCGGACCTGCAACATGCACTGGGACGGTTTGCAGCCGAGTGTGAGGCCATCGTTCTCGACAGGAAAAAGGTGGCTTGCCCTCTTCAGGTGGGTGGGGTGTCCATGCCCCAAGTGGAGGAGGTCAAGTATCTCGGGGTCTTATTCACGAGTGAGGGAAGGATGGAGCGTGAGATCGACAGGCGGATCGGTGCAGCGGCTGCAGTGATGCAGTTGCTGCATCGGACCGTTGTGGTAAAGAGGGAGCTGAGCCGAAAGGCAAAGTTCTCTATTTACCGTTCGGTCTACGTTTCTACCCTCACCTATGGTCATGAGCTTTGGGTAGTGACCGAAAGAACAAGATCGCGGATACAAGCGGTCGAAATGAGTTTCCGCCGCCGTGTGGCTGGGCGCTCCCTTAGAGATAGGGTGAGGAGCTCGGCCACACGGGGGGAGCTCGGAATAGAGCCGCTGCTCCTCCACGTCGAGAGGAGCCAGCTGATTTGGCTCGGGTATCTGTTCCGGATGTCTCCTGGGCGCCTCCCTCGGGAGGTGTTTCAGGCATGTCCCACCGGGAAGAGGCCCCGGGGAAGACCCAGGACACGCTGGAGAGACTATGTTTCTTGGCTGGCCTGGAAACGCCCCGGAGGAGTTAGAGGAAGTGTCTGGGGAGGAGGAAGTCTGGGAGTCCCTGCTCAGACTGCTGCCCCCGCGACCTGGCCCCGGATAAAGCGGCAGAAAATGAATGGATGGATGGACATTCAACACATGACTATACACGTATTGCATGACTATACACGTATCACATGACTATAAATGCATCACAGGACTATACACGCATCACATGACCATACACGCGTCACATGACTATACACGTATCAATTGACTACACACGCATCATATGACTTGACACGCATCACATGACTATACACAAATTGCATGAATATACGTGCAACACATGACTATACACGTATCGCATGACTATACATGCATCACAGGACTATACACTCATCGCATGACTGTACACGCATCGCATGACTATACACGCATCACATGACTATACACGTATTACAGGACTATACACGCATCACAGGACTATACGCGCAACTCATGACTATACACGCCATCACATGACTATACACGAATTGCATGAATATACATGCAACACATGACTATACACGTATTGCATGACTATACATGCATCACAGGACTATAAACGCATCGCATGACTATACACGCATCGCATGACTATACACGCATCGCATGACTATACACGCATCACATGACTATACACGCATTACAGGACTATACACGCATCACATGACTATACACGCATCACATGACTATACACGCATCACATGACTATAAACGCATCACATGACTATACACGCATCACAGGACTATACACGCATCACAGGACTATACACGCATCTCATGACTATACACGCCATCACATGACTATACACGGATTGCTTAAATATACATGCAACACATGACTATACACGTATCGCATGACTATACACGTATCGCATGTCAATACACGTATCGCATGACTATACATGCATCAGAGGACTATACACCCATCGCATAACTATACACGTATCGCATGACTATACACGCAGCGCATGACTATAAATACATCACATGACTATACACGCATTACAGGACTATACACGCATTACAGGACTATACACGCATCACATGACTATACACGCATCACATGACTATACACGCATCACATGACTATAAACGCATCACATGACTATACACGCATCACAGGACTATACACGCATCACAGGACTATACACGCATCTCATGACTATACACGCCATCACATGACTATACACGGATTGCTTAAATATACACGCATCACATGACTATACACGCATTACAGGACTATACACGCATCACAGGACTATACACGCATCAAAGGACTATACACGCATCACAGGACTATAAACGCATCACATGACTATACACGCATCACATCACATGACTGTACACGCATCACATGACAATACACGCATCACAGGACTATACATGCATCTCATGACTATACACGCATCTCATGACTATACACGCCATCACATGACTATACACGCATCACATGACTATGCACACATCACATGACTATGCACGCAACACATGACTATACATGCATCACAGGACTATAGACGTATCACATGACTATACACGCATTACATGACTATACACGCATCACATGACTATACACGCATCACATGACTATACACGCATCACATGACTATACACGCATCACAGGACTATACACGCATCACAGGACTATACACGCATCTCATGACTATACACGCCATCACATGACTATACACGGATTGCTTAAATATACATGCAACACATGACTATACACGTATCGCATGACTATACACGTATCGCATGTCAATACACGTATCGCATGACTATACATGCATCAGAGGACTATACACGCATCGCATGACTATACACGTATCGCATGACTATACACGCAGCGCATGACTATAAATACATCACATGACTATACACGCAGTACAGGACTATACACGCATCGCATGACTATACACGTATCGCATGACTGTACACGCATCGCATGACTATACACGTATTGCATGACTATACACGCATCACATGACTATACACGCATTACAGGACTATACACGCATCACAGGACTATACACGCATCAAAGGACTATACACGCATCACAGGACTATAAACGCATCACATGACTATACACGCATCACATCACATGACTGTACACGCATCACATGACAATACACGCATCACAGGACTATACATGCATCTCATGACTATACACGCATCTCATGACTATACACGCCATCACATGACTATACACGCATCACATGACTATGCACACATCACATGACTATGCACGCAACACATGACTCTACATGCATCACAGGACTATAGACGCATCACATGACTATACACGCATTACATGACTATACACGCATCACATGACTATACACGCATCACATGACTATACACGCATCACATGACTATACACGCATCACATGACTATACACGCATCACATGACTATACACGCATCACAGGACTATACACGCATCACAGGACTATACACGCATCTCATGACTATACACGCCATCACATGACTATACACGGATTGCTTAAATATACATGCAACACATGACTATACACGTATCGCATGACTATACACGTATCACATGTCAATACACGTATCGCATGACTATACATGCATCAGAGGACTATACACGCATCACATGACTATACACGTATCGCATGACTATACACGCAGCGCATGACTATAAATACATCACATGACTATACACGCAGTACAGGACTATACACGCATCGCATGACTATACACGTATCGCATGACTATACACGCATCGCATGACTATACACGTATTGCATGACTATACACGTATCGCATGACTATAAACGTATCGCATGACTACATGCATTACAGGACTATACACTCATCGCATGACTATACACGCATCGCATGACTATACACGCATCGCATGACTATGCACACATCACATGACTATGCACGCATCACATGACTTTACATGCATCACAGGACTATACAAGCATCACCTGACTATACACGCATTACATGTCTATACACGCATCACATGACTCTACACACAT
Source organism: Eucyclogobius newberryi (assembly GCF_026437365.1). Classification (NCBI taxonomy): domain Eukaryota; kingdom Metazoa; phylum Chordata; class Actinopteri; order Gobiiformes; family Gobiidae; genus Eucyclogobius; species Eucyclogobius newberryi. The sequence goes on along the minus strand of NW_027315801.1, from coordinate 16,823,785 downwards.
CACATGACGATACACGCATCACATGACTATACACGCATCACATGACTATACACGCATCACATGACTATACAAGCATCACAGGACTATACATGCGTCACATGACTATACACACATCACAGGACTATAGACGTATCGCATGACTATACACGCATCACAGGACTATACACGCATCACATGCCTATAAACGCATCAGATGACTATACACGAATTGCATGATTATACATGCATCACATGACTATGCACGTATTGCATGACTATACATGCATTGCAAGACTATACACGCATCGCATGACTATACACGCATCACATGACTATACACGTATTGCATGTCAATACACGTATCGCATGACTATACATGCATCACAGGACTATACACACATCACAGGACTATACACGTATCGCATGACTATACACGCATCACAGGACTATACACACATCACATGCCTATAAACGCATCAGATGACTATACACGAATTGCATGATTATACATGCATCGCAGGACTATACACGCATCGCAGGACTATACACGCATCGCATGACTATACACGTATCGCATGACTATACTTGCATCACAGGACTATACACTCATCGCATGACTATACACGTATCGCATGACTATACACGCAGCGCATGACTATATATACATCACATGACTATACACGCATTACAGGACTATACACGCATCGCATGACTATACACGTATCGCATGACTATACACGCATCGCATGACTATACACATATTGCATGACTATACACGTATCGCATGTCAATATACGCATCGCATGACAATACACGTGTTGCATGAATATACACGCATCACAGGACGATACATGCGTCACAGGACAATACACCCATCGCATGACTATACACGCATCACATGACTATAGACGCATCACATAACAATACACGCATCACATAACAATACACGCATCACAGGACCATACAGGTATCACATGACTATACACGCATCACAGGACTATACACGCATCATATGACTATACACCAGTGATCCCCAAACTTTTTGACTCGAGGGCCACATTGGGTTCTAAAATTTGGCCGAGGGGCCGGGCCAGGAAAATATGGTGTGTTTGTGTGAACTAATGAACTACTATAAATTACATGCAAGATTTTACCTGTAACTTGTAACAAAGCAGCAAATGCAAGGCTCAATGTACAAATTGTTTTCCAAATACATTAAATAATGATTAATTATCTACTGTCTTCTAGAGTCTTCTTCAGTGTGTCAAACACTTGTGCTTCCTGCTTGATTGGCCCCGGTGGCCATTTGTGGTGAATTTTATTTTCTGCGCGCCATAGATTTTCTTGTGCGCGCAGTGCACTATGTGCGAGCTGTGCACTATGTGCGAGCAGTGCACTATGTGCACTATGTATGAGCAGCGCACTATGTGGAGCAGTGCGCAGCTGCGCAGGCGCAGCTTAGAGGGAACAGTGCCATCTCTTGGGGAAATGTGGGCATTACAGGCGAAACGTAAAATGAACGGCCAGCCACAGTATCGTGAGTTTGAATCCCGACTCCGACATTTGCTGCATGTCCTCCTTTCTCTCTCTTTCTATCTACGGCAAAAAAAATAAAAAAATTATTATGCACGCGTCACATGACTATACACGCAACACATGTCCATACACGCATCACATGATTATACTTGGATCACATGATTATACTTGCATCACAGGACTATACATGCATCACATGACTATACACGCATCACATGACTATACACGTATCACATGACTATGCATGCATCACATGACCATACACGCATCACGGGACCATACACGCATCACATGACTATACATGTGGATGCATGTATAATCATTTGATGACATGATTATACCCGCATCACATGACCATACAGCCTTATTTCAATTTTTTTTTAAATAACAAACGTAAGTTTTTAGTTTGTTCTCTAACAGTGTATGTAGGGGGAGCTTGGTTGTAAAAGTGTCTTAGTTCTGCTCTAATTTAAAGGTCCCATAACATGCAAAATCGACTTTTCAGAGCTTTTAGCCTTCTTACATTGCTATTTGTGCTTCATATATGTACCCTGAGTGTTTTTTAGATTGATTCCCGCAGTTTTTAGCTATATTACAGACTATATCCTTTCCGCGAATCTCCAAACTGACGGGCGGTGGATGCAAGACCGCGTCATAACCACAGGCACGCGTCATCTATATATAGATCTATAGATATATCTGTTCTGCGCACGCTGTAGAATTAACACCAGATTTATAGTATCAAAGTAGACTCTTTCTCACTCACTCACCGCGGAGCTAACAGCTGTGGGGCACACACTACATCAAGGGTGGGCGGAGCACACACGTTCTGAGACTACGTCACCGGTTGGGCGGAGGAGCCAGATCGCTCTTCGCAAGGGTGGGGGCAAATATCAAACCAAGCCGTTTGCATTTCCGGGTTGGTGAGGGGGTCCAAGGTATGGGTGATATTTCTGAACTATTATGTTAAGGGTGTTGCACAACCCTTATTATTATCAATTATACACTTAGGATAGACTACGGAACGTGAAAAAAGCATGTTATGGCACCTTTAAAGTCCTCTCAACTGTCAGAAATAACCGCTTTGGAGTTGAATAATGGAGTTGAGGCTTTTGAAAACATAATTTTCTTTTGCTCCGTGGTCGAGTGGATAGCACACGTACGCTCTATCTGACTAACCTGCATCTGGCTGTTGATCATTTGCTGCAATTTCCTACCCTCTCTCCTCCCCATTTCACACTGTACTGTCCTCTCTAATATCCACGCTGACAGAAGAAATTGGACTTCATGTCAGTAAGTTTTTGTTTCATGTGAATGTGCCCAGTAATTATAGAGATGAGAACCATAAACCAGGTTAATAAATCTGACCTCTGACAGTCACACAGAACTCTACCTGAAAAGTCTGACCTGTCACAGAGAGAGTGTGGCAGTAGCCTGCAGATGGGCTCTTACCACCCTTTTGTTTTTTTTGGGTTAATACTTCAGAAGTGCATTGATAACAAACAAAACCTTTAGGAAAAGTTAATTCTATGTTAAGAATGACGCCATTAATAGGTGAAACTATTGTTGTTATATGGTGGAACTGCATTATTAACTTTTTATACCTTTCGCCCTCTGACCTCTCGCTCTGACTTCCGGTCTCCCTGTGTTTGCGCCGCTCACGCCACTCTCAGGTAAAATTCAAAATTCAGACTTTGTGAAAGCCTTTGCGTTATTTGTAGCGCTGATTGTAACAGTTTAATTTAGTACTTGCTGCCATGGGCCCGCACTATCTGCTGCGATGCGCTCGCTGTGTGCCGCCCATTATGCCGGCCATTGGGCGTGTTATTGTCTGTCGAATCCTCTGTCGCACTTGTCCTGCTACAACTGCAGATGTGTGGCGTATGTAGGCTATTTAACAGTCATACAGCTGTACATTTAGTTGTGACCATGTTGTCTTTCATAGATCTGAGCCATGGAGCTCGTGTGCACTGCCTTGCCTTTTAGACCGTACCAGTCCGATAATTTGTGTTCTGGATTTTATGAATGACATAAACGATGAACTGTGCTTAACTTATTCCAACTTTAATGTCTAGCCAAAAACTAATTTATTAACAATGTATAAATAAACATATGTACTTGTGCTAACTTACAGAATCAAGTCTCTGCCTATCAGCAACAAACCTACATGCCTTACATTAAGCTGGTCCTGGGCCAACTCCAACGTGGTGTTGTTGAGTTTTATTTATATCTGATGGTTCTAATCTGGTTTAGCCATGGATAAGCAGAGCTAAGCTAAACGACCCTCAGAATGCCATTTAACTATAGACATTTGAATATGCTGTGATGTCACATGAACAGAGCTGATTCTGTTTGAGATATATCCCCTATTTCAGTTCACCTATTTATTCTCTTTAGGTGAACTGATGCCCCACCTTTTCTTCAATTTCAATAATGCTTTAAACAATCACTACTTTTTCCCCCATAATTATGCAGCACTACTTTCACTTGCTTTACTCTGCTGTGCACCAGCAGAGAAGCATTCTTGCATTGATGCTTTGCCCATTCCCAGCTACAACCTCACACAGAAAATGCGAGCCAAGCAGGTTACACTTAAACCGTGGATGTGAGAAAGACTTGGACCTGTTCTCCAGAGCCCACACACACACACACACACACACACACACACACAGGCCTCTGTGAATGTGCGCTGACAGCAGAGGTTACCTTGAGCAGACCGCTGGACCCCGGGCTGTATGTCTTCATTTAGCTGCATATCAGAGGATGCCCAGGAAAAGAGAAAGTTATTTTCTGTGTCTGGCCCACGGGGAAAAGAGAGGCTAACAATGGGCGGCCATGTTGATTTGCGTGGGCTCCAGGAATAGCTCTGGAGTTTTGGTGCAATGAGATGGGCCGTGTGTGTGTGTGCGTGTGTGTGTGTGCGCGTGTGTGTGTGTGCCTGTGTGTGTGTGTGTGCGCATGACAGGGGGGTCACTGGTGTTGTGATTAGAGCCGACCTCACATTAATCAGCACTTCACTGTATGGACTGGAGTAACGAGGATTATTTGGGTCAATGATTGGAATAGCCACTGAACTGCACTGCGGGGGGCACAGGTTAGATACTCCACTGAGGGCAGTAAATATGTAATGTGTGTGCAAGTTTTACAACGTGGTTTTATGCGCACGTGACTGCTGTTGAGAGACACAATTTCAATTATTATGAAGGCCCACGTGCTGAGCTAGTCAATACCACATAATTTTATACTATATACAGACATATAGGACTAATTATAATGTCTTCCAACAATGATTTATTTTCCAGAGCTGAGCCTGGACCTGGATTGTGTGAACCATGAACTTGAGCAGGTTTTTAAAAGAAGGCAGACATGTATTCACAAAAATACAATTTGTGATAACACATGTTTTACCATTGTATGCATGTGAACCCAGTTTGTTTGTAAAAGCGGCCATTGCAAATTAGCCTTGGCTATAAATGTTGTAATGTGTTTAATTTATATAATGTCCCTATCAAAAAAATATATCTAAACATGTGTTTTTATGTTTTTATTTATTTATTGTGACATTCACCGGATTGTGTTGTTATACACTGTGTTGTGTTTTTTATGTGTCTTTAACGTTGTAAAGCACTTTGAATTGCACTTTGTACAAATTGTGCTTTATAAATAAAGGGAGTGTCTGTAGAGCCACGGCGCGCGGCCGAAACTGCCATGTTATTTTTGTGCCGGCCGCGCGCCGCGGCTCCTGAAACTGCGCCGCTATTTGACCGTGTTTTAGCGCCATTTTAGACCGGTTAAGTTTAGGGTTAAGGTTAGGGTTAGGGTTAAGGTTAAGGTTAAGGTTAGGGTTAGGGTTAGCCATGAGGCTATAACGGGCTATAAGGGGGTCCCTGAAACTGCGCGGCCATTTGACCGCGCCGCGGCTCTCCAGCCACGGCCATGAATAAAATTATATTGATTGATTGAACATTGGGATATACATATTACTCTGGTATTTAGTAATAAGCATTTACAAGCGTAGAACATTTTGTTTTAGTGTAAAAAAAAAAGACCATTGGAAAATTATATTTGATAATGAATACTTTATTTATACAGGTTAGACTCCATTTTCAACAGGGGCGTGTTGATCAAGTGGACGAGTGCCCAGGAACATGAGAGTAGGATTCTAATATAACTGAGAAAACAAGACAGGATGTGGTTGTGTAGATCAAAAGAATGTATTATTATTTTATTATTACAAAACTAACAAATTAAAGCATGCATGTTCCCCTGTCCCTCACAGGTTCCACCAGACAGTCTGCCCCGTGTCTCTCACACACAAAGGATATGAATATTCATAAAAAGGTGGACCTTATCGGCAGCAGCCTGTACAATGGACATCCTTGTTCCTAATTATGGTCATGAGATAAGTTGGCTGACCTTAGGACTCTGAGTGAAGCAAAAGAAGCAGACGGAGCAAGAATGTATTTGCTGTGTGTGTGTGTGTGTGTGTGCCTGCGTGCGTGTGTGTACTGTGTGTGTTCAGTATGCATAACAATGAAAGGTTTGTTAATGCATTACAATATTAAGTGTTTATTAATTACAACAGTAACAAGCACAGAACCTTGAGGGAGCGGTTATTTGTGCTGATGTTGGTTTGTGAGGTAAGACTGAACCAGTGATTTACTTTATGTATGCATCTTTTATTAAGCCAGGAAGTCCCATTAAGACAGTATATATCTTCTTCCCGGAAGTCCTGGTAAAGACATTTTACATGAAATACAGCATTACAGATACAAATATACACTGAAAGAGCTCATAATGACAAACCTACTGTACACATGATGTCTTTGATGTCATGACATGCTCTGATCTACAAGGTGTGTTTTAAGTATGTATTTGAACTGGTGTGTTGTGGGCAATGAAGTCTCTTGTAGCTGATTCCACACACGGGGTGAGTTCACATAACCTACTTATTTTATAATTTACTTTTTGTCCATATGCTTGCTGCAAAAAAACAAAACAAAAAAGTTCCTTTTCTATTTCATCAATTGATTTTCGGTTATTTCTCTTAATCCTTCAAGGAAGGCCTGAATTATTTTCCGAAAATAAAAAGATAAATATTTGAATGTTCTGTACAATTAAAACCACCAAGAGAACCGCACTGCCGTTTCTTTATTTATAAAGATCTCATTGGTATTTTGCATGAATATTTAACAAGTTTGCTGAACTTCAGATCAAGTATTCCCTACTTGAGATCTCAGGACATTTTATTTTACAGTCACACAGAGTCAATACTGACTCAGGAAAAAAGGCTTTCATGAACTTTGCTCTCTGCCTTTGGAACAAAACACAGACTAATTAAATTATTTAATGCCTTTTAATGAATGGTTGATGACTACCCACAGTGTCAATGCTCTTGCTTTGCATGATTTCATCCAGTAGTGTGTTTTTTTGTAACAACAGGTGCAGAGTGTTGTCCCGGTTTCTCTTTCGAGATGTTCTTGCTTTGCCTCAAACATCACACAGAATGGCATAAAACTGATCCTTCTCACTGGAAGTGGCACGCCATACCACCAGGAATATTATGAAGTGCTGCTCAGGGATGTCACGATTTTATAGTCGCGATTATCGGGCTGAGAAATATTGCAATTTTACAGTCAATATTCCTGTGAGAGGAAAATATGTCTTTAAGAATCAGGCCGTGGCTGGCGAGCCGCGGCGCGGTCAAATGGCCGTGCAGTTTCAGGGACCGCGGCATTTCCCTTATAGCCCGTTATAGCCTCATGGCTAACCCTAAACTTAACCTTAACCTTAACCCTAACCCTAACCCTAACCTTAACCCTAACCCTAACACGGCGCTAAAACACGGTCAAATAGCGGCGCAGTTTCAGGAGCCGCGGCGCGCAGCCGGAACAAAAATAACATGGCAGTTTCGGCTGCGCGCCGCGGCTCTGCAGACACTCCCTAAGAATTAACCTGCCTATAATTTAATAGAGCAGGTAATTTTAACAAATGGATTAAATAATACACCTTAAATGTATGCTTACTGGCCCCTCATTGCAGCTCTTTTAAGTATTATATCAGTTATTAGTAAGATGGGCTCCATGGTAACACTCAGTAATGGGGCTTGAGACTTTGAGAAAGTCACATTCTTTTGGCTCATGTCAACAACAGACAGCTTTGTGAAAAATAAAACAGCATTTACAGGTAAGTAGTTACACGCTGGCACTACCTGTCTCCTCCTCCTCTTCTCCTCCGCCCTCTCTCTCTTCCTTCTTTGAGGTTGTGTGCTTCATTTTTGGCTTGCGCTTATATTACATTTGCCAGGAGTTGGTGTGCTGTCTGTGTCTCATTCACTGTTACAATGACTTTAGCGAAAAGACAAATGTTTTACCGTCTTTTCTTAGGGGGCCCAGCTCTATATTATTACTCCAGTCTACAGCATTTTGCTTACACTGGGGTGCAACAATAAAAAATCTTCATAAAAACAAGCGGCCACGACCCGTGGTTTAAACACACTTCCTTAGTCTCACAACCTCATATGTCATAAGGACAGCTGATTTAACTTTATCATAGTCCTTGCTATCACACATGGAGAGCGCAGACAAAGCCTATTGAATATGGCCCACAAAAATACACTGAAGGAGCAATGTATGCCCCAAGCTGCTCCACACTCCACGTGTCTCGGCCCAACGCTAGAAAATTTGGTTAAAAAAATCGGGATAATTTTCAGAAAACCTCAGCAATAAACGCTAATTTCCAATTACATCAAACATGTTTTCAGAACTATCTGAAGATTCAGAGGAGGACTTCATGTTGTCGGCCTTCTTTAATCTGCTCCAATTTCACTCTTTCAATTTCAAACTGTAACTTCAAAAGCTTTACCAATTGCTCAAGCACTAAGTCTGATCCCAAGGCATTTGTTGCCGGGCCGTAGGAAGATAAACGCGTAGTTTATCCTCCAACAATCTCAATCAAATTAGCTGCCAATATGACTTTCACATTTTCCTTCAGTCCTTTAATTTCAATAGCCAATTTGTTTGTTATATATAATTGGTTAATGTTTACCAATGCAAAAGGACCAGCCTCCATGGTACACTGTTCGAAAATCTCATTGGATGGAGATTCAAAAAAGTATATTTTCTCCAAATAAGCACACAACCATGTTTTAAACATGGTCGTGTGACCACATTGCGGTTTGTGCACCTGAGAACAACACGCAACACCCCCCGCGACGCCAAAAGAGCAACACCACCACCCTTCTGGGGCCGAGGAACATGGTGCTTTAATGTGACTCACTTTCCATACTTGATTAACTGGCCAAGAGTCTAAACGCTAAACGTTACCAAATCTGCAATGACGCTCTCAACAAACCACGCCACCACGTGCATCCGCACCCCAAACAAAACTTTGTACAAAAAAAATTGGGACACAATGACGTTCATAAAATCCCAAAGAATGCAACCTTGACTTAGGGCCATGACAATAACTTAACTCCATCCATCCTTCCATCCATTTTCTGCCGCTTATCCGGGGCCGGGTCGCGGGGAAAGCAGTCTGAGCAGGGACTCCCAGACTTCCCTCTCCCCAGACACTTCCTCCAACTCCTCCGGGGGGATCCCAAGGCGTTCCCGGGCCAGCCGAGAGACATAGTCTCTCCAGCGTGTCCTGGGACATGCCTGAAACACCTCCCGAGGGAGGCGCCCAGGAGGCATCCGGAACAGATGCCCGAGCCACCTCAGCTGGCTCCTCTCGACGTGGAGGAGCAGCAGCTCTACTCCGAGCTCCCCCCATGTGGCCGAGCGCCCAGCCACACGGCGGAGGAAACTCATTTCGACCGCTTGTATCCGCGATCTTGTTCTTTCGGTCACTACCCAAAGCTCATGACCATAGGTGAGGGCAGGAACGTAGACCGACTGGTAAATACAGAGCTTTGCCTTTCGGCTCACTTTACCACAACGGTCCAATGCAGCGACTGCATCACTGCAGCTGCTGCACTGATCCGCCTGTCGATCTCACGCTCCATCCTTCCCTCACTCGTGAACAAGACCCTGAGATACTTGAACTCCTCCACTTGGGGCAAGGACACCCCACCCACCTGAAGAGGTCAAGCCACCTTTTTCCGGTCGAGAACCATGGCCTCTGTAGGGCCGGTGTCCGCTGGCAGCAAGCAAGTCGCGCGCTGAGAGAGAGATCAGGGGTGCACCACAAGCACATGCTTTAAAGTTGCCCCGTACCAAACTCCACCTACTGCAGCACAATCCAAATAAACACAACATGTCCGTTGTGACAATTCATCTACAATGAAGAGGCACTGACAACTTGTCCCCAACAAATTTGTGTGGACATTGACATCTAAGCTTCCTCGTCCACAAGCCTTCTACACCATAAGCCCTCAAAGCTTTCATGAGCACAGACTTTGTCTGAGTGACTGTCGGATCATAAAATATAGCACCCAGCTCAGATTTCTGTAAATCCTCTGGTCCCTCCTGACGACAGTAATACATTTCTAGAAACAAAAGTGGTCTTTGGTTATGTTACAGAAGATAAATCCTTTGTTTGGAGACTTGTTACAACCCACTGTGCAGCAAACACACAGCATAGCGCGTTTCGTCAAGCTGGCAGTAGCAACGAATGTGTAACGCCACTTCGGACCCATGAGATCTGAGATTATGACATCATCAAATTCTAGGACGTTCATCAGATGCAAAGTGCATATTGTGGTCTCATTATGAGCCCTAAAAGTTGATTTTTATATCATTGATGGAGAAAAACTTAGTTTTTCTTCATTCCATGACAAAAATCTGATTTAATTTACATAAATTACAGTGTTGAGAGTCAATTTTAGAAGACTGTGTTTTGATGTTAATGGTTCAGCTTTGTCGTACCTTGTGTGCGCGTGTGCGTATATCGAGCCTATACTGTGATGCCAGGACACATCTGGGCACTGCTGCTAGCACCACCATTCAACATGATCCAAAGCCATTGTAACTGATTCAATCAAACACAAGCAGTCTGTGAAGAATTCATCTCCAAAGCACAACATGGGCAAATTAGTTATGGCCCATTAAAAAGGCTCAGTGTTAATGAAGACATAACCCTCAAGTGAGCCCTGAAAGTAATGACCCTGGAACTTTGTGCTGTCAACTGGAACGTGAAAATACTGCAATTATTATCACTGTTTTTGCTATTTAGGTCGGTTGAACATAAAATATTAACTATTAAATAGCTGGATTTGCCTGAGAGTGGTCAAAGCATCCTCTGCTGGCTTGTCTGGCCAGAAAAGACAACATTCACAAGCAGGACTACGTACAATGCATACAACACCCAATGATGGCAGTTACAAAATCAAATGCAAATTCGATTTCCAGCACAATTACTTTTTAAAAAATCCCAGTCTTAGGCACCTACAAATTGCAGGCAGTCTTGGTTCTAAAAACACATCCTGCACAGCACGTCTACAATCTTTTTCACTGTCAAGGACCAAAACCCCAGCTACGATGCAAGGGGTCTACTGACATACGAGAAACATGAAAAACACAACTGTACAGAAATGGATGCCGTTTTGGGGATTCTGGCGATGAGGGCCTCGACACCCCCATCTAGGAGATGAAATAGAATTAAAGCCGCGGTAGCGACGATGATGGCTCTCGCCTTCCCGCGCGACCGCCTGTCCATGTTTTCTGCTGCGTTTTGCGGCATACCAAACGAAGCTCAGTAATTCACCGTTGATGATTGTGTAGTTTGCGACTCAAATAGTAGTTTGTCCTGACAAATTGCAAGATTGTGCTGAACGCAGACCTGAGCAGGGAGAAAGCGAGAGAGCCTCGGTGACCCCTGACTTTTCATTGAAGTTCAGGGGGTCAAAAATACCCGAGTTGTGGCAGAAAGAATAAAGTCTAAAGAATAAAGTCTAAAGAATAAAGTCAAAAGAATTAAGTCTAAAGAATAATAATTCTAATGCGGCACGAGAGGAAATGTCCCATTAAAATAGAAGAGGAAGAGGAAGTGAAGGCATTCACTGCGCCTCTGCTGGCCAACTGTGAAAATACACAATATCTGCAATGCACTTTATTCATGGCGTCTTGAGGAGAATATAATCCATGAGTTTCAAACAAATCAGACAATGTTGAGTTTTTCAGACAATGGGTATGGGGGCGCTATAGAGCAAATTTGTTACATGGGTATTAATCATTTCCAATCAGATCATAAAAACGCATTAGTGAGTGAAATATAAGCTCCGTAGATCAATTCCAATAGGCGTGACTTCCTGAAAAAACAGGAAACTAAGCCTTTTTGAGGGCGTGTTACGCAGAGACCGTAAAGAATATCAACATTCTTTTGAATATGTATTAAATGTCAATGTCTTTAGATGCAAAAGGTGTTGTTTTGAGCTCGATCGGACAAAAAACCTAGGACAAGTACGATTTTGAAAAAAAAAAGTCAAGCTTGGCGGTGCCACTTTGATTCAACATGGCTGACTTCCTGTTTATCATAGAGCGAAGCTGCCAGGTGCCTTTTACTCCTCAAAGATAGCTCTATCACTGTCCCAAGTCTCATGTGCCTAGGCCAAAGATTAAGAGTTTCACGTTTTTTCTTTTTTGAACTAGTCGGCACTGTTGCGACGGGCGTTCTCGCAACCTCCATTTTTTTGGAGTTCGGGCCGAGCCAATTGCGTCTATGTCCCCATGTGTGACATTCATCAATGTTAGGGGGTCAAAAATGCCAGAGTTGTGGCAAAATATTACCATGCAAAACAATAATGTTACCATGCAAAACAATAATGTCAAGAACAATGTCTCGATCCATTCCATTCTGGAAGGCTCGAGCCAATAATAATTAGAAGAGGGTGGGAGGGACGGGCACGAATTCCCAAACGCTGATGCGTATGACCTTTTGTTGTTTAAATAGTGTAGCCACCGGAAGAGGCGTGAAAGGGGTGTGACCCTGCTCCCGAACTTAATATAACTAACTTATCTTAATTTATACCTTACATTCATCAAAAAAATGCAAACTAGTCAGCTGAACTATTGCACCAGTATCCTTCTATTAATCCACATCCTCCATCAATTAGTATGCTACAACAAATTAAAGAACCATGGAATATTTATGGTCAGTTTGTCGACAAAACACACACACACACACACACACACACAGAGATCTGCATCGATAAAGTGTAAGGTTAGAGAGGTAATAAAAGTTATAGATTTAGTTCTGAATAATCCAAAGATATTTGAGTTGATATCAGAGAGGGTAAGCTCTGCTTTTGAGACCTGTGCTACAAATAAGATACTGCAATTGGATTGGCAAAACACTTATCGAAAAAAAATATTCCTAAACATTTTGCACCTCAAGAGGAATAAGAATGAATCAGTTAACTAGCTATTAGTCCAGAGGTAGCTAATTTAGGGAGCCAAAATCATCCATAAGGCAAGGCAAATGTATTGTATTGTATGTATTTGTAGAGAACGTACATAGTGCATAGTAATTCAAAGATTCAAAGTGCTTTAAGGAATAGGAAAAAATGCTTTCAAACTACAATACAAACAAATAAAACAGAATGAATAGAGTGAAGATAAAATCTTTTCAGTTATATGCGCAGCTAAACAGAACTGTTTTTGAACATTGTCAGTGTGTAGAGTTAGCAAGTTCTTACCAAGTTTCAAGCTTTAACAACATAATAGTAGTTTTTTGTCAGATACTTCTGTGTTGTCCTCTGTCTATGTTGTTGATGCGAGTTCTGCGGACGCAAGATACAAGAGGAGTCGTAGCAGAAGGCAGCCAAATGAGGTTATTACAGTTAAATACGGGCTGACACTGTCGGCTAATCCTCAGGGCGGCCATTATGGAGAAACTAATAGGCACACGAGTAATCAGAGCCAAATTCATTGTTTTATCTGAGGCCTGGGAGCCCCTCGAATGAGCAATCAGTCGAGGATCAGTGTACTAAAATTCAGTCTGAAGCATAGAGGAGGTCATCACAGCAGAAGTCCATATATTCCACTAATTAATTTAAAGGTGCAGCACTTTTGTGACCAAATGCGATTTATCCATCAACAAAGATTTATGTCGAGAGCGGTTGCAGATGATTAAGTGGGATGAATTACGACCTTTTCATGCCTCTGAAATGAATTTAAATGCATTTTATAGTTCTGTTATAGTATAAACGAGCCTCTTGAAAGGTTGCAGAAATTAATCAGGCATTTTAATAACTTTTGGGGCACTCAGAGGCGACTGTTGTTGTGATTTTGGGCCTTACAAAAATAAATTGATTTGATATGATTTTGATTAAAGATTACATGTTAGTATAATGTATGCAATGTGTGCATTGGAAATAAGTGATTGGAAGACAAAACAAAAAAACAATTGAAAACAAAGCTTCAAAGTTCTATCTCAGGGAAGAAACTAGATACAACATGGATGTGTCTTGCCCAAGGACATAACAATAATATGCATTGGGACAGAGCGGGGTTCAAACTGGTAACCGTCCTGTGGTAATTGTAGTTAATAAATGAGAGCTAACGTGTCCAGATGATTAAGAAGCAAAAATGAAGACACTCAGAAGACACTCAGAAGTCTTGCTGACATGAACGAGCCTTGAGGCGTCATTTATAATGAAAGGTAACTGATGTTTTACTATTACATGTGCAAGCATTTGTAGAAATGCTTACTTACCAATTTACTAACTGATTTTTGTTGATTGAAGGCTCAGGGCTAAAGAGCCAATGTGATTATTATCAACATTTGCTCTGTCTATCTGCAGAGCAGGAGCTGTGACCACAGTTTGGACAGGGTTTAGCACCTCCACTTCACACAATGTTTATCCACGGATAAAATCTATGGCAATTCCCTTGGAACATTGTCTACTACTTTTTCTTGTGTAGAAGAAATCCCACAGTGGTCAGCAAAGCCTTTGTAAAACCAAAATGAAAAGTATGAATGTATTTATTTCTAGTGGGCTTATGTTTTGGTGTTGAAACTGTGAAGACCAGCTGACTGGTGTCTTGATGTTAGTATGTACCTCACTGTTGCCATTATTGGTGCATCTCTCTCTGCATGAAAATCGAAAGTTTGAGGCCAGACACTGTTTCCAGCATATCCTATGCTAATTTTCTTGGCTGCTGGGCTCCGTGTTTGTGGAAGTGTCAGTTTAACAGTCAGCTGTGCTGGAGCACGGGCAAAATGGTCTTTATTACATGTTTAAATACTGTGGGGCTCGTGTCATGTCTTCCTGCGGCGCACACTTTGAAATTCAGAATCTAGTCCAGTTGTAACAGATCCACCCTACAAGACTGACTGGGACTGACTTGGCATGACCGAAAAGTATGTCAGGCTCTTTTGACAGGACAGTTGTAGTGTGAAAAGGGGAGCGAGGGGGAAATAGACAGTCTGCGTATGTCGGATGGACTCAAACCCACCGTGGTGGCAGTAACCGCACATGTGCAACGCCTTAACCACTGCACCAATGGAATGGTTTTAAGGTCATAAGATGATTTAACAGGCAATCGGCAAGTAACCAATGAACCACACCAGCTCTGGAGTCTGTGTACACCCTTCGTAAACAGCAACTGTTGTGGTGGCCGTCCATGAGAGAGGAATAGGAACGTGGGGGCTGCGGGGACAGTCTGGCACCTCTTTTCACATATGGCATAACTTCCGGCAAAATCCTTGATAAGGCCTTTAGTTTAAACCCAATCAAGCGGTCAAAAAAAAAAAAAAAGGAAATGCGGACAAGACTGCTTCCTCTTTGGTAGTTTGTTTACTGAAGTTGACGTAGTTCAGCAGCCCATAGAGATCTCAGGGGGGCTCTCAGGGGGCCCCTTCTGGTGGTACTGCAACTCTGGGCCCCAAAACAGCTTTTAAATCTTAGCTTCGGCTCGCTCTGCTCAAGCCAACTCTGGCTCTGATCACTCGTTATGCGTGCTCACATGGGAGAGACAAAAAAAAGTAAGTCTTTTCAGCTTCAACCCATTTTGAGATGATCCCTTACATGATCGAGCTTGGCACAGACCACTGAAACAAACACAATGCCATCTTTGGTTCATCTTTCAGCTCTTAAATTTTCATTGTAACACTGTCAGAGGAAGAAAAATGGCAATGCAACACTCATCACCATTTTCAGAACCGCACAGTCTTGGGGCATAGATGAAATCAAAACTTTTCCAAGGTCTGTCACCTCAAATGAGATAATATAACACATATACAGTTAGCACTTATAATATGTTTTCAAACATGAAACCCAGTACCAGGGATAATAAAAACGTTCAATAAAGACAATTTAGACAATTAAAAAAAAAATGGATGAAAGACAATTTAGTACCATACTTTTCGGGCTGTACAGCGCTCCTGAATAAAAGTCGTTCCAACTAAATTGACAAAGAAACAAGAAATTGTACATATACGGGCTGCACCTGTCAATAAGCCGCAAGTGCCCACATTGTAACATGAGATATTTACACACACCGGTCGTCTTTTGAACCTGGGGTCTTAGTCAAATTCTAATTGGACTAATTTATCAGTGAATATGAGTTGTATTGTAATAAAACACACAACATTTCAAAGCTTAACAAACAGAAATCACATCACAGCTGTCCCTACTGTCCCCTCTGTCCTTGATTAATCTGTGTGAGCTGATTTACCTGTGTCTTCACATCTGCTCCTGAGCTCGTACTTATCGAGTGTTATGTTGTAATATGAGATATTTACACAAAAATATGGTCCACGGTAGTTAAAAGATAGGTTTTAAATTATTGTGCTGGTGTGGGCTGACGAATCACTGTGGTGAGCCCGGTTAGAGCTCAAATGAAGAGTCGCTCTTTACTTGAGGGTGGTTTCTTGCAGTGGCGGGCCGTGGGTCTGGGGCTTGGGCCTTCAATGAGGTCATACACAGTCCCACCCGAATAAATCCACGTCTTATTACCATCATTATGATGCCATGGCTCTAGACGTTTAAACATGCATTGCTTTACCTTGTCCGCGCTCGTTCTTCACGCGCTCTGTGTGTCGTTCTCCATGACCTGCCGTTGTCCGCTCGTTCTCTGCACGTTTTCTGCGCGTGGTCCGGTCTATGCCGTGCTGCCGCGCGTGGTCGGGTCCGTGCCGCCCTGCCGCGCGTGGTCCGGTCCGTGCCGCGCGTGGTCCGGTCTGTGCCGCGCGTGGTCCGGTCCGGTCTGTGCCGCTCTGCCGCGCCTGGTCGGGTCCGCACCGCGCTGCCGCGCGTGGTCCGGTCCGTGCCGCAGTTTGTCTGTGCCGTCCATGCTGCGCCCGCTTGTTGTCAACGCGTTTTCAACGTGCCGCCTGTAACAAGCTTTGCATCGTCGGCGTAGGACGACCTCTTCTTACAATATCTTAACTTTTCTTGAAAAGTTCGTCTTGAGAAAGGCATTATAATTATATCCTCGACCAAATCTATATATTGTCCTCCTTCCGCCCGTTGTGGGTTGAAAAAAAAACTTAGTAGTACACGGATTAATGTGTCTGTCAAATCCAGTTTCCTCGTTCAGAGTTTCTGAGGTTCCATAGCCCCGCCCATAAGACCTGCTTCTCAATATCGGTGTTCCAATCAAAAGACGTGCACGTGATGCACCTGCTAGATGGCTCCTGAGCAACAGCAGCAGACGTACAAGAGCCAACTCTGAAGCTGATTGGTTGACACGTCATTTTCATTTCCATTCCTTTTAGCTACAAGCACCAGCTCCGTTGAGGTCTGAAGGCCTCGGCATATTTTAGAACCCTGGCAACACATGACAGCTGAATATGATTGGATAAAAGATCTAATATAAGACCAGCCCTCCAAATCTGAACCTGGGGGAGAAGCAGTGCAACCAAGTGGAAAGCCATGAAATGAAGAGTAAAACCCTTACTCTGGGGAATAATTTAATAAATATTTGAGGGAAAATGTATATATATTTTTAAATCATATTCTGATTATGTTTAGGCTAGCAGAGAAGGCCTTGCTGGTCCTGACGGCCCACCACTGGTTTATTGATATCTTCAATTATTCTTTACAGTTTGATTGCACAGGTGGTATGTGTGTGGTCCTAAACAAACAGACCAAGGAAATATTAATATATATATATATATATATATATATATATATATATATATATATATATAATATTAAAGTCACAAACACTGCTATGACTACTATAAACTGGTAAACTGGATTACGCTGTAACAGTAGCACATTTACACATATAAACAGTGCACCAACATTAGCGTCACTTTAGGATGTACACGTGATGGAGGCATGCATCAATTAAGCAGCAACTCTAAAACTCTAAACTAAATACACACATGCATTGCCAACTTTACTTACTTCTGTCACGCGCACAATACTGAACTTGGAAGGCAATTAAACCAGTATTTTCAACTATAACTCTGAAAAACCGCGATGGCAAACTCCGTCTCCAAAAACTCTTTTCCTCTCTCTCTCCTCACACGCAACTTGCACCTTTCGCTTTCGGTGGTCTAGGCTCCGCCCCTTAAAGGGCCAGCATCACAGTCTCTTTCAATAGGGCCTTTTTAACAGAAGTGATGCAGGGGCAAGAAATTCTAATTTCAATCAGGCGTGTTCTAACTGCAGACCGCTGTATATATTGCATGTCCACCCTCCCCCTATGTCTTTATGCTTTGCTGCGTCTGTCCTCATTAGACTAATTCATCCGTGAATATGAGTCTGATTTTAATAAAACACACAGCAGTTTGAAGCTAAAAATACAGCGAACACGACTTGTCCCCTGGACAGTGACCTCTGTCCACTGATGTCTTCTTCTACTCTGTGTCAAATGCTTGCGCTTCTTGCTAGAGTGCCCCCCTGTGGCCGTTAGCCAAAAAAAATCTTTAGATTAACCCACTGTTATGTGGGCCACAGGGTTCAAAGCGTGGGGAAAAAGTAGCGGCTTAAAGTCCGAAAAGTACGGTACTTTCAAGAATTGGAATTGACAACACATCGAAGTGCTCTTATAGCGAGGCAGATAATCATAACAATTGTGCAAATTATGACTAAAGCATGAAATGTTTAACAGTGTTAGTACATACCATAAGCTTCATTTTAAGATCGGCAGGTAAGTCAGATTTGACCTCTGAGGTCCACAATGAGGTCCAGGACCTCAAAATAGCAAAATATTTATGTTTTGCTTCATTCGTTAATTATAAACATGTTTTTTTATGTATAAACCACACACTTGTGTTCCAATAAAAGTACCCAGACCTGATCATCACTATGGCAAAGCGTCACATCCTCATAGACCCCCAGCCCTCTACATCCAAGCAACCAAGACCACTCCCAATAACTAACTGGGAGCTTTGTATTCTTGGCCAAACAGAGACAGATGAACCTTTGCAGTGCCCACTATCAACCATGAAACAGTGTGGTAGTGGCTATGCAACATTGACAGAAGACCTCCTCCAGTTCAAGGGACTGGCCAATGGACCTCAACCTGAACAGACTGGATGATGGCAATGGCATAGAAACTACCCTGAGGACACACAGTGCTCAGTGGCACAAGAAATGCCGCTTAAAGTTTAACAAAAAAATGTTTCCAGAGCAGAGCTGAATCAGCTTCAGGACAGCAATCTAGTACCAGTACTCTGCACACACGATCAGCAGCTGCCCACAGGCTTCCACAGTCAACCGAGCCTATCTGTTTCTTTTGCAATAAGCCAGCTGGCACTGCAGATTTGCATGAAGCAGCTACAAAGGAAATTGACAAGAACGTTCGGAGACGTGCAACTGAATTAGGGGACTGAACTGCTGGTCATCAAGAGACATGATTGCCATCGAGACAAAATACCATCGCAATCAGACCAGCTGCACTCAAGGACGAGGAGGCTGATCGTCTGCATGGCATAGCCTTTGCTGAGCTGGTGGTTTTCATGGAGGAAATGCATTCAGATGAACACAATGCCCCTGTATTTAAACTCTCTACAAGACAAGACTGGAGCAGCTGGGTGGCACAGTAGCCAACAGAATACACACAACCAGACTGAAGGACAGACTCAGACTCTCAGGGCCGAGACACACTTCTCTTGTTTGAGAAAGATATAGGTACTGCCCTGAAGAAGGCCTGTGATCATGCCAGTGATGCCATGCACCTAGTTAGAGCAGCACAGGTAGTACGTAGAGAAATATTTGAGACCAGGTTCACCTTTGACGGTGCCTTCAAAGCTAACTGCCAGAAAGATTCTGTGACACCATCCCTCCTTGCTCTAGTGAACATGATCCTCGATGGGGCAAACATCAAGACCAGACTCAGTTGGCCAACACCAGCACCACAACTGCTGCTCTCACAGTATCGCAGCTACTGGTGTTCAACAGTGTAAAGCATGCACGCAGTGTGGAATCTACCAATACATAGCTGTTCACCAACTGGTTTCCACAATGAACCCAAGACAATGTGCTACTCTACCCATCTTCCATCTTCTTTCGCTGGCAGGGGGAAGAAAACAGCCCGGGAGATTTGGAAAGTGTTCCCATAGGTGACTGATGCCTTTGAAGAACTCTTATACATGCCAAATGATGTCAGTGAGGCGTCAATGTCACTGCTGGAGCGTTTTGTTGTGCTTATTTATGACCGCACCAGTGACACCACGGAAGTTAATGATGCTAGGAAACAGCTCTTTGCACACAAGTCTAGGGCTCTAGAAAACATCCCCCCCCCCCCCCCACACAGGCAGCACTCCAGCAGCACATCAAGCGTGCATCTCTCCAGGGCAACTGCTGGAACCAAACTCTGGTCCGGAATCCAGAGTTACCAATACCATCTGACTGGGGCTGGATAAAGGAGGCTTCTGGTTGGTAGCCCCTTTGGACGACACTGCCAGAGGCATCAAAATCTTGCCACAAACTGATCTACTGCAGCTGCAAGAAGGGATGTACCGGGCGCTGCAAGTGCACCAAGGCTGCACTCAAGTGTACTGCATTATGTGCATGTTCGGGAGACTGTTAGGTGCAATCAGACACCTTAATATCTATGCATATATATGGATAATGTGTGTGTATTACTTGTACTGGTGTGTACTATACATGTGTTTGAGGTAAAAGACCTCACTTTACTTTAAGTTTATTAACTATGTTTAGTGTATATTGAAAATTAAGATTGCATAGATGATCTTACAACATAATTTAATGCAAGCTGTTCTGGACATCACAATAACGTAAATGTGTGTTTCAATAAATCTGTTTTTTGAGGTCACTGACCTCATTTAAGATAAGATAAGATAATCCTTTATTGTCCCACATGGGGAAATTTCATTGGTGCAACGCAGGAAGATACAGAGGCAGATACAGAAGAAAAGAACAGATCACTTATAGGAAGTCTGAAAAACACTTTCAGTAGAAGATCTCCTAAAAACAAAAACTCCCATAGACAAATAAATAAATACATAAATACCATTGCATGTGATCACGACAGTAATTGCACATGAATATGTGTCACAACGGCACATAGATTGCACATGAATTTCACAGTAATTGCACATGAATCACAACAGTAATCGCACATATGACGGAATTGCACATCAGTATTAGGTTAGGTCAGTATTGCGAGTGTTCAGGACTAACAGTGTTTGTTATAAAGTCTGACAGCAGCAGGAAGGAAAGACCTATGAAACCTCTCCTTCCCACAGCGAGGGTGGATCAGTCTCTCACTGAAGCTGCTCTCCAGAGCAGGGGGTGAGACCCATGGTCAAGCATAGATGTGAATCTAGCCAGGACCCTTCTGTCCCCCACCTCCTGCACCGAGTCCAGAGCGCAGCCCAGGACGGAGCTGGACTTCTTGATGACTTTGTCCAGTCTCTTCCTCTCCCTCTCTGTGATGCTGCTGCTCCAGCAGGCCACACCGTACAGGAGGGCTGATGCCACCACAGAGTCATAGAAGGTCTTCAGGAGTGGCCCTGTCACTCCAAAAGACCTGAGTCTCCTCAGGAGGTAGAGCCGACTCTGGCTCTTCCTGTACAGTGCGTCTGTGTTATAAGTCCAGTCCAGTTTGTGGTTCAGATGAACACCCAGGTACTTGTATGAGTCCACTCTCTCAATGTCCCATCCCTGGATGTTCACTGGTGAGGGGGCAGTGGGGTGGCGTCTGCGGAAATCCACCACCATCTCCTTGGTCTTCCCCGCGTTGATGAGGAGGTGGTTCCGCTGACACCAGTCCACAAAGTCCTGCGCCAGTCCCCTGTACTCTGCATCATCGTCGTCCGTGATGAGTCCGATGATGGAAAAGTCATCAGAGAACTTCTGCAGGACACAGCTGTCCGTGTCGTGTCTGAAGTCTGCAGTGTAAAGGGTGAAGAGAAAGGGTGCGAGGACAGTGCCCTGGGGTGCCCCCACACTGCAGGTCCGAGTGTCAGACACACAGTCCCGTGCTCTCACAAACTGGGGTCGGTCCGTGAGGTAGTCCAGGATCCACTCTGCCAGGTCATACTCCACAACAGCCGTCTCCAGCTTGTCCCTCAGGAGCAGCGGCTGGATGGTGTTGAAGGCGCTGGAAAGATCGAAGAACAGGATCCTCACAGGCCAGGGGTTTCCAGGTGAGAGAAAGAGCGGTGCAGCAGGGAGATGACGGCGTCCTCCACTCCGATGCCAGGCCGATATGCAAACTGCAGCGGGTCCATGGCTGAGCTCACGGTGGAGCGGAGGTGGTCCAGGACCAGCCGTTCCAGTGTCTTCATCAGGTGGGACGTGAGAGCCACTGGCCTGAAGCTGTTGAAGTCTTTGGCGCGCGGAGTCTTAGGCACAGGTACCAGACAGGAGGTCTTCCAGACCTGTGGTACCACCCTCAGCTTCAGGCTCATGTTGAAGACATGCTCCATAACGCCACACAGTTCATCTGCGCAGAACCTAAGGAGCCTGGGGCTGATGCCGTCAGGTCCTGCTGCCTTCTTCACTTTAATCCTCTTCAGCTCACTCCTCACCTGTGCTGCTGTGACAGTCACTGTGTGCTGGGGGGATGGGTGAGTCCAGGTGAAGTGGATAGCTGATGGTCCGGGGCAGAGAAGCGAAGAGGAACAGATGCAGGGCATTGTCCAGCTGTGGAAGTGGGAGCATGCAGCTGTGCAGGGGGAGGGGCGGGTGACCGATCAAATCTCAAGAAGTGAGGATTTAAAGGTCCCATAACATGCAAAATCGACTTTTCAGAGCTTTTAACCTTCTTACATTGCTATTTGTGCTTCATATATGTACCCAGAGTGTTTTTTTATTGATTCCCGCAGTTTTTAGCTATATTACAGTTACAGTTTTTCTCAAATCTCCAAACTGACGGGCGGTGGGGCAAGACCGCGTCATAAGGGCAAGCACGCGTCATTATCCCCCCTCACCCTCCCCCTCCCCTCCCGTCCCCTTCCCCCCGGCTCCGCGCTGCTGTCTCCCTACAAGCCCATTCCGGAGTTTTTCTGCTTCGATTTACGACTAAACACGGTTCAAAGAGGCCCAAAACTTCATTAATGATATTGCACTCTTTACTACTATCACAATGGTGAAGGTTTATGTGGCACTTGATGCAGCAACTGGGAAAATAAACGGAGAGATGTTCTATCTGATACCGAAAAACCAGGAAATAAGAGCGCGATGGACATAAGACTTTTATATATATATATATATATATATATATATATATATATATATATATATATATATAGATATATCTGTTCTACGCACGCTGTAGAATAAACACCAGATTTATTTAGGCTCAAAGTAGTGTTGATCTGAAGTTCTATTGTTTCTCACTCAGTCGCGCGGCAGGAGCGGCGCAGCGCGGAGCAGACATCTGTGGGGCTACGTCACGGGTGGGCGGGGCACACACGTGCTCTGAGACTACGTCACGGGTTGGGCGGGGGAGCCAGATCACTCTTCGCAAGGGTGGGGGCGAATATCAAACCAAGCCGTCTGCATTTCCGGGTTGGTGAGGGGGTCCAAGGTCTGGGTGATATTTCTTAACTATTATGTTAAGGGTGTTGCACAACCCTTATTATTATCAATTATACACTTAGGATAGACTACGAAACGTGAAAAAAAGCATGTTATGGCACCTTTAAATCAATCACCCACTGTAGATCCCCCTCTGTCTGGGCAGGGGGGATTTTGAAGCCCGAGATGGTTTTCAGGCTTCTCCACACTCCCTGAATGTTTTTTTGCTGCAGCTGCTCCTCCATCCTCCTCTTGTAGCCGGCCTTAGCCTGCCTGATCTCCCTCCTCAGCTCCTTCTGCACAGTCCTCAGCTCCTCCTTGTTCCCTGACCTGAAGGCTCTCTTCTTCTCCTTCAGCAGAGCCTTCAGTTCACGGTTAATCTATGGCTTGTTGTTTGGAAAACACCGCACCGTCCGGGAGGGAACAATGTTCTCAAAACAGAAGTTGATGTAGTCCGTGATGCACTCTGTGATGGTGTTGATGTCCTTCCCATGTGGGCCAAAGAGCTCAGTCCAGACAGTGGTGCTTAAGCAGTCCCTCAGAGCCTCCTCGCTCTCAGCAGACCACATCCTCACCTCACGGGACACCACAGGCTGCCTGCGCACGATGGGTTCATACACAGGCCTCAGATGTACAAGGTTGTCCCAGGTCCGAGCTGCCCAGGGGAGGGAGGGGGGAAGAGGAATAAGCCTCTTTGGTGTTGGCAAAAAACAACTCCAATATTCTATTGTTTCTGGTGGGGCAGGTAACATACTGGGTGTATGTTGGTAGAACAGAAGAGGGAGAAGCGTGGTTAAAGTCACCCGAGACGAGGTAGAGAGCCTGTGGGTGCTGTGTTTGCAGGAGAGCAGTGCTTCACAAGCATATTCAGCATTGGCAGACGGGGCCACATAGACTGCGATCAAAATCACATGTGAGAACTCCCGGGGCAGATAATATGGCCTCATGCCAATAGCCAATAGTTCAATATCCTTGTTACATAGCTGCTCCCTCACTGTGCAGTGTTTGGGTTTGGACCAGCCCGTGTTCACATACACAGCCAGACCTCCTCCTCTTTTCTTTCCGCATTCTTTCGTTCTGTCCGCCCGCAGCAGATGAAAATTGTCCAAACCTACAATAGAGTCTGGCATTTCTGCTGTTAACCAGGTCTCTGTGAAAATCAAGACGCTGCTGTCCCTATAAATCCTCTGGGACCACATGAGGCTCGCTATTTCCGTCATTTTTATTTTGAAGGGACCTGACATTACCCATGACTACGGCGGAAACCGACTTCCTGTTTGTCCCTCTCTTCTCTCTGAGTTCACGTCCAGCCCGTCTGCTTCTTTGCGTTTTCCTTAGGATGTCCGCCGGGATAATGTGACGATCTCCGGGTAAGCCGACTGTTCTCCGCAGTTTCATTAGTTCCTCCTTTGTGTAAACATGCACCGGCGCCGGCCAGGGGGCACGGGGGGGCCGGGGGGGGCTCGGAGCCGAGGCACATTGCGACAAAAACACCCAATCCAGCTAAATAAAGTCAAAACAAGTTAATTTAAAGCGATTCCAGTGCGTGTCCCGATCGTTCGTGAAGTTCCTTTTTTATATAAACGTGTATATAAACGTGTACCGACGACGCGCCGTACTTTAGCGGCGGCCGGAGGGCGCGGGGGGGCTGGGGCTAGCTCAGAGCTAACTCACATCACAACAACACAACGAAAAACGCTCAAATCCAGCCGAAAAAAGTCAAAAACAGTTGAATTACAAACAATTCCAGCACGTGTCCCTATCGTACAGTAAAATAGAAAAAAATATTTACAAAATATAGCAGATAAAGCACAATAAGTGTGAGAAAAAAGAGGAGCGTTTACACTGGGCTGCTAGTTGTACCAGCGCCTTATGACGTATTCAAGCACTTGTCATGGTTGCATCCTGTGATTATTTATAAAGGCTCTTCAGATGATAGATGGACTAACACATGGCAACATACCCGTTTTATGCTTCCCTAAACAGACAAACTGCATCAAAATAGTGAAAAAACTTAAAATTTCAATATAATTGAGGTCCTGGACCTCATTGTGGACCTCAGAGGTCAAATCTGACTTACCTCCCGATCTTAAAATGGAGCTTATGGTATGTACTAACACTGGTAAACAGTTCATGCTTTAGTCATTATTTGCTCAATTCTAAGTTAATTCTGAGTTAATCAGCTGCGCTATTAGTGGATGTGACCATAATAGTTTGGATTTTGATAATAATCACAAGTATCAATACAGCTCATAAGATGTATTCTTAAATCACCACTTGACTAAGCAGGACTCAAGAAGAAACCAAAGAATCGAATACACAGCAATCAGCGCTAAATGTCTGCACTGATACCTTTGTGTTGTATTGTATTTGTGTCAAAAGAGCACAATCCTCTGGCCGCAGCTTTGTGCCCAACTCCGTAGCAGTTTTAGATACTGTCGATTTCATTCCAGAAGAAAGTTCCTGTTTAATATTTTAGCCCGATAGTATGCTTTCTTGTGTGTTCTTGTCGTATACTCTTTCTTGAAATATCCAAGAAAATCCAAATATCCAAGAACCTATACTATCTATCTATAAAGCCTTCAACAGAAAGGCCTTATTATACCCTGTAAAAACGGCCATCCTAAAATGGCTTAAGGACATTCGCCCTCATTCAAGAATGTTTTCTTTTAAAAAATATCATAACTTCCACTTTAAAGGTTGAATGGACGATTTTTTTGGCCCAAATTTTAGTCTTATTTCCTCGTGGCGTGGACTGCCGATAAGTCCTGCCACGTATCAATCATAAAACGCACCTACCACTCTCCTGCAGCCGCGTGAGGCTCGTCCCCCGAGAGCAGCACGGTTCCGCGTGTCTAGGCGCATTGATCTATCATAATATAGTTCCCTCAGTGTGCGGGACAAAATGAAGACGAAGATAGACTGTTCGAGTTGACTCATAAAAGACGGAAATCTACGGGAGACGAGTGATGCGATGCGATCCGTTGCGCTAATAAACAAACGCACGTGTGTGTTGTATCAGTCCGCACGGGGGAGTGCGCATGCGCACTTCCGCCTGCGTTCTCAAATCGCCGAAAAAATCGCCTTTAAGATGATGCTGAGAGAACTCTGTTCCAGATTCACAAAGCGCTCTTGAGATTCAAATTCCAGAATACCACGTTGCTCATTTACATTAATATTTACATAAAAATGAATAGAAACGCCCCCCAAACTTCAAAGTGTGGGCTCCACAGGACAAAGTATGATAGAGTGAGTCGGAAAATGTTTTTCAATATCAGCAGCGATTAAACTCACAACATTTGTCTAAAGACCATTGAGCACACTCGGGGGACACATTCAAGTCACCAACTTAATGAAATAAACCAGTGCTTTCATAGTTTTATTGTGTTAGACGAGAGGTCGTGGGGGGAGAGGGGGGTCTTGAGTCTTGTGGGGTTCATAACAGTGGCCCACACAGAAGCACAAGCTGGGACTGGGACTGGGAAGTGTATTTCACTGTTGTTCACCCGTTTTGTATATGTATGTGTATGTAGTTATACACATGAAGCCAGGGTAAAGCAACACACAGTACTTCAAATGAAAGCGGGGTTCTTTATTTCTCAAATGGGGTTCAACAAAGTACAGTCCACTGTAAACTTCATTACATCGACTGAATAAACAATATTTAATCAAACAGAGATACCGAGATAGTTCAGCAAAAACTTCCGTGGCCAAAAACGACAACGAGCGCTAAAGCATTCCCTGTTAATGCTCATATAAGGCAAACAGCACTGTCATGTGAACAAAACAGGTATTGCAATAACCTATTAATGAAAACAATTACAAATAGGATATACAATGCACATTTTATTATATACCTAGTTTCACCTGGTTACATTCTCCCCTGCTAACCTGTCAATGTCCTCATTGACAACTTAGCCAATTTCAACTTTTAATTTGTGAAACTGATGAGCTTAGTTCTGACTGAGCCAAACTGACCTTGGCTCATTATGTGGGTTAGGGTGCCTCCCTGCAGTTGCTCGTCTACTCCTGAGAACAGGCATGGGACCTTCTTCCACACCAGGAGCGACTGCAGCTGGCGCATCACGTGGTTGATCAGAAATTTGGGTCCCAGTTTCAAAATGTTCATTCTCTGCTGGTTCAACCCACACCTGCTCATTCACAAGACATTCCCTTTCGGTAACCAGATGAGAAAGGTCAAACTCCCAGTCCTTGTCCCAGTCATTTGATACAACTGTATACAGGTTGAAGTGGAAGGAAACCTCTTCAAGCAAAACACCATTCTCAGTTTCTTCAGCTGAAACAGAATCTGTCTTGTTGATCTCAACTGGTTTGGTCAGAGTCTCTTCAATGTTATTCCATTTAAAATCCGGTAGATTACAATGTCAACTCTGTTCACTCTCTTAATCGGCCCCCCCTCAGCGGGTTGCACTAAGTAGGTAGTACCTACACTGTCCACAACTTGATACGCAACTGGACTCCAGGCGTCCTGAATCTTGTTACGACCTGCTGGTCTTTGTCTCAAGTAAACATACTCGCCTACTTCTGCTGATGGACATTACACGTTCAGCAGCTTTTTGCTCTGAATACTGTTTAGCTCTTGTATGCACCTCTTTAAGTCTTTGCTGGTGCACAGAAAGCCAATCAAGATTTTTTGGATTGTTTTCTTTAGCCAGCAATGCATCAACAGGGAGCTGCAGATCTACCCCATAGAGCAAGAAATAGGGAGAATACCCTGTTGTAGCTTGTGGTGTAACATTGTAAGCATAAACAAGCTCTGGTAAATGTTCAGGCCAACGTTTCTTTTTATCAGAAGGAAGTGTGCGCAACAGCTCATGAAGTTTGCAATTAAAACGTTCGCATTTCCTGTTGGATGATGTGGTGTTGTTCTTGTCTTTTTTACACATTTTACACAGCTCAGCAAGGACTTCAGATTCAAAGTTAAGGGCGTGATCCGAATGCAACCGTTCAGGAACACCGTACTTCATAAACCATTCCTTTAAGAGGACATTGGCCGTTGTATCAGCCTTCTGATCAAGTGTGGGAAAAGACTCTAAAACATTCTCATGGCCGTCTGAGACAGGTTCAAGAATGGTGAAGTCTACTGCTACAACTTCCAGTGGTCGTGTTGTCAAAAAGGATTTCAGAGGACGACGAATTTTCAGTTTGGGCATTTTTGTTAGAATACAGCGCTGGCAGTGTTTCACCCAGCTTTCAATGTCCTTGTGCATACCCACCCAAAATGCCCTTTGTCTCAACAAGTGTGAAGTTCTCTCTATGCCCTGATGTCCCATAGAATCATGGACACTCTGCATTACAGGGGTATGCAAACAACTAAGGACTAGCAACTGGAAACATTCCCCAAAACGATCATCGGTAACAACCCTATACAACAAGCCATCACGCATCTTAATGCGTTTCCACTGTTTACACAGTGATTTGACAGCAGCAGGAAGATTTTTTATTTCCTGTGAACTCGACTGAATATTTTGATCCCAATAATGTTTGAATGTACGTCTGTAACTCTTCCCTCGAATAGCCTGGAAGCGTTGGTGTTGCCTTTTGTGGCGAACACTGGTTTTGCCTCCAATCCCCTAATATGGTTGAGTTAAGAACATTTGACGCCCTGAGTAGCCAGCTCAGGCAGTCCCTCTACAGATCAAGTTACAAATGGCAACACAATCATCGGACTCCTCGTCACCATTAGGCTCTGGCTCCCCTGCTAACGGGTGCCGTGACATTGCATCTGCGGCGGAGTTGCAATGACCTGGTCTGTACTGCACATCGAAATCAAAGGCAGCTAAATGGGCAACCCATCTTTGTTCAATAGCTCCAAGCTTAGCACTATTAAGATGGCACAAAGGGATTTATTATTGATAATAACCGTAAACTTAGATCCCAGTAAATATCCTCGAAACGTATCAACTATTGCTCATTTAAGTGCGAGCAGTTCAAGTTTCATACTGCTAAAGTTTTTGTCATTTTTCTCCGCATATCTCAACCGTCTACTTGCATACACAATGACATGCTTCTGGCCCCCTTGTCTCTGACTCAGGATGGCACCTAAACCTTGGCCACTTGCGTCAAAAGCCTTTTGACTGGTACTATTCCACAATACAGTTAGTTTTTTTCTGGCTTTGGCTTTACTAATGGCACCATGACACTGATTCACCAAGTCATGTAGTGGGGCTGCAATCTAAGAAACCGTTCAACATAACATAACTTAACTGTGGCAGTCAAAGGCCACTCTTTGACTACCGAGATCTCGGATGGGTTGGTAGCTATTCCCTTTGCAGATATTTGGTGCCCAAGGAATTTAACTTCTGCAAAAAGTGACATTTTCCCCAATTCACTTTTAATCCAGCATGTTTCAACCAGTCAAAGACAATGTCCAGTGATTCTAAATGGGACTCAAATGTTGGTGAATACACCAAAATGTCATCTAAATATCCATCCATCCATTCATTTTCTACCGCTTGTTCCCTTTTTGGGGTCGCGGGTGACTGGAGCCTATCCCAGTGACTTCGGGCCTTAGGCGGGGTACACCCTGGACAGTGGCCAACTCGTCGCAGGGCCAAAATCATCGTCATCTAAATAGACTAGCATAATGTCAAGGATCAAATCATTCATGGTCGCCTGGATCAGCCATTGAAAGGTTGCAGGGCCATTGCAAACTCACATGGGCATGCGCACATACTCAAATATCCCAAAAGGCGTGGTAAAGGCAGTTTTATGCCTGTGTTTCTCATCCATAACTACTTGGTGATACCCACTGGCTAAATCTATTGTGGAGAAATATTTTGCGCCTTTTAGAGCATCAAAACTCTCATCAATGCGAGGTAATGGGAATGCATCTTTTTTTTTTTCAGATTGAGTTTTTGATCTACAAATAAGCATATGCTGCCATCACTCTTGCGCACTATCACTACAGGTGAGGCATAGGCACTGTCACTTTCTTGTATGATGCCTGAACAGATTAGAGAGGTGTTTTTGTACTTCTTGGTACTGATTAGGGGGCATGCGACGATATGACTGTGTGACAGGTACATCATCAATCAGCTTGATCTCATGCTTCACTTTGTCTGTGTGGCCCAGATTCTCATCATCGGCTGTGAACACATCAATGTATTGAGCCAGTAGGCCATAAAGAGATACCCTCTCTTCCTCTGTGCCACCTATATCAAACTTGCTCAAGATAGTCTGTACTTTACTTTCTGTCTGCCCGGTGTCTAAACTAACAGAAATCTCGTCAACATCTGCAGAGATGCGCTGGAATTTAACTTGGCATCATTTTCCACATAATCTACATAGGACATGAGACTTACTCTTGTTCTAGAACAAAGCCACAAATCCTCGGCAGAGAAATTTACCACTTAGAGAGGGAGAACATGGCTTGTGTTTGTGACCAGAGTTGGAATAACTGCAAGACCAGGAGGTAATGGCGTAGCCACTGGTTCAATTAGCAACCGAGTGGGTTTATCAGAGCAATTGTGTGACCTTTTACCATTACAGTGGATACTGAGGATGCTGGAATGCGGACGTTATCTCTACCTGCAACCCGAGCTGTGTCCTTCCTCTCAATGCTACAGACCCGTAACTGTTGAAAGGCTGTGCTCCAACCGGAGTCTATTGACCCACCGAAAGTGTGGTCAAACTGTATTCACTAGCTGTTGGCACCTTCGAATAACATTCATATCAATTATACATGGTTCTGTAACAACAGAGCTGGCAGAGGGTTTTAAGACCAAGAAACCAATTGTTTCAACTTCCAGCTCCACACACCCTCCTGACTGAGGGGAGTAGCCTCCTGCCTGAGGGGAGTAGCTCAAATAGTCCATGTCCTGGGTGAGAAGGGTCGGCAGTGATCCGACCTGCTCGTCCCAGAGCCCTGGACACGTACAGGTCCTGCAGAGAAATGGAAGTCTGCAGCCGATCACCTTCTTAGCAGAGTGCACAATAGGCGGTCATGGAGGAGGTGAGGATGGACTCAATGATGACCGTGTAGAACTGCACCATCAGCTTGGCTTTCCTCAGCTGCTGCAGGAAGTACATCGTCTGCTGGGCCTTTTGATGGGGGAGCTGATGGTGGGCTCCCACTTGAGGTCCTGGGTGATGGTGGTGCCGAGGAAGCGGAGGGAGTCCACAGTGTGATGGGGAGTCTGTGAGAGTGAGGGAGGGGGGGGGGGGGGGGGGGGGGGGCTGGGACTTTCCTGAAGTACACACTGGCTGAATGGTGCACAAGGTGGTGAGGCCGTGTAGTGCGGGGGGAGGGGGGAGTTAACTCAAAGCTAAAGATGGGACAAAGCTCACAGGCTTAATCACAATAGGTACAAAGAACCCATTTACAGTATGTAAGTGCTCTCCGGCCTGCGCACGGAGGACGTACTTCAGAAGCGTTTGATGTCACATTTTCTCAAAACTACAGACTCTCCCATAGACCACCATTCAGTACGCACTGACCCAGCGCACGCAAAGGGCAAACAAATGAACACCTTTATATTGTTTGTATGTTAAGAAAAATACTATGTAGATATACATTCATTTTTAGAAGAACAAAATGCAACAGGTTTTGCTAATTTACCGTACTTTTGGGACTTTAAGCCTCTACTTTTTTCTCACGCTTGGAAGCCTGCGGTCATCATAACGGTGCGTCTAATTTTTTTATTTTTACGGGCAAACGGCCACCAGGAGGCAATCTAGCAGGAAGCGCAAGTGTTTGACACACAGTAGAAGACGTCAGGGGAAACATCATGTTTTCTGTATTTTAAGCTTCAAAATGTGGTGTGTTTTATTACTATTTATTACAAAAGATGTTGTATGTATGTAAATATCTCATGTTACAACGTGAGCACCTGCGATTTATAGACAGGTGCGGCCCGTATATGGAGAAGTTCTATTTTCTTTGTATATTTCGTGTGCGCTGTACAGCCCGAAAGTACAGTAGTTTACAGAAGATGGTTTGAAAAAGCTATATAATCAGTAGCTCATATAGTTTCCTGCTGACACAAATAATAATACATCTGAAGTGCTCTGTGTTGCTGTGCAGCCGGGCTGTGGTTCTGGGAGCTTTGACTTCAGAACGCCTCCTCATCCATCTCTGGATATTCATGAAGGCCTTAACTGTTTGCTGGGACACTTGAGTTCCTCCTTCATTTCCGATGCTGTTTTAACAGAAAGAGGCTTTCGAAGGGCAATTTGTTAAATATTAATGGAGCGGTGCATTTGTGCGCTGTAGCCATGATGGAAATGTGTTTTCAGAAGCCCCCCTCGGATATCCTCCCCCGCACGCTTACTCAACACCTTAATGGGAAAAGCAAGTAAGCACAAACAAACACGTGCAGTTCAGAGCAGAGAGTTTCTATTCCAGGCGGAGATTAAGAGGAATACATTTACATAAGAAAATAATAATCTCTTCTATTGTGTAATGTATTAAACTAATATGATATATTCAGAAGTGGTTATGACTTTGGGAAAAATGAAGTATGAAGTATGCGGAAGATTATTTAAAGGTTCCTGTCCAATACTTTGTTCTGTATCATTTCACATTTGTACTCATAATTAAAGTTATGGACATTTAAAGTTTGATTTCTTTGTATGTGTGGAATGTTTGGGTTGTTGTGTTGTCAAAGTCTGACCTCATCTGATTTCTGAAGTTAATATTGTGATATCACGGCAACAAAATTCAATAGTCTTGAAATAGACTAAATTGGAATGAAATATGTGTGTTAAATTACATGTCACATGTTTGTGTAAAGAATGCTGATGAGATATATAGCATAACTCATTGTCTGTTGTCAATCACATAATGTTTAAGGTGTTTTTTTGGGTTCATTCACATTTGTACATCAGAGTCAGAGCCTTACTCGCCCTGAACCTCTCCGGATGTCACTGCTTACAAATACAAGCCCTGTGAGGACTCCATTGAAAAATAACGCTCAGAAGTTTCAGGAATTCATAAGACATAAAGTCCAGACTCCAGACAGTGCTGTTTAGGAGAAACAAATATAAACTTTAGTGCACAGTTTGGCCCCGGCCTTCAGCAAGGGATGTGTTTGTAGAACTCAGCACAGAGTGGGGGCTGACTCAAAGGGCTTCAGAGAACAAAAAGTGTTAAAATAAAATACCAATACAATTAAAAACATACAGTTACTTTCACACTGCAGGTTGACTCTGATTATTTTGACCAAATCGGATTCTTTCAAATGTGACCCAGGCCACTCTCACATATGGAACAAAATCTGAATCAAATCAGATCTTTGGCAAAGTGACTGCAGTCTGAACCAGCACGTCACATTTCTCTGACTTCTACTGAAATACTAAGGGTGCCACACACATTTTTATAGGAAAAGGCAGGAATTCAAACTAAAATATTAAACCTTCGAACTCCTCCAGGCATCAGCAGCAAAGCTAGAAAGTGCAAAAAGGGAAGTTTTGAACTGAACTGTTTTTTTAAATAAATGTGACAAATAATAATAATAATATCAACTTTTGCCTATTGAAGACAAAGAAAAGGCTTGTGTTGATAAATCCTGGTTGTGTCCTATTTCCTCTCCTCTTTAGGTCACTTCAGGGCTGTCTGATGTGAACCGCCTCTCCATAAGCGTGTGAACATTTTTTATTTTATTTTTTAAATTATAGTTTGTACCACGAGGAGCATTACACCAACATCACATGATCTCTCTGGGTGGAGTCTACATGTTCCCCCGTGTTACCGTGGGTTCCAAACACACTCATGAGTGAGGTCAAATGTGTGTCTATGCCTGTGTGTTAACCCTGCGATGAGCTGGCCCCTGTCCATCGTGGCCCACAGTCACTGGGATAGGCTCCAGTCACCCCCCTAACGGGAACAAGCGTAAGTAAAAAATGTATAAATTAGATATTTATACTTTTTGTCATATCAGCCTTAAATCTCCTGCAGTAAGTTGGCCCAAATCAGCTCTGCTTATTTTGGGCCAACTTACAGCTCAAGGGAAATGCGATTACACTGCAAAGTATAGACATTCATTAAGTCAATAGTAAATTAAATTGCTATATTTTGTAGAAAATGATAAATATCGGTGGAGCTTATCGACCTTTGTCTGCTCTGGATTCTAAAAGATCAGATTTTAGATCTCTAATCATTATATCACTAGTCGTTGTGTCCTAGGGCAAGACACTTCACCCACCTTGCCCAGTTTGAATGTGGTGTGTGACTGGAGGACTGGAGGTGGATGATGCGGTGCAAATTGTCAGCCTTCTGTCAGTCTGCCCCTGGGCAGCTGTAACTACAATAGAAGTTTACTGGCAGAGTATGAAGTGAATGGATACTGCATGAAACTGTAACGAGATTTTGAAATGCATTATGGAAGACTATATGTTATTACGTTACTATTATTTCCAATAACTAGTGAAATTGTAAAAATCAATAGCAACTTTATATTTACTGAGAAAAATGTGGTTGTTGTCCAATAGGCCATACTGACACAAACGATTATCTCAATTTTCTTGTTCTTAGTCTTAGTTGGGAGATAACACTAGATTTTTTAGTTTCATTTTGAGGACATTTTTTATAGTTTTATTTACAGATGGAATGTTTCATCTCTAATTTTGCACATTTCCGAAACATTAATTGTGTGTTATAATTGAATTCATTGTAGAGAAGAGGTTTTTGCTTTGTAACAGACATTGAAATGATAAACAATATTATGGTTATAAAACTGCTGTTGTGACAGACCCAGCTGCACTCAGGCCAAGCCATTCCCGGCCTCTGCATGATCATCCGTCATTATTTTGTTCCCACTCTTGTCTTTTACTGTATTGCATTTGCATGGCACGCCCTCCTCTTCTTGGCTCAGTTCCATCTCCGCGGCCCAAGCAGTGGATCCAGCAAAGTCCCTTCTCTGCAAGCCTCATTCCTTCATGTTCATCTTTCATCAGGATCCTGCCCTCCATCAAATCTACCTCCACTGGAGCACCTCTTCATCAAGTTTACAAATGTAGTCTCTGCCAAAGAATCCATTGCTTTATTAAAGAGCAGCGCGAGTCCAGAGGATGGAGCACAGGTGAAGTCACTGCGGCTTTTGTTTAATGGTGTTGAAAATAAAATAAAAGCGACAGCGTTTCGTCCCCTGAGGTACTTTTGTAGACGCACAGCCTGCAGTGCTCTGACCTCTCGTTCAGGATCAGCTCTAATATGGATTTTTCAAACAAACATGACAATAGATGTTTATGACGCTTGGGATTGAAAGATTCAGTTAGACGCAAAATTTACCCTGGAGCCGCAATAAACTAAAAATATAGGAAATGTGGGTGATTAACTGGGTAAATGTTTATTCATGCACCGTCCCGATCAAAAGGGGTCAATATTGTTGGGTTTGCCACTCTTCTGTACTAAACCCGCACACAACTTCAGCAGCGTCGGCTTTTTTGGTGACGATCTGGCCTAGCCCTTTGCACCCTGAGATGATCGTAAGAGTAGCGCTTAAACTGCAGATTTGTGATACTTAACTACCTCTTATAATTCAATTTTTTTTTTCATTTGTAAAATTTAACCCTCATTCTCAATCTGAAGGAAGTTGAAAATTCCTCTTTTGCTACAGTCCACCATTAAATTAAACTCTCAAGATCCAAATCAAATTAACCATTCAGTTTGTACTCCAAATCCAAGCCCTCAAAAAAAGGCACAGTAAAAGGACTTTTTCTTTACTTTTTTGCATGTTTAGTGATATTGGCTACAGCTTTGAAACATGAATAGTCAAAACACAACAAAGTCTGCCAGTTCATTCCTCCAGCAGCAGCTTTACTCTTAATATTTACCAAAGAAATTCTAGTAACCAGTAAATCGGACAAAAGAGGACTCTCAGAAACAGCTTCAGTGTGAATGGAGGGTTATTATAATCAGGCGTTTTAGGGAAAATCAAATGGAATGAAACAGGACAGCACTGGCTCAATGATTAGAACATACATCCACCCTAAGGTCAGCAGTTTGAGCCTGGCGTGGAGTGCTCGTCTACTAGTGATGTGCGAGTGAGGGATTGGTGGTCGACGGGGCAGATATGTGGCCTTGTTTCAGTTAGTCGTCCCCAGGGCAGTTTACCACCAGTGAGTGTGGAGCTTGAATGAATTACCCATGAATGTGTCAAGTTTGAGTGTCTGGAAAAAGTACTAACCTATATAAAACTGATGTATTATTTTAATTATGAAGCTGTGTTGCAATAAACGTATAATATACATACATACACATATACATTCAAACTGTGATTTTGATTTGTTTGAAATATAATTTCAAACAAATCAAAATCACAGTTTGGTCGCTATTAGCAAATCGCAAAAAACTGCAATTATTTCAGTCCTTCAACCATCAACAAAATATCCTGTCCAATATTATCTCCTCTCTGAAAGTTCTACAAACATGGTCTGATATGCATCAAATTCTTGGATTGATTTATCAGTTCAGATTTCAGTCTCAAATTTTAAGACTTTATTAAACAATATTTTGCAAATGTTATCGCAATCGCAATGTTTGTCAGAAAAATTGTGAATAAAAGGTTCATTATGAAGCTTTGCTTTTCAATACTGTATATTAGACAATTCTTTGAACCTTTAATACTTCTGTTATAAGCAGTGACAGAGAATGTGGGAAACAGGACTCAAGTGTATGCGGTTTTGCCACAATTTGAAATCCAGAAGGTGGCGCCAAAGGGTATAAAAGCCTCTCTCGTCTTCTTCGTCTCTCTACGACTTGTACATTTTCGCTTCCGGTCCTGCGTACGCCTTGTCTTTGCTGCGCCAGTGCCGCAAAAAGGATGGAAGCAGTGTTGACATTGAGCATCACCAGGCTCTTTCCAGAGAGGGAGAAATATCACAGCAAACAGCCATTTTAGAAGGACAACATGACAAAAAGAAGTGATGGGGCTTGTGCGAACAGTTTACTTTAGACTCCCAAGACTCTTTCAAACTCGCTCTGCTACTGATTCACAAATCAGTTCAACATTTCTACATCACCCACTGACACGGTCCATCATGATGTCAGAATGCTTTTGTATGTACTGTATTATGAAGATTGTTATAAGAGAACTGTTTATTCTGTTCTTTTTATGGTCTTTTAATATAAAAATGTTCATTCATACAAAAATGTGTTGAGGACTTTTATTTTATGTATGGGATTTTCCTATTAAAAATAGCAGTTTGAAATAATTTAACAAAATGTTAGTGCATGCTAGCTTGTAAAGAGTACATATTGAAATTGAATTAGCTGTAAATTGTAATTAAATATGTGTGAAGAGCAAAGCATGTTGTTTTACGCATTCAAAATTGGTAGCAGGAGTGATGGGACAGAACTGTAATCACTGGGCCTATTTACATGAAACAAAAAACGGCCAAAAGTTCAAAGTCTTCTATATTAGCATGAATTAACAAAGTATAGATTTTCTTCACAGTAGCCTCAGAAAGTGGTGCCATTATTCTACACCAGAGACGTGATTGCTGTCAGTGGAAAGGACTTTAAACCATGAGAATATGACTTGTTTGTGGAGACAATCTCAAACTGATAAGGAGAAGGGTCACCGTTTGTAAATCATAACATTTTTTTTTTCCAAAACAGTTGATCTCCCATAGAGACTGATTCATTCAGCTGAAATCATTTTAATGATTGTGGTTATTAAGAAAAAAAACGTTTTGCGTCAAGAGGCAGATAAAGCAATGCAATTACACTAAAAATGAGTTAACAAACAAATCACACAATAAACACAACACAACAAACACGGTCTTACAGAAATTATTATTCCACAAAGTTGTTTAAATACTCTCTTTGTGTCAGTTCTCCCAAACCTCTGTTCGAAGGGCGTCTTTCCTCACTCAGTCCTCACACAGAGAAGCTGTACATAGCATGTGAGCGCAGGGCTCACAAGAGGAGGGGGAACAATTACACAAAACCTTATAAACTAAAATCTTCCACTGTGTGCACCTCCTGCACCCAAAGAAGGCCACCCAGTCTTGGCAGTGTTCATAGTGGTGGGTGAGCCTGCGACAGTCTGTTGTGAACCTCAGAGCACAGGGATATAAGGTGTCCAGGGATTTCACAGTTGCATTAATATAAATAACTTCACCATAATCTAAAAGAGCCTGCATCCCCATTCTGACCCAGACATATTTGTTTCTGGAGAAAGACTGCGGATTATAGAATACTTACATACAATTATCTTGGCATTACAATAGATTCAATTTGTTTTTATTCAAATCACACGTCAACAGCATCTGTAACAAAATCAAATTTAATCTCTGCAATTTCAAATAGATCTGCCGCTAAAATGTTCATTCACTCAATGATTCTATCCCACATCACATACTGGTCACTGGCTTACGCGACAACACTGAAACTTCTGCAATCACTTCACAAACAAACTGTCAAAATCCTACAAAAAACCCAAACCACACTCACCATTCACCGTACTACACAAACACAGTCCTCTCAGCTTGGAGAACATGGTCAAATACTCAAATCTCTGTTGTACAAAGTCATTCATGGTCTCCACCACTCAGTCAGTTTATGAACAGCAGAACCACCAGCCACGGCAGAACCAGAGGAGCAGCAGACCTGGAGGAGCAGAAGACCCGGAGGAGCAGAAGACCCGGAGGAGCAGCAGACCCGGGGGAGAAGCAGAACCAGAGGAGCAGCAGAACCAGAGGAGCAGCAGAACAAGAGGAGCAGCAGAACTGGGGGAGCAGCTGAACCGGAGGAGCAGCAGACCCAGACCCAGAGGAGCAGCAGAACCAGAGGAGCAGCAGAACCGGAGGAGCAGCAGAACCGGAGGAGCAGCAGAACCGGAGGAGCAGCAGAACCGGAGGAGCAGCAGACCCGGAGCAGCAGCAGAACCAGAGGAGCAGCAGAACCGGAGGAGCAGCAGACCCGGAGCAGCAGCAGAACCAGAGGAGCAGCAGAACCGGAGGAGCAGCAGAACCGGAGGAGCAGCAGACCCGGAGCAGCAGCAGGAAAAGTACTACAGATGAAAAGTAGCCTTTTAGCTAATTGTGGTGTTTTTACAGAAATGTGCATAAATATGCACTGTCCCTGAAATAAATAAATACATCAAATTTGATGATTTTTTGCCAATTAAAAATGGGTAAATTTTGATTCAAACGCTGCAGGCTGAGCTCTCTCCCCTTAAAAGAACATTTATAATATAACTACTTATTATTCAAGCTAATTCAATGAATTGATGAAAACGTTTGAAAGGAACAACTATAGAGTATACATTTTATGAATAACGATTATGTGTCTTAACTTCTGTTTTTGTACAGAGTGCATTACAAGTGTGTGTTAATAGATCAAACTGTGTTTCAGACTGCATTTTGGCTCTGCTTATGTGAGAGAAAGAGGCCGATATTAGAAGACTCCTCCTTTCTCAATTGGGATGATGGAAATTACATTTGCCCCTGGTTTCATTTGACATTCTACTTTCTCGTCTTGAGCTGCAGACCAGGTCAAAATTCTATGGCAGAATTTATCCACATGAAACAAGATGTAATGTCTTGTCTGTCAGCACAAATAAGATAATCTGAAAGGATTTCACATTATTTATCATTCACTACGCATTGTTGCATTGTTGTAGTGAAATGACTAATATGGCAAGTCTGTAGACCCAATCCCTGACAAAAAGTTCAAAATGATGTGGATTTTCTATAATTTTTAGATCTTTTAAGTTCTGATTCTTCCAGTTTAATGTTGTTTAAGCCAACATGCGCCAAGAAAGTGAAGATTGTTGGATGTTTTGAAACAAAATCTGGTATTGCTGCAGTGATGTCCTCAACCTTGGATCCCGGGAAAATGTATCTGCTTAGAATCCGGTAGCGACAAAGGAGATGGCAGAGGCACTCTGATTTGCAGTGGATTTATTATTAGTGATCACGCAAATAACTTATCAATAATACATTCACTGCATATAGTGCCTCTGCCATCTCCTTTATCACTACGTGTGATGGAGTGTGAGGAGTTCTCAGTAGAAAGAGACTCAAAGCCACAACTCTCTGAACAACATAGATGTGTTATAGACAACAGAAGATAGTCTCCAAATAAACAGAAATATACTTCATCCATGTTCACAGGTCTAGAAACCAGTCACCAGGTGGAAAAGACGAACTGGCACCGAACAGAGGAAAGGAGGGGCTTAAATACTAAGGGAGAGGTGGAGATAAGTGAACAGAGGTGAAATCATCAAAGGAGTTCAGGTGATCAAGTAGACGGGAGACAGACAAAGGAAGAGACCTGAAAAACATGGTGGTGAGTATGAAAAAAAAAACAGGAAAACCAGCAAATAAACAGGTTGATTTACAGAGCTGGATATGAAGTTTTTAGCCTGGATTTGAACATTGTCAGAATAGAATCTTGTTTCACGTCTTCAGGAAGACTGCTCCAAATTTTAGCTGGATAATTAATCAACAAAATCAAACCTTGCGCAGATTACAGTGGTTGTCAATCGCTTTTACACTCCATCAACACATTTCACACAAAATTGTAAACTGAGTTTCAGTTTTCCTATAAAACACTTTTGCACAGCAAAACATTTATAAATCCATCAAATTGTATGTGCTCGTTCATTCATTTGACAGCAGCTAAGTTTTACACACCGCATGCAGTCCAGCTGCAGCGCAGTGACTGCAGTCTTTCTGAAGCATTAAAAGTGCAACAGGCACTCAGACCGCATGTCGTGCAGGGCAGTGGTGCCGTGCAGTGCGGTGGTGCCGGCAGAGGTGCTGCACTCCGGATCCATTTTGTTGGATTGAACATTCACTGCTGCAGGACTTTTCAGTGAAGTTGTCAAAACGAGGCAAGACAAACAGGAAATCATACAATCGTGGGTGAAATGCATCTGGCGTTTTTTGAGCCCGGGTTTAGAGAAGGGTTCGGGTTCAGACTTTGCACATATGACTTTGGGGCTGTTTTTGTCCAGTAAATATAGTCGAACATTTTTGTAGCAAATATAATTTAAAGGTTGAATACAGGATTTTTCGCAGATTGAGAAATCAGCAACAGTTTTTATTTAATTTGCGTGCGCACATTCACTTCCACCCTCCTGTTGTTTCTAAGAAGCCGCCGCCTGCAGTCAAACCTCGTGCTGAAGCACGCTTACAGCTCCGCTGCTATACGTGCGCTTGTTTATTAGCGCAATGGATTGCATCACATATTTTGTCTCCGCAGATTTCCGTCTCTACTGAGCAGCTCGAACACAGTCTTTCTCTGTTGTCCCTCAGCCATTTTTTTACTTAACGGTCCGAAGCGTGAAGCTACACTGAGGGAACTTGCTGCTAGCATCGCTAAACACACACCGGCATATCAACCACACATGCGCAGCCAGGGAAACGTGCTGCTGGGAACGAGCCAGAATGTGCCTGCAGGTGTGCAGCAGCATGCAGGGAATGATTGACGTGTGGGAGAACTACTGAGTTGTCCATGCCACGAGGAAATGAGACTCTGATTGGTTACCAAAAATCCTCTATTCAACATTTAAATAAAGACCGTGGCTGCAGAGCCGCGGCGCGGTTAAATAGCCCAGCAGTTTCGGGAGCCGCGGCACGGCCATATAGCCTCATGGCTAACCCTAACCCTAACCCTAACCTTAACCCTAAACCTAACCCCAAGACCTAACCCTAACCCGGCGTGATCTAACCCAGCGCGGTCAAATAGCCCAGCAGTTTCAGGAGCCGCGGCACAAAATAACATTGAAGTTTCGCGGCTCTGTAGGCAAATAAATATAGGCAGTTGGCTTGCCCCCTTAAGGGTGGGTGAGGAGTCCATGCCCCAAGATGTCGAGTTCTCGCGGATTCTTGTTCACAAGTGAGGGAAAGAGGAAGCGTGAGCTTGACCGACGGATCAGTGCAGCATCTGAAGTGATGCAGTCGCTGCATTTGACGGTTGAATCGCGTCAAAAGACAAAGCTCTATATCTCTATTCCTACCCTCATGATCACCCTCATGATCATGACAAGATCACAGATATTTTTTTTCCTCCTAAGCAGCAAGGTTCGATATGGACAAACCATGCATTTCTCTGATTGGTTAATGTCCCTGTCAGTCATGCCCGCTAGAAATCTGGGAAATAAAACTTGGACCCAGAGAACACATCTTGTATAGAACAGGAAAGGTCCGTAGTGTTGGTTGGCCAGAATATCCAGTAAGCGAGGAGCAACAGAAACGTGTTGTTTAAATGAGGCGTCACTGAAGCATCTGTCGCTCCTTCACGTCTTGTGTAAACTGCTTCACATCTTGTGTAAAGATCAGTATTAACCACGGTCTTCACATTAGGGCCAATGACATTAAGGTAGAGCACTTAATAGGCTTGAAATTAGCAGGGGAACGCAATTAATTTTAATAAAGTGCACGGACGTTAGTAATTAGAGGCTGTGTACTAAATGTCTGCTTTGATCAGACGCGCCTTCACTGGAGTTACTTTTCTCTCCCCTCACGAGTCACTTTGGAGTTTCTGCTTTTGTCTCCCCAAACTATGCACTAGGGTTGAAGGGTTTATATAAGTGTTTCCAATTTGTAACTTAAAGGCATTACAGTAGCATGTGGTGACTTTATGGATGAGCAAGCAGAATCAATATTTATTGGATAACATTTGCACAAAAACAGGCTTATCTTGAACACCAGGTATTCCGCATTAAAGACAAATACTTATCCTACTGAACTAAACTGCAATGCATAGTGTATGTGCTGAATGGACTTACTAGTCTCACAGCTCAATTAATTACACAAAAAAATAATTCTAACTAACGTCTAATCATTAAAAAAAACGTGAACAGAGCCTTAGCTACAAACAAATACTTGTCCCTCCAACATTTTTAAGGAAACTGTTTTCAACCCGGCCCTGCTGTTGCTTCACTTCTCTGCACATGCTCAGTTGGGTATAGGGTGGCCATGTGACTTGCTGGATGTCTACTATTTTATATTTCATGTCTGTTCTCTCTCTGCTCTTTCTTTTTCTTTCACTGTATTTGTTAATATGTTGTTATGTTTGCTTCTCAAAAGGGTTCAAATACACATTTGAACATTACATAAAACATTTTTCTTATGAACTTTGAGCTTACTTTTTTGACACCTTTCTCTTGCTTAAAACAGGATGACACTAGTCGATTGGTCTGTACAGTTCGTATATGATTCATGTGCAGTTTACAGCACATGTGTCAGGACTTATGCGCTGCAGTGAACAGCAGCAGTCTAAAGAGGCCCCTAAACACCCCAGGCTTCACAGACTTGGATCAGAACATCTCAAGCTATGTTTTGTGTAACTTTTGAGAGTAATAGCTTTTGCACATTTCCTGAGATCACATTAGAAAGAGTGTCCACGGTGAAAGAAAGCTAAATATAACCTGAACACCGCAAATATGAGGTCTATCTATTTAAACAAAAAACTGCTGTAGAGTTGCGTAGAATGTCCATAGTGATAAAAAAATAATAATAAATATAGCCGCAAGCGGCAATTATCAGCCCTCGCCACGCCGCCGCCGCCACGCCGCAAGAGGAGGGGGGCGCTAACGCGCCCCAATTGTCCTTTTATTACGCCTACTGCTGAATCTGTGACGCTGTCACATCTTCTCCCCTTTGTTTTACCATCAAAAAGCAATTTTATTTTGAATTCTTGGCAAAATGTGCGGCATTGCCGCACAGACACCGTGACTCTTTGAATAAAAATGTGTATAACTTTCACCCCTGAAGATGAGTCTCACCAAATTTCAGGTTAATAGGGCTAACGCCCTGGGAGGAGTTTGTGAAAGTCTAAAGTGTAAACATGTTCTGGCGATTTCCCCATTGAAATAACATGGGAGGTTTCGGTCATCGTTGGCAAAGCCGTAACAATTATGACATTGGTCTCATTGACTTTTTTGATGGGGATGCCAAAATTGAGTTGTGTGTCAAATTTCATATAATTTCGCAAAACTAAACATTTAACCTCCATATAAAATCTGTAAGGGGCGCTGTGGCGCCAAATTAATTTATTTCACTT
This sequence comes from Eucyclogobius newberryi, assembly GCF_026437365.1. NCBI lineage: Eukaryota > Metazoa > Chordata > Actinopteri > Gobiiformes > Gobiidae > Eucyclogobius > Eucyclogobius newberryi. The sequence goes on along the minus strand of NW_027315801.1, from coordinate 16,779,404 downwards.
CAAGTAGGTTTAGGCCAAAGAGTTTAACAACTGATTCTAATTTGACGCAATTCTGACTTTATTTGCGCAAACGGCAGAAATTTTTAATATGGGAGATTTCTGAAATTCTAGCTACAGTTTGCGGCTTCGCCGCACAGAGACCGTGACAGGTATCAATGTAATTTGGATAACTTTTGATGTCCCACTCCTCAGTAGCATTTTCACCAAATTTCAGCTTTTTAGGGCCAACGCCCTGGGAGGAGTTTGTAAAAGTAAGACGTTTGGAAAAACTCCCAAGTCATAATTAGCCATTTTTGAACCAATATGGCCAACATTTGGTTGGGCGGACGGCGTTATAATATTTTTTACTTCTCTTGTCACCATCTCTGCGCCAAATTTCATGATTCTACGATCAGATTTTTTTTGGGTCATTTTCTATCTTAATGCATTTTTGGTACATTTGAGGGCGCTGACACGCCAATTTTTTACATTTTAGAAAAGGGAGATAGCCAGAATGTAGAGAGGCACGATTTTTAGAGGTATGTAAATTTTTGTGACTTTTCGTCAATGTTCACTGGGTGAAAAATAGGGGGGTAGGTCCCGAGAAGAAGAAGAAGAATTAAAGCCGCAAGCGGCATCCAACGGCCCTCGCGGGCCGCCGGCCTTCCGACTCTGCGCTTTCGACTTGATAAAGATGGCGCCCTTTTTGTGTTGAATTAAAAAAGAACTTGACAGACGGCGACACAATTGACATGGCAAATCCAGTGCAAATGAACACAAATGTCGGTCAAATGTGCGGGTCCGCCACACAGAGACCGTGACACTTGGAATAAAAATATGGATAACTTTTGATGCCCCGCTTGTGTAGATGATTTTCCTCAAATATGAGCTTGATCGAGCTATTGCCCTTAGAGGAGTTTGTTAAAGTGTGAAGCGTAAATGTGAACATTTCAGAGATTTCGCTGTTTTCCCATTTCTGACATATATTTGCGGGTCCGCCACACAGAGACCGTAGCACTTAGAATCAAAATATGGATAAGTTTTGATGCCCTGCTTGTGTAGATGATATTCTCCAAATATGAACTTGATCGGACAATCGCCCTAGGAGGAGTTCGTTAAAGTGTGAAGCGTAAAAATGTGGTGATTTGAGCGATTCTACGATTTTCCCATAAGGATAACATGGGATGTTTCTGTCATCGCTACGGTTACGCCGTACAAAATATGACTTTGGCTCTCATACTTTTATGATCAGGATGGCAAATTAGAATTTTGTTCAAAATATCATGTCATTTGGAAAAAACTCTATTGTTTATAGGCCACTCTGAAGGCCAAATAGTCAGAATTCTGGGAAACGTTTGCGGCTCCGTCGCACAGAGACCGTAAAAGCTATCCTTAAAATTTGGATAACTTTAGATGCCCCACTTGTCTAGAGGACGTACACCGATTTTGAGGTCGGTGGGCAAAACGCACTAGAAGGAGTTCGTTAAAGTGTGAAACAGAAAAATGTGGATATTCGAGAGATTTAGCGGTTTTCCCATAGGGATAACATGGGAGGTTTATGTCATCGCTACGACTACGCCGTAAAAATTAAGGCATTTGTCTGATTGGCTTTTTTGATTGGGACGCCAAAATATAATTTTGGGTAAAGTTTAGAAAATTTTGGTAAAACAAATTTTTGACCTTCAATGTTAATTTAAAGGTCACTCTGTAGGGGGCGCTATCGCGCCCATTTCAATTTTGTCATCATAAACTGGTCAAAACTAGAAAGTTGAACAACTGATTCAAATTTGGTCCTAATTGGACTTGTTTTGATCAAATGGGAACAATTTTTAGATCTGCAATATCCCAAAATAAGTTATCTCAAAAATTTGGATAACTTTAGATGCCCCACTTGTCCAGAGGACGTCTGCCGATTTTGAAGTCGGTGGGCAAAACGCCCTAGGAGGAGTTCGTCAAAGTTTGACGTGAACAAAATGGCTAACACAGCGTGTTTTCATTTTCAAAGGAAGATGGCGGCCATAGGGTAAGTCTGGGGGCGTGGCCACAATAATATTTGTTTTTTGTCCTCACAAGAGGAATGCGTGTTCCGAATTTCGTAGCTTTACGACAAAGTTGACCTCGGGGCATCTCCCATAGGCGCAATGTATTTTGACTTTTGTCGGTGGCGCTGTCGCGCCATTTTTTTAGGAAAAAAAAAATGGCCCAGAAAAAACAAAATTTTTCGCCGATTCTGAATTTTGGGCAAAGTTTGGTGAGTTTTTGAGCATGTTCAGGGGGTCAAATTAGAGTTCAAAGCGATGAAGAACAAGAAAAATTAAAGCCGCAAGCGGCATCCAACGGCCCTCGCGGGCCGCCGGCCTTCCGACTCTGCTCTCTGCATTTTACAGAGTTGGCGCTAACGCAATTGTCGAAGAACTAAGACAGCGACACATTGTACATGTACAATGCTGTGCTTAACCAGTGCAAATGAACACAAATGTTGGTCAAATGTGCAGCTCCAGCGCACAGAGACCGTGACACTTGGAATTAAAATATGGATAACTTTTGATGCTCCGCTTGTGTAGATTATTTTCCCAAAATATGAGCTTGAACGAGCTATTGCCCACAGAGGAGTTCATTAAAGTGTGAAGCATAAATGTGAACATTTCAAGGATTTGGCGTTTTTCCCATTTGTGACATATATTTGCGGCTCTACCGCACAGAGACCCTAGTACTTAAAATCAAAATATGGATAACTTTTGATGCCCCGCTTGTGTAGATGATTTTCCCCAAATATGAGTTTGATCGGACAATCGCCCTAGGAGGAGTTTGTTAAAGTGTGAAGTGTAAAAATGTGGTGATTTGAGCGATTTTGCGATTTTCCCATAAGGATAACATGGGATGTTTCTGTCATCGCTACGGTTACGCCGTACAAAATATGACTTTGGCTCTCATACTTGTATGATCAGGATGGAAAATTAGAATTTAGTGCAAAATGTCATGTCATTTGGAAAAACTCTATTGTTTATAGGCCACTCTGAAGGCCAAATAGTCAGAATTCTGGGAAACGTTTGCGGCTCCGTCGCACAGAGACTGTAAAAGTTATCCTTAAAATTTGGATAACTTTAGATGCCCCACTTATCTAGAGGACGTACACCGATTTTGAGGTTGGTGGGCAAAACGCACTAGGAGGACTTCGTTAAAGTGTAAAACATAAAAATGTGGTAATTTGAGAGATTTTGTGGTTTTCCCATAGGGATAACATGGGAGGTTTCTGTCATCGCTACGACTACGCCGTAAAAATGTAGGCATTTTTGTGATTGGCTTTTGTGATCGGGACGGCAAAATAGAATTTTGGGTAAAGTTTAGACAATTTTGGTAAAACAAATTTTTGACCTTCAATGTTAATTTAAAGGTCACTCTATAGGGGGCACTATCGCGGCCATTTCAATTTTGTCATCATAAACTGGTCCAAACTAGAAAGTTTAACAACTGATTCAAATTTGGTACTAATCGGACTGGTTTTGATCAAAGGGGAGCAATTTTTAGATCTGCAATATTCCAAAATAAGTTGTCCAACTTTGCGGCTCCATAGATCATGGAGTGCCCATGATCGCAACGTCTTCCGCCGGGCTCTGAGCGCCAAATAACCCACGTAATAAAGCTTGCTAAACAGTCCTTTCTCATCGTCTCTACGTCTCTCCAGGGTGAAATCATTTATCTAAGTGCGGCGGATCCGTAAACCAAGTAATAAAATAACCAAGGCCTAACCTAAATGTTAACTGTAAACAGTCCAGTTCTTACAGTTGTGTTCTTGGGATTGACACTTCAGCTGTGATGCCTGTGTAAATGTGTTAACTATGATAGTGGAATTGGCAATAGTTAGAAAAGTCAATGGCACATATTGGAAGCCACGATTCCATCAATCTGTCCCTCTAACTGTGACTGAGGAGTGAATGAATAATGCAGTGTGCGTCTAAATGTATTTTTGATTTGTACGCAGCTGAGCGCAGTGAGCATGGGCTAAAAGAGACGGCTAAACTGCCTCTTGAGTGACACATCCAGCCTCCACTTTCATCTCTTTGTCAAAGCCATTTTTCTGTCCGCTCAGAGTGGCCGCCCCAGCAGCTAGATGAGTTTTTGCTAATGGAATATTTTTCCCCGCTTTTTGCATGCTCAGCCTTTATGCAAACATTCTGCTTACTGAAAGAGTTAGTGTGCATCAGCGGCATGTTTACAATCGCACTGAGCACTTGAGAATTCTGACAGCAGTCCAGGGTTCTTCTGCTGAGCTCACACACACGCCACACTGTGCAGCGAGAGAGAGGGCTGTGCTAGCTGAAGGCGAAGGGTGGATGTGTCAGGCAGGGTTTGGCTCAGAGGGGAGTGTCACCATGCACCGGCGGAGTGGGAGTCAGAGGCGTTAATGGCTGATGGTAATCGAGATCATGTAATGGTCGTACATACTACTTGTTTTCGGTAACTAAATGTTTTACTTTGCATTATTTAATCACTCCACATATCCGCTGGTGGCAAGCTCTTGATACTTCTCGGTGACATAACACTGGTGTGGGGACAGTTACACAGTTACTATGGAGACAAAATGCACACACTGTAGATGGTCTGAAAACTTGACAAACATAAAAAAATAACAACGCTATGGATTAGAAACACTTGCCTGTAGGGGTAGTTTGTTCATAACTATATCACACTGATCCTCATAAATCCAAAATGTACTCTTAACAGAAAGAATCTGGAACGGTGCAACACCTCCACTGGCCCCACTCTGGTGCTCTGAGCTGCATTTATCACTTTTGTTGTTTTGTTGCTTTTAATGGCAGTTGGCAGCCAACTGTATGTAAATGCCACCAACTGTAGTTGTGCGTCTTCTGTAGTTGTACGTCTTCAAAGTGTCATGGAATTACTATGGCCAGGAGGTCTGAGCCTGAGGTAAACCAGGACCAGACCATGACAGGACTATGGCAAGGCAAAGCAAGATTATTTGTATAGAAAAAATCAATTTAAAGTGCTTCACACAACAGGGACAAAATTCATTAAAATTACAAAGACATGACAGAAATCACAAAACCTTCATTTCTATTCATTCAATTTAACAATTTTGCTGACATGAGTCATACATTTTGTCTGTGCTTAGTGATCCGCCAGATGGAAAACCAAGTCAGCCCGGTGTAAACGCTCCGCTCTTTTCTCACACTTTTTTCACACTTATTGTGCTTTATCTTTTGTATTTTGTAAATATTTTTTCTACTTTACTTGTACGATAGGGACAAGCGCTGGAATCGCTTTAATTCAACTTGTTTTTGACTTTTTTGGCTGGATTATTGAGTGTTTTCGTCATGTCGTCGTGATGTGCGCTGGCTCCGAGCCCCCCCGGCCCCCCCGTGCCCTCCGGCCGCCGCCGACGTACAGTATGTACAGTAACTATTGGCCATATTATCTGCCCCGGGAGTTCTCATATGTGATTTTGATCGCAGTCTATGTGGCCCCGTCTGCCAATGCTGAATATGCTTGTGAAGCACTGCTCTCCTGCACTTGTGGGCTGCAAACACAGCACCCACAGGCTCTCATCCTCGTCTCTGGTGACTTTAACCACGCTTCTCCCTCTTCTGTTCTACCAACATACACCCAGTATGTTACCTGCCCCACCAGAGGCAATAGAACATTGGACTTGTTTTTTGCCAACACCAAAGAGGCTTATTCTTCTTCCCCCCTCCCTCCACTGGGCAGCTCGGACCACAACCTTGTACATCTGAGGCCTGTGTATGAACCCATCATGCGCAGGCAGCCTTTGGTGTCCCGTGAGGTGAGGATGTGGTCTGCTGAGAGCGAGGAGGCTCTGAGGGACTGCTTAAGCACCACTGTCTGGACTGAGCTCTATGGCCCACATGGGGAGGACATCAACACCATCACAGAGTGTATCACGGACTACATCAACTTCTGTTTCCCTCCCGGACGGTGCGGTGTTTTCCAAACAACAAGCCATGGATTAACCGTGAACTGAAGGCTCTGCTGAAGGAGAAGAAGAGAGCCTTCAGGTCAGGGAACAAGGAGGAGCTGAGGACTGTGCAGAAGGAGCTGAGGATGAAGATCAGGCAGGCGGAAGCCGGCTACAAGAGGAGGATGGAGGAGCAGCTGCAGCAGAAGAACATTCAGGGAGTGTGGAGAAGCCTGAAAATCCATCTTGGGCTTCAAAATCCCCCCTGCCCAGACAGAGGGGGATCTACAGTGGGTGAATGATTTAAATGCTCACTTCTTGAGGTTTGATCGGTCACCCGCCCCTCCCCTGCACAGCTGCATGCTCCCTCTTCCACAGCTGGACAATGCCCTGCATCCGTTCCTCTTCATTTCTCCACCCCGGACCATCAGCTCCCCACTTCGCCTGGACTCACCCATCCCCCCAGCACACAGTCCCCCTGCCATCCACTGACTGTCACAGCAGCACAGGTGAGGGGTGAGCTGAAGAGGATTAAAGTGAGGAAGGCAGCAGGACCTGACGGCATCAGCCCCAAGCTCCTTAAGTCCTGTGCAGATGAACTGTGTGGAGTTATGGAGCATGTCTTCAACATGAGCCTGAAGCTGAGGGTGGTACCACAGGTCTGGAAGACCTCCTGTCTGGTACCTGTGCCCAAGACACCGCGGGCCAAAGACCTCAACAGCTTCAGGCCGGTGGCTCTCATGTCCCACCTGATGAAGACACTGGAGCGGCTGGTCCTGGACCACCTCCGCTCCACAGTGAGCTCAGCCATGGACCCGCTGCAGTTTGCATACCCGCCTGGCATCGGAGTGGAGGACGCCGTCATCTCCCTGCTGCACCGCTCTCTCTCTCACCTGGAAAAGCCTGGCAGCTCTGTGAGGATCCTGTTCTTCGATCTTTCCAGCGCCTTCAACACCATTCAGCCGCTGCTCCTGAGGGACAAGCTGGAGACGGCTGGTGTGGAGTATGACCTGGCAGAGTGGATCCTGGACTACTTCACAGACCGACCCCAGTTTGTGAGAGCCCGGGACTGTGTGTCTGACACTCGGACCTGCAGTGTGGGGGCGCCCCAGGGCACTGTCCTTGCGCCCTTTCTCTTCACCCTTTACACTGCAGACTTCAGACACGACACGGACAGCTGTGTCCTGCAAAAGTTCTCTGATGACTTTGCCATCATCGGACTCATCATGTCAGCGGAACCACCTCCTCATCAACACGGGGAAGACCAAGGAGATGGTGGTGGACTTCCGCAGACGCCACCCCACTGCCCCCTTACCAGTGAACATCCAGGGAAGGGACATTGAGAGAATGGACTCATACAAGTACCTGGGTGTTCATCTGAACCACAAACTGGATTGGACTCATAACACAGACGCACTGTACAGGAAGAGCCAGAGTCGGCTCTACCTCCTGAGGAGACTCAGGTCTTTTGGAGTGACAGGTTCACTCCTGAAGACCTTCTATGACTCTGTGGTGGCATCAGCCTTCCTGTACGGTGTGACCTGCTGGAGAAGCAGCATCACAGAGAGGGAGAGGAGGAAGCTGGACAAAGTCATCAAGAAGTCCATCTCCGTCCTGGGCTGCGCTCTGGACTCGGTGCAAGAGGTGGGGGACAGAAGGGTCCTGGCTAGATTCACATCTATGCTGGACCATGAGTGTCACCCCCTGCAGGTCACTCTGTCCACTCTGGAGAGCAGCTTCAGTGAGAGACTGATCCACCCTCGATGTGTGAAGGAGAGATTTCGCAGGTCTTTCCTTCCTGCTGCTGTCAGACTTTATAACAAACACTGTTAGTCCTACTGTGCAATTACTGTGCAATTCATGTGCAATTACTGTCGTGACACATATTCATGTGCAATTACTGTCGTGATCACATGCAATGGTATTTATTTATTTTTATCTTTATTATCTTTATTATTTTCCCCCTCCATCCCTTGTTGGGAAATGGGAGGTTTTGTCTATAGGAGTTTTTGTTTATAAGAGATCTTCTACTGAGAGTGTTTTTCAAACTTCCTATAAGTTATCTGTTCTTTTCTTCTGTATCTACCTCTCAATCTACCGGCGTTGCATCAATTAAATTTCCCCATGTGGGACAATAAAGGAATATCTTTTCTTATCTTATCTTAAATCTAATGGACCACACTGGCAGACACTTCAGACACTCTTTCCCATATTTATTTGACATTGCCAGCATGACAGGCGTCTCCGGGATGGGTACATCGCTTTTAGAATGATTATTTTCCATATTCGACCGTCCCTGATGTCATCTCGCTATCTGCCCCTGCACACGTCTGTGCTGAGCGTATGTATCTTTTACGCTGACTCTCTCGTTAACGCCTCCACCTTATGTGGGGAGCTTTTGTATCTTTAACAACGGACCCAGTCTCGTCTGCTACCTCCCTAGAATTGTCCCAGACAAGACTCGACCAAAGCTTTTAGTGTTAAATCTTTTGATCAGTGGGTAGGTGTGCCAGGTGTGCCTAGACTTTGTGTGTTCTAACCCTTTACCCAGACACCTGTGATGCGGTGGTGCTTGTATTATTTACATGTTCAATTGTAATTGTGTCTAAATAGCAGTTTTAGAATTGTAAAGAATTTCTCTAAAGAAAGACCTTTTAATTCACAAAAGTGTGAAGGTGCTATTTTCAGGCTATCCGTCAAATATTTTACGTAAAATCACAAAGACATGACAGAAATCACAAAACAGTTTAAAGGTGGTATGGACGATTTTTTTCAGCAAATTTTGTGTCATATTTCCTCGTGGCGTGGATAAATCATTTGTCCTGCCACGTATCAATCATAAAACGCACCTACCGCTCACCTGCAGCCGCGTCTGGCTCTTCCCCACGTTTCCGCGTGCCTAAAAGCATGGATCTATCATAAAATAGTTCCCTCAGTGTACGGGGCAAAATGAAGACGGAGAAAGACAGTTCGAGCTGACGCAGAAGTGGACAGAAATCTACGGGAGACGAGCGATGCGATGCGCTCCGTTGCGCTAATAAACAAACGCACGTGTGTGTTGTATCAGTCCGCACGGGGGAGTGCGCATGCGCACTTCCGCCTGGGTTCTCAAATCGCCGGAAAATCGTCCATACCGCCTTTAAGTCATAAAAGAGAAGAGTCCAAAGAAAATCAATTCAGTCATATGCATTAGCTTAGATTTGAACACTGTCAGAGTAGAGGTCTGTCCCACATCTTCAGGAAGAGTGTTCCAGATTTTAGCTGCATAAAACAGAAACACAGATTCCCCATGTTTAGTCCTGACTCTGGGCACCAGCAGGAGGCCGGTCCCTGAGGTCCTCAGAGTCCGAAATGGTACTAACATGTCCGAGATGTACTTTGGTACTAGGCCATGGAGAGACTTGTCAACAAGCAAAGCTGCTTTAAAGTATATTCTCTAAGGTTACCCCAAATAAATTGTCTGTTTGCTGTAACCCGACCCACCATTTTTCAAGTGGGTAGGTAGGTAGGTAAATTATTTTTTTTTTTAAACTTTGAAGGCAAAAAAAAGATCCAAAATGAATTGTATGTTTGGTGTAACCCTACCAACATTTTTAAAGTGGGTAGGTAGGAAGTTAAATTATTTTTATTTATTTTTTACTTTAAAGCATAAAACAATTCAAATTTGTATATATAATTTAATGATAATTTGCCTATGAAATTAAGTTAATATTATCATTTTTCAAAAGAGATGCTACCGTATATGTACAAAACAAAAAAATTAATAAGTTCAGCCAATAAACTATTTTTGTACAGGACAAATGATTATATATTTTTTGGCCATTTTCATGTCGTAGAATCGTCGACGTCTTGGTCATTTATGACGAATTCTGCATATTTCAGCCCACTGTCAAATACCGTTTTTTCTGTTCTGCCAGTGACACGCAGTGACACGCAGTGACCGCCAGGGGTCAGGCTTCAACAGACAATGAGTTGAACGTTCTCCGCTCGTGTTAAGTTTCATTTTCATTTCTTTTTCGGGTTCGTAATATTTTAAGCGAGTTCCAGTGATACAAAATTATTCAACACAGCGCTTTTTTGAAAAAACGGTCGGTGAGGCGGCGAAATATAAGAAAAATAAAAGAATTTGGCATAATTTTGACAAAATGCTGATATTTTTTTTCAGTCGGCTATAATTTTGACGGCTCGGTCGGGTTACGGCAAACAGACATTTTGCTCTGCCTGAGTCACAGGGAGCCAGTGCAGAGACCTGAGAACAGGACTAATGTGATCTTACTTCCTGGTCAAGTCTGGACCAGCAGCGTTCTGGATGTATTGCAGTTGTTTTACAGCTCGTTTGGAGAGGCCAGTGAGCAGGCCGTTACAGTAGTCTAATCTACTGGAGACGCATACAATAGTCTCTCCAAGTCTGGTTTAGAAATTATACTTTTGATTTTGGCAATGTTTTTTATATGGTAAAAAGCTGCTGATGTTATTGATTTGATGTGGCTGTTAAAATTCAAGTCTGAGTCCATTATTACCCCCAGATTTCTAACTTGATTTGTTGGTTTTAGAGCAAGACTCTGGAGGTGACCGCGAACACGTTCTCTTTGTTTCTGTGGGACAAAGATGAGGATTTCAGTCTTGTCTGAGTTCAGCTGGAGAAAGTGGCTTTGCATCCACACACTGATTTGTTGGATGGAGTGACAGAATGAATCCACTGGTCCATATTATATTCACCTGCCGACAGTGAAACATAGATCTGAGTGTCGTCTGCATAATTTTTGCTGCGTATCAACTGAACGGCAGCATGTGGAGGGTGAACAGAAGGGGTCCCAGGATTGACCCTTGGGGCACCCCACAGGTCAGGGGCATGTGGTCTGAGACACAGTTACCAATTTCAACAAAGTACTTCTTGTCTTCCAGATAGGACCTTAACCAGATTAGGGCACTGTCACTGATGCCCACCCAGTCTGCTAGTGTCTGTAAGAGGATCCCATGATCGACAGTGTCAAAAGCAGCACTCAGATCTAACAAAATTAAGACTGAGGCTTTGCCCGTGTCAGTGTTCAGGCGAATGTAATTTGTCACCTTGACAAGATCAGTCTCAGTGCTGTGATGAGGTCTAAAACCTCACTGGAAATCATAAAATAGTTAAATAGTTACATTAGTTAAAAAAGTTTATTAAGAGGAAATCTGTGAGATGTTGGTAAACAACATTTTCAAGGACATTGCCCCAAAATGACAGTTTAAAAATGGGCCGGTAATTACTGAGTACTGCGGCATCAAGACTGCTCTTCTATAGCAGTTTTCAAAGCCCTTAGGAGTGTTCCAGATTGAAGCGACTTGTTAACTATGTGAGTGAGTGGTGCTAACAAACTGTTCAGCACAGACTTTAGAAATCTGGCGGATAACACATAGAGGAACCTAGAGCTCAGACTCAGACTAGTGATGATCTCCTGGACAGTTTTGTCAGTTACAGGTGCAAAGTAAGTTTGCTCTTTTTTCTATTGTGGAATTTGTAGCATTTTCAATGCCCTGAACTTTGTTGTTAAAGAAAAATGCAAACTCATTAGACTTGGATGTGGACATTTGTTCTAACGGCAGCTGAGCTGGAGGTTTTGTTAATCTGTTTACTGTGGCGAACAGGTTACCGGCAAACAGGTTACTGCAGCTTCCAATTATTTCAGAAAAAAATATTTCCCTTGTTCTACATAAAATGAGGTTGTACATGTACAACCTCTCTATGTAAATCTCTTTTTGAAACTAGTTTTTACTTGCGCCATATTCGTTCAGCCTGGCAGCACTCTCTTTTCTGTGCCCTGACTGAATCATCATTTCTCTATGAGACCTTCGGCTTATTTTTTTTTATAATTTTAGGCCTTCATAGGGGCAATGGTGTCCAGAACATTCAAAACACTAGATGTAACGGAGTTCAACAAATTATTTACATTAAAACATCACACATTTTCAAAGTTTATCATTTCCATAAACAGTGCACCTGTGCCATCATTTATGTGTCTCCTCTATGTGGGTTAGGTAAGGGGGTAGGCGTGAGTGGAGCCATCTTAATGCCTGATTTGATCAGATATTCAAGATGGCTGGGAAGGCCCCTGGATGAGAGTGGATATGGGAAGGAGAGTGAGGAATATGTATTGAGAGTAGATGTTGTAGGGGGAACCCACAACTCTGAGGGCAGGGGCGATGACAGGGATGCTACTGGGCCTGTCACAGATGGGTCCAAGGCCTTTGATGAGGACCCTGTTGGACATAACTTTAATGACTCCTGCGCTTGCCACAGGGAAGATTGTTGAGGCACTGCTGTTGATGAGTCCTTTGCAGAGGACTGCAGCGTCCAGTGAAAATACACAGATTTAATCCATAGCAACAAGTGCTCCGATGGTGGTCTGAGCAAATTTCATTACTTCTTATTATTTTGAATTCTTACGGCCACCACACCACAGTTACTCCACATTCACCACTAGCTAGGTATAGCCCAAGACTAAACTGGGTCTAAACAAGGATTAAACCAAGACAAAACCAGGTCTTAAGTAGATGCAGTAGATGCTTTCAGGACTGTGTATTGATTTGGAGATTAATCAGCTAGGTTACTTTGTGCATGCTTTTGCTCCCTCACGCCCCTGCTCTCTCTACCTTGTCCTCTTCTGACATGAGTTATGAAGAAGCAGCAGCCCGCTCAACCCCAGACAGATGAAGGCTACCGAGCGTTCCTCGGCAGCTCTGTGATGGAGTGACCTGGGGGCACAGTAGGGCGGGATGTACGGTGCGACCACTGTCTGGGGTATCAGAAACTAACCTGAGATCAAGCCAGTAAATAAACCCACATCACTTTCACAGTCGGGTGCACTTTTTCACCTCTATCACAGATTTTGGTTGCATTGAAAACTGCACACAGTTTTGGAGTGGATCAACAGTCAGTTGCATCAGAACAAAAACAACTCTCGTAGATATGGAAACAAGCAAAGCAGTTCTTTGAAAATGTCTCTTTCCAAACCCTAAATAATAACCCTAATAAATGTGAAGCTGACATTCTGTAGTTTTTGCCTCTGCATCTTCTTTAATGCTGTTTGTCACAGAGGAAGGATACAAACATGTTTGTATTTTCCTCCCCAATTATATGAAGCCCAGTCCACAATTGATAGTAATCCAGTTTGAAGTGTTTTAATAAAAAAAGAAAAATTTAGCTAGTGTCGATCTTCACATGAGTTTGCTTATAAATCTACGCTGGAAGAGGTGGTTTTGTCCCCTCAATTTATTCAGCGAGAACTGGCCAAAAGACATGAGCCAATATGGTAAACATGAGGTCAATTGTCATGGTACATGCAAAACAGCGACACAGCCAAAATAGTGGTTTACTGTACCTTACCTGGGCACTGGTGAGAGCTGGCTGCTCGTTGCAACCATTATATTACCTGAATATATAACCTTGACATTATAAATAATCTCTGGAATTTTTTACATTCCCTTGTAACGCGTTGGCACCACTTTGATTCAACTTTATTTCATTGGATTATTGCATGTTTTTGTCGCTATGATGTGCTTTGCCCACAGCCTGTTATTGTGATAGCACTGCATGTGCCCCCCTCTGCTAACGCTGACAATGCTTGTAAAGCTCTCCTGCACCAGCAGGTTATAGACACAGCACCCACAGGCTCTCTTCCTTGTCTCTGGTGACTTCAACCACACTTCTCCTTCATCTGTTCAACATACACCCAGTATGTCACCTGCCCCACTAGAGACAAGTAAACACTGGACCTGTTCTTTGCCAATACCCAGGAGGCTTAAGCGGGTTCCACACCGCCGCGGCCGAAGCGTCCAGTTTACATTCAAAGACTATGGTAAACGCGCGTCGAGCACGTAGTGCGTTATACGCGGCGCGATTTCTTCGTTTTTGCGGCGCGATTGGTGCGTTTTTTTATGCTTTCGACGCTTTGAGCGCGCGTATGAGCCGGCCGAGGCGACGAAAGCGGCTTACGCGACGCGTTCAGATATGTTGAGGTCTCCTGCAGCTCAATGTAGCAGCCGCCGCAGCAGCCAATCTGAGCTGACGCTCCAGTGACGTACGTCCGTACGTACGTATTGCCCCTCGCATTTCCGGTATTCCCCTTGGATTTCCCCAAGAAGCGCCACTTTTTCCTTGCTCGTCAACAATGGCAGATGAACGATTGATTGTGGCTGTTTGTGGGAGAAAGGAACTGTACGATGTATTCACGGTGGAATACAGAGACCGGCGCCTCCGTGTGAGGGTTTTGAAAACCAAATACCGGAAAACAACACTCTCGATATCCGCCATTTTACACAATGAAAGGCCACACTGTCATCAACTCCACTGCTCGTGCGACAACACCTCTACTGCGCGCATCCGGTGCGTAAACCTTTTAAATGTACAAATACTCAAATTCTGCGTCGGGCGCGATTAGGCCGCGGCGGTCTGTACGTAGCTTTATTCTTCATCCCTCCTCCCTCCCCTGAGTAACACTGACCACGATCTTGTACATCAGCGGCCTGTGTATGAACCCATAGTGCACAGGCAGCCTGTGCAGCCCCATGTGGTAAAGAGGTAGACTGCTGAGAGCGAGGAGGCTCTGAGGGACTGCTTCAGCATCCCTGTCTGGATTGAACTTTATGACCCACATGGGGAGGACATCAACACCATCACAGAGTGCATCACGGACTACATAAACTTCTGTTTTGAAAACACTGTTCCCACCCGGACGGTGCGGTGTTTACCAAACAACATGCCATGGATTAACCGTGAATTTAAAGCTCTGCCGAGGGAGAAGAAGAGAGCTTTCAGGTGAACTGAGGACTGTACAGAAGAAGCTGAGGAGGAAGATCAGGCAGGTAGAAACCAGCTACAATAGGAAGATGGAGGACTAGCTGCAGCAGCAGAACATTCAGGGAGTGTGGAGGAGCCTGAAAACCACCTCGGGCTTCAAAATCCCCCCTGTCCAGACAAAGGGGTACCCACCCTCCCCCTGCACAGCTGCAAGCTCTCACTTCCACAGCTGGACAATGGCCAACACCCGTTCCTCTTCACACCTCTGCTTCAGCCCATCAGCTCACCACTTCACCTAGACCCACCCATCTCCCCAGCACACAGTCCCCCTGCCAACCACTTACTGTCACAGCAGCACAGGTGAGGAGAGAGCTGAAGAGTATAAAAATAAGGAAGGCAGCAGGACCAGATGGAATCAGCTCCAGGCTCCGTAAGTACTGTGCAGATGAACTGTGTGGAGTTATGGAGCATGTATTCAACATGAGCCTGAAGCTGAGGGTGGTACCACAGGTCTGGAAGACCATCTGCATCAGACACTGGAGCAGCTGGTCCTGGACCTCCTCCACTCCACCGTGAGCTCAGCCAAACAGCCGCTGCAGTTTGCATACCGGCCTGGCATCGGAGTGGTGAGGCGCTGCTCCTGAGGAACAAGCTGGAGACGGCAGGTGTGGACTATGACCTGGAAAACAACCAAAACAGACTTATTTCCTATATGTTTAGTGAGCAGAGAGTTGGTTTGAAGAACCAGGACTGCACCAGAAGCTAAACAAGGACTGAACCAGGACTAAACACAGAATAATACAGGAGGACTGTTACCGAGCCTGAATTAGGACTAACCCAGAACTGAAGCAGGACTAAGCGATGACTCTTGTTTAGTTCTTGTTTAGAACTGTTACAAGGCCTGAATCAAGAGTAAACCAGGAATCTGTAGCTTTCCAGATTACACATTAGCATCTTATGTTTTAGAACTAAGAAAACATTTGTGTTAAAACATTTGTGTTAAAAAAAAAAGAAGATGCATCTGAGCATACTTATGCTACATATTTATGCTACTCTTCTAGGACTAGGTCCGCAGATTGAGAATTACTTTAGGATGAAATTCAAAATGTCTTGATTTACAAAACAGTGTCTAGATAAATACTCTCAAATCCATTTCTGCGATCACTGTATAATGAATGCACATGTTGAACTACAAAGAGCATCTAAACTGTTATGGCCAAATTCTGCAGCTCTGATTTTTGCATGCTGCTAGTCACTGCTTGACTGTAATTTTGTCTGTGATGTACTCTTGTACTGGCAGCTGTGGGCAGTGAACCCAAGGATAATTTCCCTTGAGGCCAATAAAGTTAATATGGATCTTAATATGCAATGTTGGGCAATAAGGCGTTACTATAACATCAGTAACACTAACTAGAATAAATTGTACTCTCATTTTTATCCTTTATATAAGATGTAATAAAGTCAAAGCAAAGCAAAAAACAAATAGATCACTCAACAATCATTACTCTCTTCAAGACAACAGAAATGCCTTTGTGACCATTACTGTCACATAAGGCAACATTTTGCAGTTTTCTGTTGAGTATTTCTGCTTCTGCTGGTGTTTTGAGCAGGTGTGTTTTACTTTCAAAAGTCACCAGAAGAACTGCCGGAAATGAGAAGCCATGCCTTAGTTGTCTCCTCTTGAATTCCTCATGGGTGTGGCAAAACCTGTTGACAAATCTCATATGGAATATCTTGGACAAAAAACACTCTCCTTTCCTGGACTCCAAATCCAGAATCTTGCTCCTCATCATCTTGTCCCCCACCTACATGTTTCAATGTGCTGGCCTGCCTCAGCAACACACCCACCCCTTCTCTCACCTTCAGGTCCACTAAATCGTCTTCCAATCTGTGGAGCTAGGCACAATTTCCAACTCTGACCTCAGCACTAAATGACGCGCCATATCACACTGCATTTCACATAACATAAGGGCTAGCTGTTGTAAAGTTATTTCCTCTCTGTGATGTATTTATGTTATGTTAGACCGTAGTAACGACTATGTATTACGGATGTATGTAAGGTAGACAGGAGTTGAGTAATGTGTGTACCATATTCATGAACAAAGTAGACTTCAGGTAAATGCTTGTTTTATCAATAATCAGTCGTCAAGCCACTACTTGCACATCTAATACCCAAAATGCCATGGGCAAAAGTTGATCTCTTTCATTATAATGGATATTTCATTTGTGTGTGGACTACTTTTCGAAGTTCCCGGAAATCATGTTGAAGGACACTACTTGTCACAGTGTTATACTGGCCGTTAAGTCAATGTTTGCTAGACATGGTATACTTGATGTGCTCATTTCAGAAAATGGTCCTCAATATGCCAGTGCAGAGTTCTAATGATTTTGCAGAAAGCTGGGTTCAGACACATCACTTCCAGTCCCACACATGCTCAATCCAAGGGATCAGACAAGGTTCACCAGAAACTGAAAGAAACACAGTGAAAAGAGACTGTACTTTGACAGACAGACAAGGACACTGCCCGACTTGCAAGATGGAGAGAATGTTCACAAGCAACATTGTTGTCCTGCACAAACACGAGTAGCCACGTTCGTTTGTGGTTCTGATGGTAGTTTTTACTGGAAATACATAAATCAAGAAATGCACACTCAAATGCAAATGGATTCAGAGACTTTTCTGACAGTTTCACCTGATTCAACTGTTGTTGCACATGATACATAAATTATTCATGGTGACGCTGATGTATTTGCATACCGAACCAGATCTGGTAGAGCAGTAAAACAACCTGCTAGATACAGAGAGTAATGCAAATGTATCATTGCATTTACAGTAAAGTTAAGTCTCAGTTAGAATATGTTTTGCTAATATGGTTCTGAGTTAAAGGCAATGCTTTTCTCTTTTAACTTGTCACTTTTGCAACATTTATTAGTGTAAGATTTTGTTTTCGATTAATGTTATCCGAAGAGAAAAAAAAAGATTTTGAAAGGTACTTTTCAAAATGTGATAACCTCATCCTTTTGACAGGTGTCATGTGCCACCATGTACTCATGTGCCATCACGCTCCCCAGTCACAAAGCCTGACAATCTAATAATCAAATTAAACCTTGCCTTTTTGAATATGGAATCCATTTTCACGTGCAACAATCACAGTCCAAACACACACGGTCTTTGTACAGAAAAGCACAAAGTAAAAGTTTAGACTTTCCTTACTTTTAAGGCTCTGTACACGTCAAACTTCAATATTTCCCCACAAGATTGGTCTCAATCCGTACGTAATGGTCCAACGAATAAAATACAGTTAAACAATTAGGTCCAATACATATGTTAGATCCATGAAGGCCTCCATGTCGCAGAAAAAAACTTTTTTTTTTCTTTTTCTTTTGCCCATATCAAAGAGAATAGAATTATCACCGCAATGTCCTTGCTATAGAAGCTAATAGTAGCTAGTATTAGCTTTTGATTGACACCAAGATTAGCCAATCAGGACAGTTTTTGGCAGTTCTACGGCCCAGTTGTTGTTGTTGTTGTTGTTTTATGGCGGTTGGCATCCAATTACCCAGTAAAGCCAATGAAGTGTCACATAGAGATGCAAATTACGCACAATTCCCACCCTTGCTAAACCAACCAGTTAGATTACAGACTGTGTTTGACGCTACAGACAAACAGCCAATGGGTAGACGAGCACGAGGATGTGTAATATGTATGGGGTTTCTCCAAAAAGTTCCACTTTAGAGCCGTGCGATGGTTCTGTGCGCAAAACGAGCTCACATAACACTTGTTTTTGTCTATTTTTATTGTGAAAATTTGTTTTTAATTATGGAATATGAATTTCAATAATATTATAGTGTGTAAAGAAATGGATTCCCTTAGTTGTAAGCTTTCAGTAGAGCCCTCATTGATGTATATAGGTTGAAGAAGGTAAAAGT
The DNA here is from genome assembly GCF_026437365.1 of Eucyclogobius newberryi. NCBI lineage: Eukaryota > Metazoa > Chordata > Actinopteri > Gobiiformes > Gobiidae > Eucyclogobius > Eucyclogobius newberryi. The sequence continues at coordinate 16,760,781 of NW_027315801.1, read as the reverse complement.
GATCACATTTTTTTCTAAATGTGAATGGTCCTTTTATCCAACGCCTGGATAAAGTATTACAAAAAGTGTGGTAAAATACTTGTTTCTACAGATAATAATCTCATATTTGAAACTTAAGTGGCCAACTAGTTAGTTGAAATGATATATAGTGTATTTCAGGCCTCACATACAAACAGCAGCTATAAACACCCTCATTTTTAACAAAAAATGTAGGCGAGGATAAAGAAAAACCTGTTTGTGGATGTTCCAAGATGTATAACTTTTGTTCAGTCAGACTTAGAGTAGTTCTGACTGTTGAGGGTAAAAAATAGAGAATGTAACCTTTACACAGAGACCGAGTTTTTGTATATAATCCACATAATTAGGTATGGTTTTAATCTGGAGAGGTGTCTTTAGAGACAGTTGAACAAAAATCCGCCTGTGAACTGAAACTTGTTAAAAAGGGGGATGTGATGTATTTATGTTATTACACACAGGAACACGTAGTAACAATTATGTATTATGCATGTACGTGAAGTTTGCTGTGCTGTGTAACACTTGTAACATGTTCATGACCAAAATAGACTTCAAGTAAACGCTTGCTTAACAATGATCGTCGTCGAGCCTCCTGAATATAACACTCTCCTCCGTCTGCCCCGTTAGCCTCGTTAGCTTGGGAGAGGGTCTGTCTATGTCATCAAGCGACGTTCCATAGAAAATGCTAATTGTAATACAGTTCAAACAATCATTCAACAAAATAAAGGTGTGCTCAGAAATTATTGTTTGTTAGATCATAACTCATTGTTTAATGAATAGGTTTTGGCCCTTTACATTGTAGTTACTAGGTAACAGTTGTGTCATATCTACTGCTCATGTCCAACCAGGAAGTAACATAAACATCACCAAAATCGTCCAAAAGTGGAGAAAAACAAGGGCGTTTCTAGCATCTGGTGATATCTGTGGCTAAATTCAGACCAAGGTGGATAATTAGATGCTGCAGGAGTCTCTCGTCTGCAGCCCTGTGTCAGGCCCCGTGCCACACACATGCTCTGCTGAAACAGCCACCTGGCCCCCTACCAGGCTTATCCGAGCACCGTGCATAGAAATCCCTTAAGAGAGCAGGGTCCAATATTTGGTGCACCAAATGTAGAGGGGCTCTCTTTAAATAGGCAAAGTCGAATTCCAAGTGCTCGGGTGGATTTATTGTGCCAAACTCGAAAGTGCAAAAATGTTGCATAATATTTACAGCGAGGAAGAGCGATGTTCAAAAATACATATATTTACAGCGTTCCAACTATCCCAATCAGACTCTCTGTACCCCTGTTACCTTCTCTGTGGCCGGTGACGGACTGACTCCCAGCCAAGAGCGGCTCCCCTTTTTCACTTGCCCCTCCCACTGAGCAAAATACATAGATAATTAAAGCCCAAAATAAATGTACAACAAACATGTGTGGCATCTTCCTACAAAGCAAGCACTTGTTAATTACCCATTCATGTTCAAAATAACATAATGCAAATGTGTAAAACTGTGATTACATCATGGGTGTCACATGGTCAGCACCGCGGTGTGAACAGCGCCTGTTTAAACTATCAGGAAGTACTGGCTCGGTTTTGGTCCAACGGGCATTGAAGGAGCGAGGCTGCAAGACAAAATAGATAAGGGCTGGCATGTATAATTATTAAAATTATCCTAACGCGCGCAAGTGCGCACCCATGGCAAATTAGTGTGGCAGAGTGCAGGGAAATATGTCAGTGATGCGTGTGGTGCGTCTGGTGCGAATGAATGAAACAGTGGGGAAAGTGGGGAATGAACAAGTGTGTGTTGGTCTGTGCGTGTGGGCAGGAACAGGCCCTGCGACTGCAAACAGGGACGGACTGGTTCCGTCACAAAGGGAGCTAAAAACTAATGAGTGCTCCTCTTCCACCAAGAACTGCCACCCACGGCCTACGAACCTCCAAAAGTTGTCGAACGGAGGCCGGATAATCATCCACAACCCGGGGAGGTAGAGGGAGAGCTCACTCTGTGGATCATCACAAGCCGACAACCAGGCCTGTAGTCTGGAGCTGGAACACAATGTCCAGCTGTTGGCTGTGCAGAGCAGTGCGAGATGCGAAATATACCTGTGGCAGCGGAGAAATAGGTATTGTGGGAATGTTCGATCCATTGTAGATGGGTGGAACAGGATGCACAGTGACTGGCAGAGACACAACAGAGGAAAGCCTCAAGATCTTGGTTTGCCCACTCTGTTTGACCATTAGTCTGAGTGTGGTATCCCGATGACTAATGGCTAATGATAGCGCCAAGGGCATGGCAGAAGGCCCTCCACACCTGGGGAATGAACCGAGGGCCCCTGTTGGTGACAATGTCCTGAGGAAGTCCATGTGACCTGAAAACATGTTGAACCAAGAGATTAGCCATCTCCAATGCAGATTCGGCAAAACGGATTGACTAAGAAAAACGATCAATAATAGCCACTGAAGCACAGCAAAGCAGGCAGATGGAGACACAAACAGCAGAGATCTGAAGGTTTTCCAGAGCCTCCTGTAGCATTCTCCCCACCTCCCAGATGGCAGCACCGGCCACGCACAGAGGGCAGGATAGGTTCCTCAGTAGGCTCTGCAGAGGTAACAGGTGCAAACTGGCAGGACAAGGCGTTTGGCTTCACATTTCTGGACCCAAAACAGTAGGTGAGCGTGAAGTTGAAGCGGCCCAGGAAGAGCCTGATAAAAGTTGAGTCTGCAGTATAGGTAGGATCTCTAAAATATGTAAATCAGGTATGAAATAATGTACTCCTGAATTTTAACAGCTACATTATTTCCAATAACGTTTGTAGCTTTTTACCATTTGAAAAATATTGCCAAAATAAAAAATATACTGTCAAAACCAGACTTTGAGAGACTTATTCATGCAAGCCCTGACCCTGGCAGTGTTAGGGTAAGGACAAAACTGTTTTGTTTAGCTATGCCTCGGACTGAGGAAATTTTATCTGCTTTTTACTGTTTTAAATACATTTTAATGTGTTTTTATTGATGTATTGTGATCTGTATTGTGGTTTGATGTGTTTTCTTTTTGTAAAGCACTTTGAATTATATTCTGCATGAATTATGCTCTAGTATTTAAATTTGATTGATTGATTAGACAATTTCTCATGGTAGGGCCATGCCAAAAAGGGCTGAGAAGCACCCTCCAGCCACTCCCTCCTCTCCCTGAGGACTAGGATGACCGCCAGCAGCTCACAATTCCCCATATCATAGTTTCTATGTGCTGGAGAAAGTTGCCAGGAGAAGAAAGCACAGGGGTGCAGCTTCTGATCCAAGACAGGGTGCAGGGAGAGGACAGCATCGGTACCAGACTCTGAGGCGTCCACCTCCACCACAAACTGAGCTGTGGGCTTAGGGTGACATAACACAGGGGCAGAAAAAAGCAAGTGCTTTAGCCTAACAAAAGCGTCATTAGCGTTGGGCAACAAGGAGAACGTAACCCTGAGGTGACTCTGGTAAGAGGAGAGGCAGCTTTGCTATAGTTATGAATGAGCCTATTATAAAAGTTTGCAAATCCTTAGAATCTCTGGAGTTGCTCCCTTGTGGTTGGCATGGGCCAATCAGCTACTGTTTTAATCTTAGCAAAGTCTGCCTTGAAGAAAACTCACTTGGATGTTTTTACAAATTTATACAGCATGCCACATACAATAATGGCCTTAAAAACAACACGTGCATTAGTTAGTCCAAACAGCATTACCAAATGTTAAAAATGCCCTAAATGAGTATTAAATGTTATAGTGTTGTACACAATGAGTGGAAGGGGGTATTTGTTCTTTTTTAAAGATTTTGTGCCCGTAGGCTTTATTGACAGGGAAGTTGTGTGAAATCGGGGATGTGAGAGAAGGGAGGACATGCAGGAAATATTTGGAGTCAGGAATCAAACTCAACAACGCTGCGGCCGGCTGGAGCCCGGCATACGTGTCCTGTCCCTTAACCACTCGACCACCGGGCAGCACGGTATTTGTTCTTAAATGTCCCATAACATGCAAAATCAACTTTTCAGAGATTTTAACCTTCTTACATTGCTATTTGTGCTTCATATATGTACCCAGAGTGATTTTTTGATTGATTCCCGCAGTGTTTAGCTATATTACAGACTATCTCCTTTCCTCGAATCTCCAAACTGACGGGGGAGGATGCAAGACCGCGTCGTAACCCCAGGCACGCGTCACCATCGCTCTTCGCAAGGGTGGGGGCGAATATCAAACCAAGCTGTTTGCATTTCCGGGTTGGTGAGGGGGTCCAAGGTATGGGTGATATTTCTTAACTATTATGTTAAGGGTGTTGCACAACCCTTATTATTATCAATTATACACTTAGGATAGACTACGAAACGTGAAAAAAGCATGTTATGGCACCTTTAAGAGTTAAATCGTTCAGGCCTCTGAAATCATCACAGGGTTGAAAGGACTTGTCTTTGAAAAAAAAACAAAAAAAAACGTAAATACAATACCTCTTCACTGGAGAGGAGGAAGTGCAAATCAGACCAGCAGCCAAACTCTGTGATTTACAGTAAGTTTCCTTGGCTTCCGTCTCTGGTTTGGAGAGACTGTACAACTTGCCCGTGGGATTCGAGGCACCAGGGATCAAGTCAATAGAACAGTTATAAGGGGTGTGAGGAGGCAACAACAAAGTATGGCCCTTGGAAATTACCTTTTTAAGATTATGGTACTTCGATGGGACTAGTGAAAGATTTACTGCATTTCGACAGTCGGAACGACATAATAAGCTAAGCTCCAATTAACAATTGATTAGGTTGCCCACTCCATGTGAGGATTATGGATTTTGAGCCAAGGGAGACCCAAAACCATTGTAGAAGATGGAGAGGGATCTATGAAAAGAAAGAATAAAACAATAATAATACAATGGTTTCAAGAAACAAGCAGGGACAAGGGAACTGTGTGATGAGTAATTAGAGCCTTATCATCTAGGGCTACTTGATTGATTGATTGATTGATTGATTAGTAGAGTATTCATTCATTTTCTACTGCTTGTTCCCTTTAGGTGTCGCAGGTGACTGGAGCCTATCCCAGTGACTTTGGGCTTCAGGCGTACAGCCTCCACATTGGGTCACTCTGGCAGTGAGATCTTGGATGATTTAATCAGTTTCCTGTACTGGGCCATGTTGTCCCACCATAGCTTTTCTCCTTGTACAAATTTGGCCTGTTTAAATCTCTCAGTCTCAGCAAATGCCCTCATGAACAAAGGGTTCATGAGGAACAAAGGGTTCATGAGGGCCAGATAATTCTATAATGGGTTACAGGCTGAACCCCAAAGCAGAGTCAAGACCTGGACAAACAGCAGGTAAGAGTAAAAAATTCAAATGATTCAGTTGTGGTCATCTGGACACTTTAAAGAAAAACAGCATGTTTCTAAACAAGAGTCATTCTCAATTTGCAGATCTATTCAGATTAAGAATGACTCTTGGATGTTCAATCTGCTTGTCTCTGTCACGCTTTGAGGCAACTGCTGTTGGGATGTCAGGAGCTACAAAAATAAATACATTTGAGTGGACTCGAGGTGTTTAAGTCAGACAGCCTGCTCCCGCCCGGGTAAACCCAGCAACTGAGGGGCAGTTTGGATTCGGAGCTAAACCCAAGACATCTGGACCAACATTTTTAGTCAAAGCTAATCATAAGCACTTGCACTTGCACTTGCATGCAGTTGTAATTAAAATCTTTTGACCATACTTAATATTGAACAATAAAATGAATGAAGCCAAAAACAACTCTATGAATGTTTGCTGAGGGAACAATTTATAAACTTCCATCGCATCAGACCCAAACTGGCTTACAGTGGTTACAAGCATTCAGATGCAGTGACGTGGGCCATCACAGCCACAGCCACACTGATGAAGGCTACATCTACATATTGATTGGGAAGTTCATCAAGCATCTCTAATGAGCCGCGCATAACAAACACATAGAAGATCTGATGAGGCTGCCCTTCACCAGCACACATGACACATCCACACCACAGGAGTCTGTTTTCTATCTGGTAGAATGAAAATATAGAAGATGCTGTTCTCTCACTATAGGAATACACATAAAATAGGGCTTCAGAATACCTTGCATAATCTTCATATTGCTGTTGTGGGGCTGTATTGTACTTTTTCTCTAAAAATGCCACGAGGAGCCCTAATTCTATCATTACAGTTACATTTCCATTATTAAGGTTTCAAAAGTTGTACAACTTTTTCATTTATTCATATTTATTCATGGTGCAAATGCATTATCTTGCCCAGAATACATGATTACCCTTGTGTGTTTTTGTATATGATTTTATATGGTTAAGAGCACAAAAAATCTGTTATGAATAATGTAGGCCCTTAAGTTTGCATAAGATTTGAGTTTTTGGTTAGTACTTTCAAAAATTTAGATTAGTACGATACATTTTGTTATTAATAGATATGTTAATTTACAGTACTTCCTGTTCTCCAAAGAGATGTTTTAGATCAACCAGGTGGCCATATCTGTGGAGAGCCGAGTCCGCTCATAATAAGGATTTGTTTTTCTTATTGACCAATAAAAAGACATGATATATATATATATATTTAATGACATATTGTGGAACATTCAAGGCAAAGCTATAACATCTGCAAAGCCATGAGCAAATGGACCCTCCACCAGAAAAGTTACATATCTTCAATGGAACCTGTTGAACCATGCTTCTTTTGTGTCTTAAAGGTATTTTTATTAGCCTTTAAACATGCTCTTGAGTACCTTTTAGTGCAACAAAAAGCATATATAAAACAAAAATACTTGTGTCTCTTTGCCATTTCCCACGGCACTTGGTTTTGGGTTCTACTTGCTTGTTCTACCTCTACTTACACAAGTTTCAAAATAAGAAAATAAACAATCATTGCAAACTAGCCTCCCAACTTCCTGATGATCCCAACTTCCTGATGTAGCTACACAGTTGTAATGATTGTGGTTTGATGGCAGAAATGCTCAGAACAATTCTGCAGATGAGTTATGGTCAAATTACAGATCGATAAAACACCACACATTGCGAAAACGTGCACTTGAATACCTTAAGTTTGGGATCTCCTGTTTTAGAACAAACATTTACATTACATTTTTTTTTTTTTTTATAATCAAAATAACATTTGGATCTCTGTCGTTTCCTTGGGTTTTGGAACCATCTACTGGGCAGCAGAGGGAATTCCACACAGTAAGATAAATCTTTTTCAATGCATATCATTCTGGGTCTCAACACGCAGTTGTACTGATCAAGATTAGACAGGAAGAATTCAAGTCTAATGATGATTAATGGACTTAAAAAACAGCAGGGAAGATTCTCAGAGCGACGCCACAGATCGAGAAAAAGTCAGTTATTGAGGAGTGTTTTTGACGCTTCAAACCAGGATTTGTTATACTAGCATCAAAGAAGCACAACACAACTCCAGGTATGTTTTTGATGAGGGAACAATGTTTAAAAGCTCAAAAAAAATAATTTGGCATGTGTCTTGATTTAGGAAATCATATTTAGTATTTGAGTTAAGTTGATTTGACTTAAAGGTGCCATAACATGCTTTTTTTCACGTTTCGTAGTCTATCCTAAGTGTATAATTGATAATAATAAGGGTTGTGCAACACCCTTAACATAATAGTTTGTCATATGTCGAGTCAGAACCCTGGCTCCTTCTCTGATGATAGGTGCGTGAAGTGCAGTGTAGTGGTAGTTTTGGAGGCCAGGGTTACGGAGTTAGAAGCGCGGATCTGCTGTTTAGAGGAGCTTAAGTCCAGTTATAGTTCGGTTTTAGCGCGAGGGCTACCGGACCGCGCTGCAGGGCGTAGCATTAGCATTAGCAGTAGCAGTAAGACCGAGCTCAGCCCCTCAGCGTCTCCCGTGCAGCCGGGACTAGACCAGGAACAGAATAGGGACCATTTTGTGACAGTTCGGAGGGGACAAGGCGCTAAACGCCGAACCTCAGAGCGCCGTGAGCTTCACGTCTATAATAGGTTTTCTCCCCTCAGCGATCACACGCCCGCTGAACACACTAGAGAAACTCTTGTAATCGGGAGTTCTATTGTTATATTGTTAGAGACGTGAAGCTGCCAGCTGCTAGCGTTAGGTGTTACCCGGGGGCCAGAATGGGTGACATCGAAGGAAACCTTAGGATCTTAAAGCGGAGCAGGACCCGTTTCCGGCGAGTCGTGATTCACGCAGGCGGTAACGACGCCCGGCGGAGACAATCAGAGGTGCTCAAAGTTCAAGTAGCCGCGGTGTGTGACCTAGCGAAGTCGATGTCAGACACTGTAATATTTTCTGGTCCCCTGCCCAATCGGATCAATGCTGAATTGTACAGCCGTCTCTCAGCATTCAACAACTGGTTATCCAGATGGTGCCCTCAAAACAACGTTGTCTTTATTGATAACTGGAGTGCGTTTTGGGGAAAGCCCGGGCTCATACGCAGGGATGGCATCCATCCGACTTCGGAGGGTACATCCCTATTAGTTCGGAATTTGACCGATAGTCTTAGTCGTGTTAAGTGACCATCTAGGGATGAGCCCCAGGTGCAGAGCAGCAGTTCAAGACGCTCCTCTGTCGCTGAACTCTCGCCCGTTCTGTTACATGTGAAGTGTTCAGATTCAAGACAGATAGAGACTGTGTGTGTCCCTCGTGTCCCTCGTGTCCCTCGTACAAATAATGCCAAAAAGTCACATCTCAGAAAAAATATTTCAGGCGTCAGACCAAATAACTTAAGGAAAATAACAATCACAAATACACAAATGAATAAACACGTAAAATGTGGACTGCTAAACATTAGAGCAATTTCCTCCAAATCGCTCTTAGTTAATGAATTAATTAGTGACTATAACATAGATCTTCTAGCTCTAACTGAAACGTGGCTTCAACAAGACGACTACGTCAGACTAAATGAGTCCACCCCACCCACCCATGTTAACTTTCAGACTGCCAGGAGCACAGGCCGAGGTGGTGGTGTGGCAGTGATCTCCCACTCAAGCCTACTCATGAGCCCTAAAACTAACAATGCATTTCACTCATTTGAAAGCCTTATGCTGTCAATCACATGTCCAAATATGAAAAACCAAAAAGGAGTTTTGTTCATAGTTATCTACCGACCTCCTGGTCCCTACTCAGAGTTTTTAACAGAGTTTTCTGACTTTATATCAAACTTAGTGTTAGCCTGGGATAAAATAGTTATAGTTGGAGACTTTAATATCCACGTGAACATGAGTGATGACGCTCTCAGTAATGCCTTCAGCGCCTTGTTAGACAGCATTGGTTTCACTCAGAATGTAAATAAACCGACTCACACTCACAAGAACACTCTGGATCTTGTCCTAACGTATGGAACAGAGATTAGTGACCTCATTGTCCTCCCTCAAAACCCTATATTGTCAGATCATTTCCTAATTACCTTTCAGTTTATTCTTAAAGATCATCCAGTCCCACAAAATAAAGTTATAATGAAAAGGACAATATCTGAAAAATCTATCTCAAAATTCAAAGAAATAATAGAGCCAATATTCAGTGACATGTCATGTGATCCTGCTGAGAACAGCTTTAGTCCCAGTTTAAGTGATCAATGTGTCGACTTGACCATGAATTCTCTGAAGTCTGCTCTTGACGTTGTCGCGCCGTTAAAACAGAAGGTCATTAGGCCAAAGCGCGCCTCCCCATGGTACAACCAAGAACTGCGTTCACATAAACAAAGAGTTAGAAAGTTAGAGGGATTATTTCGTCGCTCTCACACCGAAGAATCCCTAAAAGCATGGAAAAGTTGCCTGCTGTCCTATAAGCAGGCTCTGCGTAAGGCCCAAACCAGATATTATTCAAATCTAATAGAAGTCAACAAAAGTAACACTAAATTCCTTTTCAGCACTGTAGCTAGGCTAACAAACTGTCACAGTGCAGTAGAGCCCTCAATCCCAGCTACACTTAGCTCTGATGATTTCCTCCTATTTTTTAATAATAAAATAAAAACAATCAGAGATAAATTAGATGAAATTACCCCCGCTATTAGCCCTGAACTAGCCCAAGCTGTAAATCTAACGTCCCATATAAATCCACCTGTAAACTTAGAAAGGTTCACAGCTGTTGATCAAGCAGAGATAACTTCAGCCATTATGTCCTCTAAAAGCTCAACTTGTGTCCTAGACCCCATTCCAAGCAGACTCCTCAAAGACATTCTTCCCCTAATTATAGACCCTATTCTTAATATAATAAATACTTCACTCGAAAGTGGCTATGTTCCACAGTCCTTCAAACATGCAGTCATTAAACCTCTTCTGAAAAAGCCTAATCTAGATCCCGACCTATTGGTAAACTACAGACCTATTTCAAATCTTCCCTTCGTCTCTAAAATCCTTGAAAAAGTTGTAGTAAAACAGCTTTGTCGCCACCTGCAGGACAATAACTTATTTGAAGTTTTCCAGTCAGGGTTCAGAGCCCACCACAGCACTGAAACTGCACTAGTTAAAGTCACAAATGATTTGTTATTAGCCGCTGACGATGGACTGGTCTCAATCCTGGTTCTGTTGGACCTCAGCGCAGCGTTTGACACCATCGACCACAACATTCTACTGCAGAGGTTAGAATGTGATGTAGGTGTTGGAGGAACAGCCCTCAGCTGGTTTAAATCCTATCTATCTGATAGGTTCCAATTTGTTAATGTAAACCAGAGCTCCTCACCAAGCTCTAAAGTAATTTACGGTGTGCCACAGGGTTCGGTACTCGGTCCAATTCTGTTTACTCTTTATATGCTACCATTAGGCAACATTATCAGAAAGCATGACATTAACTTCCACTGCTATGCAGACGACACTCAGCTGTATTTATCAATGAAACCTGATCAGAGCGATCAAGTAGACAGACTTAGTACTTGTGTGAAGGAGATAAAAACCTGGATGACACTAAACTACCTGCTTCTTAACCCTGAAAAAACCGAGGTCATTGTGCTTGGCCCTAAGCATCTACGAGACGCTCTATCTGAGCAGATAGTCACACTGGACAATGTCAGTGTAGCCTCCAGTTCTACTGTAAGAAACCTTGGAGTCTTATTTGACCAGGAGCTCTCATTTAAAGCTCATATAAATCAAGCTTGTAAAACAGCCTATTTCCATTTGCGCAACATCGCCAAAATCAGAAGAATCCTGCCTAAAAGTGATGCCGAAAAACTTATCCATGCATTTGTAACGACTAGATTAGACTACTGTAACTCCCTGCTTGCAGCGTGTCCTAAAAGCTCCATAAAAAGCTTTCAACTGGTTCAAAATGCAGCAGCAAGATTACTAACAGGAACAAAAAGAAGAGAGCACATTACGCCAGTGCTGAAGTCTCTTCACTGGCTCCCCGTCGAGTCCAGAATCAAATTCAAAATTCTACTCTTGACCTACAAAGCCATAAATGACATGGCCCCATCCTACCTCAAAGATGCTATAGAACCATATCATCCAAACAGAGCTCTTCGCTCTCAGAATGCCGGCCTTCTGGTGGTGCCAAGAGTCTCTAAAAGTACTGTAGGAGGTAGAGCGTTTAGCTACCAAGCCCCTGTGTTATGGAATCAGCTCCCGACCCATGTTAAATATGCTGACACAGTCTCTTCATTTAAGTCCAGGCTTAAAACGTTCCTCTTCGAAATCGCTTATGGTCAGAGTAGTTAGGAACAGAAAGATAAACCCACAGCTTCAGCTACGCTGCCCTAGGAGTAACTGTGCTGGGGGAAGTATGACAGCTTGAGCACTATCCTCTTCTTCTGACTACTTATGCTATCAAACAATATTTATTTTTTAATTCCACTTGCAAACTGTTCACCGCCTTCTTTTTCTTTCTCTCACTCCTGAGGACCTGTGGACCCAGATGTCCCTCTCCTGGTGAAGTGGTCCCTGCCCCATGTGGACGGTCCCTCATCTGCCTGAAGAGTGGCTCCAGTTCGCCTCAGTCGGTCCCTCATCTGCCTGAAGAGTGGGTCCAGCTCGCCTCCGACGGTGCCTCATCTACCTGAAGAGTGGGTCCAGCTCGCCTCCCACGGTCCCTCATCTGCCTGAGGAGTGGGTCCAGTTCGCCTCCGACGGTCCCTCATCTGCCTGAAGAGTGGGTCCTGCTCGACTCCGACGGTCCCTCATCTGCCTGAAGAGTGGGTCCAGTTCGCCTCAGACGGTCCCTCTTCTGCCTGAAGAGTGGGTCCAGCTCCAGTCTCCTCGTGTCCGTCTGTCCGTCTGTGAGAGTCGGATCTCTCCTTCACTGGAACTCCTCCAGGTTTCTACGCTTTTTTCCCAAAGAGGTTTTTTTTGTAGTTTTTCCTGGCCGAGAAGGAGAGTCTAAGGACAGAGGACCCTGGGACATCGTCCCTCGCCACCACAGACATTGTCTGACTTCATCGCCACCACAGACATTGTTGATTCATTTCTCCCTGTGGCCCTCAGAGGCAACTGTTGTTGTGATTTTGGGCCTTACAAAAATAAATTGATTTGATTTGATTTGAATAGTTAAGAAATATCACCCATACCTTGGATCCCCTCACCAACCCGGAAATGCAAACGGCTTGGTTTGATAGCCGGGTTGGAAGGGGGCGGGAGGAGGCAGGCGGGAGGCGGGAGGGTGAGGGGGGTGGAGAGGGGGGAGGGGGTATTCCGATGCGTGCCTGTGGTTATGACGCGGTCTTGCACCCACCGCCCGTCAGTTTGGAGATTTGCGGAAAGGAGATAGTCTGTAATATAGCTAAAAACTGCGGGAATCAATCAAAAAACACTCTGGGTACATATTTGAAGCACAAATAGCAATGTAAGAAGGTTAAAATCTCTGAAAAGTCGATTTTGCATGTTATGGGACCTTTAAAATTGGCGCAAGCTTTGGCATGTTGAAACTATCCTTTAACTTGGAGAAACAGAACAGAAGTTATAATAAGCAAGAACATTGAATAACATAATGACCGTTACAATCCTCTGACTGAAATGTTTATCAAGGCTTATAAATCAAAACTCTCATGGGGAATAATATCTAAATTGTATTGCTGCATTACTAATCTGGACAGCTACTCAACTAAATATATTAAAACCAAATGGAAAAGAGACAAATAGTGGTCAAATGTTTGTACATCCAAGTGGAAGAGCTCAAAGTCTCAAGTTTGTAGAGAATTTATTATTATTCACAAGGAGATGCTAACTGTTGGAGAAAGTGTGGCAAGGATTACTATTGCAACAACACATCATCAGTAGGGTAAAACTAACCTGTCTCACGACGGTCTAAACCCAGCTCACGTTCCCTATTAGTGGGTGAACAATCCAACGCTTGCAAAGCACTATCACATGTTTTTGACATTGCCATCCCTCTCAACTTTAGAACTACTGTATGAATTTGGGCCTCAAAACTCCTGCCATGGACACAATAAACTGATACCTTTGAAAGTACTTTTGGCGGCAGGAAAAAAGGTCATCACAAAAAAATGTCTGATCTCACCAACGATCAAAGACTGGACTGACATAACAACAAACATTAGACAAATGGAAAATATGACATAATGTATTTGTTTGAAATTATGTTTGGTCATATTTATTATTATTTTATATATAGTTTTAGTCTTGCTCTCTGTGCCTGTTTTTCTTGTTCTGTGTTTATGAATAATATTCATAAACACAGAACAAACATAAAGTTAACACTTTATCAGATCAGGCTTTGATCCTTCAAAATCTCATTCATTCCAAGATTGTATTAGTTCGGTGTGTGTAGGTGTTACTTTAAGGGAGAAAATGCATTTGGAGAAAATGGCCTTTGAAGTTACAATATCCCACATAAATCTATCGGTGGATTTACTTAAATACAGCTTTAGGTGCAAATGTGACAGTTTTGTTAAGCTTATATGTTAAGAGAACAAATCTGGCAAATATATTGAAAATTAAAAATAATATTTCATTTAGCAAAATATGACTCTTTAAAACTTATTTGCAATGTTTTTTTATCCAAACATATACATACATTATTGTCCAGAACATATTTTTTTTTATTTATTTACCGTATATAAGAGATGCAAGAAGTCCTGAAGAGAGGACAGTACACTGACCTGTGAATCGTGCTGTTCACCTTCAGCCTGAACAGATGTGCTGCTGTTAGTCACTTAAGCACTTCTGCCAAACCTTTTAAAACTGAATAAAACATGGAAATGCAATTAAAATGAACTTTTAATTTAGCAAATCGATCATCAACAGCTCAAAGAAGTGGCAATTAGAGCTGCTCACAGATGGAGGTGTCACTCTCCACTCTGCGGTGCGCTCGTAACTCATGTGCGCCCTTTAGCCGTGCTCATCAAAATCCTGTCAGCATTTAGGCCCTTTCTAATACAAGTTCCTTATGCCAAACTAAATAAGCCATATTGCTGCTGAGGTACAGGGAAAGGCTTTCACCAGCGGGCGGGACATGGCAGCTGTGGGCGGGAGAGAAGGGGGGACAGCAGGTTCAGGCTGGTCTTGTCATCCCGAGGCACATAGCCTGTCGGATGGAAGTAACCGTGGAACTGTGCTTCTTTAGTGTTTATATAAGACATGTGGCTTTTTTCCACTGGTTTGCTTTGTGGCAGGTGTGTACGGTCCGAAAGTGTGCCACTGTGGTAAGTGAACCGGACTGGCTTTTTGAGCCATCCAAAGAGGTGGGGTCTAGCTTGCACAGAGATCTGGCTCATTTTTTCCATTTCTCATCGAGCATTTATCTTGTGATTAACTGCTGTATTTCCACGTATGCTACTTTACTTGTTTAGCAAAATAAAGCTAGCCACATTAGCCTCAGATTTTCGAGGCTCAAAGAAGTCAAATAAATGCAGAAAAAAGCTGAGGATAAACCAGAAGTTAATTACTAAATTGATAACACTTTGAGTGAAAAAAACTGATTATGTGATGGTGTGTGCATTTACATTTAATTCACTAGAAAGGACCACAACCCCAGCTACGATGCAAAGTGTTTATTGGCCTACAAGAAACATGAACAACACAACTGTACAGAAATGGATGCTGTTTTGGGGCTTCTGGTGATGAGGGCTGTAGGCTCCCTGGGCCTTCGATACCACAGGACCATAGGAGATGAATTAGAATAGGACCATAGGAGATGAATTAGAATAATTACAATGATTAAAACAGGGTGGGAGGGAGGGGCACGAAGTCACGAACACCGTTGTGTATGATTTGGATGCTTAAATAGTGTAGCTCTACGAAGGGGCGTGAAACGGGTGTGGTCCTGCTCCAAAACTTAAGATAACAAATGTATCTTCATTTAATGCTAGGTGACGCTGCATCATACATAAGGTGTATTAGCACGACCCAAACAGATGAGCTTCCTCTGTCTTCGGCATCCAGATAAATCCAAGCACTCCAATATGTAATTCATTACATGTTCCACACTAAATCACAACTCCCTTTAGTGCCGCTGCCAGGCCCCGATCCCGATGTGCCGTGCCGCTCCTCTGGTCCATCTAGTGCTTGAGTGTCATCCTGCAGACATCCCCCACATAGTTTTATTATTGGTTGGGACTCTTGATTGTAGACACGCTGCTTGTTGTTGGTAGTTTGTGCATATGCAAAGTGTAAAAACACTTGAAAATTAACAAGATTCTCTTAAGTTGATTCTGTTTTTATTTCTGGAATAGAGACATATTCCCTGCTGCAAATGAATATCACACGCTTTTATTTTATTGATGATGATCACGTTTTGCGCAGTGGCCCAGTTGGTAAACGCATCTGGATTAGAAACGGAAGATCTTTGGTTCAAACCCAGCTCCAGATACTCATAGTTTTGTGTTTTATCCCCACGACATCGTCCACTCATCCAAAGTATACACGCTCCAAAGGTCTGCAGGCCAATCTCTGCTTTTTTATGGATGAAATAGAATCATATCCAGGAGGAGAATATAAACTTTATGGAATTACATGAAAAGTTGTGTGAATTCTCTGCATATTAGACACACAGACAAGAGGTGGATTACATATAGACTCTTCAGTGGATATACAATGATGTTTTATTCTGACGCATCTTGATATTCCACAACTGTGAGGTGGGATGGTGCTCTGACAACGATGAATTTCATGTATTTGTTATTTTTTTTTTGCACATGTAAACATAGTAATTGGCTTAGTTTCCATGTTAAAGGCGGTATGGACGATTTGTCAGCTCGAACAGTCTTTCTCCGTCTTCATTTTGCCCCGTACACTGAGGGAACTATATTATGATAGATCCATGCGCTTAGGCACGCGGAAACGTGGGGACGAGCCTGACGCGGCTGCAGGTGAGCGTTTTATGATTGATACGTGGCAGGACAAATAATTTATCCACGCCACGAGAAAATATGATAAAAAAAATTGCTGAAAAAAATTGTCCATACCACCTTTAATATAAAGCTGGGACTTGACTTTATTTTTGTAAATTGGTTAATTAATGCTATTTCCAAATATGATACATACTGTAAAAAAAGAAGCCCTTTCGGACAAATTGAGACTGCTGCTTCCTTTAATGACACTGATATTTTAAATCAATTGTAAACCTGAAAGCTTAGAGCTTTAGGATTATCTGCACTTTGGTGGTCTGCCAGTTTCCCTTTGTTTGAATAAAAACTTTGTTTCAAAGCTGTGCACGTGCCTCAAAATGAATGCATGTGAATTAACTAAGCGCAAAAGGCTAGTGAAGAGTTAGATAGATTTAAATACATACTTCAGGGGTCTGCAAACCAAGCCACATGTGCCACGTTGGTCATGTCGAGCTGCGCTCATTGTTGTATGATAATGCTTGTGCACTCACTACTGCAGGCAGTTTGGAGCAGATTGACAGCTACTTCAGTAGCGACACGTTTATTCAGCCTGTCTCCTCTGTTCCCACCTCTGCAGCTTTGGGGTCTTTACCCCAGTTTGCGTCCGCAGTGAAACTGAGCAGAGATTTAACAGGAGTAGCGTGCCCAGGCCCTTTTGCAAGCGCTCATTGTACCCATTGTATAGTCTTTCTTTCTGGCCTTTGATCATAAACTGTGTGCGCAAAATGTGTGATGTGATGTCTTATTGTGAAAAGGCCAGACAACGTGCATTAAAGCCAAAGACTAGATAAAAAACAGGTAAAGCGCTGGGTTCACGTTAAACATAATTCTCATTTAGTTTCAGTTAAAATGTTTAAATGAGTTTAAATAATAATATGATAAATTATGAGGAATGCATTGGGAGTAAGCAGGGAACAGTGTCTACTGCTTCTATTGAGAGGCATGCAAGTTACAGGACTTGGACAAACGTGCAATGGCACGCATGAGCTGCAAACAATGTCTTTATGAAACAACAGCAGTAACACAAAGGTGACCTCGAGAGTTCGCTCAAAGTTAAAAACATAGACATGTCCCACCGGGAAGAAGCGACGGGAAAGACCCAGGACACGCTGGAGGGACTATGTCTCTTGGCTGGCCTGGGAACGCCTAGAGATCCCCCCGGAGGAGGTTGAAGAAGAGTCTGAGGTGAGGGAAGTCTGGGAGTCCCCGCGTAGATTGCTGTCCCCGCAACCCGAGACCCGGCCTCAGATAAACGAAAGAAGATGGATGGATGGACAAGCCAAAATGTTTATCATGACTGCATCAGTGCCAGCTCACTCAGAGGCATGAAGTTTTCAAAGCCAAAAAGGTTTACCGACCCCCGACATACTTTATCCTTTCAAGTTTTTTAAATTAGGTAATGCAGTTTTAAGGTTACACTGTTTCATATTATTTAACGATTTGCAGTGGTCCAAAGCTTTCTGAGAATACTAATTAGACACTGCGATGAGTTTTGAGCTTGATGAGCTTTTCACAACATTCAGAGAACAGAGCAGAGTTAACCATCACGGTAAAGCTATCAAATAATATTTGATAGCAAATAATATTTGATAGCTTTACCGTGATGGTTAACTCTGCTATTATTAAATGCTGGAATTAATAATGAATTGATTAGATCGAGGCAGCACACAGTGGTCTCAATTCGAACGTAAGAGCTGCCTTCACAATATATCTGTGCAGGGACAAGAAATTGGGTAAATTGACACTTTCCCAGGTAATTACATATTGTTACATGTCATTATACTGTAGGCTGACTTTACATTTAAGTGTGACCAACTGTATAAACAACATAACATGCATAAAACTGTATATATGGCAACTAACACATTTAATTTAACACCTGTATGCTACAATTACATTGTATTATTCAACACATACCCCTCCCTGCACCACCCGCAAGTTCCCCTCTGTGTTCACTTTTGTGTCAGATGTGAGACAAATGTGGAGACTCACTATCTCTGTGTCCGACAGTGGCCTTTAAGACAAACCATTTTAGTTTGTCTGAAGAGGTACGACATGGGGTCAGCCTCATTCTGTCAGGCAATGGTACGGACATTTTTCTTTCTATTGGAGTGCCTCAGTGCCCTTTTGATTTGAACATAATCCAAAAACACGGGGGCCCTGTCAGATCACCTGCAAGGCAATTGGCAGATTGATTTTGTGGAGGAGGAGGAACATATTTTTTTCAAATAATGCTAAATTTTTAAATAAAAACAAGGCCTAGGACATCCGGGAATGGCACAGACTGACTAGTTGCACTTCTACCCCCTGCTGCCGTTAGGAGCAAGTAACAGTGACGAAACCTAGAAAAGGCAAAGGAGGTGATGCTTCGGGAGCTAAACAATCAAAACTGAAGGAATAGTACTGACCTCCCCACAAGTTAATTATTCTAATGCTAGCACAGCTCCCGCCATCCCACACCCGATCTCCGTCTCTGGCGGGGGCCTGGACTGGACGGACAGGAGGAGAGAGACATAACTTTACAACAGGTGGCCCTTATGTTGAGTGAAATGCAGCGTGACATGGCGTCATTGAGAGCCGGAAACAATGGTTGCATGGCTGAGGTTGCGTGGCTTAGGTTGCGTGGATGAAGTTGCGTGGATGAGGTTGCCTGGCTGAGGTGGTGAATCATATCTCGGACATTGTGGACGAGTTATAGGAGCTGAAAGCCGAGGTGGCTAAACTCCGGGTGGAGGTCCAGCAGAAATAATCTCAGACTCGTGGGTGCTCTGAAGGGCAAGAAGGATAATTCCGGAGGTTATATCTGGAACTGGAGATGCGTTCCCTTCCATGGGTTTTTAATGTCATACATGTTTTTAAAAAATCACTAAAAAGTGTTTATATTTTCCATTTAAGAGCATTTTTTTATTCTTGCCACTTTATTAATTAATTTATTGATGTGTTTAGAAAAGGGACAGTACATAGTAATGAACATATAATACATATGTAAATAGGCCTGTGACCTTCCATAGAACAAGTCTATGTAAGCATTATTTTACATTTTTGCATAATGCAGAGCAATTTCCAGGGCTATTTTGTTATGTTATACATAATATACGGCCACTTCCCATCAATATACCACACACATTTTTGATGACTAGAATGCATATTTTTACTTATTTTTTTTTTATGGCAATCAATGACAGTCTAAAAAGGAAAGTAATTTGAGAGTTTAATCTGCAAAAGATGAATTAAAGAATAATGTATTAGTGAATTGATAGTAAAACATAAAAAACATTCAGAGGTCCTAAATCATGAATGTATATATCCAAATATATAATAATAATAATAATAATATATAGTGTAGTAGAAAAAGCTTCAGTTGTAGTCATCTGGACTCAGTTTGAAAAAATAGACGTTTCGACTCTCATCCAAGAGTCATTGTCAATAAAAGAATTTAGATTGAGAACCTCGATATTAATACTGTTCTGTGGTAAGACCCGCCCATTGGGCGGAGCCTTCCTGAAGTAGCAAGAGTTGTTTGTTTCAACAGAAACTCCCCCCTTGTATCTACCGAGCTAGCCTATTCAGAATTTTAATGGGCCTCTTTGTCTTTGTGAGACCCTGGCTCAACCACACTGAGTACCTGATTACCATCTAAATGTCCTTGTCCTGGTCCTCTACCTTTCCAGGGGTTCAGTATACCATTATAAATAACAGGAAGATTGAATCTTAGCCCTCCATTTCTGTTTAAAGAAGGTCTTTCTTTTTTAACAAAAATAGCTTCCTTGACTCCTCTTTCAAACCATCTTTTCTCATCTTTTCTCTTAAAACCTTCACATCACCGTCTTCAAACGAGTGATTAGAGGCTTCAAGATGGAGATGCACGGCGCTCTGTGGTCCTGAACTTGTATTTCTTCTGTGCTGATAGAGCCTCTAGGACCAAACTGACACCTGAACACATATACAAACTGTTGGACATCTGTCTGAACACCACTTACTTTCAATTCCGGAGACAATTTTACAGACAGATTCATGGCTGTGCCATGGGCTCGCCCGTCTCTCCCATAGTGGCCAACCTGTACATGGAGCACTTTGAGAAGAAGGCACTGGCCTCCTTCTCAGGCATTGCCACAAAGCTGTGGCTTCGCTATGTCGATGATACTTTTGTAACAATCAAGAAACAAGAGCTGGAAGCCTTCTCAGATCACATCAATACTGTGGACCCTCATATCAGGTTTACAAGAGAAGACGCTAAGGAGAATCGCTTGGCCTTTCTTGATTGTTCCACGATCAGAGGAGAGGACGGAAAACTCCAAATAGAAGTATATAGGAAACCTACACACACGGACCAGTATCTGCTCTTTGGCTCCAACCACCCACTACAGCACAAGCTGGGTGTGATCAGAACCTTACAACACAGAGCTCAAGGTGTGCCCACCAGCTCAGAGGGCAAGAAGAAAGAGGAAAAACATGTCCGAAATGCCCTCTCAGCCTGTGGTTACCCCGCTTGGGCTCTCAACAGAGTGAAGAGAACCAAGAAGCAGGACAAAAGGGAAACTGAACAGAGAAGGAAGGGTGTTTCGATCCCTTATGTCTCTGGACTGTCGGAAAAATTGCAGAGAATTTTTAAACAACATGAAGTCCCTGTTTATTTTAAACCAGGAAACACTTTAAGACAAAAACTGGTTCATCCTAAGGACAAGTTGCCGACTCAAAAACAGAGCAATGTAGTTTATTCGATCCAATGCAGTGAAGAAAGCTGTAAAGAACGTTACATAGGTGAGACTAAACAGCCTCTACACAAGAGGCTCTATCAGCACAGAAGAAATACAAGTTCAGGACCACAGAGCGCCGTGCATCTCCATCTTGAAGCCTCTAATCACTCGTTTGAAGACGGTGAGGTGAAGATTTTAAGCAGGGAGAAAAGATGGCTTGAGAGAGGAGTTAAGGAAGCTATTTTTGTTAAAAAAAAAAAAGAAAGACCTTCTTTAAACAGAAATGGAGGGCTAAGATTCAACCTTCCTGTAATATATAATGGAATATTGAACCCCTGGAGAGGTAGAGGACCAGGACCAGGACATTTAGATGCTAATCAGGTACTCAGGGTGGGTGAGCCAGGATCTCACAAAGACAAAGAGGATACTAACAGCCCATTAAAGGTCTGAATAGGCTAGCTCGGTAGACACAAAGAGGCTAAGTTTCGGTTGAAACAAACAACTCTTTCCACTTGGGCTGGACTTACCACAGAATAGTACAAATATCGGAGTTCTCGACCTAAATTCTCTAATTGACAATGACTTTTGGATGAGAGCCGAAACGTCTATTTTTTTTAACTGAGTCCAGATGACTACAACTGAAGCTTTTTCTACTATGGAAAACTCCTGGACGAATGAGGGATTACACCGACATATTTAGACTTTATTGAAATTATTTTCCACAAACTCAGAGCTTCTTTGACAAACACACAAACAAACAAAATAAAATAAAAACAGCTAGCGTAAGACAAGATAATACTAATAATAATGGTAAAATAAACACTCTATTTTCATCAGTTATATGCACCTGAATGTGACATTATTGCATGTGAGTACGACGATAAGATAATTCTTTATTGTCGGCCATGGAAGAAATTTGTCCTGAGACAGTGGGTCACATAACCTGGCTAATGCCAGATTGAAATGTGTCTCACTCTGAATTGAGTTATTCACATTCAATTCAGTTTTATTGAATTTATATTTGTAAAGCCCGAAATTACAACAGCTGTTGCCTCAAATGGCAACAGATTAAACAATGTTCACTTGAAATTAGCGAATGGATTAATGCCCCGGCATCCCCCGTCAGGGTGGTTCATCAAGGAAGACAGTTCATCAAACAGATGAAGAGCATCCAGGTCTGAAACAGTAGCACTCTCCGAGAGGAGTGGAAGAAGGAGAAAAACACGAGAACAGTAATGAACAGACAAAGGAGAACTAAATATTAAATATTGTTGATAGGACTTTTGTTAGTAGGAGGCTGAGGCTAGTTTTCAAGTTACCTAGCTGAATTGCTAGGTTTTATTTCTGTTCCTAACTGGTCTTAAATTAAGAGACTGTGTCGGACAGTAGCTGATTCCATGACAGAGGAGCTTGGTAGCTAAACGCTCTACCTCCTACTGTGCTTTTAGAGACTCTTGGGACCACCAGAAGGCCGGCATTTTGAGAGCGAAGAGCTTTGGATGATTGCTGGCAAGGTTAGAGGGTCACATGCTTTAACACAGAAAAGACATCACCAACAATGGAAGCACATTCGATCAACATCACCATTGAACACAAAATAAGAGACAAAACAACAGGATACAACATCAGGAGCCTATCCATCACTACATCATAAGCCTTTCACAGTATTAAATTAATCTGGTAATTGCACAATCCCTAAAGCATATGTGCATCTTATTGTTCATACCCTTGACCTATTTGTAGTTTTATAATTGCACAATCCCATTGGCCTATATGAAGTTTTTTGACTGCACATTCCCTAAGCCTGTGTGCAAAAAGCACCTGCAATGACACTTTTTTGGGTACACTATCAGAGTTCAGCAAATGAATTGCTAATGGTACAAAAATTATATTTAACTCAGTTGTTTACAGTTTGGGACTCTATACCTGCTCCCTGAGGCCATGAGCTGGGTCATTGGCCACCTTCCGGCCTAGTTTCTTAACAATCTCCTCTGCACAGTAACCCACATGCTTTGTACCTACTAAACAGGGCCCAGGGTTTTGTGCTACACCTCTGACCCTTTATTTTTCATGTTGGTGCCTGTTATCAAGGATTTGCACTTTTATCTTCAGGTTTGTATTTAGGACATTATCAGCAATTTGCAGCTTTGTGTGTAGGGTTTTTAATCTATGTACCTATTTGGTTTGTATGTGCATTTCAGAATTGGCGTGACATGATCACTGCAACCTTTGTTCCTTCATCTCTGGCTTGTCTCTACTCTTCCTTGTCTCTACTTGTATTCAACTTTTAAAAATACAATTCCACAGAAGATCCTTATTATGTCAAGCATTGAATCTGTCTCAATGGAAAGCTGGTGGAGTGCAGAGAAATGCAATGTGATTGTCCCATTCAGGGTTCCGTAGACCTTTTATTATATGAAGAAAAGAGCATGTATCATTCCAGCGCAGAGGAAGGTGAAATTGCACAGTTGAGGCTGTGACTCTTTGAGGCCATGGAGAGGCTTTGCAGAAAGGTGCAGAACAAACCTATTATTTAAGAATACATTACACCGACCCTTGCCAGCTTCAAAGTACTGTGAGTGAGCATGTTTGATGGCGTCTTCAAAAGCCACTTGCAGAAAAATAAACACTCAAAGAACAACCAGGCTGTTTCACATGACCCAGGTCCATTCTCTTGCTTTTTTGGAATGCGTGAGGGAGCAGTTAAAATGGAGGACTGAGGGAACAAATATCTGCAATAAAGCAAGAAAAAGTTATCTGGATTGGAACAGTCTATATGAGTAGTTGTAACTGTGGTACATGGCCTGCTTCTGTGGTTCAATTCTTTGTTTATTTTAGAACTATTTTATTCATGTCTTTATTTATTCCTGCTACGAACTATAAGCCTTACACAAACAGTTTAAAGTCCGCCATCTCAGATCATTGCAAGAGGGAGAACCACCTTATGGATTTGGGAACACATCATAGGCAGAGTCCAGTTGTTGGAGTATGGAAACAATCGAGATCTGGAAACAAGCCCACCCAACTGAATTTGTGGGTCTGAAGTGACGACACATGTTGGCGCTGCAATTTTTAGGACAGATTTCGCTCAGCCACCTGCTGCAGCGCTGTTGGTTTTACCAACATGTCTCAAGAGAAAGGGTAAATGGGCCGGCGTGGGCCGAACTGTAGAGGCGAGCAGCGGCCCCTGCCTTACCTGTGTCGGCCCTGACTAGAGACCTGTGGCGGACGTGATTGCCCACTGGTCAAATGCTGCAGGGTCAGGTGGATTTGCGTGGCAGTGTGTGCGTGACCACTCGCAGGTGGAGTCGAGAGGAGGAGAGCTCTGTGTCAGGTGGATGTTTTATCACAGGACAAAGTAAAATCTGTTTTGCCATGGGACAGTTATACTGTAAAAGCATTTAATTGTGTGGAAATTAGTCCATTGTGCGCTCTCTGCATCTGATTATAGAGCAATTTAATGTCTGTGAAGCAGGAAGTGCGGAGTGAGCATATAAGTTGTTTGCTTTACCGTGATGGCAAACTTGCTCTGGCCTCAAAGAGAGATGAAAAGCGTTAACCCTTTGGGGTCGACGCCCGCACCGGTGCGTTTTGAAACATGGTCGGATTTAGGACCGCGCAGCATGAAAACTGAGTGACTTAGACGGCTGCCGTCGACGTCATGCGGAAGCGGAGACTTGACGCTACGTCTGAGTAAAGTTTTGTGTAAATCCACTGAATAAAACCGAAGTTATAATAATTTCAATTCCATTAAAAATGTGCGGAAAAATATGTGCTCTTTTCTGCGCGCATTGCATTTATTATAATAACTTTGTCGTCTTTTGTGATAAAAAAAGAACTGAAAAAAACATTAGCTTGTGCTAACCCGGATGTTCAGGATGCACACGAGTATGTAAACATTCAGTCACATGACAATTAGTCAAAGAGAAAAAACGAACGAGAGGAATCTCTACTGTTTTTGAATAGTTTTAGTATTTCAAGTATTTTATTGTCAGTAGAATAGTTGTTGTGAAGCAAAATGAGGCACACACTTCATGTTGATCAAGTTTAGACCTGCTTTAGTCCTGGTTTAGTCCTGGTTTAGTCCTGGTTTAGACCTGGTTTAGTCCTAATTTAGTTCTGGTTTAGACCTGGTTTAGACCTGGTTTAGTCCTGGTTTAGACCTGGTTTAGTCCTGGTTTAGACCTGGGTTGGACCTGGTTTAGAGTTCCTTCTGAACATCACTCACATGGAAGTGCAAGGCCTGTGGTGTGGCTCTCTGTCATTTTGGACATTTTGGACAGAAACTGTTGTAGCACAAATAGAAAAACGCCTGTGGATTCACCTACTTTTTATTGTAAATAGTGGTTTATTGCTTGTATATATCACAAGAATACTTTTATATGTTCATATTTGCACCTTGTGGTTCAGTTTGAACCTTTTTAAATGCTTGGTTGAGCATGTTTGAGGGTTTTACAATGAAAAAAACATAATACGCGTATACAGAGGCAGAGAGCAGAATGTGTTTGATGAGGTCTTCAAAACCACTCATAGAAAATAAAGTATTGCTCTCTCAATGAAACGCCCCGACTCTTCCACTAGCTAGCCCTGACTGCATTACGTCTGCCTTTTGTGGAATGTGACGGGGATCAATAAAAAGTGTAGTGTTAGCGGCGGGTCGATACTGGTCGTCTGATGCAGCCTGCGGTCAATAAGCCAGATGTACCCAGGACTGAAGCAGGGGCAATCAGCCCCAGTCCCAATAGAATGGCCCTCACCTCCCTCTCGACCACCACCGCCATTAACACGTGATTGTGGAGCTCGTCAAACGCTCGATAACACTTCACTGAGCCATAATCATAAAAGTTAGAGCTTTGTGGTTGTTTCACTGAACTGAATGGAGCAGTGTTTGTGAAGTGGAATCACACAGGCTCAGAAACAGGGCTGATACAAGCATAAAATGCTGATCAAATTATGTATAGCGGTGGTGTAGGATCTGCTTTGCCTGAAATGTTCCATAATATGGCATTTAACTTGTCTTCGGGCAATTGCTGGTGTTTTGTAGCCAATACTTGTTGGCAATGCTGCCTCAGGGCAGATTGCCAGAAATATGGCTTTGTGAGCCGATGGCCGCTCCAATTTTAACTTTTAACTACAACATATTTTTACTCTAGTATAAGTATAAAGTAGTGGTCCAGGATCTTGCTCAGTGATTACTGAGTAATTTGATTTGTACTTTGAAGTTAAAGTAATTGAAATGACAAAACACAAGAAAAACTAAATCGTAGCTAAATAAACAAACACAGATTTTCAAATAATTTAATATTGTCAAAATAAAGCTTTTGCCACTTGCACCATAGAAAAGCCTCTTGACTTCAGGGACGGTCTGTGACACCATAACAATAAAACTCAAGCTTAACTGTAGTGTCCTCATCCATTTGCTCTGTAGTTTTTGCGCTCAGAGTATCATGTGTGTTAAACTCTCATATTATTCTCATGTCTGTGGTCTGTGGTCCTAGACTAAAAAAGATCTAAAATAGTGTGTGCCGGCCTTCTTTCACAGTGTGAAGAGGAACCAAAACTTTAGAAGTTATATATACTGCCACACTGTGCAATATATTACTCAATGGTATGGTGTCTGAAAAATACTCAGAGAAGTATTTATTTCTTATTTATATAGTATTTATTCACGTAAATGAACGGTCTTTTTCTTATTATCCGAGTTCTCAGAAAGGCTTTACTGTATTTGGACACAGTAGCTAAAAACTCAATAAATATAAACTTAATATCAAAGCGCAAATAGGACTGATACATAAAAGTAAAATAAGATTAGAGCCATGTGCTTGACAGCGGCGGCAGGTCCTGTGTTTAATATCTGTGCCTGAACCTGAGGACTAATAAATATTTATGATTGAAGTAAGCCGCTCCTTTGGTACTTCTGGCTGAACTAATTACAATTTAATGACAGATTTTGATGATGCTAAATCATCTTGGTGAACAATTAATCCCACTTTTAAGAGCAATCTATCACTTCCCCGTTGGTACAGCATTTTAGCGTCATGCACTGGAAAGTCAAACTTTACACTCGGGACTTGGTTTGTTGTGTTCAACCTTGCACACAACTGGGACCCCATAACTAAACCTGGACTAGTTATGGGACTAGAACATCCTCAACAAACTTCCGTCCATCTTCTTCTGCTTAACTGGGGCCGGGTCGTGGAGGCAGCAGCAGCAGGTCTTGGAAAGTTGGGAAATGGTCATGGAAAAGTGATGGAAAGTGCTGCCCGGTGGTGGAGTGGTTAAGACGCAGCACACATGCCAGGCTCCTTATTCAAAATCTGTAACAATCCTGGTTTCAGAAATCAAGACGTTCTGCTTCCATTCAAGTTATTTTTGATCTGAACAAAGTGGTTTGAGCAGCTAGAACAAGGGTGTCGAACTCATTTTGGGCCGTGGGCCGAATTTCGAGGCTCAGGCTGGGTCGCGGGCCGAACATAACGTAAAACATTGAAATATATAAGAAATAAAGAGCTTTATACAGCCTACGCTGTTTTTTGAAGCACTTACTGGATCGATTAAATAAAATTACAAAACGTTTGTTCAAAACTGAAATGTATTAAGTATAATTTCACCAATACTGTGCTTCAGTTTATGTGCATTACAACTTCAGATCACAGTTGATCTGCAGAGATAAACATTTAGTCATAGCTAATTGGAACTGAAAAATATTGTATTTGACTTTATAACAAAATAAGCTTCAAGATCTAAAAAACCTTTTAAATGTACTAACATTTCCACGTCTCTGTACACCTGAACTGACACACCACAAAATATAGGGAGGGAAAGAGAGAGGGAGTGAGGGAGAGGGGGAGGGAGGGAGAGGGAGAGACGCAGACACTCCAGCAATGGCTTCAGCCATTGCAGATTTTCTAGTTACTTATGTAATGGTGTTTCCTCACAAATCCATGTGCTCTTGAACTTTTTCCAATGCGTTCACCCAATGCCTAAGTGTTACTGAGGCCATAGAACTGATAATCATCTCGACTTGTGCACTCTGCTGAACAATAGTCATTTCATTAGCACTACTGGAGTGTGAGCAGGGAAAGCGGAGAATTCAAAGTTGAGTCAAGTATTGGTCAGTTCCTGTTTGATTTGAGCATGGCATCACAACCAGCTTCATCCACCTGTTTATTGGCTGGTTTTCCTGTTTTATTTTCACACTCACCGTGTGTTCAATTGTCTCCACCCTTACCTTAGTATTTAACCTGTTACCACCCACCTATTTTCGCCCTGTGCACAATGGTTGGACATACCCAAATGGCATTGCTTATTAAAAGAGGATCTTACAGCCCACATGCAAGTGTGATGCATCATTAGAAAGCTTAGGCCTTCTAGTTTCTGCAGATGTGCACATGACACTGTCAGGGCTTCAGAACTTACACTACAGAGGCCCAAACATAAAGAAAACATCCTTTTTTAGTCTCGCCTGAATATTGTCCATTTGTAATGGTCCTGAGCATGACATATTTCATTGTGTGCATATGCTGTTCACTGTACATGATGTTTATCTTGTTGACAACAACTGTGTAAAGTTTCAGATCTCTAGGAACAGGCATTTTGGTGCTGTTGACCTTTTTGTATCAAAAAGTATATTCGGAACAAGTGATCCAAATATGTGCCAACTGTGCCAAACTGTTTTATTACAATTTTAGCACCTCTATGATCATAAAACATACATTTTGATGTTTTGTAGGCCACTAATAGCAATTATAACAGCTAAAAAAAAAATATGAAAATGTGTAAATATGAGTTTACCCATGAATTTCCCATATAGAGGTTAAAAAAAGAAAAAAAAAAAAATTATAATATTTAGGCCCGAGCGCCAAAAGCTGGCGAGAGGCCTATTAATCTCGTAAGGCCGTGCGAAGCATGGCTGCGAAAGTGCGCACGTAGTGCGCACGAAATCGAGCGCGAAGCGCTCGCCCACTTCCAAACACTCACTAACGCACTCCTTCACTCATGCACGCCCCGTGCATACTAATTAGTAGTAGGAAAATGGAACATTACCGTTGTAAACGGGCGAAGCCCGTGCAAAAAACGGGCGAAGCCCGTGCAAAAGTGCGCACTAAACGAGCACTTTACATTAATCCCCATATAAAGCACTCATTTGCGCCAAGTACCTCACGAATACGTTCCCCATCTCTTGCATGTTCCGTGCATATAAGCATGTAATGCAAAAAATGAACATTATTACTGTATAGAGGGCCAAAAACACAAAGTGGGCAGAGCCCACTCAAATTAACGAAAGTACCCGTCAGTGACCAGGGACCCACACCATGAGGTAGGAAAGCGCGAGCGCTTTCCGAAAATGTATAGTTTATGATATTTGGAAAATGGGAAACATTGTTTTCGCATCGGAATATCATTCTATCTTCTTTCTTTCTTTCTTCTCGGGACCAACCCCCCTATTTTTCACCCAGTGAACATTGACGAAAAGTCACAAAAATTTGCACACCTCTAAAAATCGTGCCTCTCTACATTCTGGCTACTTCCCTTTTCTAAAATAAAAGCAATTGTCGCGTCAGCGCCCCCAAATGTACCAAAAATGCATTGAGAGATGGGAAATGACCCAAAAAAAATCTGATCGTAGAATCATGAAATTTGGCGCAGAGGTCGATGGTGACAAGAGAAGTAAAAAATATTATTACGGCAACGCCGTCCGCCCAACCAAATGTCGGCCATATTGCTTCAAAAATGGCTAAACATGATTTTGGAGTTTTTCCAAACGTCGTACTTTTACGAACTCCTCCCAGGGCGTTGGCCCTAAAAAGCTGAAATTTGGTGAAAATGCTACTGAGGAGTGGGACATCAAAAGTTATCCAAATTACATTGATACCTGTCACGGTCTCTGTGCAGCAAAGCCGCAAACTGTAGCAAGAATTTCAGAAATCTCCCAAATTTAACATTTCTGCCGTTTGCGCAGATAAAGTCTGAATTGCGTCAAATTAGAATCAGTTGTTAAACTCTTTGCCCTAAACCTACTTGAAGTGAAATAAATTAATTTGGAGCCACAGCGCCCCCTACAGATTTTATATGGAGGTTAAATATTTAGTTTTGCGAAATTATATGAAATTTGACACACAACTCAATTTTGGCATCCCCATCAAAAAAGTCAATGAGACCCATGTCATAATTGTTATGGCTTTGCCGTAACGATGACCGAAACCTTCCATGTTATTCCAATGGGGAAATCGCCAGAACATGTTTACACTTTAGACTTTCACAAACTCCTCTTAGGGCGTTAGACATATTAACCTGAAATTTGGTGAGACTCATCTTCAGGGGTGGACCATCAAACGTTATCCACATTTTTATTCAAAGAGTCACGGTGTCTGTGCGGCAAAGCCGCACATTTTGCCAAGAATTCAAAATAAAATTGCTTTTTGATGGTAAAACAAAGGGGAGAAGATGTGACAGCGTCACAGATTCAGCAGTAGGCGTAATAAAAGGACAATTGGGGCGCGTTAGCGCCCCCTCCTCTTGCGGCGTGGCGGCGGCGTAGCGAGGGCCGATCATTGCCGCTTGCGGCTATATTTTTATTTTATTTTTGTATTGGTATAATAATACATATATCTAACAAAATGCACGTCCAAAAGGCTAATAAACTCAGAAAACGTTATGCGCAAAATCCTGCCGAGAAATCTGGCTCTTTACAGCCTTCCCGGAGCCTTACGCACGAGAATACAGAACATTCTGTGTCAATGAACCCTTTGTCCCGCCTATCAGGACAAAGGTCTCCTTATTGGCTAGAATAATATGTCACTCAAAGTCTCCTGCGTGCCTGTTAGCAGAAGCTAAGGGCTAAAAACAAAGATGGACGCGCGCTTCGGAAGCGCCGCATTTTTTTCCTCCGGAGGCTGTAGCAAACAAACCCGGTGACAGAAAAAATTGTGGATGGTCTCATTCTGTAGGAAACAGTCTAAGGAAGAGATCGATGTCAAACACTATCGTATAAGTCAAACAGGTAATTTGTTATGGATGGAGAAATGCGCCGGACAAGCGCATTCTCGTCCGGCGAGAAACAAAGAAAAGTTTGTTTACTTGACAATATCTCGAAATCGGATAACTTCAGGAAAAATACAAGTGGATATTGTTTTTCAATGATTCCTTACGGACAGACTGAGTACAAGGATGTACAGAATTAAAGCCGTTTCGTCCGTCATAAACAGCAAACAGGTAGGACATGCGTTTGTAAAAGTTGAGACTTTCTCACAAACTATTGGCAATTGCTTCTTGGGGCATATTATTCAATGTAAATCAATGACATATTCGTTTTGTTGAGAAAATAAGCTTTAAAATGATGTATGGCTTGCTGGTATTGACCACGGAAATAAAAGTGATGATGTAAGAGAATATTTGAGATATAGAAAATGTTCGCCGGCGGACAGGTGGGTAGTAACAGGTTAAGCCCCTCCTATCCTTTGTTCTGTGCCAGTTTGTCTTTTCGACCTGGTGACTGTTTTCTACACCTGTGAACGTGGATGAAGTATATTTCTGTTTATTTGGAGACTGTTTACTGTAATAAATCTATATTGTTCAGCGAGTTGTGGTTTGAGTCCATTTCTACTGAGAATTCATCACACATGGGACTCCAGAGCACAGCACAGATGACCTCTGACCCCGTCTTGGTACGGCCTATATATTGTACTTTATGTTGTAGTACTTCATACACATGTAACCCTACAGTGGTAATACTGCTAGTAATGTAACAATCAATGGTCAGGGTTATCTAAAACTAGGTTCAATGAGGAGTTTGATCGTATAAATAAGATTGTAACGTAAATTAAATTTGTATTTGTTTGTTCAAATATTATTTTTAACACACATTCAGGTTTATACATTCAATAACATTTGACCAAAATACCTCCGAGATCTCAGATGAAAAAATAAAATAAAAACAAACTGGTTCTGTCCAAAATAAAACATCCCATGAGTGCACTCAAAATAAATGTCCTACCGCCCCTTTAAAGGGTTAGGGGCAGTTTCAGGGACCGCGGCATTTCCCTTATAGCCCGTTAAAGCCTCATGGCTAACCCTAACCCTAACCCTAACCTTAACCCTAACCCTAACCTTAACCCGGCGCGGTCTAAAACGGCGCTAAACGCGGTCAAAGCGGCGCAGTTTCAGGAGCCGCGGCGCGCGGCCGGCACAAAGATAAGATGGCAGTTTCGGCCGCGCGCCGCAGCACTGCAGACACTCCCTTAAACTTCAGCGTCCATGTAAATGGCGTCCATTGGAACTGTTGCAGTGCTGTTAGGTGAGGAGGTAGACCAAGGAACCAGGAACCAGGCACCAGGGCAACAGCCGGTATCCAGCGTTGGTGGATCAGGTCCAAAAGAATCCTCTATAAAAAAATAAAAAAAACAGTCTACAAGATGTGCATAAAATTAACTATAAGTCAGTCTTTTTGTACATTTTATCAGTATTTACTTTCAATGCCACTTGTAGACTTCGATTACAAAAAAACAAAAGTGCAATAATAATACTTTCCATTTAACATACTTTGTATAAAATATCAAAAATATTCCTCCTTTTAAGGTGCAAAGATTTGGATCATTAGCTTGAATTACATATTATAATTCCGAATACAAAAAGAATACAATAGTGACACGTTTTGCATTGGACACTGCACCTACAGTAGCAATCTGTAGCCACTAGAGGGATTTCTTACAGTGAACAAGGCTTTACAAAAGAAAACAAAAGTACTAAGAGAGCAATTTTCACATTTATAAACAATAAAACATTACCCCGACTGGTTTTCATGAATTACAAATACTTCAAGTCATTTAGTGTATTTTCATTGACTCTTTAGTGAGCTAATGCAACAGAAAATTGTGATCATGACTCACTGAGATAATCACGTTAAAAAACGTTAATTTTTAAGTTCCAGCTTGGTTCAAACACTCACAGGACCTTTAAGATACAATTACAATCATCTTAGTAAGTCTCTGGATCTACGTTACATCATAAAAGTCGACTTTTATTGTATTTTTACCTCTCGTTTTTTCAGCTCGTGCTCAGCTAGCAAAATGGATGCAGGAAGAGAAAGAACAAACGAAGAAGAACATTTGAGAGCGCTTTTTCTGCACTGCCGCTTAGTGGCGGAAATATGAATAACACTTAGAATCGTCTTTTCAAGTGTATACGCTAGATTAGAAGTTAGGGGCTTATTAAAGCAAAATTGACAGGGTTACACACATATAACATGACAAGCTCACTACATTCAAAACAATATAATTAATTGTATTTCCCCATCTTCAGTGTGAACTATATGAGGACATTAGAGTTGTGTTAAGACTGAATCATTTTTATTATGTGTTTATATTCAAGGAGCCAGTCTGTGTAAAACTGAGTAAAAAAGAATAATTTGTCTTATTTCATAACTGAGATACAATTTGTACTTTTTACGATTTAAGAAGAAAATTCTGTGGTTAACTAATATCTGGGAATAAACAATCACATCAATAGACTGTTGGTTTTTTTGTAGACAATTGATTTGACTTCGGCTGCTGGCTCCACCTCCTCATAGCAACACTTCACTGTTGCAAGCAGCATATTTCAAATTACTGTAATTTTATTTGTGAAAAATTACTACAACATATTTTCAAACATTTGTGTCTAACCTGGAGTCTACAAGAATTAAACGGAAGTACATACCTAACATATACAAATATAAGGCTGCTCATGAATATTACAGTGCCATTTCTTCATTGTTTTGTATTAAACACTCTTCACCAGCCACAGATTTTCAGTGTTTATTTACCATATTCAAAACCCTTTATCATATTTACTGAAATGCTTTCACCAATAATGTTAGACTGTATTGAGTATTGTTATTGAAAAAATACCCCCAAAAGTGGTATCGCCCATCCCAAGTCTGAATATCTTATGGTTTAGCTTCAATTCATCTGGATCGTTCACCAACAAAAAAACATTACATTATATATATTATGATCTACAATTCTTCATTCCCCATCTCATGTGTGAACGTTGTATAACCCGCCCACTCCAGGATGGATACTGTGCCATGCACCATGCACCATGCCCCATGCCCCATGCACCATGTACCATGTACCATGAACCATGAACAATGAATGATGGGTTTAATGACAGGGTTTACATGTGTAAATTAGCAGAGGTGTAAATGCAAACTGGAGTAGAATGATTTGTTGTGAGGTGGGACTAACACTTTGGTGTGATAGAAATGCGTCTAAATTACACTATATATTACAGTTTGAAGACAATCTGGAAAAGGGTCTCCAGGCGCTGATCGCTGGTGCACGTTGCTTGCGACAAGTTGCCACAGTGGTTCTGATTAGGATAGGTCAAACGCACATTTCCATAACTTAACCTTTAGCAAAGGTGATTTAAGAGTATCTGTATAGTGTGCACTGTGGGTCTGTTCCTCTGACCATATTAGGAATTGATTTCCATAGATCCATGGACTGTGAAGTTTCTTAGATCACTGCCTCAAAAGCTATTGGTTTACTGATTTATGGAGTCATTATTCTGCTGGGCATGACATGGACTTCAGAACTAATCCATTAGAAGACACAAAGTTAATTATCTAACGGGGTCAATTTTCTTAAATGTCAACAAACTTGGATACATTGGACTCGCTGTTGTGCTAATGAACCGTGCTCACCTGAAACTCTCTCTTTGTTTCCACATGGATCTCATCAAACGTCTTCCTCTTTTCTTCCTTAGTTTTAATTTAGTAGAAATGTTACTGAGGTCACTGCATTTATACAGTTTTATCCCACTTGATTGCCTTATGCCCATTTCTCTAAGTCAAAGGATTTGAAGGGATCAACATGTTTCATTAGTTTGTCTTTTATAATATGGTAAAAAAAAAACATTAAAACAACTTGTGTTATCCATGATTAAATCTCCGTTCTGTTTGATGCAAAACTTTGATCAAATTAAATATTAGTTTTAGAATATAGAGTATACTGTACAAAATATATGTCAGTTCTAGTTTCTGGGGAAATGCCTGGAAACAAAGTCATGGTGTACAATGGTGTAAAAAGCAAAAGTCACTGCCTTTGTAAATTATATAAATATTACTTTATTTGAAATAAAAAATCAATTAAAATGGCTCAATCAGAAATATGCTTCATTGTTCTTATAAATGTGTAATTATAAGAACAATGAAGACCAATGTACCCAGACAAACACATTTCACTTCAAAAATGTCAAATGAAAAATGGTGACATTGGATTTAGTGACTTACCTTAACTCTCTACGCAACCGTATGACAGACAAACAGCTTTGGGGGGCAGTCACAGTAGATTGAGTGTTTTCCCCCACAACATGCCCACTATGAGTTGTGTGGGTTGAACAGTGAATGGAGGAGATTCAATTCAAAATAACATTTAGACCTTTAGACCAAGACCTACACAAGCTTTATTGATCCACAAAGGTAATGACTCGGACACAGTAGGTCACAGTGCCATTCAATTGTGAAGACTCACGCACCAAATGTCGTCCAGTCTGTAGTGCAAAGGTGTTGGGCCTATTTTGGAAAGGTCCAACCTTCCTCTGAACCATTGAGGCCCCACGGCGATGGATTGAGAATTGATTGGTTGAACACAAACACTCTCAGGACAGAAAGCCCTTGTCAGAGCATCCGTGTCAAGCCTGGAACAAACCACCCAGTCTAGCTCACCCTGACTTGAAACCCCTGGACCGTAGCATCCTGGACCAGAGTGTCCTGAATGACCTTGGACCGGATCACACTGGATCACACTGGTGTCTTGAGCACCCTGGGGTCTGGAGTAGAGCTAAACAATGTGGGGGGAAATTGTGATCGCAATTAGATTTGTGATTTGATAACCGGATTCTGTTCAAAATGTTAACTGTGTCCAGGAGTTAAACTACTGTGTTCGCAGTTTTTATGCCGAATAAGGCAGGACATGCTGGTGTTGGTGGAGGAAATGATGGTACTTCAATAATTGCAGCCGTTCATTCAACTTGCGCTTTAGACTCAACTGTGATTCATCCCGCAGCTCTAGTCTGGAGCAGCCTGGACCGGAGCACCCTGAGGCCTGAAGCGGCATACTCCACAAACCCGCTTCCCAGAACACAAACTGGGTCAGAACTCGTCTAACGCTCTGATCTTTTAACTGAGGCACTGCCAGTCAGAGAACGAATAACTGTGTGGAAATGGGCTGGAAACACAATTCCTCCGAGATCTGCCTCATTTTTTGCATGACCACATCTCTACATTTGAAACTATTATAACATTGTTTGTCCTATTTGATCGTAATGCTTGTTTCAAATGCAAATTGTTGCTCTTCCAGGCACAACATTTTGGCAATCTCAGCAGGCTACCTGTGGCCCCAAACTTTCAGGCCTCTGCTGGGGAGAAAAGTTATGTCAAGCACTAGTGGATTTCTGTGAGTTGCGTGTGAGGTCTGCTCCTCCAGTGCCGGTGTCCTGTCGAGTTGCTATTCCTGGTCAGGGTGAAATTCTGGTAGCTCAAATTGATAGCTCTACCTATATGAGCTCGCTTGTCGAAAAGAGAGACCGGCATTCATCTTCAGCATTAATTTATTCACATAGTGTTTGGTTATATAGTCTATAATAAAAGACTAGTCTAATTTGACAGGTATATTTACATCAAATTATGCAACTGAAGAAGAATACGTTTTAATCGTCAGGAGCTTAATTTGTTGGGACAGATGCAGTATAAATTATGATAGAGTAATGTAATTCGACAAGCACATTTCAAATTGATTAATTAGCGCTACGTTTTATTACAGATAACAGGGTAGTTAGTCCAACTTATACTCCTGCTAAGAATTTTTAAGTACAATTTCCGTTACCAATTCTTGTTTCTGTAGTACTAGAATGTGAAAAACGGCCTTACACATGTCGACATGACTATGACATGGTAGCATGATGGCACAGCAGTTGGCGCTGTGTAAAGTGAAAAGCATTTGCTGAAAGAATGTGTCATGGTTTAACACAGATATTCCTGACCAGAAAAACAGCCAACATAAAAAGTATGTGGGATTTTAAAGCAGAACTAAATCACATTTTGACCATATTAAATGTCTTTGTAAGTCCCTGTGATGGTTAAATATATATTTTGGTGTGTTTCAAGTGTCACCCCCTGCTGTTTCTGAGCGGAAAACATGTGTTTGTATATGATTATACCAGTGGCGGGCCGTGGGTCTGGGGCTTGGGCCTTCAATGAGGTCATACACAGTCCCACCCGAATAAATCCACCTCTTATTACCATCATTATGATGCCATGGCTCTAGACGTTTAAACAGGCATTGCTTTACCTTGTCCGCGCTCGTTCTTCACGCGTTCTGTGTGTCGTTCTCCGTGACCTGCCGTTGTCCGCTCGTTCTCTGTGCGTTTTCCGCGCGTGGTCCGGTCTGTGCCGCTCTGCCGCGCCTGGTCGGGTCCGCACCGCGCTGCCGCGCGTGGTCCGGTCCGTGCCGCAGTTTGTCTGTGCCGTCCATGCTGCGCCCGCTTGTTGTCAACGCGTTTTCAACGTGCCGCCTGTAACAAGCTTTGCATCGTCGGCGTAGGACGACCTCTTCTTACAATGTCTCTAACTTTTCTTGAAAAGTTCGTCTTGAGAAAGGCATTCATCATATCCTCAACCAAATCAATATATTGTCCTCCTTCCGCCCGTTGTGGGTTGAAAAAACAGCTTAGTAGTCCACGGATTAATGTGTCTGTCAAATCCAGTTTCCTCGTTCAGAGTTTCTGAGGTTCCATAGCCCCGCCCATAAGACCTGCTTCTCAATATCGGTGTTCCGATCAAAAGACGTGCACGTGATGCACCTGCTAGATGGCTCCTGAGCAACAGCAGCAGACGTACAAGAGCCAACTCTGAAGCTGATTGGTTGACACGTCATTTTCATTTCCATTCCTTTTAGCTACAAGCACCAGCTCCGTTGAGGTCTGAAGGCCTCGGCATATTTTAGAACCCTGGCAACACATGACGGCTGAATATGATTGGATAAAAGATCTAACATAAAACCAGCCCTCCAAATCTGAACCTGGGGGAGAAGCAGTGCAACCAAGTGGAAAGCCATGAAATGAAGAGTAAAACCCTTACTCTGGGGAATAATTTAATAAATATTTGAGGGAAAATGTATATGTATTTTTAAATCATATTCTGATTATGTTTAGGCTAGCAGAGAAGGCCTTGCTGGTCCTGACGGCCCACCACTGGATTATACTGTCTTGAAAAATAAAAGTGGGGGGAAAAAAGGTGTCTGATTTGACAAAGGGAGCTGAGGGGGAGCTCTAGTGCCAGAGTAACAGAGCTCCTAATGTAATATTTCATTAACCTTACCAACCTGTTTACCCATATGATGTGATTTTTCTGATAACAATGGTCTTGTTGCTTTACAAACTAACACATGCACATAAAGTAAGTTAATGATGTTTCAGGTGTTTTTTTCAAGCAGATTATTCAAGCAGAAAGATGCAAACAAAGAACGCTTTTGCGCTTTAAAGATAGAGTTTATAGGCTGTAAAGATCAGGTACAGAGTCTTTAAACTGGTGGACACTAGAATGAATAAAACTGCTTTTATTCTAAAATAATAATAATGGATGTGATTTGATTTTAATATAGCATTTTTTGGACACTCAAAGACTCTTCAACTCAACTATTAATTTGCTTCATACCCATGCTATTGTACTATTGTAGCCACACCTGCCATCACACACATACCAGATTCATACAATGTGGTGAAGTGTCTGGCCAAAGGACACACCAACAGTTTAGAGCAGGGGTCACCAACCGCTTTAAGGCTGATAGGCCATACACCAGACTCTGTAGAGTGAATCACCGCTACAATGGGATGGGGGATAGAAAATTTCTCCACTATAAAAAACATTATGAACTAATAAATCTAACCTCGAGTTTCCACACGGGAAATTCCTGCAGTTTTCGCGTACTTTCTAATCGAAGGTGGAACTAATTTTGGTCTGTCGCGGACGAGTGAAGAGGCGCGGAGCAAGTCTGAACCAATCAGAACAGCGCTTCTTGAATATAAACTCAGCGATCCGGTCTGTTTATCAACAAACACGGCGTCGAATCCTCGAAAGCGGCACCGTGGATTTTCAGAAAAACCTGTCTGTTGTATGCATATTTTAGAAAATTGCACCGAACAGACATGCGTTTTGACTAAGGTCAGATGGGACACGTTTCGGATGATTGTGAAAGAGTGTTTATCGCTCGACGGGACTGAAGCGAGCGCTGTACAACCCGTGCTGAACTGTTTGGATCTGCAATACACCGAGCTCGAAACTTTGCCGAGTTTCCACTCCTCGTGTTACAAACGGTTTACAGACAAACGCCAACTGTACTAAAACACCAGAAAAAGTCACTCGAAAATCTTGAAGGTTAGCAACTTTGATCATTTTTGTAGGAATAATTGTTTTTGGAGAAATGTTGTAGTCCTGGTTTAGTCCTGGTTTAGTCCTTCTGTAGTCCTGGTTTAGTCCTTGTGTAGTCCTGGTTTAGTTCTTGTGTAGTCCTGGTTTAGTCCTTGTGTAGTCCTGGTTTAGTCCTTGTGTAGTCCTGGTTTAGTCCTTGTGTAGTCCTGGTTTAGTCCTTGTGTAGTCCTGGTTTAGTCCTTGTGTAGTCCAGGTTTAGACCAGGTTTAGACCAGGTGTAGTCTTTGTGTAGTCCTGGTGTAGACCAGGTGTAGACCAGGTGTAGTCCTGGTGTAGTCCAGGTGTAGACCAGGTGTAGTCCTGGTGTAGTCATGGTGTAGTCCTGGTGTAGTCCTGGTGTAGTCCTGGTGTAGTCCAGGTGTAGACCAGGTGTAGTCCTGGTGTAGTCATGGTGTAGTCCTGGTGTAAACCAGGTGTAGTCCTGGTGTAGTTCTGGTGTAGACCGGTGTTGTGGAAAAAAAACATAATCTGGCCCTTTGCCTTGTTCAATTTTCAATTAAATACTATTTCTATTCGATTTAGTTTTAACACACAAAGTCACACCCTGACACAACCCCTCCTTGCCTGGAAATGTACATGTCCAAGGCCAGGCCCCGTTTGGTTTCACACTAGGACAAAGACAGCAAGACTTGTGAATTTAATTAATGCAAAGGTTATCCACTATCTCCTTCCTGGAACCCCTGCTCCTTTTGCACCTGAGCCGTTGTCCTGGTGTAGTCCGGGTTCAGAATGGTTTCAGGCCTTTTGTATCATGTTCCTATGCTCAGTAGTTGTTGTATGCCGATGCTCATTTGTCTTGTTTGTAGAATCCACTGAAATTGGAGATGTATCATCCCCGAAAAGACTCTGGTCAAAGACAGAGATTATCGCACCCCGACACCAGGCTGCTCTCCTCCCACAAGTCTGCTTGATATGCAAGAAGAAAGACCTCTACATTACAGTTAACCAAAAAAGAGTGAAGGATAAATTGGCAAAGGCTGAAACGGAATCATGTGGTATGTATAGGCTTAAATTATAGTTCACAATCCCCCAAAATATCACATACATATAATACAGCCTTTGGTATATAATAATTCAATTTCACTCTTTCTGTATAATAAAAATGCACCTTACATATCTATCATTTGTCTCGCTAATTGTCTTCTCAACTTGTCTGCACTCACCTTTGTCAATGTAATAACTGTTGTGACGAACCTCAGGATAATGATGCAGCTGTCATGTCAGAAGCAGAAACAGATTAATGTAAATACAGTATTGCTCTAAAATGAATGTTGCCCTCAGACCTGTGTGTAATCGTATCAAGTGCAATGTCATTATATTTCATTATTAAAAGTTTTATATCTTTAATTCATCATTAGTTTTTCATTTGTATTGTTGGTGTTGGTATTGTTAATGGTTTTGTGAAAATTTATTCAGGTTTGGTGAAAATTGTCAAAATCGAAAATCGTCTCTAAATGGCAAATTTTTCACTTTTTACACTTACTGGTGTAAGCTTAATATTAATCCGATCAGTCTGAGGTTTTATATATCCAAACTTCAGTTGCCCCTTGATGTGTAAACAAAAAATTGTATATCTATCTTGCCTGCATCTGGAGTTTTAATGCCAGTAAAAATGCCACATGTGCCAATTTTTGCTATTTATCGAACTTCAACGGGCTATTTCTAAAAAACTGCAAGGATTTGCTTTGTAGAACTTTTTTCATGTTACCTCAAGTATTTAGCTTTAAGAAAACACCAAAAGAAAGTATCCCCCATAATGTTGCTACGGAATCCACTTTCCAGCCACTTTTTTGTCTTCGGCAAATGGCCTATGAGGACTTCAAGAGAAGAAAGTTGGTCAAAGGCTGCCAGTTCAATTTAAGATA
Organism: Eucyclogobius newberryi; assembly: GCF_026437365.1. Taxonomy (NCBI): domain Eukaryota; kingdom Metazoa; phylum Chordata; class Actinopteri; order Gobiiformes; family Gobiidae; genus Eucyclogobius; species Eucyclogobius newberryi. Next base: position 16,719,474 of record NW_027315801.1, on the reverse strand, counting down.
AGATAAGCCTTTATTTGTCCACACAATGGGGAAATTTCAATTACAACTACAATTACATTCATGACCAAATTATAAAAGCTATTAAACAGTGAGTACCGATTGGATATTTGCACATTTATTTGTGTGTATTTGTCAGGGCCCTATTACCTAAAAAGTTTCAACCTTCTTTCATCCAGAATTCTAACTCACTTTTCAGTGCTGAAGTGTGATTCCGATGTTTTCTCTTGTTTATTTCATACCTGTATGGTCTGGGCTTTGGGGCACATGTTTAGTCGATGGGGGGAACAAAAAGTCATGGCAACCATCATTACCTCTTCATCCACCTTAGTCTGAAGGATTTTTGTTCCATTTCCACTTGTGTCAGGTATTTGCTACTGTTCGTTAATTACCAAATGGAACAGCATAAATCTCTAAGTACCGTAAACAATTTAGTGGGGGTGTCTCTTTCTCACTCATATAAAACACAAAGCATGTTTGAGGCTTCCTTTGTCTTTGTTCCTTTGTGTCTCCATGGCTCTGACAGCAGCTGTTCCTCAGGGAAGTCATTAAGAAAAACTCCAGAAAAACACACACAGCTGCAGACACAAGGCTGTGGAGTTTCTCATGGAGCTCAACTATGTCCATCCTCTTTGAACCCACAAGTCTGTGCTATTTTCAAATGACTTCTTGGGAGAAAAAAAAGTATGTTAACAGTTTTAATACTATGTATTAAAAAGAAGGACCTTTTAAAATGACTGATCTGAGTGGGACCATATTATTATCATTTGTCAATGGAGGACTACACACAGAATTATGTACCGTACTTTTCAGGCTATACAGTGCTCCTGAATAAAAGTTGCGCACATGATACTTATGAAGAAAATAGAACTTGTCCATATATAGGCCGCACCTGACAATAAACCGCAGGTGCCCACATTGCAACATAAGATATTTACACAAATAAACACGGTAGTGCGTCTTTTGAACCCATAGTCCTCTGCGATGCGTTACTCATTACATAACAAATTTCTAAGTGAATAGGAATTGTATTGTAATAAAACACACAGCATTTTGAAGCTTAACAAACACATCTGAGTTGTCCCTACTGTCCCCTTTGTCCCTACTGTTCCCTCTGTCCTTGATTACGCTGTCATTTTTTTAGTCTCGCTTGAATATTGTCAATTTGTAAATGTCCTTCATTGTAAAATGATGCTATTCACTGTACATACTGTTTAGCTTGTTGACAATAACTATGTAAAGTTTCAGATCTCTAGGAACAGGCATTTTGATGATTTTGACCTTTTTGTATCAAAAAGTATATGCGGAACAAGTTATCCAAATATGTGCCAACTGTCCCAAACTGTTTTACTACAATTTTAGCTCCTCTATGATCATAAAAAAATACATTTTGATGGTTTATAGACCACAAATATCTACTATAACTGATTGAAGACTTGATTTCTACTTGCCTGTCGTTTACATGGGACTTGACTGAGATTTGAGGCCAAAGACTTGAGACTTACTAGAGACTTGCAAAGACTTTACAAGGACTTAACCCCACCTCTGTCAGGGACATAAAGCTCTGGAAATGGTCACAATTGATAGATACTTATTAAATGTACTTTTGGCAGCAAAGATAACTATTACAAAAAAATATGTTGCAACTGAGTCCAGATAACAATGGACAATTATGTTTTGAAAATGACCTTCACTGTAAATTTATAAATGGAGATGGGACACATGCACTCCATGTGAGCAATCTGCAGCATGGTGAGTTTGATTCAGGCTTGCTGCCGGCAACTTGGACCTGCTCAATGAAAGAACTATTATCCCCTCGAGTGACAAAACAGGCCAATGGTTTACCCAGAAAGGAGTCAATATGGAGTCAATATCAACAACATGAATTGTGGGTTTGTGGGGATGTTCACTGTCTCAAAGGTATAATTATATTAAACATGTGTTGCATATTTACAAATTACTACCATAATTTTCAGGCTATACAGCGCTTACGAAGAAAATAGAATTAGTCCATATACCTGACAATAAACCGCAGGTGTCCACATTGTAACATGAGATATTTACACACAACGGTTGTCTTTTGAACCTGGGGTCTCACGGCTTACCCCCTAGTCTAATTAGAAAAAATGTTTTGTGAATATTAGTTGCATATAATAAAACACACAGCATTTTGAAGCTTAACAAACAGAAAACACATCACAGCTGTCCCCTCTGTCCCTACTGTCCCTTCTGTCCTTGATAACTCTGTGTGAGCTGATTTACCTGTGTCTTCTTGTGAACCAGCCGGATAATTGGCAATTTTAACAACTATAATCAGATATCTAAATTAATTAATTAATTAGAAATTAATTTGCTCGTTGATCTAAAGGTTTGAAAATGTAACCGTGGCATTGACCCCTTTTCTGGAAATGAAGGAACACTTTACCAAATGTGGTATATGAAGATTTAATGACCAAATAATTAAACAGATAAATATGAAGCAGGAATATGCAAATGAGTCGATAACAGATGAAAACACTAGACATGATTGTTCTAGATCTATCTAGGTGTGTGTTAGAGTTAAGTCTAAGATGAAATTCATCCAGCCTGTTTAGTGCATTCATACGAACCGAACCAGAAGCTGTGAGCTGTGTGTGGGAGAAACCATCAGGCCGGGCCATCACGCTGTTGTAAGCCACGCGATGGCCCTCTTTGGTCTCACACGTTTTTTCTCTTGCAGGTTGGTTTTATTACATATTATGAAATAGGCGGGTCACATTCTCATTGGTTAACTTCACATCAAGGTACTTGTCTTTTACAACAGTTGGTATTTTCCTTAGAGATAAAGCATGGCTAATGGTTACCCAAATTCCCCTGGGGTGTTACACCCCTCCCTAGGGTAAGCATTCCTCTGCCCCATCTTTACAACACCTTCACAAATGCAGTTTGTCACACATGCCATTTTCCTCTTAGACTAATGATGCAGATAATATACAAATATTGTCATATCACTATTATGCAGATAAAATACATCACAGAAATATAATCAGATATTTACATTTGATCACATTAATCCCGATGCAAAGAGACAGCAATTTGTGTTGCTCACCCAAAAATTTAAAATGCAACTGGCAGTATAGGTCCGAGTGGTGTTAAATGAGATCGCTCCAGCAATCCATCACGTCACGCCTCGAATCTTGAAATTGTGCATACATTACTCACTTTTTGCTATAGACGTGGGATTGCGTGGAGGTCTTGCTGGTGGGATTTGTCAGAGTTTGGAGGGTCTTGAGGTTTTTGGCAGTTGGAGCAGTTTTTTACGGTATTTCTACGGTAACTCACCTGCCGCGGGGATTCGGGGTCCTGCTCCATACTGGTGACCTGTGTTCCTGCCTGACAGCGCCTCCTCTTCACCCGCAGTGGCCTGTTCTCATCGCCGGGGCAGTAGGGGCGCTTCATTGAGTGCCGGGACACTGGGCTGGGCATGGAGGGCGAGCGGAACAAGCTTCTGAGCCGACACCGGATTATATGCTAAACAGGTGATTAAGTTTCATAATAAAAAGTAGCAAATATTAAACTAAATTGGGTTTTAGCGCACTATAATGTGATTTTATGCCAATAAAATAAAACATACTGAATCCTCCGCTTTATTTCCCCAACAAGCGGTGCAGTGAGAAAGCTAGTCATTTCCATCAGCATCCCGGAGTCATTCTATAGGAAGAGAGCTCTGTGTCACTTTTATACGCAATATGAAAAAGGTAAAGAAATCCGCTTCTGACCTCCATGTTCTCATCCATGATTTCCAGAAAGCCTCATCGTCCTCATCATCGGAGCAAGTGAGAGAGGAGCGTCTGAGGAACAAGGGCTGGAGTCAAAGTCAGGCTGCTGGATGCGAGGTGGCGAGGTAAACTGGAAGCAAATGCACCGGGAAACAGTGTGTGAGTGGGTTTTTTAATGAAGCCCTCCTGAAAACAATACAAAAAAAGAATCACAATTTATTTTTATTATATGAAGTTTGGTTTGCGTTCAGAAAAAAAAAAGAATACACCAAGTGACCAAACAATGCATTGCTTTCACCATAGCAGCATATTAAAAGTTCTGTCTATAATGTCTAGAATAGTGATGATGAAATGGAACATTTTCCTTGTTGTTGTGTTGCGATGACATTGGGATCTGGGAGGGCTGTTGGCCAAATATGCCATAACAATGTGAATCTGGTTATTCGCCCTTTGCACACGGACTGTAACTCAGCAGCTGAACCTGCAAAGAAATGGAAAATTACTACAATAAGCAAGATTTCAGAAAATAGATTTTTAGAAATGCTGAAATCAATTAGGAGGAAACTATTTTTTCTTTAAAGGTTAAAATTAATTAAAGGGACCTAGCAACCACAAAATAGCTATAAAGCAAGGATGGGGGGGTTAATGAGGGCAGCTGTGAAGGAACTCGCACATCTGAGGGGGACAAATGTAAAGCAAGGACTAGCACCAGAGCAGGCACAGGGCCACCCAAGTTAAGGTAGTAGTAAGATAAAGATGAGAGGGAGTGAGAAGAGAGGAAGTTATTTAAGGTTATACTCAAGATGCAATATCAAGGTGAGTAAGTAGGCTACTTAGTAGATCGATTTATCAAAGCCTGCCGTTTGTGTCAACCAGGTTTATGAAATAAAGGAAACATTTGGGCAATATATACGAAAGAATGAAGATATGCCATTAAAATTTAAAGGTGCCATATCATGCTTTTTTTCACGTTTCGTAGTCGATCCTAAGTGTAGATTTGATAATAATAAGTGTTGTACAACACCCATAACATAATAGTTAAGAAATACCACCCATAGTGGACCCCACTCACAACCCGTGACGTAGTCTCAGCGAGCGCGTGTGTGCCCCGCCCACCCCGGAGACGGTGGGGGTGTAAACAAACTAACTCAATAATCACGTTTTCGATTCTAGCGGCTGTGAAAGACGACGGGGCCGGTCCCCTTGTCATACGTTGCCGCCCCTTGGCCGTCACTTGTTGCGTTCCTTTGCACTGATAGAGCGTGGAAAGTGATCTCAAACGTACATTATGGAGCCCCCAGTGCTTTCAGAGGCCACACACTCCTTCGATGAGCTACACAGAGGTCAATATTTACAAAAGCTGCGATCAATCAACTCAAATCCATATTTTAGGCATAAGAGAGGGGGAGGGGGAGGGGGGATGGTGACGCGTGCCTGCCCTTATGACGCGGTCTTGCACCCACCCCCGTCAGTTTGGAGATTCGAGGAAAGGAGATAGTCTGTAATATAGCTAAAAACTGCGGGAATCAATCAAAAAAACTCTCTCGGTACATATATGAAGCACAAATAGCAATGTAAGAAGGTTAAAAGCTCTGAAAAGTCGATTTTGCATGTTATGGGACCTTAAGAGTCAATGCTGTATTTCACTTAAAAATAAGTTTACTCTAGAAAATCAAGCTTCTAATTTTTAAGCTGCTTAAAATAACAGCCTGATATTTGAAGCCAATGGCAATGACATGAATCCGTTGGCTGATATATGTGGCTTGGTTCACCTGGCAAATGGTGAGGGGGATGTATATGAGGAGAGAAAGGGGGTGCAGGGTGATTGATTAGAACAGACAAGAGCAGGACTTACGAGTCCTCAATTTCAGTCACATCCACTGGACTAGGGAGATCCATGCCAAGACCTGAAGGAAAATATGTCATTAAACCAAAAAAAGCTTGAGCAGTGGTTCATAAACGTTTCTGTCCCATGTTCTCTGTAAGCTTTGTCTCACCCATTAACACGTGCAATTGGTTTTGATTGATTTATACACTTTTTGCAAGTATATTGTTCATTTTATTACCCTTTATAACGTTCTTGTTTTGATGATATTCATGCCAAAAAAATCTATAAAAACTTAATATAAAGAGGGGGGGTAATACTTTGTGGATACCATGGAGCTGCATCTAAAGAAATTACCTTCCGAGTCCAGCTAGGTTGTTCATGTCCAGAGTGACTGTGGTGACAGGCGACAGGACGGTGGTGGGTCCAGGGGAGAAGAGCGTCCTGCAGTGAGCATCCTTGGCACCGCAGTCAGGCAGCGACAGCGGGGAAATGCCGGGGATCCCGTCGGGCCTACACCGCAGAGCGTTGTTGACAGAAACAGGGCTATTGTACAGGTCAAACAACTGCATTTTGAGAGCCGGTTGAGTTGAAATCTGTAGAGATACGAGCTTCAATGTTGATTTAAGCATGAATTTTAGGTCAAAGAGAGCCAATTCTTGGCCTGTGCAGCAGGATGGGTCCGAACTTGAAGCTAACCCGGAAGCTAAGAATGCATGTCCAGAAAAGGCGATCCGTGTGCAGAAAAGCCTCAGCCGCAGTCTTGGAGAGATAACTACGGACTGTAAGGCGCTGGATCAGGTGCGTAATACAATCTGAAGCGTATCGCGGGCCGCCATATTGGATTCTGTAACTTCCGTCCCGATTCCGTATATGAACTAGTACCGAACTTCCTCTAATCTCCTCGCTCTTGCATCGCTCTTGGAGTGAGAGCAGTGTAGTACAGTTAAACCAGCAACATCACTGGGCAGGTCGTTTGGACGCACTTTCAGCCAGTGTAAAAAAACAAAGCAAAAAAACATAGTAAAGGTGTAATACAAATTAATTGGTATTGGTATTGGATTGATATTGCAATACGTACATAATACACTAGAGAAGGCTTTCTGCAGTGGTCACTCTCTCCATCATCAATACACAATCTGTATGAGGAATAATGACGCACTGAAGATCGGTGTGAGGAATAATGACGCACTGAAGATCTGTGTGAGGAATAAGGACGCACTGAAGATCTGTGTGAGGAATAATGACGCACTGAAGATCGGTGTGAGGAATAATGACACACTGAAGATCTGTGTGAGGAATAATGACGCACTGAAGATCTGTGTGAGGAATAATGACGCACTGAAGATCTGTGTGAGGAATAATGACGCACTGAAGATCGGTGTGAGGAATAATGATGCACTGAAGATCTGTGTGAGGAATAATGACGCACTGAAGATCTATGTGAGGAATAATGACAAACTGAAGATCTATGTGAGGAATAATGACGCACTGAAGATCTATGTGAGGAATAATGACAAACTGAAGATCTATGTGAGGAATAATGACACATTGAAAAGCTGTGTGAGGAATAATATATATATATGACACACTGGATGGAAATAAATATTTTTTTAGCTTTGAAATTACGCCACAGTGAATGTGTGCTGTAATCAGAGCTAATTTACGTGCAGCAACTTTTTTGTACAGGCAGTGTTTCACTTGGTATCAGATCAAAACAGAAATCACTGGTATCGCCGAACACAACTAAGGTTACAATTCACGACATTTCAAAAGCATTTTTGAAATGTCGTGAAATGTCGTGAATTGCATTCACGAAAGCATTTCTGTAATTCATATGTCATTTAATTCCCAGCACATTTCACCCATGTGCTCTGCGTGTGCGAATGGAGCCTTCTGTCTGTCTGTGTTTTACAAAGAATTATTGGGATTTTTATTTTATTTACTTCCTCAAATCAGTTTGTTTGACCGTGTTGTAATTATCCATTCCTACTGTTACGTGTGAAAATACCTGTAATACATGAATCTAACTTATTTCAAGAGTGATGTGCCAAGAGTTTTTTTTTTTTTTTTTTTTTTTTTTATCATTGATGAGGAAACACACAGTAGTTGGTCTTCAGAAAGTTCTTGAAACCAAAAAAATATAATTTTACTCAAGGCTGTCTATAACTTAGCCCCTTAATTTGTCTCTTCTCTGTGTGAAGTAGAAACCAGCAGCTCTAAGTACGTCTCATGCAAAACAGCACCTCTTTATTTATAGAAGCCTGATTCAAAGGAAATTTCTAAGCTGGGAACACTTCCACTGCTCCTGGCTCCTGGACAGTGGCAGTATCAGCACCATGAAGGCCTATTGTCTTGGGAAGGCTGTTTTAAATGTGGGTCACTACCACCGCAGTGTGATGGAATGGGGTTCAGCTGACCCAGAGCCCAGCCTTCAGGTGAGCTCCGCCGTGCCGAGCCGCCTGTGGAGCATCGGCATGCAGCCAGAAACCAGCAGTTAGCGGATCACTGAGGAGACAAACTAGCTCCAAGGAACTACTTTATCTCTGTCCTAGATAACTGAAAAGTGGCTCCCACCCAAAAACATTGTTCTCATTTCGGCAGTCAAACACAGTTGGAGCCCTACTTTAGAAAGAGTTTTATGTGGTAAAGGCAGCCATTATTTTTCAAACGCGTTCTCCTGTGGTGTTCAAACTAGCCTATTCATGAGTTTCAGAGTAATGATAAATTATTCCAATTTTCATAGCAATGAATAAACCTAATCAAAAATATTCTGTCTTTTCAATCATAGACATTCATAGATTCCGATTTTTTTTAAATTTTTTTTTTATTTTTTGCTCTGTCTCTGCCCATCGCTCAAGCTCGATCTCTTGGACAGCCGACTTTAACCGGAGTTACGCCAAATCAAACGTTCCATCCAGCCATCTCCATTTTTAAATATATATGTATAACATGTATATTTAGTGATCACTAGAGTCAGTTAGCCTTTAGCTCAGAGGCCTGTTTTACACTAATTATCATCTAAAATAAAACTCTTTACACTTGCAACAATGACTTTTATCAAGGCTTATACCTAAATGTGGTACCAGCCCAAACGTTCTTCACTTCATCATTTTCATAACTAGCTAATCTCTCCCTCATATCTTACTGGACTAGCCGAGTTGTTAAGTGATCGATAGCATGAGCACTAAAGGCCTCATGTACTAATGTCTGTTTTCAATGGCCAAATATTCAAAAACCCTAAAATACATATTTAACCATCACGGGGACTTACAAAGATGTATAGTGAGGTAATAATGCTACTTAGTTCTCTTATAAAGGGGCCATACCCTTTGTTTTCATGTAATAACATAAAATCTGTTTAGCTCCAGTACAGATATATTAGAGTCAGAATGAGACCGCTGTGAGCTGCCTGTATGTAATTATAGAGCGTTTAATTTAGGAAGTGCTCTGTTAGCATGCTAATGTTTGTTACTAATCTAATCACAGTGAATCATTTGGATGCTCAGAATGCATTAGATAAATTAGGAAAACAATCAGCAACATTTTGAAGACACTAAATCTGGTGCAGCACCTTTAATAACACAAACAGGTCCATTTACATTGTGTTCAAAATTATAAAATCCATTGTAGTATGCAGCGGATAATTCACGTTTTTATTGCCCCCAAGGAATAAGAATACTTTTATTTTTTATATTTAATAATATTTCATATGTCGAAGTGAAAATAAGTCATCCAAATCCATTAAGTAAAGAATGTGAAAAGTTGCAACTTCTATTTGTTGACAGTTTTGACACAATGAGTAAAGGCGTCATAGGGGTGATGGCCGCCCAGCTTAGACAGGCTTTGTCGGGCTGAATGTTGGATTTAAATTTATTGTCTAGTATATTACAAGTTCACCTGAGGAGATTTGACATTTCTGCGTTGAAGCAGAAACCTATTTCTTAAAAATGTTCAAATTTATGGAGGCTTGGATCCTATATATTTTATAAGAAAGACAGTAAAATTATTTTCATCAATAATACACTTTAGTCATAAATATTCTACATGTAGAGGCATTCAGTCTATTTCAGCCTTTATTTGGTGAAAAATGTATATGAAGTCTCAGTGTAGGCTTAAAACACAAATACTAGTTGACTAATTAGAAAATGAATAGCTGTTGCGCTCGATGGCAGAGTGGAGAGCATGTATGGCAGGCTTTGATTCCGGCTGCGACAATTTGCTAAATGTCCTTCCCTCTCTCATCCCCATGTCTACACTGTCCTGTCCGATAAAGCCTGTGGACCAAAAAATAAAGATAGTATAATTGCTGAATAATCGACTACTAAAATAATCGTTAGTTGCAGCCCTAGTTTATGATGATGGAAATCAGAGCAGCTGTTTTGAACCAGAAGTCAGTGGACTTTTTCGTTTATGAAATTGTTTTTAAGATGAACATTGTGATTCAAAATGTCCAAAATATAACATAATATTGTGCTTTTGTCTACAATGTAATATAGAAAATCTGTCTTTTTAAGATATATATCCCATACCCATGGAAACAAGCAGTTAATGTCACCAAGCCAAGTTACAGATCACATCTTTGAAGAAGCGACATCCATATTTAAAGGCGATGTTTAGGTTACTTTACCTCTCTTCTGCCAGTGAATGTAGCTGCATGCATTTTATATTCCCTGGCCTCACTGACACATGGAGTGATGCTGCTAATGGCTGCGGAGGTGCTCTGAAGATGGATAGGAGGAGTGGCCGGAGCACTCGCAGGATGAATGGGTGTTTTCGGCCGAGTGGAGAGGGGAGATGGATGGACCCCCTTCTCCCGTGGGCGCAGGACGAACAGGACACTCGTTTGGTACGCTTCCAAATCTAAGGCCCATACCAGCTCTCTTTAAAGGCTGCTTTGTTAACTGCCAGAGTGTGCGTCTTTCACACTCCGCTGGCGGACACCGCGTCACTGCAGAGACCAGAGAAACTACACGGCCAAGAATGAAAAGTCCAGGATTAAAAGGTAAAACAAGACATAAAAAGAGAGCTGCAATTAACATGAAAGGGACACTTTGCTTAAAAAGCCATATTAAGCGTTTGTCTGCTGTATAACATAGGACAGGGGTCCTTTTGGCTTCACAGCACCTGAAGACCAAATGTCTAAAGGTGGTTGAAGACATTTTGGGGGCGGCAATAACTCTACAGTTGTAGAGAGAACGTTCTTTGGATCAGAGGACGATTGAGCCGACTCCTGCTCTCGACATAAACATCCTTGGAACAGTGCATCCGGAAAGTATTCACACACTTCACTACACACTTCACTTTTTACACATTTTTACACACAAAATTAATTAAATTCATTATTTGCCTCAAAATTCTACAAGTAATACCCCATAATGACAACGTTAATGAAGGTATTTTGAATTATTTGCAAATGTATTTAAGATAAAAGAAAAGAAAAGAACACATACATACGTATTCACAGCCAACTCAAGACTTTGTTGAAGCACCTTTGGCACTACTTACAGCCTCAAGCCTTTTGAGTTTAATGCTAAAAGCTTGGCACACCTATATCTGGCCAGTTTTTCCCATTCTTCTTGGCAAAACCTCTCAAGTTCCATCAGGTATATTGGTGAGTGTTGGTTCGCAGTCATATTCAGATCACTCCAGAGATGTTCAGTTGGGTTCAAGTCTGGCCACTGGGCCACTCAAGGACATTCACAGAGTTGTGCTGTAGCTGCTCCTTTGTTCTCCTGGCTGTGTGCTCAGGGTCGTTGTCTTGGAGCTTCTGGAGCAGGTTTTCATCAAGGATGTCTCTGTAACAGCTGCATTCATCTTGTTGCTCCTGGCTACTCTTCCAGTTCCTGGTGCTGAAGAATATCCCCACAGCCTCATGCTGCCTCCACCAGGCTTCACTGTGGGTACTGTCCAGGTGATGAGCGGGGCCTGGTTTCCTCCAGACATGACACTTGCTATTCAAGACAAAGTGTTCAATCTTTGTTTCATCAGAGAGAGAAGTTTGTTTCTCATGGTCTGAGAGTCCTTCAGACCTTTTTACAAACTCCAGGGGGCAGTCATGTGACTTTTACTGTCTTCAGTCTGGCCCCTCTCCCATACAGGCCTGATGGAGGGCTGAGTGCTTCTGGAAGGTTCTCTTCTCTCCACAGAGACACACTGGAGTTCTGTCCATCAGGTTCTTGGGCCCCTCCCTGACTAAGGCCCTTCTCCCTGATTGTCCCTGTTTCCACCCTTTTCCATTTACAGATAATGGAGGCCACTGAGCTCAGAGGAACCTTCTGTTCTACAGAACTGTTTCGGTTCTTCTCCAGGTCTGGGCCTTGATACAATCCTGTCTCTGAGGTCTACAGACAGTTTCTTGGACTTCATGTCTTGGTTTGTGCTCTGACTGTGGGACCTTTACATAGACAGGAGTGTGCTTTTCCAACTCATGTCCAATCATCTGGATTTACTCCAGTCAAGTTGTAGAAGCATCTCAAGGATTAGCAGTGGAAAAACTGAATACTTCTGTACCTGTGCTTTTTATTTTACGTTTTTATTTTTTTAATATTGACTATTCTTTTGAGGCAAATGATAAGTTTGACCATTTTTGAAAAAGGTTTTAACATAACAAAACTTGGAAAAAGTGAATACTTTCCAATATATATGAAGGTACGTTCAGGCTGGCCCTAGTTCCTCTGACCAGTTCACTTTGCAGCGTCTCAGAATGCTGTTTTGTGTCTCCATGGAGCCAGAGCAACTGACGTCACTCAAACGTAACTGATTTTGTTTTAGGAAATTAAAGCTAAATGGTACCTGATTTATACTTTTTCTTTATGAGGCCGATCTCAGCAATTCACTGAACGATGTTTAGTAATTCCAACTTTGTGTGGCTGAAAGCTGGAGAAAGCAAGAAACTACTTCTGATTAAACTCAGCTTTTTCAGCATTTATTTTACTTCTCTGCAAAGCTTCTATATGGTATTTTAACCTCTTTATCAGATGCATTGGGTATGGATACTGTTAGATGCATTATTTCTATGCGTATTATTGGTTTCTACAATGTGCACCAGCAGCCGGCTAGTCCTGACCATTTAAAATAGTTAGGAATAGATAGCATTTATTTTTGTTATTTAGTTCGTATCTTGGATGTTTCTTGTAGTTTTCTTTTAAATATATATATGTTTATATATATATATATATATATATATATATATATATATATATATATATATATATATATATATATATATAGTTTTTTTTTTAATGTGTAAATTTAAAGTCAAGATCTACCCCTCGGTTACACTAGCTTTGTTTTACAAAGTTTGTCAGCAAATAAAGTTGGAAGCTGGAAATATGGCAGTTTATCCCTAGATCAAGTCAGTCTTTGAAGAAAAAGTATTGTTTTCTATTTATATCTGCTTTTTGCTCTTTTGTTTTCATCTGACTATGCATTCTCCCTTATCCAATAATCTGGCACTCCACGAGCCAAAAACAAGCAAGACTGCTGAGAGGGTTGGTACCGGCCCCTTCAGAGCCCTTAAACAGTTCAGTACAATCCACTTATGGAAACGCTATCCATAATTCACCATAAGGCTCTTGTTGGCATTTTGCCTGATTATTTATCACGTTTTTGCACCTCAGATCAAGTTGTCACCACTTGAGGTCTCAGGACATTTATATCTTACAGTTCCATCGTGTCAACACAGCGACAGAAAAAAGGCTTTCAACAACTTGCTCCTGTGGAACAAAACAGAGACTTTTTAATCAAACAATTGTCTTTTAATTATTTGAAAGAACTGGTCAACGACGACCTTTTTTTTTATATATAATTTGATCTCATATCATGGGATTGGGTTTTCCCTGTATAAATAAATAAAATGAAATTAATTCACCCGATCTGCTCCAAAGTGAGCCAATGGAAACGTGCCTTGAGACTAGACACAGTCACCGGACATTTTTTCTTGTTATACATTGAATTGCCACATTGCAGTTTATACATTATACTTTGTTCCTTCATAATGTCCTTAAAAATGTCATCAAACTACCACACAAACATTCCGAATTTGTTTTCCGAAAATTGCTTCATATATATTTTGTTCTAAATGTTTGTATGTCTGTTTCATTGAAATAAACAAGATGTCAGGGTTCTGTCTGAGTTTGGCCTGAGACGCAGTGAAGTGACGTGTTGACCAGACTGAGACGTTCTGTTTTGAACCTTCTATTTGTTCTCACTGCTGCCACCACACAAAAACCTCCAAAAAGTCCTTCTGCTTGTTCAAGGATCCACATTTTTGCATGAATACACATCCCAGCTGCGGTTAAGTAGAGTGAGCAGGAGCAGCCAGGGTCACCTCAAGGATTAGCTCGCTGCGTCTCTGGGGCCACATCTGAGCCGCGGAGTTCTCCACTTAAGCTGTTAGCGCAGGGAGCAGAGGAGCGCGCCGAGAAGTGTTGACACAGCACCGCTGCGTTCTGCCTCAAACCAGAGACCGAGGCCTGATCCTGGGAAATATCACGCGCTCGCTGTGTTAACAGCCCAGGTTTCAAGTTTCGAGTTGGCAAGTAAATCAAGAGCTACTGAATGGAAACAGTAAATCGAACATAAAGGGACACTACAGGCAAAACAGTTTTTCTTTTCTATAGGTTTTCAACAGAAAAATACACATAAAGGACATGAAAATTACCACTTACTGCACCTAAACACATCAAACTTTACGATTTTAGCAGTGCGCGCCTGCCATCTTCTACCGACAGGTGGCGCCTATAATAAGGCGCTCCCTCTAGCTCTCGTTCTCTGACCTCTGACACTGCTGTCATTTCCGGGTTTATGACGAGGGTTGGGCTCCACGTCGTCCTCAGGTATGAGGTGTAAACATATACTTATGTTGGAATATATAATTAATAATAATTTTAATTAATTCGAAAGTACTTTGGCTTCTTTAGTGCCGTCGCTCCTCGGGCTTCACCCCTGAAACGTCTCGCGCGGACATTTTGCCGTGCTCGTGTAAAGCTCCTGTGTGTGTCTCGTGGCTCGCTATGCCCCACTGTCAGTCACCTCGTTGTCCATGTTTGGTCGGTTCCGCTGTCATATGCCCCGGCTGTTTGGTGTAAAGCTTGTGGATTGAGTTGTGGTGCGTCAGGAAAGTGGTACGTTGTCCCGTCTCTTAGACCCCACGTAAAAGGGTTACTGTTGTACTAATAATATTGTCCAGTGGTAACTGGGAGATCTATGGAGCAGCTGCGTAGAGCCGCAGAACTGAGGACGAACTGTTGTCTTGTCTCTTTGTCTTCTTATTTTTTTATTTTGTATGACTGTACTATTTAATGTGACGGTCCGGCATGGCAGGAACACAAGTTGACCTCCACTAAATTGTGAATGTATATTGTGTATACATTTTAACTGGATAACTGAAAAGAATTAAGTAACAGAACTTTTATTCAACTAGATTATGTATAAACTGACTCTGAAAGTGACTCTGTCTGTCAATAACGGACCAGTGTGTCCTTTACTTGTTTAATGTTGGTCCTGGGCCTATCCCAGGTGGCGTTGGTGCTTTTAATTCATCTCCTAAGCTAAACTATGAATTTATTGGCCGTAAACGCCCTCGCCTTATCACACAATCTTGGATTTAACAATATTTTGATTGTTTTTACAGAAGGTTTTAACTTTACATTTCTATGGCAATTTTTAGTAAAATCTAGTTTACTCAAATCTAAAATCCTCTCTGGAATTATTTTTACATCCAATAATATTGGATGTAAAAACGAAGCAAGGCATTTTAATCTGGTTCTATTCATTTTGTACATGTATGTCCCAAACAAAGTGCAGTTAAAAATATATTTGTTTTAATTATTGTTAACTACAGAAAAAGCTTCAAATTGACACTTCTCAATTTAATTATATATATATATATATATATATATATATATATATATATATATATATATATATATAGTGTGTGTCTTGTTTATTACTGACGAAATATACAGACAAACTCATCTCAACCTTATTTATAGAGCACTTTGAAGCAAACACAAAACAACCAAAATAATAGTAAATAGCGACACAGTCGTTAGTAGTCAAGAGCTAAAAGCAAAATATATATATATATATATTTTGACCAGAGGTTTTTGAGAAATGCATTTGAATGCACAGGCTTCAGTTCATGTGTGCCATCAATAAATGCTACAGGGATTTGGAATAACATCCGAGGCGTGCTGGATACTACAACATAATCATGTCATACACTTATAATATAAAAAAGGACAATCCACAAATATTGAACAGTAGGTCCAGTAGGCCCAGTGCTATTGTAAAAGCAGCTCTTATGGCTTGATTCCACATCATACAGCTCCTTTACTCTGCACCACAGAACGCCTCCGTCTGAGGGCGCAGACCCAAGCTCTTTGGATGCATTTAGTCTCCTCAGGGCTGCGGCGTTCAGGGTTACGGAGCCCTGAGGAGCTCCAGAAGAGCTCCAGAAGAGCTTAAAAGTTCGTATTTAAGATCAAAATAGCCATTTATTCTAAAGCAGGAGAGCGGATAACTCGTGTGTTTTCTGGGATTGCTCTTCTGCTCACGTCACTTCACTTTTTCACATTGTTTTTCTCCACCCCAAGAGTAATTACACAATGAAAAGTTTTCTCCTGTTGATGTTTCAGCAGCATAAAGTGAAAGTTCACATCCTCCTGAGTCAAACTATCAAAGCAACAATTAATAGAACTATCAATAATAAGTATTTTTTAGACAGTGAAAAATAGGCAGGCCTACAATTCCTGAATCCAGGCCCATTTTACAACGTTACAAAAGTGCTGTTTCATATCAGCCTGTTGCTGTAATTGCCTGCATTGTGTGATGCCTATAGATATAACCATAACCATAATGTCTGACCGATATATTGGGCCGATATTTGCACTTTTTACCTCATTGGAACCTTAAACCTCCAGCAGAGGACTGACCAAGTTCGATGGAACACAATTCCATGTGAAGACAGCACTACACAGAGCTCCAATATGGGTTAGTGCTAAAACAGGGTTGTGAATGCATTATATTTCTTTATGATACTTTTATTATACAAAGCAGTGCCTTCTATTGTTAGAAAAATTACCCTTGTTTGGTAACACGTTGAAAATACATTGTACTCTGAAAATAGGTTCTTGGTTTCACATTCTTGTGCTGATCAACTGTGGCTTAAGAAGGTCTCAGTAAGTAAAAACAGCTTCCTGACTACTTCTGTGACTCTGTCTTCCTTCTTATTTAAGATTATTTTACATCTATAGACAGTGATTGAGTTTGTAGTCATTTAAAATAATATAATTTAGGAGAAGATTATCCAAATCTGTCCTACATATCAGCCCAAAACTATCAGCAGAGCTTGTTGGCCATGGGCTGCTCTGGATTCTCAAACATCGGCCATGGAAACACTTGTGGAGCTTCACATCTGCTGGGCTGTACCTCTCTTCTTGTGGCCGTTTGAATGATACAGCCAGGCAGCGGATCAGTGAATCAGGCTAATTGATGAAAAGAGCCAAATCATTACGTTATTTAATAGTTCATTGAGTCTCTCCAGTTGGCTGGTAATTAAACAACATTCGATCGGCGAGAGAAGCAGTGGTGTGACACGGAGGAGATGAGACGGACTTAACCTCTGGAAAGTCCTGTCCTGTGTGGGCTGCTGGGGTCACATACACGGACTCCCAATGAAATACTTAACTCCGCTTACAGGTCTGGTACTGGCACGTGTAGAGGGCTGAGGAAGTGCAATATGAATGTGTTCAGGGTTTATTCTTCTCCGTATGATTTTGACATATTCTCAGGATTATTAAACTAAAATAAATCAATTGAGTCATGTTTAATAATCATAATTATACTAAACACTTGATGTAATGATTAATCGATTGAGAGTGGTTAACTATATAAAATAATTGTTGTTTGATCGCCTTAATTGTTATCTGGACTATGCTGATAGAAAATATTTTAAAAAACAACTATTTCTTATTTCCTTCATTCATACTCTTTATTCATATATATCTTCTGTCCAAAAGCCTTCAGTCACACTATTTAACTTTTATTTGGTTGTTAATGTACTTAAAATGTCTCAATGGTCAATGGAAATGATGATTTGACTGTTGACTACTAAAATAAACATTAGTTACAGCCTTTATTTTTATGTGGTTTAGTATTTATGAAATGTTTTGCACTCAAGTAACTAACTGTTGCAGCAACATTTTTCCTGGTGTATACAATTATGTGTATTGATCTTGTGACTTATGAGAAATATGAATTCCTAACAGCAGTCTCGTATAAGCCTTTGTACACTGAATGTAATTGTGCTCTGGGCCTTGTAGCGCTGCTGTGTTGCTGGACCCGGATAAACCTCAGCAGGGCAGCGCAGTATTGATCAAAACCTGCTCAGCCCCAAAACACGGAAAGGTCACAGCGGCGGGAAGCTGTCTGCTAAATATGAAAATCTCTAACTAATCTGTAAGTCTAATCAGCTGCACATCTGGAGTGAGACATGTCAGAGTAAATGTCATAAACATCACGCCGCGAGCTGTTCGCCGGCGATTGGAGACATTTGGCATAGACCTCGGCTCTAGTGGGGCACACCGGACCTGAGGAGGGCAGAGGGTTAATGCAAGCACCGGACCCGAGGAGGGCAGAGGGTTAATGCAAGCACCGGACCCGAGGAGGGCAGAGGGTTAATCCAAGCACCGGACCCGAGGAGGGCAGAGGGTTAATGCAAGCAGAGTCGGACCATCAACCTGTGGACAGAGAAACTGTGGAGGCTTGTCATGGAGTGTAGTTTGGATGTTGACAGCTACACTGGGGGGTCCATTCCACATTTCATCTTATAAAGCTCAGCACATATTCTCATGAAAAACTGTGAACACTATAATGAATCTAAATTATTGCACATGCATCAGGGCGCAATGTGTCAAATGTGTTTATCTTTTTATCATAGTAATAAGTAGAGACCAGTAAGACCCCAGAGCCCCCCGGACACTGGATGAAGGCAGATGGAGTTCACAAACACATTATTTTCAACAAGTAGCTCCTGAACTCAAAATACCAAGATTTCTCACAAATAGAACATGGCAAGAACACAAATAAATTTTTCCCGATGGGCGTATACCTGACCAGATATTTGGTTAGAAAAAGAGTAATCTATGCTGACCAGTGGTCGAGTGGTTAAGGCTCAGCACATATGCCAGGCTCCAAGTACAGCCGGTGTCGAGAGTTTGAATCCCGACTCTGACAGTTTACTACATGTCCTCCCTCTGTCGTCCCCCATTTCACACTTTCCTGACTCTGCCCCTGAACCATGACTCTGCCCCTGAACCATGACTCTGGCCCTAAACTATGACTCTGCCCATAAACCATGACTCTGGCCCTGAACCATGACTCTGCCCCCGAACCATGACTCTGCTCCTGAACCAGGACCCTGCCCATGAACCATGACTCTGGCCCTGAACCATGACTCTGCCCCTGAACCATGACTCTGCTCCTGAACCAGGACCCTGCCCATGAACCATGACTCTGGCCCTGAACCATGACTCTGCCCCTGAACCATGACTCTGCTCCTGAACCAGGACCCTGCCCATGAACCATGACTCTGGCCCTGAACCATGACTCTGCCCCTGAACCAGGATTATGGCCCTGAACCATGACCCTGCCAATAAACCATGACTCTGGCCCATGAACCATGACTCTGCCCCTGAACCATGACTCTACCCCTGAACCAGGATTATGGCCCTGAACCATGACTCTGCCCCTGAACCAGGATTATGGCCCTGAACCATGACTCTACCCCTGAACCAGGATTATGGCCCTGAACCATGACTCTGCCCCTGAACCATGACTCTGCCCCTGAACCAGGATTCTGGCCCTGAACCATGACTCGGCCCCTGAACCAGGATTATAGCCCTGAACCATGACTCTGCCCCTGAACCAGGATTATGGCCCTGAATCATGACACTGCCCCTGAACCAGTATTGTGGCCCTGAACATCCATGATTGTCTTTGTCTCGAGTGCAGTTTCAAACACAGCTTTGATGTCCTTTCACCCCCACATGAGTTGACAGGCAAAGTTCAGTGAGTTGAAAATCACTGGAGTTTGTTGGCCCAACCCTTTGAAAACTGTGAACATACACAATGAAGCTAATGTGATTTAGCATCTCTCAGATCTGTCAATAGCTGCTCATTTGCAGGACAGACACTGGTCCACACTTTCGAAGTCAGATTTTCTTTATTGTAAACTTTAAACAGACAACATTCCTGTAATGCTTTATTTCTAGAAAATTCTTACCAAGCTTTCTCCTTTAAGTCTGAGCTAGCTGCACATACGGCAAACAGAAATGTTTTTGTTTTTTTGCATTGATTTCAAAGCAAGGACCCACATCCATGCAAGGACCATATTGGCCATTTTTCACCGGTGTATTAACATTTCAGAGCGAGTTCAGTTTTGTTTTCTAAGCTCTCATTAAGTTAAGTGCACAATATTGATTAATTCTGGGCTATACAAATTTGCCTTGACTTGACAGATAATTATTTTAGTTCAGGCTTTACTCCTGGCCTTAGACAGGGGGTGTTCATAGTTGGAGCAGTTTTTACACAGTTTAAAGAGTGTTTCCCATATTTGTGGATTCAAGAATGCTAGAAATTGCCCCTGCTCAGAGTGCAAAGATGTTAAGGTACACATACACTGAATAAAATATGAACGCAACACTTTTGTATTTATTCCAATTTTCATGAGCTGAACTCAAAGTTATGAAACATTTTCTACATATATAAAAGTCCCATTTCTCCCAAATAGTGCTCACAAATTTGTACAAATCTGTCTTACTGTGCAATTAATAATAATATTAATAATACAGACCATTTCACAAGTGTGACATATCAAGATGCTGATGAGACATTATGAATATTGCATAGCTGTGCCTTAGGCTGACCACAATAAAAGGACAATCTGAAATATTTAGTATGAGGTCTGAAGGGTCATAAAACCAGTCAGTGTTTGGACACACCTTCTCATTCAAAGAGTTTTATTTTCATGAATATGAAAATTGTAGATTCACACTGAAGGCATCAAAACTATGAATTAACACATGTGGAATTATATACTTAAAACAAGTGTGAAACAACTGAAAATTTGTCTTATATTCCAGGTTCTTCAAAGTAGCCACCTTTAGCTTTGATTACTGCTTCGCACACTCTTGGCATTTTCCTGATGAGCTTCAAGAGGTCGTCACCTGAAATGGTCTTCCAACAGTCTTGAAGGAGTTCCCAGAGATGCTTAGCAGTTGATGCTTAGCACTTGTTGTCCCTTTTGCCTTCACTCTGTGGTGTGTGTCCAAACTTGTATTGTTTTGTATAGTATAGTAGTATTGTATAGTATAGTAGTATAATAGTATAGTATAGTATAGTAGTATAGTAGTATTGTATAGTATAATAGTAGTACAGTATAATAGTATAGTATAGTATAGTAGTATAGTATAATAGTATAGAATAATAGTATAATAGTATAATAGTATAGTATAATATAGTATAGTATAGTATAATAGTATAGTACAATAGTATAGAATAATAGTATAATAGTATAGTATAGTATTGTTATGTATATATATATATATATATATATATATATATATATATATATAAATAAAAAACAGCGTGTTCCGGTTCCTGCCATGTTTCCTGTTTATATTTTTGATCAGTTCTCTGTTCACTAAAACAAAAAGCACAGAGGCAAGTTCCATTTTAAATAAGTTAACATGTACTTACTTTAGTTTCTTTACAAACAAAGCCCAGATATTTCTGTCCATGTTCTTTCATAGGTTTTCCAGGTTTCCTTTTTCACAAGAGTTCGTTCCACAACATAAAACTTCTTTAGAAGTAGCATCAAAACATAAAAGCAAGACAAAAGGAGCAAAGGGCCAGTGACGTCGACCATAGCCTGGAGAGAGATGAAAGGAGACATAATACTTACCCCTGGATGCATCGTGTCACGCACCCACAACCAGCCTTTACTTTGTGACCTGAACTGGCCTGCACCATTTACATGGCGGACACCAACAGGGGACATGCCAAACCCGTCAGCCAGCTACATCCAGGACATACAAGATTTGTGTCCGACGTAGAGGTCCGAAGGTCTCCTGTGCTGTTTTTAAGTCCCTAAAATCATCACCAGACATTCATCACCAGATATTCTGAACATCTTTTGCCTTAAATCATCGTCATTGCTGCTGTGTATAGCTTTTATTTATTTTTTCCATGGTAATTCACTCTGTTTCCAGTAGATGGCACGCCAACACAAACATTTGAAATCTTTAGGGAACGCCTGACTGTTAAAAAGTAATTTAAAGAGTGGGTTTCAAATAACAGTTTGAAGGCCAGTTGCCGAACAAATAAAGTACAATATGTATCCTGTAAGGTTCACCTTTGGTATTTGAGCCTGCCAGGGCCTGAACCTAACCATACAAGTAAGAGAGACATATAAAGAAGATCAGTTTAATCAGATCAAACAATCAGTTTGTTTGTTTGTTTGTTTGTTTACTTAATAACGCTTCTGAAAATAACCTGGCTGTGTGTGAACGATATGGGAGCAAAGAACACATTGGATAACCATCATGTTCAACAAGTGCAAATTAACTACTCATCTGGTGAAGGCAGCAGCGATGAATGAGAATGAAGTATTATTAAGCATTGTAATAGTCTATGCACAGTAACAAGGAGAATAGCCTAATGAGTTTGGTCAATCATAATGTGCATGCAGCCGTTTATGTTGTGTTTTTTATGCATTTAAACAGTGAGGTAGACAGCATAGGCAACAAAAGCACAGAATATTGTGCATAATCAGTGTGTTGTACATGCATTAAATCGGTGACCTGCAGATTTTGTTGCTTTGGCATCTGAAGGCCTTCTGATATCTGTAATTATGAGCGGCCAAAGGATTTCCAAAACTCATCGACTTTACCCTGAATGGTTTGTCAGGGTTCTGATCTTTTCCTGTCAGTTTTCTTTCTTTCTGAATGGCTTAAGGCCTTCACAGGTTTCAACTGCTCATGTTGTGAGAGTCTTTTCTTTGAGTTTGCACAGAAAACCGTGACAAGACAGCGTTGTGTGTGAAATCAATTGTCCAGCACAGCGTGGAGGGGCAGGAGTGCTAAGCCTCTGTGGATAAGATCAGAAGACAATGTGCACTGCTGTTTGTGTGATCTTACCAGGTCACACTGAGTCAGTAGAGTGGAGACAGTTTTGATCTGTGTCATTCCAGGTGAAAATAAAGCTCCATTCTATCATTACTCTTGTGTGTGTACTTCCTCCAGACATTAGTTCAAGGATCTGTTTTTATTTGTGCGTTGCCAATATTAAAGTGTGGATTTCTGCTGTGCTTGTGCGGTCAGACAGGTAACTGAAGAGTATTTGAACACCCTGTGATTTTGCAAGTTCTCCCACTGAAATGTTATTGTGATTATTTTTAAATAATGTCTTTGTATGTTATTGCTGCAAATAAGTATTTGAACACATGAGAAAATCAGTGTTAATATTTGGTACAGAAGTCTTTACAATTACGGAGGTCAAATGTCTCCTGTAGTTCTGGACCAGGTTTGCACACACTGCAGCAGGGATTTTGGCCCACTCCTCCACACAGATCTTCTCTAGATCTGTCAGGTTTCAATGCTGTTGCTGAGCAACACGGCGTTCAAGCTCCCTCCAAAGATTTTCTATTGGATTTAGGTCTGGAGGCTAGCTTGACCACTCCACGCAGTAAGCACCCTAAAGCATGACGTTTCCACCCCCACGCTTCACAGTAGGGATGGTGTGTCGTGTCCACCTTCCGTCTGTGAGAGTCAGCTCTCTCCTACATTGTGGAACTCCTCCAGGTTTCTACTTTTTCCCAAGGAGGTTTTTTGTAGTTTTTCCTGGCCGAGAAGGAGGGTCTAAGGACAGGGGACCCTGGGACATGGCCCCTCGTCCCTATACAAGTTGTCACGGGTTAGTTTCAGCTTCTGTGAAAAATTATGGCTCAAAAAATGTGTTTGGTGATTTTTATTTACACCCAGTCCCAAAACAGTGGTAGAATATTTACAGTGGAAAAAACCTACAACTGTCAAACAAAGTATTTACAGGATCCAAAAACTTACAAGAGCGACAATAACAGGGTCTCACAGCAGACATTCTCTCCTAGGCTCTCTCTCTCCAACAATTCCAACAATGAGCAGAGCTCCCTTTTAAACCCACTAGCCCAGGGGTCAGCAACCTGCGGCTCCGGAGCCGCATGCGGCTCTTTAGCGCCCTCCTAGTGACTCCCTGGAGCTTTTCAAAAATGTATGAAAATTAAACCAGATGGGGGGGTTATATTTGTTGTTTTAATATGGTTTCTGTCGGAGGACAAACATGACGCAAACATTCTTAACGTTTTCCAATGCTGTAATAATGTTTATAATAAATATAAAATGTCAACATTTCTATCAACGAAGATTTGCTTCATAGCCTGCGACGCTCGTTTCAGCACAGCGCACATGGGCGGCGCCGAGCAGGTGGCTGTTGTTGTAAGGGAAGAAATGATGAGACCAGACGATTCAAGGAAGAATGGACCGAATCATTTGCTTTCATTGCCAAAGCAGAAGGATTGTCTGCATGTTTGCTGTGTCATGTCAAGTTGTCAAATAACAAAGAGTCATTTGGAAAGACATTTCCAGGAAAAACAGTGAAGGAAAGGGACATTGAAACAGCAGGAATTATCACCAATCGGCAAATCAAGGACATTAATTCAGCTCCAGCATACTCAAGTGCCTGTGATGAGTCGTGTGACGTGATCAATATCGAACAGGCAGCACTGTTATGCAGGTATGTGAACTTTGACGGGCCGACTTTGAAGAAATGATCAAGTGTTCAATTCCACTGTTGCCTAGATACGGGGGAAAAGAGAAGAGGATTGTATTGTTATTAAGGTTTGAAGAGGACTGCGTTTTTGTTTTTTTCTAATCCTCAAAATAAAAATGACACTAAAAATCTGATTTCTTAATTGTATTTCTATAATGTAACATTAACATTGTAATGGAAGTTAAACTTAAAGCACCAATCGTATTGCAGAGTAGTCACGTGGTACGTCACTCGTACGCTGCAGGGAAAATAAACATTTAATCAGTAATGCTCATTATGTATTTGTAGCCTTGTCATTTTGATAGTCGGCTAATATAACTAATATACACTTACAGCCTTTGTTCCCTTCATATAAGGCTTGTATAATGCTTTTACATTTTTGCGGCTCCAGACAGATTTTTGTTTTGTTTTTTTGGTCCGATTTGGCTCTTTGAACATCAAAAGTAGTTGACCCCTGCCCTAGCCCCTCCCCTGGGCAAACCAATTAACCAAAGCGCGGCAACTTGGGCTTTAAACCGCGCCTCGGCAGTGTCTCTGGTTGGCCCACCAGTGCAGTGGGGAAACACCGTCACACAGGTGCTACTAATTTGTGGAGTAGAGGCAGACAAACAGGTCTTTGAGAGCCAGAATTCTTGCTGATTGGTAGGTGTTCAAATACTTAGTTGCAGCAATAACAGAAACAAATCATTATATAAAAATCATACTGTGTGATCTCGGGATTGTATTTAATTTCAGACCCTTCCATAAGTGGGAGAACTTGCAAAATTGCAGGGTGTTGAAATATTTTTTTCCTCACTGTATATGTAATTCATGCATGTTTGAGTAATCTTGGATCTCTCTTGGGCACTATTCAAAAACTATTTAAATAATCTTTACGGACTGTTATTTGAGTGACCACCCACAATCTTACGTAACTAAGATTGTGTCTGCAGTGTGCTCAAACTCCCATTCTGCTCCTCCCTTCAGGTATTCTGCTCCCCCCTCCCCTCACAGATCAGAGTAATTTACGCTTGAATATAGCATTTACAAAACAACAAAGGTAACATGGGGATCTATAAATGCTTTGTGTTTGCAATTAACACCCCATATATGTGTTATACCCCCTCTTTAAAGTAATTCACCTCTTCACAGAAAATCAAGTCAGCATTGCCTTTGCTTCTACTGTGACTTCTGGAACGTCCAGAAACAAACACTTGCTCTGTGCCTTTTACAGGGTCAGACTCCATCCTAAAAATTGCTCCTCGTTGCAGTCAATTCAGAATGAAGGTCAACAAGATTACAGATTTTATCTACAGCACCATAGTGTAGTCCTTGGAAAACATGGTATTTGTATTGAAAAGTGGGGAACCGGTGTAAAATATACGGTGCTGTTTGGTGCAGAATACAACATTGCTGTGAGGTTTTATTCATTTTTTTTTACAACCAAATTTATTAATATTGTATTTTTAAACAGTATTTTGGGGGAAAAGTGGCCCGGGCAGTTTAAGGCAGACACCCCCCTACCAGTTTTATAGACAAACTGGTAGGGGGGTGTTACAAAGAACATGGAGAGGAAATATATGTAATTTCATGTACTTTGGAGAGTTTGAGGAAATTTATTTTATAGATCCAATTTGTTGCATTTGGCTCCTCTCCAGCGTTCCCCGCTTCAGTCCTCTTCCCCCCTGCCATAGTTAAATACAAGCGGCTGAGATATCAGCAAGCAATTTTGGGGAAAAATTACTTGTGTTCAAAGCAAAGCGAGGCGAAAGGATGCGGTGTCAGCAGGCACACTGTTCCATTCGCCGTACAGCAGGGGCGTGTCTGTTGTAAATAGACCTTTTAAAAAAATATTATTATTATTACTTACATACATATTTTACAAAACTAGATGGGAAGCAGAAGTGCATTTGTGATTAAATCTTACATATAGAGACTGGGCAGGAACTCTTCCTGGAGAAGGTGAGGCTTGTGTCAAATTTGTTGGCGCTGTGTGCAGTCATTGACTCGAAAAACCCCTCTCCCCATTTCAAATTATTAAATCTACTAAATGCATGGAGAAAAAAACGACTTTGTCAAAGTATATCAATGAACAATACACATCAGATTGTGGCCTTGGGCTATGTCCTGCACAAAGGCACTCTCTTTCATACACCAGTGTACATGGACACTGGAGATAAGGCAGGTGAAGTGTTTTACCCCCGTGTGGCCCCTGGCTTTCCAAGCAGTCTATCATCCGAGTACTAACCAGTTTCTCCCTGCTTAGCTTTCGAAATCTGACGAGATGCAGCATTGCAAATATGGCCACTTTCTATTTTTACATTAGTATTTAACAGTTTTTAACTGTATTTAGCTTCTGTAGGCCTCTGTGTCCCATTTGTGAACATCCACCGTTTGAGAACCACAGCTCCAAACCAACTTTCATATGCATTTATGCAGAGTACAACTTCAAACCTGATTTGAGGGCTATTGTCGACCATATTACTGCAATGAGACAGTGAACAGCCCTTGGTATAGTGTTTCTCTTCAAGCAACTCTCTTTCTCTTGCTTAATAGATTAATAATGATTAGAATCGCCATGAAACAATCTTAATAAAGATTTTGAATCGCTAGGAGACGGTGATTAAATCATTCATCAAATGAAAATCCAAATCTATGCAGAAATGTAACAGGCTTGATTCCATTTTGGGAGTGTCTGCAGAGCCGTTTTAGACCGCGCCGGGTTAAGGTTAGGGTTAGGGTTAAAGGTGCCATAACATGCTTTTTTTCACGTTTCGTAGTCCATCCTTAGTGTATAATTGATAATAATAAGGGTTATGCAACACCCTTAACATAATAGTTAAGAAATATCACCCAGACCTTGGACCCCCTCACCAACCCGGAAATGCAGACGGCTTGGTTTGATATTCGCCCCCACCCTTGCGAAGAGCGATCTGGCTCCCCCGCCCAACCCCTGACGTAGTCTCAGAGCGCGTGTGTGCCCCGCCCACCCGTGACGTAGTGTGTGCCCCACAGCTGTCTGCTCCGTGCGAGTGTGAGTGAGAAACGATAGAGCTTCAGATCAACACTACTTTAAGACTAAATAAATCTGGTGTTTATTCTACAGCGTGCGCAGAACAGATATATCTATATATATCTATATATATAAAAGTCTTATGTCCATCGCGCTCTTATTTCCTGGTTTTTCGGTATCGGATAGAACTTCTCTCCGTTTATTTTCCCGGTTGCTGCATCAACTGCCATATAAACCTTCACCATTGTGATAATAGTAAAGAGTGCGATATCATTAATGAAGTTTTGGGCCTCTGAACCGTGTTTCGTTGTAAATCGAAGCAGAAAAACTCCGGGGCTTGTTAGGCCATAGGCTGTAGCCTGTATCGTTCAAGTTCACTACACCTGTCACAAGACTAAAAAAATACTTCAAATATAAAATTATCATTGTACCATTAGCTCATGACCAAAAGTTCTCCACTCGGATCGCGCCAGTTTTTTTTACGGCGATAACTTAAATGTTGAACTATATTCTCAGCCTGATAGCGCAATATCCCTACGCCTGAATCATTCCGCCTCTGAATCAGCCAATCAGGTGAGAGTTACAACAACAACATTGATGGCTGCTCCCATGGAGCGGCATGTTGTCACTCCAGCCGATAGAAAACGCTGCAGCCGATAGAAAACTTGATGCACGTGATTACACGTGCATCACGCACATTTCATCCGTAGAAAAAGAACAAACACAGCCACTGACTGTTGCCCGCTGGAGGAAGCTGGTTACTTGTGCTCAGAAGTGGATAGAAATCGACGGAATAGACCGCGCGTTAGCGGCAGCTGTTTGTGTACACAATGAAGACTTCGCCAAACAAAACGATCCTACATCTTCTGTGGCTTCTTCGGACGGAAATCTTTCTAATTTTCTGGAAAGTAACAAGCCAGGCTTTCACCCTACATGCTATAGACGTTTCACCCTACATGCTATAGATGTTTCACCCTACATGCTATAGACGTTTCACCCTACATGCTATAGATGTTTCACCCTACATGCTATAGACGTTTCATTGACAAGAAACGAATCACTAGTGCTGAAAAGCTTGCAGCAAAACAGTCGGTATGTGGGCAGCATGGAGAGGGTGACGCTGAATCTACCACATCTACTCTGCCACCTTCTCCCAAACGACTGAGATCTACCACAGATGTAAAGACAAAGTCATCTAAAAAGTCAAGCGATGTACTTCCTGCAGTTTGCATCATTTGCAAGAAGGTTGATCGCTATTTCAGAGATTCTCACAAGACAAAGAAAGATAAATTGGTCCAAGCTGAAACTTTAACTGCTGGTGAGTAGATTATATATTTATTCTGGTGTGTTTTCTCTTGCTCGTGGTAAATAGGACTAATCACAGTGAAATAAGTTGGCCAAAATATACATATATGTGCCTAGTTTATTACATGTAGGCGTAGATGTAATGCATGTAAGACTGTATGATGATGTGAGTTGAATAAAAGGGAAATACAATTTGCAATTTTGCAATTGTTTACTGATTGTGCTCACCCTTGATAGAAATTCTTTTACTTATCCTTTTTCTAGGACGTTTGGTCAAAGCAGCTGAATTAAAAGCAGATGAATCCATCCTGATGTGTACCAGAGGCAAAGATTGTGTTGCCATTGAAGTGCGCTATCACAAGATGTGTTACAAAGAATACATTAGCTTTCTGACAAACGAGACAAGTGATGAAAGGTAAAATTTTGGTAATCAAATAAAATATATATCTTTCTATTTATTTAGATAAATTCATAATTGAATTGAATAGAATTGTAATGACTAAATGATACTTTTAAAAACGTTTGAATCAAAGTAAATTTCTGTTTGTAGTGAGCTAGTATATTTCAATCACTGACCAATCACTGCATTTCCTTGCTTTATACAGGTGACCTAAAGTCTGGGAGTATGGCGATGCATATACAGCATTCTGTGACACTGTCATCCGGACACAACTGATTGAAAACCAGGAAATCCTCAGAATGAAGATGCTCTTGTCCCTGTTCCAGAAATTCATCAAAAAACACCATGGTCATGGAAGTTACCGGTAATTAAATTCTTCTTATTGTTTATGAAAGAAAAAAATGGAAGATCAGATAAACATCACAGCTATGTTTATTCATGACATTTTCATTCAAAAGTAAACCAATCCTGTTAGCTACAGGAGTCTACATATTTTCATTCATTTTATTTATTTATACAGTGATAACCCAATGAGAAAAGTGGTTACCCTGTGTAGTGGCAAAAATCTCTCGATAAAACTAAGAAACAAGTTGTCTCGTTTCAAAAGTAAAATGACCCATTCCACTTTCACAATTTGCATTCACAGAGATGCAAATAGCACAGGCGAAAGGAGAACAAGAGACAAAGGGTTTACATTTACATTTTGACTGCCGACACCTTAGAGAGACAACAGGCCCGTCCTGGACACCCGTGGTTCCTTTTATTCGAATGGGAAGGCAAGAAGTTTACCGGCTCTGAAGAACAAAAGCAGCTGATTGCCCTGATGTGAGGGTGTCCAGACATGTAGATGTCAGGCTGTGACTTTGGGCGTTACAAAAATAAATTTAATTGAAATAGAATTGAATCGAAATTGAAAAAAGGCAAAGGACCAGATTCTTATTATTATTTTTCCATAACACCTGTTAAAATACAACACAAAATAAACAACAAACAAAGACATTATTATTTTATTTGTGTTTGAGTATGCTATCTACCAATACTTATGAATTTCTATTCCTTGTCTAATTTTTACAGATCTGATCTTCTGAAGAGGAGATTACAGCGAGACTTCCCACAGCTGAATTTTCACAAACCACCAAGAAAAAACCTGAGTGAAATGGTTTTCACAGAGACTACAGGACTTCTCGACCAGGATTTTTCTACTGAAACTGATACATCAATTTCTGGTGAAACGTCATCTAGTGATGGAGAAATGGTGCCAGAAAGTGGTGAAGATGCTGCACTCCGAGACCACTCAAGGACAGTTTACAGTGCAGGTGTATTACTGAAACAAGCTGTCAAGAGTGCCCCTAGTATGGATGTAAATTGGTTTCCTACATCAGAGGATCTAAATGTTTCCTCTACCAGAAAGATTGTGCCAATTGAACTTTATAACTTGCTAGCTTGGTGTGTAGGTGCTAGTGATGAATTGACATTGTCTAAGATGGTAAATGTATCCGAGGACGTTGATCTTCGTTTACTGTCAATTTGCCAAGATATCATATATTTGTCCTCAAAAGGTAAAAATCAAACCCCTAAATCACTTGCTCTAGGTTTGACTCTGCGTCACTTGACAGGGTCATTTCAGGTTATAAATATGGTAAATAAACTTGAACACTGTGTTTCCTGGGAATCTGTAGTAGGTTTTGAGACTAGTCTTGCTCAACTTCAGTTATCGAGAAGTTTGGATGTCCCACGTGGTTTTGCCAAGCAGAACTTCACTGTCATAGTGTGGGATGATATAGATTTTGGAGAGGAAACAGCATCTGGCAAGGGTACCACCCATCACACTAATGGGATCATGGTTCAAAGCAGACATACTAGTACTTCTATTCCCCAGTCTCAAGTGTAACTCAAAAAAGGAGTTAGGTCCTTAAAGCCTCAGGAAACTGCCCTTGAAATCTATCATCGTAAACCAAGGCAAGGTCCAGGTAGTGTTGCTGACAAGTCGAGAGATTCTGAAGATTTCCACAAAATGAACCTTAGGTTGTCCCAGTCGTTGGATTTTGCCTATATTCTGTCAAAGTTCACCACATGTGCTTTGGGCTTAATTCCTGGTTGGACAGGCTTTAATGTAGCCTTGACCAAAGGTCAGACTTGTGAAAAATCTGTGATCCATTATCTGCCTGTCATCGAAGCCTCACCAACAGACATGACAACGGTAAATACTATTCTAAAAAGAAGTATTGAGAGAGCAGATCAATTAGAGGTTTCCCATATTGTTCTTGTCTTCGACTTAACAATATATGCCAAGGCACAGGAGATACGCTGGCTTGATGAAGATATTCAGCAGCGAGTAGTGATCCGTCTAGGAGAGTTTCATACTTGTATCATTCCTCTTTATATGTATATACTATTCAGCAGAAAGTTTGCCTTATACTAGATCGAAAGATACACTGTTAATTCGTCTGTTTATAACAATGTAAATGCTGCTTTTATGATCGTAACTATTTGATTTAATGATAGCTTAAAATTGTATCCGTTCTATAAAATAAAAATCTAACAACACTTGCTTGTTTCGGCAATTAACTTTTACCAATATCCTATGTTTACTTTCTTCTAATGGGCAACTGGTGTTGAAAGGGTTAAAATAGTACTTTTAGATTATGTTTGTATAGTGTAGTATGAATCAGAAATTGAGAATTTGTAATTGTTGAAGCATTCAGTTGAATACTAAATGTGGAGTAAGAGTTTTCAAGTGCGGAACGATAACATACAAAATTGTTAAAACTGTTTTTTTAACTTACGTTTGCACATAAACTGAAGCACCCAGAGTCTCACCACTTTACATCCTCCAAGAAAGTAGTAATGTCTCTGAGAATCTGAATTTCTGAAGTAATCAATCAAAGAATGAAAAAAATAAGAAGGTATGAAGATGGGTGTTCACCCCAATTTGTCACATATTTGGGTAAACTGGCAACTTCGACACCTATTTTCTCAAATACTGGCAGAAATCATGCGGAGAACTTTTCCCCTCAGCTCAAGTACATCTTTGAGATTGGAAAACCACTTTTGAAGTAGTCTTGGTGTGGTGGAGTGAAATTCATTTTCTAGCCACATTCTGAGTTACAGCCTATGGCCTATGTATGGGGAGACGACGAGCTTGGAGCCAGCGCGGAGCCGGGGGGGAGGAGGCGGGAGGGGGGAGGGTGAGGGGGGGTGGTGACGCGTGCCTATGGTTATGACGCGGTCTTGCAGCCACCGCCCATCAGTTTGGAGATTCGCGGAAAGGAGATAGTCTGTAATATAGCTAAACACTACGGAAATCAATCACAAAAACACTCTGGGTACATATATGAAGCCGTTACAGCCTCATGGCTAACCCTAACCCTAACCGTAAAGGTCCCATAACATGCAAAATCGACTTTTCAGAGCTTTTAACCTTCTTACAAATAGCAATGTAAGAAGGTTAAAAGCTCTGAAAAGTCGATTTTGCATGTTATGGGACCTTTACGGTTAGGGTTAGGGTTAGCCATGAGGCTGTAACGGGCTATAAGGGAAATGCCGCGGTCCCTGAAACTGCGCGGCAATTTGACCGCGCCGCGGCTCTCCAGCCACGGCCTTCCATTATAGTCCGATTAGCTACCGAATTTCCCTTTTCTCATCTATTTGGAGCTCTGTAAATTTGATAATGCTGTCTTTCCTCTGCCCTCTATCATTTGTACATCTCTATGGACAAACATAATCCATAATATTTGAAACTCCGAAAAAGTTTATTAATTGCAGCTGAAGTGTTTATTTTTGGTGGTGCATGCTGAGATAGTTTGATAGTATCTGCAGGAGCCTTTAGAAATCCATCCATCTTCTTCCACTTATCCGGGGTCATGGGGGCAGCAGGGGCTCCAAAACTTCCCTCACCCAGACACTTTCTCTAGCTCCTCCGGGGGGATCCCGAGGTGTTCCCAGGCCAGCCGAGAGACATAGTCCTTTCAGTGTGACCTCGGTCTTCCCGGTGGGACATGACCGGAACACCTCCCCAGGGAGGCCTCAAGGAGGCATCCGGAACAGATGCCTGAGCCACCTCAGCTGGAGGAACAGCCGCTCTACTCTGAGCTCCTTCCGTGTGACTGAGCTCCTCACCCTATCTCTGAGGGAGATCCCAGCCAACCTGCGCAGGAAACTCATTTCGACAGCCTGTATCCACAATCTTATCCTTTCGGTCATTACCCAAAGCTCATGATCAGGTGAGGGTGGGAACCGGTAAATCGAGAGCTTTGTCTCGACTCAGCTCCTTCCTTACCACAACAGTCCGACACAGCGACCGCATCACTGCAGACGCTGCACTGATTCGCCTGTCAATCTCATGTTCCATCCTTCCCTACTTGAACTCCTCCCCTTGGGGCTGAGACTCTTGACCCACCTGAATGGAAATAGCCCACTTTTACATGTCAAGAGCCATGGCCTCTGATTTGGAGGTGCTGATTCTCATTCCAGCCGCTTCATACTTGGCTGCAAACCGTCCCAGTGCAGCCGGGTTGCTGGTCCGGGTTTGATGTAGCCATCAGGACAACATCGTCTGCAAACAGCAGAGATGGGATCCTGTGGTCCCCAAACCGGACACCCTCCGACCCCTGACTGCGCCTAGAAATTATGTCCATAAAAACAATGAACAGAACCACCTTTAAACAGGACTTTTAAAAACAATCCTCACACAAACTCGACTATCCTGTTGATGTGCATCTTTATCACATATCTCTGTCACTCTTGTCTTATCTTGTTTTGCCTGTTGGATTATTTTGCGGATCCTTTTCTCTTCTGGGTCAGTGGTGAGGCAGTATCTTGTTGTGAGTGAGCTGATTCAGAGGTGGATGGCGACTCGCAATTCTAGAAGAACTTTTTAAAATCCCTTAGCATGAAGGAACATCCAAATCTGTCAACGGCTTTAGATTTATGCCTTTGTGTTTGCCCTTGTCTGCTTCCTGTCTATGGGGACAACAGATGGAAACAAGTGCTTTTGCTGCAATCTAGCATAAGAACCATTGTATTAGTGGCATATGCTCGAAAACAATTTACAAATTACATCAATTTTAGATAAGAACATGGCAATGCAACATTAGTATAAATAACTTAAGAGTGCACCAAACCTGCACAATTTAATTGATCTTGAGTTTGGTTTGCTTGTTAGTGCAGTATGTTTGTGCTGGTGTGAAAGTGGACCAGTGAATTTTGGTCTGGACAAAAGAGCTGTACAGCCTCAATTCAGCCCAACTTGCACTTTTTGGATTTAAAAAGCTCCCGTAGCCTGCAGAGCAAAATAATTGCCAGTGTAATGATCAAAACGGAAGATACAGATCGAAACAAGGCAGAGGAGGAAATCAGTTACTTTATATTATCAGACAAAAAACAATCCTAATAAATTTAAGAAGTTAATCAGTGTATATTGGCTGGTAAAAAAAACAGCCAAGGCACTGCTGGACACATTTCTCACAAAATTTGCCAACTCTCCTCATCAATGCACCAATTAACCCCAATTATTGAAATTATTTGAATGAGCGTCATTTTACAGCTGTAGTACTACGGGTTACTTCACAAAAGAACATTTATGACGAGATACTCGCAATCAGATGCACCTGTAATCATGCCGCATTTTTCACAAACCTTAAAAACATCTATGTTTTACAACAGCCTTGATAAAACTCACTTGTCAATCCCAAATGCAAATGAAACCACGTCTTTCCTGAAGAAGAGTCCTGTAATTCCCAGAAGTGGAGTTGCTCCAAAACAGCCATAGAGTCACCGTCGTGTCAGATGAACGCTCCTTCGCTAACGCCAAGTGCTGTCCTCCTGTCATTTCACTTCTCAGTCCAGAATCTTCCATTGCACACTAACTCACTATGTCTTTAAATTATTTCCTGTATTTCTATCTAACTTCTAAATCATTAGAAAGACAAACATACCCTTAGCTACAAACAGACTTGTCGTTAAAACCTATTATTTCAAGTCACTTTGAAGCTTGCTGCATTGCCGTCTCCCTGCTGCACATGCTCAGTTTGGGCACAGGATCACAATCACAATCAAAGAAGTTGCTGTCTGCTCTGGTTCCAAACGCCTATGTTAGAAATTCAAACATTGCTCAAATCTGATGCGGCTCAACTTTAGTTTACAAGTGACGGAAGTATATTTTGACTTGAATCAATATAAAATAATAATAATAATCAATCATTAAAAATAGTGACCCCCACTTTTCACAGCAGCTGGTCACTATTAAATCTGACCTTTACTATGCTGCTTTGTTTCTTTCTCATCTATTTGCTGATAGTGCAAACTGCCATGAATCTGCCATGAGTCTCTCTCTGAGTTGTGGGCCCCGTGAGTCTCTGTCTCCTCTGAGTAGCTCTTTTTGCGCTTTTTGTCAGTGTAATCATACGTCATAAGGCGCTGGTACAGCTGGCAGCCCGGTGTAATACTGTACGATAGGGACACGCGCTGGAATAGTTTTTTAATTCAACTGTTTTTGACTTTTTTCGGCTGGATTTGAGCGTTTTTCGTTGCGTTCGTTGTGTTGTTGTGACGTGAGCTAGCTCCGAGCGAGCCCACCAGCCCCCCGCGCCCTCCGGCCGCGCTAAAGTACGGCGTGTCGTCGGTACACGTTTATATACACGTTTATATGAAAGAGGAACTTCACGAACGATCAGGACACGCACTGGAATCGCTTTAAATTAACTTGTTTTGACTTTATTCGGCTGGATTGAGTGTTTTCGTCGTTGCGATGTGTCTTGGCTCTGAGTCCCCCGGCTCCGGCCCCGCCCCCTGGCTCCGGCCCCGCCCCCCGGCTCGTACCGCATTTCCACAAAGGAGGAACTCATGAAACTGCGGAGAACAGTCGTCTTACCCGGAGATCGTCACGTTATCCCGTCGCAATACTGACCTAACCTAATACTGATGTGCAATTCTGTCGTATGTGCAATTACTGTGAAATTCATGTGCAATCTATGTGCTGTCGTGACACATATTCATGTGCAATTACTGTCGGGATCACATGCAATGGTATTTATTTATTTATTTGTCTATGGGAGTTTTTATTTATTTATAGGAGATCTTCTACTGAAAGTGTTTTTCAGACTTCCTATAAGTGATCTGTTCTTCTGTATCTACCTCTGTATCTACCTGCGTTGCACCAATGAAATTTCCCCATGTGGGACAATAAAGGAATATCTTATCTTATCTTATCTTATCTTAAAGGGCAAAGGAGGAAGTAGAGACACACAGATTTTTTGCTTTTTGGAAGATTTGATTTAATCTCAAAAACCTTAAAAATACCATAAAATTGAACATGCAAAACTTCAAACAAATTTGACCTTTCAATCACAACAGAGCAGCAGAGACTGCCTTCGTGTTATGCGTTTTTTCTCATATTGATTGATTGTTTTTCAGTGCAGTCGTTTGCTGGTGTTACTGCACACAAGCCAATTGAACAATTCTACAAGAGATCAATCAAGATACTAGATCAATCAAGATACTCATTTCACATATTTGCTCTTTTAGAGAATATTTTTTGGAGCTTTTGTGTGTGTATCGAGCCCTAAATGGCTCTGCCCCACCACCTCTTGGGGAATTCATCAAAAAAAGTGAGGCCGGCACTAGATTGGGGGCTGTGAAGTGCAATTTGGGAAATGCACTTTTGCCCAGAATGTGCTCTCTGTGAAGGGCTGTACAATATGAAAAACTCTGCCAATGGCAGTCAGCGACATTCACGCAGCCCCTTGATCCAAACTTTGCTCCAAAAGCATCCAAACTTTCTCAAAAGCGGCTTGGTCCTCGGTCCTTGCCACGACAAATTGGGTTTAACCTCCGGGAGTTTTTACAGCAGTTTGTTTTGCGTCTCATTTACTCACTGTTATTGGATTGGCAAAGGGTCCGAGGCAAATTAATAATATGAATCTAGTTTAAATTTGTTGAATGTTGAATGTTAAATGGACATTTTGAATCGAAATAAGATTCAAGGCACGGACTAAAAGAGCCTGAATCACAGACATGAGCATCCACACGGGACTATCACCTGACCACCTCTAAGTTTTCTGAAATACAGTAGGTAAATATGGGTGAATTTTTACAGACAATTTGCACGAAACTAGAAACCA
This sequence comes from Eucyclogobius newberryi, assembly GCF_026437365.1. Classification (NCBI taxonomy): domain Eukaryota; kingdom Metazoa; phylum Chordata; class Actinopteri; order Gobiiformes; family Gobiidae; genus Eucyclogobius; species Eucyclogobius newberryi. The sequence continues at coordinate 16,682,207 of NW_027315801.1, read as the reverse complement.
GAAACCAGAATATGTTCATAAGAATTACCATTTACCTGTGGTCCTGAGGTAAATGTAATCCCATCCTAATAGGGCTCTATTATCACTTGTTAGAACTTCAGCGTTCGTTTCCTTGGTTATTAGAATGAGAAGGACAGAGCAGCAGCAGAAGAGCAGGAGGAGAAGACTTTAGACTTTACACTGCCTGTCCCAAAACACGTCAAAACTTGGATTCAACTAAACAAATCCAGTAGGTCCTCTCATACTGAATAACTGCTGCATTGGTGATGGTCTTTTTAGCATCTAATTTCTGAAACAACCATGTGGAAAGACAAATCCCGAGGTCATTGAAAAGATGTTAGTGTGCTTGAGGAGGGTCAAATCATTGGCATCAAGCAGAGAAAACATCTAAGGAGAAGCAGAAGCTAATCTACTACAGAACTGAACCTCAGTGAGAGTGTTTGGGACGAGCTGGAGAAGGCTTTGTGCAGTGGTCACTTTCTCCATCATCAATACAAGTTATGTGTGAGGAATAAGGACGCACTAAAGATCTGTGTGAGGAATAATGATGCACTGAAGATCTGTGTGAGAAATAATGACGCACTGAAGATCTGTGTGAGGAATAATGACACACTGAAGATCTGTGTGAGGAATAATGACGCACTGAAGATCTGTGTGAGGAATAATGACGCACTGAAGATCTGTGTGAGGAATAATGACGCACTGAAGATCTGTGTGAGGAATAAGGACGCACTGAAGATCTGTGTGAGGAATAATGACGCACTGAAGATCTGTGTGAGGAATAATGATACACTGGATGGAAATAAATGGTATAATATTGCAGCTTATTGAAACAGTGCCACAGTGAATGTGGCTGTAATCAAAGCTAATTGCGTTCTTACGAAATATTAAAAGGTTTCTTTTCTGCGGGGACTTTTTAGTTTTTGGACAGGCAGTTTATATTGTTCTTTGATGTTACTGTACGTAAGACATTACAATTAACATTAAGCTGAAATTGACTATCAGCAATATGTTTCATCAGTGAAGGTGTGAAGGTGTGAAAAGTTGACAATATAGATTTTCGGATGGAGGCCAAGCTATATGGCATTATGACAGGGCTTGAATGTGCGGGAACATGCTCCAGAGCTCATCTCAAAAATCTTAATCCATCTGCGAGTGGCTGCCCCAGCCCTGGGTGCTGCTTCTGCCTCTGCTCCGGAGCATTGCGCCTGTCACTGATAAGACCTCTCCAGACGCCGTGCACATATCGACTGTACGAGTCGTGATGCGTTCAGGGCACTCTCAGACCGTCAGATAAGGAAGAGGCGATGCATTCACTGTCGACTCATGGTCCCACAAACACTAACACACCCAGGACTGTAACTGTTTGAGCCCATTATACTGAGCTAACACAATCACTACAAATGGCAAGGTTGTCCATAGTGTAGTAATTGAATGTCTTTGTGCTGTAAAGGGGTTTGTTAACTACTCTGCCACTGTGCCATTACATACCCCTCTATATAGAAAGGCACAACTTCATATGTATTTGATGGGAACAATGAATTAACAAATTGTGACCAGTCACCTATTAAAACATGCCATAGTTGTATTTTGATAATTGTGTTAGTAATCTGGACTCTACAGACTCTAAAACACAACTGAAAAAAACAACACAATGGGTATTTTTACACAAAAATAAGTTGAAAGGTCAAAAGAGTGCTTCGCTAGTGGTGCAGTGGTTAAGAGTGTTGCACATGTGTGGTTATGAGTCGTTATCGTGGATTCAAGTCCAGCTCTCAAAACCGTTTCAAGTCTTTCCCCAAAGGGCCGTCCTGTAGGGCTGTCCTCCCGTGGACCCAACACCTGTGGGAGGAGCCATAAGGAGCTGGTGCAGAGAGATCTGGGCAGCAGTCGAAAGGTGGGGGCCTCGGCGACTGAATTTTCGGATGCAATGACTAGAAATAACTTATCTACAGTATTATACAATTCACTCCTTGTTTATTATCCTGGGGGATTTTATCAAGGTAAATCTTAGCCATGAACTACCAAAGTACAGTCAGTTTACCAAATTCTGATCACTGATTCTGAGTCTGAGTCTGAGTCTGAGTCTGAGTCTGAGTCTGAGTCTGATTCTGATTCTGATTCTGATTCTGACCAGAGAGCAGAACATGCTGTGACACAACCCTGCTGTGGGCTCTTCAGACGCCATGGTTCACCTGATCTCCACGTACAGACAGAGGCTGAATCTCTCCAAACCTGTAGTGAGGACTTCTAAGAAGTGGACCAATGAGGCAGTGTAGAAGCCACACACGTGTTTGGACATTGCAGACTGTTTGGATGAGTACACGGACACTGTGAAATCATACGTTCGATTCTGTGAGGATAGCATTATACCATCACACACCAAAGTCACCTTCAACAATGACAAACCCTGGTTCATACCAAAAGTCAGTTAAGGCAGCAGAAGGAGGCACAGGGCCGGTGATAGAGAGAACAAAAATGTGAGTAAGTACAATATGTGTCTGGAGCAGCAGATCCATGACAACAACCCGACCGCAAACTGGCTGAAGAACTTAACACCTTTTACTCAAGGTTTGAGAGCGCTTGGACTTGCACCACCTCAAGTCCTTCGTCACCACCCTGCAGGACCCGTGCAGTTTGCCTGCAGAGCCAACAGGTCTGTAGATGATGCCATCAACCTGGCACTCCACTTCATCCTGCAGCATCTGGACTCCCCGGGAACTTATGCCAGGATCCTGTTTGTGAACTTCAGCTCTGCATTCAACACCACCCTTCCTGCTCTGCTCCAGGACATGCTCTCCCAGCTCAACGTGCCTGACTCCACCTGCATGTTGATCACTTTCTAAAGAATCTAAGGTAGTGCATGCGGCTGGGGAAAATGTCTCAGACACTCAGATTAACAGCACAGGACTCCACTGCTCTTCTTCCTGTACACAACACCATTCTCATCTGGCTCATCTCAGACGGAGATGAGCCTCTCTACAGGAGGGAGGTGGACCAGCTGGTGTCCTGGTGCAGCGGTAACAACCTGGAGTTCAACGCCCAGAAGACAGTGTAGATAATTGTGATCTTCAGGAAAGTCACAGCCTCCAAGCCCCCCCTTGCATTGACAGATTCCCCCGTCACCACAGTAGACTCCTTCCGCTTCCTCAGCACCACCATCACCCAGGACCTCAAGTGGGAGCCCACCATCAGCTCCCTCATCAAGAAGGCCCAGCAAAGGATGTACTTCCTGCAGAAGCTGATGGAAGCCAAGCTGCCAGCGCAGATAATGGTGCAGTTCTACACGGCCATCATTGAGTCCATCCTCACCTTCTCCATCACCGTGTGGTATGCTGGAGCCACAGCCAGCTACAAACAGAGACTACAGCGCTCTATTGTGCGCTCAGCTGGACTATTTGAGCCACTCCCCTCAGGCAGGAGGCTACGGTTCATTCGGACCAGAATCTCCCGCCACAAGAACAGTTTCTTTCCCTCTGCCGTTGGACTTATCAACACTTCATAACATATGTCACTTTAACAACTATTCAAATAACTATTCATTACACTGGGCAATTTTGCACTCTTCTGACCAATTGTAATGTGTGTATATATTCAGACCAAGTCTATTTTATCTATTTTTAAATTTACATTTTGCTTCTATTATTGTTGTATTGTATTGTTGTATGTTCCACCTTAATGCCAAAGCAACTTCCCAGTTCTTGAATCCTGTTCATTGACAATAGCAATAAACTCTTTTCTAATTCTGCTTCTGATTATCTCTCTCGCCCGGTCCACAGACTGAGGGCTCTGTGCGGGCCCACTGCATTATTAGTCGGGACCTAAGTGGGAGCCTGAGGTGTTTTGGTCTGACCACGCGCTCCAGAGAGCTTTGGTCTCTACTTTGCTGGCATTCAATTTAATTCTTTTAAATTCATTTTTTCTATTAGTCATTTATGTGTGGTTCACCTGGAGCCAGGTGAAAACGCTGAAATAACAGAATGTAATTTCAACAGCAGGACAAATAGCTAATAAATTGGCTTTAACTTTGTCTGTCCAGTTTGGCATTGGATGTTGTAACCACGCAGTGTGGTGGGATCTTTCGGCTTCAATGTATAAATGGCAGCACTTCATTTACATGCAAAAATATTGCATACGCTGGCAAAAGTATTTAATTCCCTAGTAAAATTTCTCACAAAAACCTTGAAGGCCAATATACAGTCTACCATGCTATTTAGAGTAAATATTTTGAGATGTATTACAATAACCCTTACTGCTTCAAAACTAAAAATGTAAAGAATGGAGGTGTTTCTGGCGTAACTGTACTGGCACTTGCATTAGCTCTAGTGTTGACCAACATGTGTAACAAACTGGTTGTGAACTTCAGCACATTTATCCATGGTCACTTTTACACCAATCGACACTGCCTCAGAGATTGAACGGTAGATTGTGATCTACTGGTTGGTGACCACTGGTCAATTCCCTCTCTCTCTCCCCCTTCCTTTCACACTGCAACTGTCCAGTCAAAAATAAAACATTCGAGCCAAAACAATTATTTAAAAAATAAAAATGCACACTGATTGATCAGCAGATTAAGCAGAGAAATCAAACGTTTACTGAATTCCAACAAATGAATGAGATGAATACAAACGCTATATATTCTGAACAAAAACGCTTTACCTTTACTTTTATTGTTCCTCATCATACCATATGGCCCTGTGATTGTGGCCTGCACCAGGGGCCTGGCCAGATTCATTCTCATGAGTTTGTGAACTCACAATTGTGCGATCATCCTGGCCAGGTTTTATGGATCCAGTGTCTTTCTGAGAAACACAATACAAATATGTAATGATTCTTAACCTGCTTCATTCTAGTTACCAACCGTGCAACTGCTTCCCCACTTGGGAGCTGTTTGTGATAAGTCTTTCTACTGAAGTCACTCCACATCAGAGCCCCAGCCCACGTCACACTTCTCCTCATCTGAAGGTCCCTGAGGTGTCCCTGGCAGGCTCCTCACAGCGGTGGTTCTCAATGCAGAGGTGGTATCAGACTCAGGTACGGGTTCTGAGTCCTCCTCTGAGTCACTCTTTCCAATGAACTCATGAATGTTTTATCAACATTTTCAGAGCTCAGTCAAAACAAGTCTTTCTCTTCCTCGAGTGGATCCGTGTGCCCTGCTCTATGTTTAGCCATGCAAATGTGGGGATTAAACTCTGAAGAGAGGGGAGGCGAATGGTGGCGGTACTCAGCTCATAAATTATACGAGAGAAAATTAGTGCCGGATTTTTGGCTGCTGCTTTCTGATGGAGTGAGCTAAGGAGATTGGTGTGAAAGTGGTTGGGAGTCTTGCCACAAAGCCGTTTCTTGCTTTGTGGGGGCCCTGAGCAAAGAGGCGGCCCGCCTCAGATCCTATTCATGATTATCATTCATCGTTCCCACTACAGTTTGTGTACAAAAGTATCTAAAATACAATAAAGATACAAAAATTATAAACTGACCGTTTGGAAGACTAATTAAAGGGCCCGTGGAAGAGCTGTGGGGAGGTGGGCGGGCTCTAGACCGATGATCGACAGTTACCATAACATGACATGGACCGTTGTCAGATCCAACTTTGAAATGTTGAAACTTTGAATATTTTCACTTGGATTACTTCTTTCCTCTCCTCTCAAGATGCAACAGGTCATCGTGGAGCCCAGCGGCCCTCAGTCAGTCTGAGCGGAGCCTGGACAGGCCGCCATAGCAGCCGAGGCAGTGACAGCTAAAGCAGCGCTAGCATTGGCTTTAATGGCTCTAATGACTCTCATTGTCTTCTGTATTCAAAGGCGCTACAGGAATGATGGATTATGCATCATTTGACTCGCGACTCACTGTCACTTTCTAACATGGTTTATTCTGTAAAGCTACCAAATAAATATCTTTGGGCACAAGTGTATTTAGTGTACAATTATGTAACACTATTACACAACAAACATTAATTTCACACAAGCAATTCTCAGTATATATACAAAATACTTCAGTGGCTCTGCAATATCGATACATAAATGCATCTATGGTTTCCTAAATTAGTCACAATGTGCACCACTCTGAGCAATCATGTCAGGCTCTATTACTTTAGTTCTTAATTGAAACACTCTGAAATGCAACATATTTTATAATTTTATAATGACCCAACTCATTTGAAGATTTGACAACTCATGAACACAAGAAAATAAACTTCAGTATGCTTTTTCACTGAGACAAGAAATCATTCTTGCCCATCACTAGACTCGTGAACTATACTATAAACTAAAGTACATTCATGCAAATGTTTGAGCAAGCAACAAATAAAATAAAATAATTAATTAATATTGCATTATTTTGTGAAATAAACTATATTTTTAACTCAATTATGAAGACGTACACAATCTGGACGATTATGACATCAGCAAAAAAATCTCCAAAGTTATAATAATGACATGCCACTGTCCATACGATGTGCTTGTCCAAGCCATAGACCATATACAGCCCACAAGGGCCCACAACAAGTGTCACCGGGGTTCTGTGCATGGAGCTGGAGCCTGTGAGTTGCATGTGTACGTTTCCTCAGAGGGTCACGTTGTCCAGACGAGGCAACATAATTAGCCACTATCCTCGTGTGTACACATGTACACGTTTATACGTGTTACAAAGCACTGGAGCACATCTTGGAAGCAGGAAGGCCTGAGCACAACAGCTTTAGTCAGATATCACACTAATACTGGCCATGACAAAGGGCGCCGCTGAGCCTTTCATGTAACCATAACCTGTATTATGGTTACATGAAAGCTCATTTTCCCTAAACATGAATCCTCACAGTGAGCAACAATGATAAAATCTACTCTTACATTCCAGAATCAGAGTTCATTGCCAATGAACAAAATTCACAAACATAGGAACTTGTCTTGTGGATCAATGCAAAACAAAACAATAAAACAATGAATAAGTCATAATAATAAGTTATCAGCAAAAAAAAAAAAAGTATGAATAAAAAATAGGCTTAATATGTACACAAACGTACAGTTGTACAGATATACATATGTAGTGCAAAAAGTGAACAGTGCAGTGAGTGATTAATGAAGTGACAGGTGTTAAGAAGTGTTCATGAGTCCAACGGTAGAGGGAAAGAAATGGTTCTTGCGGCGAGAGGTTCTGGTCCAGATGCACCATAGCCTCCTGCCTGAGGGGAGTGGCCTTCTGCCTGAGGGGAGTGGCTCAAATATTCCGTGTCCAGGGTGAGAAGGGTCAGCTGTGACCCGACCTGCACGTCCCAGAGCCCTGGAGACGTACAGGTCCTGCAGAGATGGAAGTCTGCAGCCGATCACCTTCTCAGCTGAGCGCACAATGCGCTGTAGTCTCTGTTTGTCCCTGGCTGTGGCTCCAGCGTACCACACGGTGATGGAGGAGGTGAGGATGGACTCGATGATGGCTGTGTAGAACTGCACCATTATCTGCGCTGGCAGCTTGGCTTCCCTCAGCTGCTGCAGGAAGTACATCCTCTGGTGGGCCTTCTTGATGAGGGAGCTGATGGTCAGCACAATACGCAATCTTTTTTTCACAATAGCTTCAGAAAGTGGTGCCATTATTCAGCTCCAAAAACATGATTGTTGTAAATTTAAAGGACTTAAAGACATGAAATCAATACTAAAGGCTTGAGGGACTTAAACGCTATCTAATATTGGTAAAGTTCAATGTTTTCAAAAACAGTAAATATCCTCTCTGGAGGCCTTTACCCTTCAGAGATTATGACATCATCACATTATACAATGTGGATAATGCATCCAATGGGATAATGCATTTTACAGCCCATTTTCCTTTTCATTTCCAAAGAAAATACTAATAATATTGACCAGTTTGGATTATTCATACCACCATGAAATTTAGAAGATTGCCAGATGTGTACTGTTTCCAGGAGTAATTGCCATGAAATAACCACAATTACAGCAGAAATCACTGAGCTATTGCTGTTAATGTGCTGTCAAGCCCCGCCTCATGGCCTCTATGTACTCACTTACCTGGACTAATACGCACAATATAAGCTAATCCTCCAGCATACAGACATACAGAAGTATGTGCAGAAAGGTCCCTGGACGCTGCACTGCGGTCCAGAGATTAGATTTATTGTTTTGGTAAAGGTGCTGAAAGATTGTGATCCATTGATTTCAAGTGACATTCAAAAGCTTCACGGCTCATTTTGCATGTATCTGTTTCAAGAAGGATGCAGAAGTGATACCTCTCACCAGAACTCATGCTATCAATTGGCTGTATCCTTTGAATGTTTGTAAAACCACAAATAGAAAAATACAATCGATAACTTTTGACTGTCATTTTATGTTTTCAATTTTTAAAATGTACATAAACAAAACAAAAAGAACACAGCACACGACAGAGAGAGGGAGCAAAGGGCACAAGGAAGATAGTTATGGCACAAAATGGTCAACATAGAAGTCCCATTTAGTCTAAAGTTTACCAAATGTGTGCATGTTCAAATGAAGTCCAATTGTCAGTTTGTCCATTCGTCTAATATCTCTGATAATGTCAGTCCAGTCTTTGATCATTGGTGAGATTTGTGTCATCTATTTTTTGTGGCCCAAATAGTAGTTCTAACATTGAGTGGGATGCTAATTTCGATTTATCTTTAACCAACAGGAACACGTGATAGTAGTTTGCCTCCTGGCGCCACAGTTTCAGCAATTCCTTGTGAATAATGGGCACTTTGAAATGTGACACGTGTAGCAAAATTCCGTTCAGACTTGTAATTTTGTTTGCTTCCACTGGGATGTACACACATTTTCCCTCTCTTTATCGTTTGTTTTAAATATATTTTGTAGAGTAGCTGTCCAGAGTATTATTGCAATTAATTTAGATATTAATCCTGTCCAAATTTCAAATTTATAAGCTTTAGTAAACATTTCAGTCAGAGGGTTATAGTGGTTGTACCGTAAAAGTCGGACTATAAGCTGCTTCTTTTTTTCACACGCTTTGCCTATACAACGATGCAGCTAATTTATAGATTTTTACGGGCTAATGGCCTCTAAGGGCGAGCTCGCAGGAAGCGCTGTTTTTGGTGCTCACTTGCTTAGTAGAAGCACAGGAGCAGATTCAGTTGTGAAGACACAGGTAACTCAGCTCACACAGAGAGCTCAAGGACAGAGAGGACAGTCACATGTCAAGGCAGACATGTTCTCTGTATGTTAAGCTTCAAAATGCTATATGATTTATTACAATATGACTCATATTCAGAGGAAATGAGTAACTGAATTTGTGGAGGACGGAGATGTGATACCGTGGTCAGTTTTATAACCCGCCTCGCAATGTTTGGTCGAACATAATAGAACATCATCTGCTTAGCAGGCAATGTTATGTTCTGTCCCATCAAGTGTAACCCCATGGATTGTTTTAGATTGTCTTGGGCCAATGGTCCAATGGTTTCATGTACAAAGCAAACAGGAGGGGTGACCAAGCACACCCGTGTCAATTCTTGAAGTTGGACCATTGTAAAGAGCCCCAGTATTTTTAAGGATTAAGCCATCTATTTGAAATGTGTTGAACACTTTATATAAATAAGGCCAGCTAACAGAATCAAAAGCTTTCCCAGCATCCAAACTAATTATTACTGCTTTGTTTTGTTGTGTATGGTTCATTATCATATACAAAGACAAAGCTGTAATTATTAACAAACAACTTATGTTGTCTTGTGTTTGTCTGATCATCGTGAATTAAATGTGCCAATATTTTTTTTCCATTCTTTTAGAAATAATACAGGTGTATATATATAATAGTTCTGTAGTCTGTAGTCTGTATGAGGCACAGTCGAGTGGGTCCTTCCCCTCTTTGGGTATTAGAGATAAGATGGCTTCTTTCCAACTTGGAGGAATCACAAGTTCCATTCCTGTGTTTTTATGTTGATTGCAGTATCACATGGACAGAGGTATTCAAGCAAATTGTGAAAGCCCATAAGTAAAAGCAAAGTACTTTTATTTTAAATTGTAAATCTTCTTTGTAAAGGGCACGTTCATCTTCACAAAAAGAAGAATTTCTGCTTTTCTTGAGGTCAGTTTTGCTCTTTTCATCCAAAATGTGAGATTCTGCACAAAAGCCACTCGTTGATAGAGCTGCTACAAGGAGCAGACAAGTATTTGCAGCCATCAGGACAGCCTTTGTGTTTTTTATTCCATCATCCGTGGTGGTTTCAGAGCTCATGCTGAAGGGATCACGTCTCTGTGGAATTGCTCAAACGGGGAGAGCTGTGAGATGACATTTTCGTTCCACAAGTTTGCAAAAGGGTCACGGAGAGATCATAATCAGAGGCATAAGTGTGCATTTGAAGAAGAATACCTTTCAGCATATACAAGAGGATAGAGATGTCTTGCTGGTGCCTCTTTGTTTTGCCTTTAATCTTGATTCGCACATCTGTGAATATGCAAGCGGCAAGGTTTTCTACACAAAATATCGGCCCACTACATCCATAAGACTGCACTAACTCAGGACCACATCGTGTAGGTGAAGGGTGAGCGCCACACAATCAAAACTGTCAAGATCCATGTCAGTCTGTGACGGAGTACCTCCATCAGATCACCGAGCACCTGTCCTACCTAAGCCCCGCTCACTCACGTGCCCAAAACCTGTGTATTCATCTCCTTCCCTGACCATCTCCGCCGTTCTCCGTGTTAACCACCAGATCCCATCCCTGTAGTCTTGGGTGCACGTTAGGCTGCTGCTAAATGGTCCACATCATTTCCAGCGCACTTTTGTGTTAAGTCACAGTGACGTCAGCCTGTTTTTGCAAAATGTGTATTTTATTACTATTTTTGAGTGTACTACAGATGCATTACTGTATATAAATTTTTTATCATCACTTTTACATTTACGTTTAGCTGTGCATATGACTGAAAGGATTTTTCTTTGCACTCTATTATGACTTAATTTGTTTTTAATTAGTTATTTTTTTATTGTGTTTCTGTAATTTCTTTGTGATTTCCTGCTGTGTGAAGCACTTTGAATTGCCTTGTGTATGAAATGTGCTCTACAAATAAACTTGCCTTGCCTTTACATAAAAAAAACATTTGGTTAATGTATTTTTGATTTAATTGGCTTGTGGGAGGGGCCTCAAGGTATAAAAGGAGTCAGTCAGTGTTTGCCAGAGTTTGTTACAGAGAAGGTAATTATGAGAGATTATTATACATTTAGAAATATATGTAAATAATTTGTCTTTGCACTTTTCAAACTTTTTGTTCTGGGAACTTCAGCATTCAAAACTCACAAAATCCTTTTGACTTCGCCAAACATTTTTGACATTCCACTCTTCTTTCACTCTCTTCTTCTTCTCTGATATTCCTCTGACGATTTTCCACAATGCCAGCATTTTCACAGCCTCTGAGATGGCAGGCACGCTGTGAGAGCCTGTAAATTCTTGTGAAGTCTTTGTCGATTCATCTGAGCTCCACATATCAGTACTGAAACTGAGGGCGGTAATGTCACCTGTGAGTTACTCATGAATGTCAGTAGCAATGTTTTGTGTCTTTTGTAGATGAGAAATTATATTTGTGCCATTAAAATTCTTCACTGTTGCAAATAGCTTAGAGTTTTCAGTCGACTCAAATAGCAACAGTTTATACTCTTACTTCTGGGTTTTTGTTCTGTAAAGATTTATCCTTACCGTAATTTGATGTTTTTGGGTTAATTATGCAGGGACTGGGGGGTTTCTTACAAATGACTGATCTTCCTGGAGCGGTCCCAGTGCACACTAGATACAGTTGTATTTACTTAACTTTTGGGTCCTGTGATCCAAGTGTTTTTGATCGAATTCCACATGCTTCTGTGCCCACTGTGGACTGTGTGGTGAAAATAGGTTGGCTCCAGTTCAGCCACACCTCTAATTACCATAAAAGAGCTCAGATGTTTAGGGAAAATCTTCCGGATTCTTTACACAAACCCGCGCCCTACACTTGGAAAGTCCATTTCAAGGAAAGTTGTCGGGAAAAGGTGGGACGTTGTGTTTAATAATTCAAGCTGATTGGGCGAAGTGTAATTTTCTACTGTAATTTGTACTTAACTAATCCATGTGTAGTGTGGTGGCATCAAGCACCGCTGCAATTACCCAATCCGCTATAAGGGGCGCTCTCCCGCCGTGCAGCACTTGGCCGCTGTTAGCTGAAGTTGTGGGAAGATGCTCTGCGGGTAAGCACGATCGCCACACTTCAATATTAACTGTTTACATGGGCGTGTAGAGGCAAAATGCTATTATCCTAGAGTGCTGATGCCCGGCCAACAGCACCGTGCAGCTGAACAGAGTCAGGCGTTCGTGGGCAAGGCTGGTCGGGGGGTGTCGGGTGCTCCTGGTCGGTGTGCTGTCAAAATGATAGCACCTCTGTCATTGCACAAATTTTGTGCTCAGTGTTGTAATTATAATGAGCACAGCGGCAATGACTCATAATGATGTATCCAAAGTGGATTAAAATATCACTAACGCTCACATTGGATTGTATGGGAAGTCCAGACAAGTTAAAATGTCTGCAAACGACTGTTACTGTTTTTGTAATACTAATTTGCGGATGAAAGGCGTTTTAAATAATAAAGCACTGGATAGTGAATCAAATAGATTACCTACTAATTGTATGCCAAGAGTATTTCCTCCCCAGTGACTCCAAGTATGTTTTCCTGATACACTTAAAGGCGCAATGGACGATTTTTCAGCGATTTGCGAATGCAGGCGGAAGTGCGCATGCACACTCCCCCGTGCGGACTGACACACACGTGCGTTTGTTTATTAGCGCGACGGATCGCATCGCATCTCTCGTCACCCGTAGATTTCCGTCTTCTTATGAGTCAGCTCGAACTGTCTTTCTCCGTCTTCATTTTGTCCCGTACACTGAGGGAACTATATTATGATAGATCAATGCGCTTAGACACGCGGAAACGTGCTGCTCTCGGGGGACGAGCCCGCACGGCTGCAGGTGAGCAGTGGGTGCGTTTTATGATTGATACGTGGCAGGACTAAGTGGCAGTCCACGCCACGAGGAAATAAGACTCAGATTTGGGCCAAAAAAATCGTCCATTCAACCTTTAATACACAAACTTGTTCATCCTCTTCATATTCAGTGACCAAGACTCTGTTACTGAAGACCAGCTGCATTTACCGTTGACAATGTGGCTACCATTATTACTGAGCTTTGCAGCAGAAATGCCCAACTTTACAGCCTTGTTTACTTGGTCATCCATACAATCCACCAATAGAGACACAATAACAATAGGATTCTGCAGCCGCTTAAGTTATTTGGTCACAAGGGGAGAAAGTTAATCAAACTCTTGCCAAATCCAGTGCATGGAAAAGCACAAGCAATCTTTGTTTCAAACTAAAAATACGATTTCAGCTATAACAGAATCAATTGCAGCTGCCACTTGTACATCCCCAAACATCAAAGATACATCACCATCTTTGATGTTTCAAACACACTTCGTTACAGGCTGTCATTATTCCTGACAACCTGTTTCAACCCACCCTGCTGCCATGTTATAGGCCCGTTAAACCACTGGTGTGGATGGTAAACTATTAGCTGGTCCTGTGGGACCTGACCAAAATGCTTGAGGTTGCATATAATTAACGTGCCCTCGGACGGGAGCTGTCATGTCCCGTATTACAGGGCAGCAGGCCCACACAGGACTGTCAGAATAAGCCAGAGCACAAAGTCAGCTCTATAAGTCTAAAGCTATGAAACCCAGAGCAGTGCGTGCTGTGTCCGTGTTATCACATAACACTTTGAACTATGTAGAACAAAGCGCCGCTGGTGAAACAATTTTGACCTTATTTCTGCGACAAGATCTATGAGCCTTTTGGTGTTTGTTATAAATGTTTCCCTCTGAAAAGTTTCGTGTTCGGCGCAAACCCTACAAATAGGTTATAAACACTACCTTCTTCCCTCTCTCCTGAACTCCGACCTCCGATGAGATCACGGCTACAAAATGTGAGGCCTTGTGTGGACAGTGATTAAGCACACAAGGATTATTGTTGCAAGTTGGTCAAGCCCAGTAATTGGGGAGTGTGCGAGCATGGTGAGTTTAAGTAGCGGCTGGCGTGAGACTAATGTAGGTTGTGTTTTTAGCATATGTGGCTTGGCGATGGGCTATTGTGGGCGTGTTTGAGTGGGGCGCCATAATCACGTTACCTTACCCTTGTGTTCTTCTGTTATGTTTTGTAATGTATGTTAATTGTAATGTAATTATAATTTTGTCCAGGCTCCAGCCAACCATTGCGCTCTTTGTAACTCTTTTTAATATTCAAATAAATGAAATGTTTTGTATTCCTGTCTCTTCCCAATGCTTTAAAGTCTTATCAAACCTGTGTGAACTTGAGCGTGGTAAAATACTATACCAGGTTCCCTCTCTCTATAAAATAAGGTGGCATTGTTGCAACTGTATACATGTTGAGTTTATAATGTGAGTAAATTCAGCTCTACCACTTTATTTCGACAGAATCGGGGCGATTCCCTGCCAAAGCTGTCTCCAGATTCTTCGAATTGCTGCTCAGCTGCTCGGAGCCATAAGCATAACACGAGCCTGTTTTATCAAGCATCATATTCAAAACGTGAGAATAACTGAGGACCTGTGAAATCCCTCTGTTGTGTTCTGAACAAAACCCTATCCTTGTCTGTGTACACTAATGTATGAAAATGGGAATGGGGCTCCTTGATGAAGAGCTTTCAGTGCCCACAGGGGGAAGAAAAGTGCTATATAAATGTGTCCACTAAATTACCCCGTTAGCCCACAGCAGGACTGGAGCTCACACCATTCCATAGTGCCCATCAGCCTCTAGCAAACATCTTGACCACCCCCTTATTACCCGCCAGGCCACAGAACCCAACTGATCGCACCCTTGGGCCCCCAGCACCCATCAGTCTGGTCCCGTGACAGTTCCTTCAGTTCCTCATTGATGTTCATCCCTTACAGTTTCCTCCTTGGACAGGCTCTAATTGCAGTACGTCTGGGAGTGTGATTAATGGTCTGCTGCTTCTGAGGTGCTAATGAGGAGCTATTTTAGCAGATGGCATCACCTCGTCACCTCTTCCGTTCTGCTCTGGCTGCAGGCGTCTCACTGTCACCTGCGAGAGGGGTGAGAAAGAGCCCTTTTCTTATCACCGCACTTAGTTGGCGTATTTATTCACAGGTTAGGCTCCTGTCCTGTCCAAACATTATCTTCTCATTCCAACTTCAGAATGGAGGTGCACTTTCACTTTGTGGGTTACATATTTGTAAATGGCCTATTCTAAGGAGAATGTCACCCAGTAAAATCAAATAATTAACTGAATTACAATTGTACGAAGCTGGCTGAACTTATCCTGGAGCAGTTTCTCTTACACAGATAGACTGAGCCAGACATGAGTGTCTCTAGATACAACAAAGGGTTCACAGCCCCGGATTTTATGAATTAAGTTGTGTGCGTTCAATGAGCAGGGGGCGAAGTCAGCACCAATTAGAACATTGGAGAAGGAAAGACCTGTGTAATTCACACTCAAGGAACTGTTAGACACAAAACATACAAGGAATTCAACTATAAAGTAAAAGCCAAAGGAAACGCAGACACTGTGTTCTTGTGGATTTGGAACTTAGCGACCATTCACAGCCACACAAGTTAGTTACCCCAATGTACCACTTACTATAACTATTCTAATCAGACTAATGCACCAACATGATTAAGCCATGACACAGGATGGAACAAACAGCACTCTATGTCCCACCAGATCTATAAAACAGGTCAAAAACAGTTTTGGGTTAGCTCTAAATTAGACTATATTATTGCTATAGTAGTTCCAACTAAAAAATGATCTGATTGTAGCTTGAGGGGGGTTGTTAACATTAGCAGCTTTGTTAATACACATTGTACACATTACACCACTCAGAGAGAGGGCTTTGGGACCAAAGGTTAAGTCACACAGGTAAGTTGCAACCAGTCAATCGCACAGCTCCCTTGAGTCCAAGTTACAATTACAATTATTCCATTAATCAATAAATAAACTGCAGCGAGCTAGCTGCACAGAGGAAGGCAGACAAAAGGAAGCAAGACAAGCACAGGCAAGACAGCGCCATCCATCCATCCATTTTCTGCCGCTTTATCCGGGGCCGGGTCGCGGGGGCAGCAGTCTGAGCAGGGACTCCCAGACTTCCTCCTCCCCAGACACTTCCTCTAACTCCTCCGGGGGGATCCCGAGGCGTTCCCAGGCCAGCCAAGAGACATAGTCTCTCCAGCGTGTCCTGGGTCTTCCCCGGGGCCACTTCCCGGTGGGACATGCCTGAAACACCTCCCGAGGGAGGCGCCCAGGAGGCATCTGGAACAGATGCCCGAGCCACCTCAGCTGGCTCCTCTCGACGTGGAGGAGCAGCGGCTCTACTCTGAGCTCCCCCCGTGTGGCCGAGTTCCTCACCCTATCTCTAAGAGAGCGCCCAGCCACACGGCGGAGGAAACTCATTTCGACCGCTTGTATCCGCGATCTTGTTCTTTCGGTCACTACCCAAAGCTCATGACCATAGGTGAGGGTAGGAACGTAGACCGACCGGTATAGAGAGCTTTGCCTTTCGGCTCAGCTCCCTCTTTACCACAACGGTCCGATGCAGCGACTGCATCACTGCAGCCGCTGCACCGATCCGCCTGTCGATCTCACGCTCCATCCTTCCCTCACCCGTGAACAAGACCCAGAGATACTTGAACTCCTCCACTTGGGGCAAGGACTCCCCACCCACCTGAAGAGGGCAAGCCACCTTTTTCCGGTCGAGAACCATGGCCTCGGATTTGAAGGTGCTGATTCTCATCCCAGCCGCTTCACACTCGGCTGCAAACCGTCCCAGTGCATGTTGCAGGTCTGAGTTTGATGGAGCCATCAGGACAACATCGTCTGCAAACAGCAGAGATGGAATCCTGTGGTCCCAAAACCGGACACCCTCCGACCCCTGACTGCGCCTAAAAAATTCTGTCCATAAAAATTATGAGCAGAACCGGTGACAAAGGGCAGCCCTGGCGGAGTCCAACATGCACTGGGAACAGGTCTGACTTACTGCCGGCAATGCGAACACAGCTCCTGCTCCGGTCATACAGGGACCGGACAGCCCTGAGTAAAGGGCCCCGGAGCCCGTACTCCCGGAGCACCCCCCAAAGGACACCCCGAGGGACACGGTCGAAAGCCTTCTCAAGATCCACAAAGCACATGTGGACTGGTTGGGCAAACTCCCATGAACCCTCGAGCACCCGATGGAGGCTATAGAGCTGGTCCAGTGTTCCACGACTCGGACGAAAACCACTCTGCTCCTCCTGAATCCGAGGTTCGACTATCGGTCGGATTCTCCTCTCCAGTACCTTGGAATAGACCTTACCTGGGAGGCTGAGGAGTGTGATCCCTCTGTAGTTGGAACACACCCTCCGGTCCCCCTTCTTGAACAGAGGGACCACCACCCCGGTCTGCCAGTCCAGAGGCACGGTCCCCGACCGCCACGCGATGTTGCAGAGATGTGTCAACCAAGACAGTCCTACAACATCCAGATACTTTAGGTACTCGGGGCGGATCTCATCCACCCCCGGAGCTCTGCCACCGAGGAGTTTATGAACAACCTCAGTGACTTCAGCTTGGGTGATGGATGAGCCAGCCTCTGAGTCCCCGGTCTCTACTTCCTGTTCGGAAGACGTGACTGAGGGATTAAGGAGATCCTCAAAGTATTCCTTCCACCGTCCGACGACATCCCCAGTCGAGGTCAGCAGGCCTCCACCCGCACCGTAAACGGTGTTGGTGAGGCACTGCTTCCCCCTCCTGAGGCGCCGGACGGTTTGCCAGAATTTCTTGCTCACCGATAGTCTTCCTCCATGGCTTCCCCGAACTCCTCCCAGGCCCGGGTTTTTGCCTCTGCGACAGCACAAGCCGCGGTTCGCTTGGCCTGCCGATACCTGTCGATGACCTCCGGAGATCCACAAGCCAGAGTGGCCTGATAGGCCTCCTTCTTCAGTCTGACGGCATCCCTTACTTCCGGTGTCCACCACCGGGTCCGGGGGTTGCCGCCACGACAGGCACCGGAGACCTTGCGACCACAGCTCCGAGCAGCCGCATCAACAATGGAGGCGGAGAACATGGTCCACTCGGACTCAATGTCCCCAACCTCCCCCGGGACATGGGAGAAGCTCTCCCGGAGGTGCGAGTTGAATACCCTACTGACAGAGGGCTCCACAAGACGTTCCCAACAGACCCTCACAATGCGCTTGGGTCTGCCAAGTCTGTCCGGCTTCCTCCTCCGCCAGTGGATCCAACTCACCACCAGGTGGTGATCGGTTGACAACTCTGCCCCTCTCTTCACCCGAGTGTCCAAGACACGCGGCCGGAGGTCAGATGACACGACAACAAAGTCGATCATTGACCTCCGGCCTAGGGTGTCCTGGTGCCATGTGCACTGATGGACACCCTTGTGCTTGAACATGGTGTTCGTTATGGACAATCCAAGACAGCGCCAGCCCCTAAAAAAGATTGAATCAACCCACTGTGATATAAGACCATAAATGCACTGTTACAATAGAACCTACTTAATGTTAGGCGCTGGCTGACACGCACCCTTGACCGATGACGGTTTATAGGCTGGACCCATAGCGGACTATGACACATTTGTAGCCCGGCTCCGAGAGTGCCAGATGCCAAAGCACAGAAAAACAAGCTATCCTTAAATGGGGACTCGCGGGGCTGTGATAACACATGCCCAGCAGGACCAAAATAACACATGCATTAGTGACTAGAAATCATTATTGTATCGAATATTGTGGGAAAACAAGAATAAAAACTGTAAATGCACAAATCAGAGGGCAAAGCACCATACTGCCACTGAATTAGGACCAAAGAGAGAATACAATTTATTCTAAATCAAGTACATATTAGAAACTATTGAGGACCTTGAAGGATCTCCTGAAGGAGCCCAAGTATCATCAGTAACACCACAGTTTGAGAAACAGTGGTCTTACACAAATGTGCACAGTTACACTTCAGTAGTTAATTCTATATAGATTATAAAAGCATGTATTGACTGTAATATAGTCTGATTAAACAATGGAAATCACCTGCATACGCTAAATGTGTTTGAATGTGATTCCTCTTGCATTGATCTGAAAGAACACATGCCATGCCTAACATATTCTTCTCGCTCTCTTCCAGTCGTAGCAGCTGGATTTTTGTCTCTGATTTGTAAAAAGAAAAATCATCTCCTTATCTTATTCTGGGACTTACCAAGGTCTGGAGCAGTTTATGATTGCAGGGCCTGTTGTCTTAGAGATTTGCCCCGATAGAAAGCGATCCTGCTTTGTAGTGGCACTAGACCAGAGTTACCCCTCGCTCACCCTCTAATCCAGCTTCAGAGTGCAGGCCTCTGATGGTGGCAGATCTAAGCTAAACTTGAAAACCACAGCCTTCCTGTGAGCGGGCTTGCACAGTGCTTGTCTCTATGGAGATGTAGATGCTATGGGTTTAGACACTGCCTGTATTTTCTATGTATACATAAACATTTGCATCTGTCTGGGTTATTTTTGTATAAATCATCACAAAGATATATTTGTCTGTGTGTAATTTCTGGTTCATGTATGTTTCACTGTTAAAACAGAGATAATATAGACCTTTGTGTGCAGAAATGTCACTGCGTGGTTGTGTACTCTAGCTGAGCTCTGCGATTGGCCGGCCTGCTCTTTGCTGTATAGCTCCCGCTCACAGTATGTGTCCTAGCAACTGCAGACTAAATAAATTCATTGACATTATCAGAAGTGGCTTTGTGTTTTCAGGTGTGGAGGGGAGCGCTTATGTGGTGTATTGTATTGCCTGGAATACACACTGTCCTTTTCACCTAGAGGATTGTATGACAAGATCAAAAATGAACTATGTGACATTTTAAGCCTATGGTGCATGGAGTACTGGGATTAAAGTGACTGGACTGAAAGAAACTATTCATTTATTCAATTTAAATGAAATGAAGATCAAATAAATACAATGGAAACTTAAGCTGTCTCACCAACTTATCTGTGCACCTCCTAATGATGTGTTTTTACCTTTAATATGAATCCATGCTTTGCCACGTGAAGCAGCTGCCTTTATAATCCATCACAAATACATCAAATGAGCTACGATGTCATTTATTGAACAGATGGACAAAATTAGGGAGAGATTAATTTGTGTGGAAGCAGAAACATTTGTAAGCGATTTATAAAGCTCAGGGTTTGAAAACAGATGCGCCAAACGAGCGATGAGATGCACAAAAGAGCTCGGATACAACAGGATAAGACGCTGAGTCACGACTGGGAAATACAGTTATCACATTATAGTGTCAG
Organism: Eucyclogobius newberryi; assembly: GCF_026437365.1. Taxonomy (NCBI): domain Eukaryota; kingdom Metazoa; phylum Chordata; class Actinopteri; order Gobiiformes; family Gobiidae; genus Eucyclogobius; species Eucyclogobius newberryi. Next base: position 16,661,881 of record NW_027315801.1, on the reverse strand, counting down.
AATACTTTTGAATGAACTCAATTTTGTATCTAGCATTTTAACGGACACAGGCAACGTAAAATAGACTTTTTTCTACGTCTTTAAAACATACCTGGAGTTGTGTTTAGCTTCATTCACACATGTTTCATTCATCCTGAGGTCTTCTTTTTCTGCCGCAAATCACGTTCATTACATCTGCATGCTTAAATGAGCTTGGGCAAGCTAGCTTTTGTTTGTTTCCCTATGGTAATTCTCTCTCTCTCTGGGAGCAAGTCACGTGTGGTTTTTGATATAAATATATATATATATATATATATATATATATATTATATTACTCATTATCATTGAGTTCTAAAACACGAGATGCCACTGTAAAGGTCTTCAAGTGCATGTTTAAAGGCCAAAAACAATAATCCATGATGTGTGAACGTTAAAATCTCCATTAGTTTGTCATGAATCCAACAGAACGTTCTTTGAGGTCGGTGCAATCCCGCATTCATCCAGGGGCGTTCCATCCTAGTTAAAGAGTCAAGTGTACATCACAACATACTCTAGAAACAAGAGCAATAAATAAAAAAATTCCCATGCGCGGTGATGAAACGATTGTACTACTAGTTGGTGTAATCCCTCATTCGTCCAGGCGTGTTCCATAGTAGAAAAAGCTTCAGTTGTAGTCATCTGGACTCAGTTTGAAAAAATAGACGTTTCGACTCTCATCCAAGAGTCATTGTCAATAACAGAATTTAGGTCGAGAACTCCGATATTAATACTGTTCTGTGGTAAGACCCGCCCATTGGGAGGGGCCTTCCTGAAGTAGAAAGAGTTGTTAGTTTCAACAGAAACTCCCCCCTTGTATCTACCGAGCTAGCCTATTCAGAATCTTAATGGGCTATAAGAAACCTCTTTGTCTTTGTGAGACCCTGGCTCAACCACCCTGAGTACCTGATTAGCATCTGAATGTCCTCTACCTTTCCAGGGGTTCAGTAAACCATTATAAATAACAGGAAGATTAAACCTTAGCCCTCCATTTCTGTTTAAAGAAGGTCTTTCTTTTTTAACAAAAATAGCTTCCTTAACTCCTCTTTCAAACCATCTTTTCTCCCTGCTTAAAACCTTCACATCACCGTCTTCAAACGAGTGATTAGAGGCTTCAAGGTGGAGATGCACGGCGCTCTGTGGTCCTGAACTAGTATTTCTTCTGTGCTGATAAAGCCTCTTGTGTAGAGGCTGTTTCGTCTCACCTATGTAACGTTCTTTACAACTTTCTTCACTGCATTGGATCGAATAAACTACATTGCTCTGTTTTTGAGTCGGAAACTTGTCCTTTGGGTGAACCAGTTTTTGTCTTAAAGTGTTTCCTGGTTTAAAATAAACAGGGACTTCGTGTTGTCTAAAAATTCTCTGCAGTTTTTCCGAGAGGCCAGACACATAAGGGATAGAGACACCCTTCCTTCTCTGTTCAGTTTCCCTTTTGTTCTGCTTCTTGGTTCTATTCACTCTGTTGAGGGCCCAAGCGGGGTAACCACAGGCTGAGAGGGCATTTCGGACATGTTTTTCCTCTTTCTTCTTGCCCTCTGAGCTGGTGGGCACACCTTGAGCTCTGTGTTGTAAGGTTCTGATCACCCCCAGCTTGTGCTGTAGTGGGTGGTTGGAACCAAAGAGCAGATACTGGTCCGTGTGTGTAGGTTTCCTATATGCTTCTATTTGGAGTTTCCCGTCCTCTCCTCTGATCGTGGAACAATCACGCACAACTTTGTGGATAAAGTGAAACATCTCCAACTGGACCCAGATGACCTCATGGTTTCATATGATGTGGTGTCCCTGTTCACCTGCATCCCGACCTCTGATGCAGTAGCAGCAGTGAGGATCAGACTGCAGGAAGACACCACCCTACAGGAAAGGACCAAACTGACACCTGAACACATATGTAAACTGTTGGACATCTGTCTGAACACCACTTACTTTCAATTCCGGGGACAATTTTACAGACAGATTCATGGCTGTGCCATGGGCTCGCCCGTCTCTCCCATAGTGGCCAACCTGTACATGGAGCACTTTGAGAAGAAGGCACTGTCCTCATTCTCAGGCATAGCCCCAAAACTGTGGCTCCGCTATGTCGATGATACTTTTGTAACAATCAAGAAACAAGAGCTGGAAACCTTCTCTGATCACATCAATGCTGTGGACCCACATATCAGGTTTACAAGAGAAGACGCTAAGGAGAATCGCTTGGCCTTTCTTGATTGTTCCACGATCAGAGGAGAGGACGGGAAACTCCAAATAGAAGCATATAGGAAACCTACACACACGGACCAGTATCTGCTCTTTGGTTCCAACCACCCACTACAGCACAAGCTGGGGGTGATCAGAACCTTACAACACAGAGCTCAAGGTGTGCCCACCAGCTCAGAGGGCAAGAAGAAAGAGGAAAAACATGTCCGAAATGCCCTCTCAGCCTGTGGTTACCCCGATTGGGCTCTCAACAGAGTGAAGAGAACCAAGAAGCAGGACAAAAGGGAAACTGAACAGAGAAGGAAGGGTGTCTCTATCCCTTATGTGTCTGGCCTCTCGGAAAAACTGCAGAGAATTTTTAGACAACACGAAGTCCCTGTTTATTTTAAACCAGGAAACACTTTAAGACAAAAACTGGTTCACCCAAAGGACAAGTTGCCGACTCAAAAACAGAGCAATGTAGTTTATTCGATCCAATGCAGTGAAGAAAGTTGTAAAGAACGTTACATAGGTGAGACTAAACAGCCTCTACACAAGAGGCTTTATCAGCACAGAAGAAATACTAGTTCAGGACCACAGAGCGCCGTGCATCTCCACCTTGAAGCCTCTAATCACTCGTTTGAAGACGGTGATGTGAAGGTTTTAAGCAGGGAGAAAAGATGGTTTGAAAGAGGAGTTAAGGAAGCTATTTTTGTTAAAAAAGAAAGACCTTCTTTAAACAGAAATGGAGGGCTAAGGTTTAATCTTCCTGTTATTTATAATGGTTTACTGAACCCCTGGAAAGGTAGAGGACATTCAGATGCTAATCAGGTACTCAGAGTGGTTGAGCCAGGGTCTCACAAAGACAAAGAGGTTTCTAATAGCCCATTAAGATTCTGAATAGGCTAGCTCGGTAGATACAAGGGGGGAGTTTCTGTTGAAACTAACAACTCTTTCTACTTCAGGAAGGCTCCTCCCAATGGGCGGGTCTTACCACAGAACAGTATTAATATCGGAGTTCTCGACCTAAATTCTGTTATTGACAATGACTCTTGGATGAGAGTCGAAACGTCTATTTTTTCAAACTGAGTCCAGATGACTACAACTGAAGCTTTTTCTACGATTGTACTACTACTTCTAAAACCGCTTTGAAATTAACTGCAATATATCAGTAATTGAAAAATTGAGTTCACGGTCAGCGGACAGCAGTGCCAGGTCGCCGCTGTGTTAATGCCTGTAAGAATATTAATGCCCCAAATTGAATAAGTTAATTAAATCCTGATTAAAATGCAAATGAGGCGTATCATTTTTATGAGAACCGTGTCATTCTATTTGAGAAAGCCACGCAGAAGTCATTTTGGATTTATATTTCAATCTTTTATTTTGTGCTGTTTTGGCCTGACGATGGTCGACAGACAGACTCATCCCACGGCCCCAGTCACTTAACATTTTATTCATAGTAACAACAGAGTACTAAATGTACAGAGGATGCTCCCATCGGAATCGCTTTTTTACAGTGCTTGCAAATACAGAGCGTAGTACAAGAAAACCAAATTTGAAACATTTTACCGAGGAACTACAAAAGAAGGGTGTTGTTTGTCGGAGGATGCGGAGGACATAGTTTTCAGGTTAGCTTTGCCGAGCGGTTGTCTGAAGCTCACTGCAGGGCAAATGCTTCACTCTTACAGTTGTTCAATACAGGACTAGACTAAGATTGTGTTTGTATCGACCACAGAATATACTTCACAAAGTTGATTTAAACTCATGTTTGCAGCCAACTGTATTACATGCCGTACATGTGTATTTGTACAGTGTATGTGTGTCAGTGGTCTTTAGGGTTTGGCTCAACAGATGTTTTTCATCTCATTTGGTTTGTTTTGCCCTTCAATGAAGCACCTGACATAAAACTATGAGTTTAGGACTGGGTGGGGTTAGGGTTGTGTGGGGTTTGGGTTGGGGCTGGGTGGGGCTGGGTTGGGGCTGGGTGGAGTTAGGGCTGGGGCTGGGTGAGGCTGGGTGGGGTTAGGGTTGGGTTGAGTGGGGTTAGGTTTGGGGTTGGGGCTGGGGATGGGGATGGGGTGGGACACAGGGTGAGGGTTGTGGGTGACCTGGAGGGTGGGTGGGGGCAGATACTAGTATAATAATACTAGAGTCTTATATAAAAGTCAACAGAGGTACTCCTGGGTATATTCAACATAAATATAAAAAAGTTTTCACAAACAGTACAAAGTGATTATTCTCTGTCAACAGCACGTCTCTGCGTCATTCAGTGAAAGTGATCATGTGACCATGTAATAATGTGATAATGTAATGATGTGCTCATGTGACCATGTCCCCAGTTGAAGGTGACAGACGCTACACTCAGGTGGGAAATGTGGGCTTTTATTTATATTCAGCAAAGAGATGCATGCCAAACATGTAACTGCGATCAAACACAGACAGTCAATAAAATAAATAAAATTGAAATGATTGGATGATGCTAAAGACTAAACAAAATACTGTAAAAAAGATGAATAACAGTACAATCGTGTCAGGAATGACAACACTGTGACTTTAGATATTCAAATATGTTCAAATATGTTCTTTTTCTGACTTTGAGAACAAGCCATTTCCTTCATATATTTAATATGTTAATTGTGTCTGAATAAGTTATTATAAATACATATAAAGTCATTTATAAACGTAATTGTATTACTATAGGCTTGATTTGCATAAGAATTTTACATTATAATGAATACATCATAGCTTAAGTGGAAAACACATAACCAATGCAATTTAGCATAAAAGATGAGCATGAATGTCCTCCAAACTTTGGTTCACATGCAGAGTTTGCATGTGCCTCACCGCACTGGCACTTTCCACATTCTGGACATTCATCCCATACATCCTTCACTTATTCCTCACTGACCGCTGTGGCTTAAGTACAAGAGTTCACTTCAAATTATGGAGATCATTTAGGCCACAGTCAGAATGGACAAACCATGAACGTTCAACTGCACATCCATGCTCTGTTTAAAAAGAGCGGTAACCTAAAGGTTGGTGGTTCCATCCTCTGTTCCTCATCATCTGCCAGTGTAACAGTGTGGTTTCAGTCCCTCTGGTAGACCCAGGGAGCAGAAGCTAACCACCACCAACTGCGATTGGAGAAGCAGTACATCATGATAATATGACATATCATATAAAAGGTGCACTATATGTAACTGTTCTGCTGGTGGGTCCGATGTTGTTGCTCTGCCTGGAATGTTCCGCAGTATGACATTAACCTCATCTCATCTTCATGGAGACAAGAAAATGAGGCCAAGTTACAGGTCAGATCTGGGAGTGTCTCCTCCAGTAAGCAGAACTGGTAGCGCACCCTTCACCAGAAAAGTTACAGTATAGGATGGTCTAGGAGATGGGCAGATGGCAGTGACGTCTGTTAGCACCGTGCTCCGGTCAGGTCGGGTCGGCTCGGGGTCAGGGGAACATTTCATGATTTACCTGAGTGCTATCTGACCTACATGTAAATGAAAAATAAAGAAATTTCAAATGCTAAAAGGAGCACATTCCATAGAAGCTGGAGTTATATTATTAGATCGAGTGGAAGAGAGGGAGGTTTGCTCAGACTCTATAAACACACACTGGCCACTAAGTACGTCAAAGTTTTGTGAAAGTCAAACGTTTGGTTATTAAAATTCATGTTTTAAAAAATTCCTGCCTACATTGATATAATGTACGCCAACGCTCAGTGCAATCAACACAGCTCCCACATGGTGAGTCAGACTCGGCAAAAACATTTAGTGAGAGATGGAGGACACGTGGTCACACTGGTCCAGCGCTAACTCAGATACATTAAATTAGCCTGTGGTTTTGTCCAGTAGAATCCAGTAGTGGTGGAAAGTAACCTAGAACAAATATGTTGTGATGTCTTTGTTTTTTCTTCCTTTTACAGTTCACTCCATCTGTCTGACCACGTAATCTACAAAATGGCGCTTTCATGTCATTTGAATGTAATAGAGAGACTAAACCAGACTAAATCAGCGCAATGACCGTTTTTCATAACAAATCCAGTAGCAAGGCAAAAAAAAAACATATTTGATGATGCTAATACCTGATTTTCACATGAAAAGCAGAACAAAACAGAGGTCCGCATGTATTTCTCACTTACCTAACACATTCTGAGCATCCTAATTATTCACCGTGATGAGTTTAGAGGTGCTTTTCTCCAGAATTCACCGTCGCAGTCAAGCTAACAAACATTAGCATGCTAACGCTAAACTTTCTGCTTCGTTCAGAATAAATCCTTTTATAATTAGATGCAAACAGCATACAGTGGTCTGATATTGACGGTAAGAGCGGTCTACAGTACTGGGCAAAATCAATTAAACTAAAATGAAATAAAAAAAATCAAGAACCGAGGCTGTACCCGTTTTTTCTGTAACAAAGTCAAATCTGTTTTGCCCAATATTGTAAAAGCAGCTCAGAATCTGTGGTGATTCCTCTGCAAGTTGTGAAAAGTGCTTTTAAAATCATCATAATTAATTAGTCAGGTACTTGGAAAGCTTTAGGTAAGTGAGGAATACGCTTGGACCTCTGCAAATTGTTTTAAAATTAACTAGTTCTGTTTTTTGCAGGTTTCAAGTGGGTCAAAATCAGTCGCATCACCTTTAAAGTTTTCCGAGCTGCACGTTTTCGTTGTCGTGACCTTCAGACACACAGTGGAATTGAAGTCAGAAGGCCAGTCCATCATTTAGTTCACTACACTTGTGAGAGAACATTTAATCGTCACAGTTTGAGTTCAATGATTGTTCTTCTTCCTCGTCTACCCGTTACAGGAGAATGAAGGATGGTTTATGTGTGAACTGGGGACTCTATGATGTGAATCATGAAACCTTTTGGCCAATAGATACGACATGTGCAAAGACTAAATGCAATGTAAAAAAAAAATTACTCAAAATAAAACATGAAATTGCTGGCAACATGGTGGAACATGCCCTTCTGGCCTATTGCTGCGTCCACTGAGTATATACTGGTCAGATATAGATATGATACACACTGCTCAAAGTGCAGGCAGTTGGCACAAGGTTAGTTTGTGAACAAAAGATCATAGTACCACGTGTAAACAAAGACACTCCCACACCCCCCGCATGGCCCTGTACACAAATAGAATATATAGAAAATACATGTACACGCATATTTTACAGTAAGATCACAACTCTCTGGCTTTGAGATACACTTCGTCAAAAGGAGTTATGTCTGAGGTCGACCTGTGAGGTTGCTGGGTGGGGCTGCTGCGGCTCAGGCTCACGCGGCATTATGAATCCTGTTCAGAAATATCTATCAAATGTTTCATTTTTTAAATTCTTATTGGGAAGAAAGCTCAGTTGGATTGATTGTTGCCAAGTCGGCGTCCATGCAGCAATTTCCAATATAAATTCGTTGGAGTATCTTTATATGGCTCGCCGAGGGAGAAGGAACATATTTAGAGCTCATCTGGTATCATAATACAGCCTTTTGTTTAAGCTTCTTTTGGCTTCTTATCAGTTTGTATTTATTAGCTTACTTTTCCTAAAGTGGCTTTAGTGTAAATCATTATCAGAGGAGAGTTCAACTTGTTTAAGTCAAGACATTGCCTCTCAAGACAGTCGGATATACATTAAGACAGGAAACGGTATGATATACTTCTATCCTTCAATGGCACTAACGTCCTGTCCGGAGGAGTGGGCGACCTCTGTGTAAACACTGAGTTCATGGTCTTAAGTCAGGTGTCCACTGTGTTTACTGTCAGTCACATGGTTGTATTTACTGTCAGTCACATGTTGGTGTTTACTGTCAGTCACATGTTGGTGTTTACTGTCAGTCACATGGTTGTGTTTACCCTCGGTCACATGTTGGTGTTTACCCTCGGTCACATGTTTGACAGAGACATACTGTAGACAGAGAAAGGAGGGTTCAATCTGAGACCAAAGTTCCCAAATATCAGACACACTTGATCTTTGGTCGTTTTGGGTTGAAGCTTCATATCCGTCTCAGTGTCAGACTTTCCTCCACTATCGGTACTTTCATCACAGACGGACCAAACACTGGGCTTTAGGCGGAGGAACAAACTCCTTGCCTTATGAGTTTAGTTACAGTTTGCCCCGATTGAGAGCCAAATGAGGTATTAACGTTTACTTTGTCCCAAACCTGACTTGTTTTACTTTAGTATATGTTTTTAGATTTTCAAGCGTGTCAAAGTGCCCTCAGTGTCAGATGAAGTCATATTTGTGATGGTGTGATTGAGCACAGAGGAGCCACGGAGCCGCAGCAGAGCCTCCCGATCACAGCTCGTCGTGGGGATGGCTTCATGTTGAAATGTGTCCGATCCAGGTCTCCACAGTGATGATCCCAGGCCCTCACACACTGTTATAGCGCCCCCTAGTCCCCCCCTCTGTGTATTGCTGTCTTTAGCTAACGAAACCTGGATTGTGTAGTGTTTGTGCTTTGGAGCAGGCCTCACATTTACACCCGGAGGCTTTGGCACTCGTCTGGACCGTGGAGTTTGGCGAGTTCTGATTGCACTGCAAAGCTTAATGTTGACATGAGTTTAAAAAACAACAACTCCAATTCACAATATCAAGCTTAATTTCTTTTTGTCTAAATGTCAATGTTATTGTAATTTAAACGTTGTTGACTTGACATTTCTGGCTGATTTCCAATTTGATAACTTTCTTTTACTAAGCAAAACCAACTGAAGAAAATGTGTATGTCGGATAATTGAATAATGATCCTTTTTCATATTATATTTTTTGTTTATTCTAAGCTAATTATTTGGAATATGTGAAAGAACAACCTTTCATAAGGAGAAAATTTGATAATTTAAGCCTGGAGTAGTAAAAATTCATCTAAAAAAACCCTCAAAATAAAAAAATCCAAGTGAATATTCCAGATTCAATCATTTAAACTCATGTCAGATATCTTTTCGCAGAGTGGCTCTTCATAGTTCTCTTCAAAATGGCTGCTTTAAAAATTAAACTTCATTCATTGCTAACGTAATAAGCCACACTGCTAAAATCCTGGTTTTCCCCTTTAGTGATATGCTAAAAAAGTTCTACTCATTTTTGGTTGAGGGAATTCGGTGGCGGCGCACTGCACTTTTAATGTAACGCACGGCCCCCTGGTGGTGGAATGGTGACATGGCTGCACGACTGGCCCCTCGCGGGTTCCACACTCGCAGGTGAACTTTGATTACAATGGAATTTGGTTCAAATCATAGGTTGAGTTCACACAAAGTCACATTGGAAAAGACAGTTTAACTTTTTTTTTTGATGAACTGTCAAAATGATTGGTTAATTAGGCTAGTTAAAACAAAGTCGTATTGTTCATTTGCACAATAGTTTTTTTTTCAGTTTTGATCTGAATAACAGGCCTGTGACTTTCAATGTGGACTAAGAGACACAATTTTAGAATGTGAACCCAACCAATTAACAATAATTTGTTTTCTTGTTGGCATTTTTCAGAGACAATATTGGAATTGGAGCATCTGAATGGCCTGTACAGCCCATTATCTCCTGGCCAAACTTCCTGAGCCATGTGTGAGTGAAAACGGCAGCTCGTTGCCATGGCAAAGGCAGGTGTGGCAGTTTAGTGGCAATCAGACGGACCTGAGGGGGCGTGGTCTGTCTGTATCTTTAGGGCTGGAATCTAAGCAGAAAAAGTGACATTCTGGAACTTTGCTGAGAGTCGAAAACGATTCACGATTTGAATTAACTTTTCTAGAAGGAAATTGGTCTTACAATTTCAGATTGTACACAGAACACTTTAGTTTGCAAAAACAGATACATCCTTTTTGAAAAATAGTTTGGTAACATTTTTTAAGCCTTTATAAAGCATGAACAAAAGCTTAATGTACAATGAACAAATAGTTAATTAAGAATTATTCAAGCTTAGTAAATACTTAATAGAGGAAGTTTGGGTTGGGGTATTGATTATGTAGTTACTAAGCCTTAATTATTTTTATTGAATTGTTTTTTTCAATATGAAGTTTATACATATGTTTATCTAATTTATGCTTTACTAAAGCTATTAAAAGTGTATTTATTATTAAATGATACAGTTAGTCTTTCATGTGCATCTTCTACATATATTGTATAGTGTGAATTTGCTTCTTTTTTTTTACATCACTAAAACCTTTTCTATGGCACTCATCTGTTTCTGCAAATAAACTCTTCATTTGTAAATTTGCTGACTAAGGGGACGCCCCTTAACACCAGCAATAGTTTTAGCCGCACATGTGGCTTTTTTGGCACTGAAAATCCTTGTTTGAAATTTTCCATTCAATCAACTAATGACGCTAAATAATTGCACATATGCTTTGGCAGTAAATTGGGCTCAGCATCAGCTTTTGTTGGACGTACTTTTTCTAAAATGTCACTGTCACATCCTGATCCATGGCCCTCAGTCTGAACTATGAAGAATGCTCCGCCTCCTTCGGGCTCGTCTCAGTAACAGTGCGTACCCCTCACGGTCGGCGTAAAAAAATAGACTTACTACTCTGTCCTAAAATGGGACCATTAGAAATAATCTGAAAATCAACTATTCAATAAAGCATATACCGTTTTTTTCTTCTCATCTCTTTTCCTGGCTCCAATAATAGAATAGTGCTTTGTATAAATAGGTTTTGTTTAACACATTTCTTAAAACTATTCAGAAACAAATACATATTTTTTTCACATTTCTAAGAAAGAACCAAAGTGGTAGATACAGATTAAATAGCGCTTTCTGTGAAGTCCGTCAGCTGACTGGGAGTGGCACATATTGGCATTATTGGCACATAGTTCAGAGGGTTCGTGGGTCCACAGCTGGAGCAGCAGCCGGAGCTCCACAAATAGAAGTCTGTCTGTGTTTTTTGGAGAGAAAGTCTGCAGAAGGGTCCCACGTGAGAAAAGAACCACAGCTGTCCTCTCCCACAAAACAGGCTCCTCGTCCTGGCTCGAAAAGTGGACTTTTGCCCTCAGCACGGTGCTCCCGATTGTACAGGTGGACTTGTGTTTCCCAGGGCCCTGTGGAGGAGAAACGCATCAGGTACAGTCCAAATCTGAGCTGGAAACAGGATATTTAGGGTTGTCAAAATGATCAAACACACAAGATATCACATAATCACATAGAGTAAACAGGACAAAATGTGACCTTTCCTGAACAGTTTGAATCATGTTAAAATAACTGTGGTATCGAATATCGAGTCTATTCCTTCATTTTGAAATTGAGTTAACATTTTTTGCTGTAGTAGCAATGTAGTACTGGTGGTAGGGTAGTAGTAGTAAAGTTGTACTGGTGGTGACTAGGTTAGATTTATTTGTATTTTATTAGTATATTCTTAATATATGCATGCCTTGTTTGATAGTATAAATAGTTGTAGAAAAAGCTTCAGTTGTAGTCATCTGGACTCAGTTAGAAAAATTAGACGTTTCGACTCTCATCCAAGAGTCATTGTCAATAAGAGAATTTAGGTCGAGAACTCCGATATTTGTACTATTCTGTGGTAAGTCCAGCCCATTGGAGCCTTCCTGAAGTGGAAAGAGTTGTTTGTTTCAACAGAAACTCACCCCCTTTGTATCTAACTGAGTCCAGATGACTACAACTGAAGCTTTTTCTACAATGGAACACGCCTGGACGAATGAGGGATTACACCGACAGTATAGATAGTATTATTATTCTTCATTGTTTTATGTTGCACTTTAACGCTGGAACAAGTTCCAAAATTTGCAAACTTTGTTCAAGGACAAATGAAGGCAATAAACCTTTTTCTGATTCTGGTTATTTACTACCATTTTAGATTAATGGACTTGGATTATTGAATGATATTTATGATTTCACTGATCAGTTTAACTGATTTAAATGTTCATCATAGATCTCAGGGTTCGCACGGTGCTGGAAATCGGTGAAGTTGGGAAAGCGCTTGAATTTTGGAAAAAGTGCTTGAAAATACTTGACTGTATCCTACACTTTTTGACAATTATGCGCGTGCTACCAGTCTTCAATGTGTTGTTTTGGAGTACCTTAAACTGCGGATACGACGGCTTTGTGCTGGTGTTACAATGTTATGTGCGACCAAATTAATTCTGCTTATGTTCTGCTGTGTTCATTCAAATGGGAGGGACTTGAGAAGCCTCGGATGAATTACTTGAGCACTTTCCCTCACAACAGCGAGAGCTTGAAGCAGGTGATATGTGTGGCGTTGCACTCTCATGTCACAATCACATTTTCATTCGATAAAGTTCACTGTCATCTCTATCTCTCCCTCAGTAGGTCCCCTGCTCTTCTGTCCTGTGCAAACACGAGAAGCATTATTTACAACAGTTTTACAATTAGCCCGAATATAGATGTATTCGATAACCGTGCGTGCGGCGTGCCTCGGCCCCTCCCTCGCTCACAAACATATCTCAGCGACTGATGAAAGCGTGAGTTCATTACGGTCCACACAGACACGTTTGTCTGTCTTTGTGTCACGCCAGTGATTCATTAAGTGGACGCACTGTGTTGATAACAAGAGAAGCTTTTGCCTTTGACAAGTGATCGACCTGTGGACGAGCCATGAATGCGTTTTTTGTTCGTATTAATGAGTTACGTGTTAAAATTATGCGTGAATTTTAATGAAAAGCCTTTCTGTCTGATCTGCTCTACAGTGACATTGGTTTACCTCTAGTATTCCAGAGCCCAACACAGCACTGGACTTTTACAGTAAAACATTTAGTGATATTACTGATAAACATGCCCCTATTAAAGGGTCAAAAATAAGAATAATCCCTGGTTCTGTCTAGACATCGCTGCATTATCTCGAGAGCATGACAAAACCTGGGAAGAAACCACGGCAACCAAATCAGCAGCAGATTGGCAGCAGTTTTGTCACAAATTCAATAAATATGTTTTTCCTGTTTGTAAAGCCAAAAGATCTTACTATGTCAAAACTTTCACTGAATCACAGGGTAATTCTGCAACATTTTGGCAAACGGTTAAATTCTGCTCTCTTTATACAAAGATTCAATTATTCAAACAACGAAAAAGGATATTCATAATGGGTTTAACCAGCATGTTACTAATATTTTGTACGATGTTTCCCCAATACATGAGAATAGATCTGACCAGTGTGTTTTCCCTTAAGCTCTTTACACAATATGAATGTATGAAGTATGTTGCTCTCTGTAGATCAGTGTCATGTGGTGATGTTTATGGATGGGAAAGCAGACCTGAGGTGGTGATCAATGTTTAGTGGATAATAGAAAAGCGGGGGGGAAATAAAAAATCTGTTATGCAAGAGTGGACTTTGAACCAACAGCTCGTGCATGAAAGGCAAACACTTAGACTAGTGAGCCAAACTCCCATACCTTATTGTTGTGCTGAATGGATAAATAAGCTGACTTTATCGACCAATTCATTACACAAATTAGCGTTCTCTGTTGTTAAATGCTTGTATTTCTAACTAACGTCTAATCATTATAAAAGTGAACAAAGTCTTAGCTACAAAAAAATACTTGTCTCTAAAAGATAAAGCAGATTTTAAGTCTGCTTGTTGAAAGCTGGCGCTGCTGTTGCTTCACTTCTCCTCTGCAAATGCTCAGTTAGGGCTAAACCTGTAAACATCCTTGATCCACAGGTTTATTCAGCGTGGTTTGAGCTCAGATCCATGGGTTTATCCTCAGAGCACATGTGCAGAGCTCTAAAAGAAGCTGCTGTCCACTCTGGTTCTAAAAGCTTGTGTTCATGGAGCATGAAAATGGGCTTATTTGGATATATTTTATAACAATTCATATATAGTTGTGACACACAGTCATTTTAGATTTTATTGACCAATCGCTGATAGCCTTGATTGCCCTGACCATGCGCTTCTGCTATAGATCAACAGCTGACACTATCAAACCTAGATTACTTTTGTTATCAGCCCCACTAATAGCAAATTGTTTAACTCATGTTTTTAATCTCGTAATTCTCACTGAAAATATCCCATTACTAAGGGAAACTGTTTTTGTTCTCCTTTGCACAAAGGAGGCCAGAAAAAAATGATATGAATAATTTTGTCCAATCTCAAAACTACCCTGCCAAGCAAAACTACCAGGCAAGTACAGTGAACTAGCCCATGCCGAAGGCATGGATCATGCATACTTACTCAACAGTCAACAACGCCCATTCACTCATTGTTGACAACAGCAGCGCGAAGCGCTGCATTCCTCCAAAAACCCTCCTGGCATCGTCCTGTACACGAGAGTCCATGCCGCAGGCATGGGCCATGCTTATATCTGCTCAAATCAATGGAAGTCTACGGGGAGTGGGTGGGGCTCCCCGACGGGATAGGGAGTGACGAGCGCGTAAGCGCTCGTAATGATGATTCCACCCCATGGCGGCATGGGGAAGGCTTAGAGCTTTCAAACGATGTATAATTTGTTGTTATAGTGGAAACGGCTATATTGTTTTCGCTAAAAATATTATTAGGCCCGAGCCCCAGCAGGGCGGAGGGCCTATTACTCCCGCAATGAGTGAATGGACGCTGAGTCAGCTATTTTGTTCACGTCAAACTTTGACGAACTCCTCCTAGGGCGTTTTGCCCACGACTTCAAAATCGCCGTACGTCCTCTGGACAAGTGGGGCATCTTAAATTATCCAAATTTTTGGGATACCTTTTACGGTCTGTGTGCGGCGCAGCCGCAAAGTTGGACAACTTATTTTGGGATATTGCAAAATCTAAAAATTGCTCCCATTTGATCAAAACGAGACCGATTAGGACACAAATTGAATCAGTTGTTAAACTTTCTAGTTTGGACCAGTTTATGATGACAAAATTGAAATGGGCGCGATAGCGCCCCCTACAGAGTGACCTTTAAATTAACATTGAAGGTCAAAAATTAGTTTTACCAAAATTTTATAAACTTTACCCAAAATTCTATTTTGCCGTCCCGATCAAAAAAGCCAATTACACAAATGCCTTAATTTTTACGGCGTAGTCGTATCGATGACAGAAACCTCCCATGTTATCCCTATGGGAAAACCGCAAAATCTCTCAAATTACCACATTTTTATGTTTTACACTTTAACAAACTCCTTCTAGGGCGATTGCCCAATCAAGCTCATATTTGAGGAAAATCTTCTACACAAGCGGGGCATCAAAAGTTATCCATATTTTTATTCTAAGTGCTACGGTCTCTGTGCGGCGGAGCAGCAAATTTGACTGACACTTGAGTTCATTTACACTGGATTGGCCATGTCCAATGTGTCCCCGTCTGTCAAGTTCTTTTTTAATTCAACACACAATAAGGGCGCCATCTTTTTCAAGCCGAAAGCGCAGTCGGAAGGCCGGCGGCCCACGAGGGCCGTTGGATGCCGCTTGCGGCTTTAATTTCTGGTTGTGCTTACTGACCTGGAAGCGATTTTGTGTGGCACACGATGTATAAAGAAGACTCTAGAAGCACGTTTTCGGTACTCATTAACCAGAAGTCCCAACATGTATACAAAGCATTCTGGGAACAGTAGTCTACCGCTACACATGGCGCTCTGTCAAAATGTAAACTACATTGTACGTCAGGAACAACGCGGACAGCTAAATAAAGGACCCCAAATTAAGGGCCCCAAGATGGCTCCTGCCAAGAAACCATGGATCTGTTATATTATCGCAAGAGACACGCTTACGACGCAGAGTTTAAACTCTGGGCTCAAGCATCAGTTACAACTGTGGTCCGAGCTTTCACGAAGGCTGGAATCATCACTGAACTGCCGCGTGACTCGAGATGGATCCGGGGATGCGGGATAAATGACATCTGGCCCGACTGTTAAGCTCGGACACTGAAGAATTTGATGGATTTATGGACGAGGAATGAACTGAAAAAGTGAGTGTATTGTGTTGTATTTTCCGTGTTATTAGTGAGTTTGAGAATGGTAACACGCAATCTTTCTTTTAGCAATATCAGAGTGTGTTTTGATGATGAACAATGTTGATCTGAATGAGCTCAACTGACTTACTTATCCGTCTGTTTTGTTTCGCTTTATATATGAACAATTATCCATAATAGACCATTTATTGATGGTGCACTTAATCCAGGGCGCTTTTTTGTGCAGAAAATATGGTATGTGCATTTTACAGCAAAGGTGTTAAAGCCTTATTTATTGTTTATCGTTCAGCTCTAAGGTTCAGCTCTAAGGTTCTAAGGTTCAGCTCTAAGGTTCTAAGGTTCAGCTCTGAGGTTCAGCTCTAAGGTTCAGCTCTGAAGTTCATTACAGGAGAAGGACACAGAGCTCACCACCGTCTGTTATACTCTAAAGTAGAATGTGATCGTTGGATGTGAGAATAACATGCATTTATTTAACCCAAAAATAATGTGATTTTAAAGTGAGCCTTAAATGAAGTTTTCATGGTTGCGCATGATCACATTAGGATCAAGAGTAAAATGGGCCTGCCCTGTAATATTTATAACAAGTAAATCCAAGTGTTATGTCTTAGTTTGGAGACCTATGTTTAGGGGCCACATAACAATAACATTACATAATCCATAAAATAAATGAAATCACTCTTAAGCCAAATGGGACACATTCAAATGTACTAGAAAACTGTATACTGTAAACTCGTAGAATGTTCCTGGCTTTGCAGTAGAAAGCCTCTCCTAGTGTTGTAGTACTACACTGTACACATGCAGCTGCGCTCAAAACAAGTGTTGTAAAAATTGTGAATTCACTCCCGTTATAATTGGAGAAGGGCCGTAAATAAGTCTTTTCTCTTTCTCGCACGCAAACACAGTGAGTAACTGGACAGTGAGTGCAGACTTTCTCAGTACTTGCAGCTCTTTCATTTAAATCTGGGTCAAGCTCAGGCGATACATCTCCCCTCGGGCCCCTGCGTCCTGGGCCCTAGCATGTGGTTAACTTGAATTTCAAATGGAGGCTGCGTTGCCCTATATGAGCCAGGTGTGAAAAATGGCTCCGAGAACAAAACACTCCACACAGTGAATTGCTGGGCAATCAATGAGTAATCCAAAGCACAGATTTAAGATAGAGGCATTTTCATGGGTTTCAGTGTGGCAAAGGTCTTCTGCAAGCAATTCAAATCAAAACAGAATACATTTTTAATGGGGAAAGGTTCTTACAGATACCATAGACATAATATTAGTAGTGTGCTATCGGTCACTTAGCAACTCGGCTTGTCCAGGAAGATTTGTGGGAACTTGTATTTTCCCTAAAGCCGGGAGCATTAGTTATTGGACTGGTACCAACCCATCGAGCACATTTAGGCCAAAGCCTTGTTAAAATTGATAAATCATTGTTGCTTGTGTAAATCTTTACAATCGGTATTAATTGGCGTGGAAAACTGGCATCTGAGTGTAAGAAAAAATAACATTAAAGGACAAATATTATACATTATTTCTATAGCTATTGGCCTTTAAACAATCTTGTTAGTCTTAAGATTGGCATCTCATGTTTTAGAACTAAAAAAACCCAAAAGGACTTCATGTCACTCTGGCTTTTCCCGCACCAAGAACTGACTTTGTGCTCCATCTATTGGCGGCAGAGGGAATGACATAGGTGAGAGAAACAAATGCTAATGTTGCCACGCAGTTGTAATGGTTGTGATTTGAGGCAGAAATGCTCAGAACTACTCTGGTGATGACTTTTGGACTTAACAACAGGACAGGAGATCAATGGTCTGCAGTATGTTTCCAGGTAAAAGTAGAGATATGAATATAAATAAAAGAGTACTTACTGATCAGTTCTGACCCAGCACACAGGAGCCCATCAGCACGAGATCTCAAACCACTTCTCTGAGACGAAGGCCACAGGGATGAGCTGCCGTTCAGTCGGAGAGGGCCTGCAACAGAGAGAGTGGAAGTCTGTCAGCTCTGAGCATACAAGTACAACAAATATAAACTAAAGTAAGTGGTACACATATGGGGAAAGTACTACTCAGGTAAGCGTCATTGTGTGTACGTAACATCTGAGTTATATCTAAATTTACAAAACATTAAATCATTCAAAAAGTCTGGTATTTTGAAAGATATACACAAAAATGAGAGAAACTTAATCCTATCTGACAGAGCAGTGCAGAGCGGTCAAGGTATTAGTTGAAGGTCCATTTCTTAGATGTTTTGTGTCAAACACACTCATTCAGCTGCAGATTTGATCCGTGGCAGGTACTCAGTTTGTCCTTTAGAGCCTTTTTGAAACTTTAAACGTCTTCAAAAATAAGTTTAGACCAGTATCGAGTATTGGTATAAAAAAACAGCAATGTACTTGGTATTGTGTCGATATGAAACATGGTAGTATCGACCATCACCAGTGAGAAGAAAACAACATTTTTACTTCAGTAAGAGACCGTTACACTGTACAATATATGACTCAACAAGGAATACAAGGAATGAAGTCTGAAAACTACTCTGAGAAATACAATAGTTACTCAAGTCCCTAGAAAGTGTATTGAAATCCCAGTATACTTTGAAACTTAAAGTGACACTGTGTAACTTTCTGGAAGTGGAAAGTGACCTACATAATTCCATGGAAATACAAAGTTAAACCCACACTTCTCCAAGCAGAAAGACACGGTAATGCCATACTGTGGGTTATTATAGCCAAAGGAACAACGTTTCAATGTTAACAAGCAAGAGGAGGTGCCTCAGGGCCAAGTATGAATCTGGTGTGTGGAGATGCAAGCCCATTCACAGTAAGTACACAGGTTTTTATACATTTCATAAAACATTTTCATAAACATCCAAATTGAAAAAAAAGGTTTTATTTAAAAGATTCATGTATATAATTCGATACCACAGTATCAATATCGCGGGCTGCTGTATATTGCCACGAGTATTGAGCTACTGCCACTGTAAGCACTGCACCTTTGGTGCTCATATGTAGAAAGGAAATGTGTTTGTGTGATACAGTTGAAGTATTCAATGTTTTGATTATTTAAAAAAAAATACTATACATATTCTGCATTCTTGAGGCTTTAATTGGCTTTTAAACATGCTTTTGGTATTTCACATGTTTTAACTTAAAATAATGTCCAAGTAGAGGAAACATACTTTAAAAACTATATCTCCATTTGCAATTAGCTGTGGGAATGAACATTGGATTGGATTGTTACATTTTATCTTTACATTTATCCAGGGAAAATTCAAACTATGATTAATGAAACAAGCATGAATGAAGCTACATACGTCCAACTCCTGGTATGTTTGTGATGAGGGGACAAAAATATAGCATCAAGTAAATGTTGTTGTTAATAGACTTAATAGTGATAGAATATCACATGAACTATATCACAGCCATTATCATATTATCTGTATTTTGAGTATCAATCCAAGATGGCGCCTGTGTTCGGCCACGCCACTGCTCGACTCCTGTTATGCCGCTTATTTGTGATGATCGTTACATCGTATGCAGTTTTATCAGCCCAGACATTAGTCTGTTGTGTGTCTGCTGTGCGGGTTTATGACCGTGGCGCACTTTTCCGCATCAAAACGTCGATGGAGTCGCTTTTCGACACTAGGGACAGGTACAAACAAGCCTTTCCGCCACCCCTTGTTTGTCCACCCAATGCACCTGACGTTTTGCTGCTGTCCCGAGGCCTGGGGAAGAGGAGGAAGCAGAGGAGACGAGGCACAAGGTCTGGTGTGCAAGTCAAGCGCAGACGAGCCTTGTGTTCGGAGCACATGAGCCTGGACTTTGGGAGACGTGCTCGGTGCTTGCGCCTGGTCCAACTCCTCAATGTTTGCGGCTGTTCGCTGTCGCTGTCTTCGCCGCCTGCCCGGGTCAGCGCGGCTGTTTTCCCGGAGCCTGCACGGGTCGTCGCGGCTGCACCGGTCCTGGAGCCTGTGCGGGATGTGGCGGCTGTCTTCCTGGAGCCTGCGCGCCGCTGGAATTATGAGCGCTGGGGTCCACCTTCCTTGTTTTCGTCGGCTTACCGGCAAAACAGATGGGACTCACGTGACCGTAATGGCCCGTTCAAACCGCAAACGCCTATTCGCGCGTTATGGCGAAGTTGGACGCAAGTACGCATGAAGAAAAACGCAAATACGCCGCGTTCTCGACGCAGCGGAGACGAAATATAGTAAGCAGACGCGTGCGCATGCGCAGTGGAGGTGTTGAGAAAGTGCCTTTTGCGTATTTGCTCTTCAAAGCCCAAAAACGGAGACGCTCGGCGGCGTGTCTGGATCCACCAGTGATCCGATCCGTTGAGTCAATACCATCATTTGCTTCAAGACTGGATAAACATCGCTCTCAGCTGTAGTTTCGTTTGTCCCGGGTCCTGTTTGATGACTTGTTTTCCCGCATTGGTGCGCGGATATGTACCAGGACAACAACTACTGACGCCTGTCCATCAGGTCAGTACAGAAATATTCATGTCTGAGCGCAATAATAAAGTGTATGTGCTGTGTATGTGCTGTGTATGTGCTGTGTGTGTGCTGTGTGTGTGCTGTGTGTGTGCTGTGTATGTGCTGTGTGTGTGCTGTGTGTGTGCTGTGTATCTGCTTGTGGTTGTGTATAAAACCAATGAAAAGTACATAGATAGTAAAAAATTATATTTTTTTTTGTAAAAAAAACATAGTTTTCATAGCGTTAATATTTTGTTCTAGCGCACCATTTAAAATTCGATTGTGGTATATTTAATGAAAGTACAAGTAAACTAAATTTAGGCTTTATAGTTATTTGTTTGTTTTATTATTCAGATCTCTTGCCACTGGGGATTTCTACAGGACAATCACCAGCAGCTTCAGGTCCACAACAGAGGACTGAACGTCCACAACAGAAGACTGAACGTCCACAACAGAAGACTGGACGTCCACAACAGAGGACTGGACGTCCACAACACGGAGGACTGGACGTCCACAACACGGAGGACTGGAAGTCCACAACACGGAGGACTGGACGTCCACAACACGGAGGACTGGACGTCCACAACACAGAAGTGTTTTTGATAAAGGGATTTTCATATTTATAGCAAAGACCACATGCTCACTCAAGATTGAGCCCAAATGTCTGGTTGTTTACACAGAATGAGAAAGTTAAATGAATAAAACAGTGAGAAGCTTCTCAGCTCTTTAGTTCTCTGTTCTCTTTACTTCTGTACCTACTTGTGCGTTGTAACACTGAAATTGACTGAAAGGATTATCTCATCTTGTCCTTGTTTGTTTTTGTTTATGATCTTGAATTGTGGTAAATGAAATAAGTACATCTTTAAATAGCCACTGAATTTCCCACAGACTCCCCACAGGACACACATTGTATAATATAAAATAATTTATTTTGTGGAAAAATAGAACAGTAAATAACTATATATATATATCTATAGATATAGATATATCTATATAGATATATCTATATATATATATATATATATATATATATATATATATATAATATCGTCTGCCATTGTTGTGGTGCCGGTTCTTCTCGGGGTGAAATGTGTACGTACGTCACCGGAGCGTCATCTCTGATTGGCTGCTGCACCGCCGCGCCGCAGAAAAGCTCAAAATTTTGAACTTATTTGCGGCGAACCGTTTTGATGCTTTGATGCTTATACGCCCGTCAAAGCGTCTCGAGCGGAAAACGCAAAAGCGCGCCCGCCTCGCCGCGCTCCTCGGCGAATCGCGCCGCAAATAAGCGGAAGCCGCGCCGCAAAAACGCAGGAGGTGCTCGACGCGCGTTTACATAGACTTTGAATGTAAACTGGACGCTTTTGCCGCACCGGTCTGAACGGGCCATAACGCGTGCCTTCGACAGGTCCCGCTGCGCTCAGCTGAACCGATGGACGTGACGTCATCCACGGTCCGGCTCGGCTTGTTGAATGCCCGTTCAATTGCCAACAAAGCGTTTTCTTTGAATTAACTTTTTACAAGAAAAAAACTTGATTTCATGTGTCTTACGGAGACATGGCAGAGAGAAGGTGAGATTATTCATCTAAATGAACTCTGCCCACCTGGCTGCTCCGTTTCTGCAATGCCTCACCCTGGTCGACGTGGAGGAGGTCTGGCAGTTGTGTCCCAGGACCGTCACATTTGTAAAGTCATCGACTCACACACTTTCACTTCCTTTGAATCACAGATGATTAAGGTTGGTTCTTCAAGTCCTTTTTACTATGTTTTAGTCTACCGGCCCCCTGGTCCTGCTGCTGTCTTCTTAAAGGACTTTAGTAACTTTTTATCTTCTATTATAAAGCTGGAAAATGTTTTAATTCTTGGGGATTTTAACATTTGGGTCGATGGCTCATCATGCCCTGCAAAGGATCTTTTAACCTTGACCGAAACATTTAACTTTGAGCAGCATGTCTCAGGTCCCACTCACCAAAAGGGACACACTTTAGACCTGGTGTTTTCACTTGGCCTGAGTGTTGCTAACCTCTGTGTGGAGGATGTTCATATGAGCGATCATAGCTGTGTTTTATTTGAATTGAACTTTTCTCCTGAGCCTGTGTCCTCTAACACAAGGTCTCAGAGGCGGATTATCACTGCAAATACAGCCGTCCAATTTTCTGCTATGTTTGATCCTCATTTGTTTATGAATTGTCTTGATGTGGACAGTTTAATTAATTCCTTTAGCAGCCACTGTGTATCCATTTTAGATCAGGTGGCACCTGTAAAATCCACTGTGTCATCACAGAAAAAAGCTTGTCCTTGGATAAATGAAGATAGCCTAAACCTAAAGAGACTATGTCGGAAAACTGAGCGTCTGTGGAAAACCTCCAGTCTTGAGGTCCATAGGTTACACCTCAGAGATCTTGTATCATCTTACAATGAAATGATGGAAAGTTCCAGAGCTGATTACTTCCGCCAGCTAATTTCTTCCAACAAAAAAAACCCCAAAGTGTTGTTTGACACTATAAATTCTATTGTTTGTCCTTCAGCTGCAGTGACTCCTGTTTCCTGCAAAGCTGACAGCAATGAATTCCTCAGGTTCTTTATCGATAAGGTCAAGATGATCAAAGACCAAATACCACCCCTTTTGTGTGATAAACCTGCTTCTGTGGAGCCTGTTTCCCAAAACTGGTCTTCTTTTAAGCCTGTCACTCTAGAAGACATCTCAGCTCTCAGATGAAACCCTCCTCTTGTACATCAGATGCCCTTCCCTGCAGGCTCTTCCTCAAAGTGTTTGATGTTATCGGCCCCTGGGTTACCAAAATGGTAAATCTCTCTCTTTCTACCGGTGTGTTTCCTGGTCCATTTAAACATGCCATAGTTTAGCCTTTACTGAAAAAAACAAACTTGGACCCGACAGACCCCAAAAGTTTCAGACCTATTTCAAAGCTCCCGTTCATGTCCAAAATCCTAGAGAAGGTGGTCTCTGAACAATTGTCAGATTTCCTTGATCAGTCTAACATTCACGACTCTTTTCAATCTGGTTTCCGCAAACATCATTCTACGGAAACTGCATTGCTAAAAGTGTCCAGTGACATTATGATGTCTGCTGATTCTGGGAAATGCACGGTTTTAGTTCTGTTGGATCTGTCTGCAGCCTTTGACACTGTCGACCATCATATCCTGTTAAACAGACTGAGGGACCTGATTGGACTATCAGGGTCAGTTCTTTATTGATTTTCCTCATATTTATCCGGTCGGAGCTTTAGTGTTGCTGCAAACCAAATAATGTCTGATTCAGCTGATCTGTTGTGTGGAGTTCCTCAGGCTCCGTTTTGGGTCCCGTCCTATTTCTGCTTTATATAATTCTCCTGGGAATGATCATTAAAGAGTTTAGTGATGTGTCCTACCACCTGTTCGCTGACGATATTCAGCTATATTGCTCTTTTAAACCTTCTGAGATCCAGAAGCTGAAATCCTTGGTCAGTTGTTTAGTGCAAATAAAACAATGGCTGAGCAAAAATTCCTTGCAGCTAAATGCAGACAAAACAGAACCCTCTGATTATTGCCCCTGATGATGCCATTCCAGGGATAAACCAGTACTTGGGTGTCTTAGGCCAGACTGCAAAACCTAATCTTAGAAACTTGGGTGTTATCTTTGACAAAGACATGTCTTTAGAGCACCACTCTAAGCTGTTGACGAGGAACTGTTTCTTTCAGTTGAGGAAAATCTCTAAGCTCAGGAAAATGGTGTCTCAAAATGACCTGGAAGTTATAATTCATGCCTTTGTGTCTTCACGTTTAGACTAATGTAACAGTTTGTTTTCCTGTCTTAATAAGAAGGAACTCTCTCGTCTGCAGCTGGTCCAGAACTCTGCAGCGAGGATCTTAACCCGCACAAATAGAAGGGCCCACATTTCACCCATCCTCAAAGCCCTTCACTGGCTGCCGGTCTCCTACCGGATACAGTTTAAAATTCTTGTTTTAACTTTTAGAGCTTTAAATGGTCAGGTCCCTCTGTACATCAGCGATCTGATCAAACCGTACACTCCCTCTCGCTCACTAAGGTCCTTGGACCAGAAACTGTTATTGGTTCCTCACCCGTTTTCGGACCAGAGGAGACGGATCCTTCCAGGCTGTTGCCCCCAAACTCTGGAACGATCTTCCGCTCTCCCTACGGTCACTGGACTCAGTTACTGCTTTTAAAGGTCAGCTTAAAACCTTTTTATTTAGTCAAGCCTTTTAAATGCACTTGTTTTACGGACTGATTTTACTGTATATTGTTGTATATGTATTGTTCACTGTAAGTTTTTTGTGTTTTTATTGTTTTATTCTGTGTTTTGTGAAGCACTTTGTGACTTCTGTCTGTGAAAGGTGCTATATAAATAAAATTGACTTACTATTTACTTACTTACTACTAATATTCCCTTAATACAAGATAGCTTTTTATGCACCAGATTTTAAAGCTGGTGAGTTTTTTGTTGTTGTTTGTATGATAAAAAATTGAAGTGAAGCCCTAGAGAGAACACATGATGAGCTGTGTCAGGACAGAGAGAGAACAAAAAGACTTAAGAAAGTTAAAAGCAAGAATGAAAAACAATGTGTTTTGGCTACATGGCTACACTGTGTCGTGTTTACAGCATGTATCTCATGTATGCTCATTAACATGTACTGTCCAAAACCAATAAACGTATACTAACAGCCCAAAGTCACTGAAATAATGGCTTAAGGCTTACATCTAACATGGATGATAGAGAGAAAAACACATGTAAAGAAAGAGGAGAGAGAAAAGAAACACACAAACAGAAGGCATGTTTCCACTGGTTCACTTTGTATTGATACGGTCCATAAGTGTCTCCACTGTGAACCATACCAGTCTATGTAAGTCATCCAAACCATACTCTGAGAAGTCTACCTTCCAAAGAAGCCTGGCTCGCTTTTGGCACATTTTAGCTCAAGACGTGAAGCCCACAGACTTAGCAAAACAAAGCTAGAACACAATAGCATCAGCTGTTTCCTATTTATCAATGCAGAGCATTCCCATCAAGATCTAAAAGATTATATTTCCCGTGCATAATCCATCTAACATCATCCAAAGTAAATGCATTACATAAAGAGATGTGGAAATGTGATATAGAGACTTTGAAGAGATAAATGGAGAAAAACCTGAGGGTAGGAACTAAAAGAAGAGAGCACATTACGCCGGTGCTTGAGGCTCTTCAAATTTAAAATCCTCCTCCTGACTTACAAAGCCATAAATGACATGGCCCCATCCTACCTCAAAGATGCTATCGAACCATATAATCCAAACAGAGCTCTTCACTCTCAAAATGCTGGCCTTCTGGTGGTCCCAAGAGTCTCTAAAAGCACAGTAGGAGGTAGAGCGTTTATATTATGGAATCAGCTCCTGTCCATGTTAAAGAGGCCGACACAGTCTCTTAATTTAAGACCAAACTTAAAATGTTCCTTTTTGAAATTGCTTATGGTCAGGCCAGTTAGAAACAGAACTAAAAACCTAGTTTCCCAGCTATGCTGCCCTAGGAGCAACTATGGGATAAGTATAGTAGCTTGAGCACTATCCTCTGCTAAAGACTACTTTTCCTATCAACAATATTTCATATTTAATTTCACTTGCCATCTGTTTATTGCCTTTTCTTCATTTTTTCCCTCTTCCCCGCTGGGAGTGGGACAGGCACATCAATGACCTGTGGATCCAGATGCACCTCAACTCCCTTGAGAAATAGTGTATACTCCATATGGACGGTTCTTCATCTGCCTGGAAGAACTGGTTCTCCTCCTGAGTGGCTCCAGCTCCACAGTCTATCTGTCTGAGGGAGTCGGATCTCTCGTTCACTGTGGAACTAATTTTTTAATCTGCTTTTTCTTTTTTTTAGCCCCTTGCGGCAACTGCTGTTGTAATTGTGAGCGTTAGAAAAATAAATTGAATTAAGTTAGATCTAGCTTTAGCTACATCTCGCAGCCACACAAACTTGGAATTACAAACATCTTTTTGTGCCTTATGATTAAAAAGTATAAATCAAGTATAATCTAGTTCAACAGAACAATTCCGAAGAGCTCTAAAGTGATCAGGTCTGAGGGACCAGGGCCAGTTGAAAAGTGGCTGAAGAGAGTGACACAAACACAAAGAGAGAAGCTGAGCGAGTGAGACTCACTCACCATCACTCAAACACACGCACCCTCTCACACACACACGCACACTCTCTCACACACACACACACACACACACACAAATACACACTACAACAGACTGCGAGAAGAGAGAGAGAGCTGTGAAGTGACTCATCCACAACAATGGTCCGGTGTCCTGTGTCTGCTCTGCTCACACACACAGGCCTCACTAAAACTCTGTCACTTCAAAAGAACAACGGTCATTTCTGTGTCCAAAAAAATGTTAGACAATGTTATAGAGTAATACTCTTGTCATCTGTGTTTGTTACTACCATGTCTGAATGCTAATGCCGACTTCCGGTCATGACGGCTCATTGAGATGACACACTTCACAACTCTGCTGCAAAACGTGGCTTTAAATCCTAGTTAGACCCACTTAATCCCAAAAAAAATAAGAGCGAGTGATGTGTAAACAAGGAAGGCTCAGGTCTGGTAACACTACGGGACCAAAACAGAAAAAGCTGATGGTCCACGGCCCCATTAGAAAACAGCCCGCATCGCAAGCTAACGAAGCTAACAAGGCTAAAATGGCGCTGTCCCAGATGGAGACTCTCGCAGCTTCTCTGATCGGAAGACGGAGAGAATATAACGAATCATCAGTTATTGCTCAAGGTGTCCGAAATAAGACGTGTAATGCAGCGTAATGTGGAGTCTCTCAGAGCTCAAATGATAGCTGCCATGAGCCTGGCCGCATCCGCTGCAGTAGCTGCTGCAGTAGCCGCTGAGATGACGGCAGCAGGAGTAACCGGAGCATGTGTGGAGGAAGTTGAGCAGCGTGTTTCAGATAATGTGGACAATCTGCAGACAGTAAGGGCCGAGATGGAGGCGCTGCGGGCGAGGATGACGAAGCTGGAGTCGGAGAACGACAATATGAAAAACCAGCTCCTGGATTTGGAGTCCAGATCATGTCGTCCTGACCTGAGGCTTGTGGACGGAGAAGAAGGAGGATAAAGGTAAGGATAAAGAAAGCTTTTTGGGGAAGATTATTGAGGGCTCAGGAGTTGAAGTCCCTCCCATCATAATCGAAAGAGCACATCGCCTGGACAAACCAAGACCAGCAGCTGATAAACCACGAGGCCTGATTATGAGGTTTTGTAACAATCGTGTGAAGGAACGCTTCTTGAAGGCTGCAAGGGTTAAAGGAGAAGGGAGGTCTTCTTTGCCCCTGATATTCCATACAAGGTTCGTCAACAAAGGCAAAAGTTCCACCACATCTGTGAGGAGCTCAGGAGGAGAAAACTGAGAAAAGGGTTCTCTTTCCCGGTGACTCTTCTGGTGACTTTTGAGGGTAAAAAACATGTGCTCAGAACACCAGGAAGATGGAGAACAAAGAGAACCATACAACATGATAGATGGAGCCATAGATGGAGGGTTGTGGTCACATGGTGATACATTTCTGTTTATTTGAAGAGACTGATGACATGATTTATTTGTTTTTAACATTAGACGTTACGCTCCATGATGGCTGTCTGCTTTTGTACATGAACTCTGTGACTAAATACATCTACTCATTGATGTGCCATTGAGTGGGGGGGATTGATTGGGGGGATGTGGTGAGCCAGGAGGGTTTTAGATCCAGTCCTTTCTGAGGAGTGCCTGGGGAGTGTTTTTTGGGGGCCCTTTATCAGTATTTGACTTCCCTCCCCTTCACAAGCTTTTTCTTGATCAAGTTATTTTTATAGATCAACTTAATGTGGAGACTAACATATGCAACATTTACCCATGGTTTATAAATGAATAAATGCCTCCCTTAAAAACAGCACAGGAGACCAAAATGTTACACAGTGTGTTTTCTGAGACTCAGAAGGAGAGGACTTACAGACAGGATTCATCAAAGCGCTTTAATGAAGCTAAATACAACTTCAGCTCTGTTTTTGATGAGGGAACAATGTTAAAACAACCCTGCGCCCGCTCTAGGTGCAGTACCACGGCCTACCGGTTTCCGTTGTAGGCGCTCTTGTAGACGGGCGTCTGCTGGATCATCTCGTCGGTGTAGATGGGTACTCCCCCGCGCAGGCACTCGTGGGAGCACTGCAGGCTGTCATAGGCAGTGAAGATGTCCACCTTGCTGGGCACTCGGGCGGGGGTGAAGTCGGTGAGGTTCTGGCAGCTCTCCTCCTGCTGGTGGATCTTGCGCTGATGGCTATTGTGGCGACTGTTTCCGGACTGCGCACAGCTACAGAAGCACGTACCAAACACAGCAGGACAACAGAAAATCATACCTTATGCAGATTCATATATTAGTCATGGCATTAGGTTACAAAGGAAATAGGGTGACCACAAAAATATGTATGAACTAAAATTGTACATTAGGAGCCAATAAAATATTTATTTTGCCATTTATATTTCAAAAACAAACAAAAAAAGCTGGAAAAGCTGTGTGGCTCAGCAGTTGGCGTTTTTGCCCACCAACGCAAAGACTGGCAGTAGGAATGCACCGATACCAACCACATGTACTTGTCAATCTGGTGTCGATACCAAGCACCGATGCCACTTTCTCATTGACGTACACGGCTCACCTTTCAGCTGCAGCAGTGAGCTCTGAGCATAAAGAGAGCACATGAACTGCCAAATGCACATTACGCTCGGCTCAGCTAAAGATGTGACAGTCACATACACAGTGAAAACATATAGGACTCATCAATAATATTAGCCCAGTGCTTGTGTTGAGTTGGTGAGTGTTCCTGGAGATTCTGTGTCTGAAATCTAGTGACTGTGAAAAGTGCACGTTTTTAGAAGAGGTAGAACATGTCCATATTGGTCAAAGTGTGGCCGTGGTAAAAGTAAGAAAAGTCACCCAGGAGTTAGGCAAAGTAGTAGCGTGAATAATAAAGGTACTTCTAAATAATGCTTGAAGTAGTGGCCAACCATACTCTCTTCTACTATAATTGAGTAGAAATGTAATAAAGTCCCTCAGGTAAGTATCTGCATGAGAAAATGTAGTCGATATTAAAACAAATTTGATCCGTGGGGTTTTAGCTTGGCATTTAGATTGGCAACATGTTTTATCAGTCTGAAACCCATGGATGAAATGAATGAGGTTTACTACTGTATTAGAACCCATTTGTAAATAATATTGGTACTCTGTATCAGCAAGTACTGAAAATGAAGTACTCTTATTGATTAGGGAAAAAGTGGTGCATCCCTAATGGGCTGCGTTCACGTGACATCACAATATTATAGAACTCCTATAACAGGGCTATTCAACATAAGGCCCAGGGGCCAAATCAGGCCCTGCAAGCGGGTTATTGCGGCCCAAAACCCACCTTTCAAATATAAAAAAATTGCACTAGTTTAGACCTGCTTTAGTCCTTGTTTAATTCTGCTGTTTTGACTTTGGTCCTGTTTCCAACCTGGTTCAGATCTGGTTCAGACCGAGTTCAGACCTAGTTCAGACCTGGTTCAGACCTGGTTCAGATCTAGTTCAGACCTGGTTCAGACCTGGTTCAGACCTGGTTCAGACCTGGTTCAGATCTAGTTCAAACCTGGTTCAGACCTGGTTCAAACCTGGTTCAGACCTGGTTCAGACCTAGTTCAGACCTAGTCCAGACCTGGTTCAGACCTGGTTCAGACCTAGTTCAGACCTGGTTCAG
Organism: Eucyclogobius newberryi; assembly: GCF_026437365.1. NCBI lineage: Eukaryota > Metazoa > Chordata > Actinopteri > Gobiiformes > Gobiidae > Eucyclogobius > Eucyclogobius newberryi. The sequence continues at coordinate 16,631,628 of NW_027315801.1, read as the reverse complement.
ACCTGGTTCAGACCTAGTTCAGACCTGGTTCAGACCTGGTTCAGACCTAGTTCAGACCTAGTTCAGACCTAGTTCAGACCTAGTTCAGACCTGGTTCAGACCTGGTTCAGACCTGGTTCAGACCTGGTTCAGAACTAGTTCAGACCTAGTTCAGACCTAGCTCAGAACTGGTTCAGACCTAGTTTAGACCTGGTTCAGACCAGGTTCAGACCTGGTTCAGACCTGGTTCAGGCCTGGTTCAGACCTGGTTCAGATCTGTAGTACATTAGCTTCTGCTTCTCCTTAGATGTTTTTTCTGCTCGATGCCAATGATTTGACCCTTTTCAAACACACTGACATATTTTCCATGACCACGGGATTTGTCTTTCCACATGGTTGTTTCAGAAATCAGCTGGGTGTTGCAGCTGAAAGATCATCACCCTCTGCAGTAATCCAGTAGGAGGAGAAGACCTACTAGTTGAATCCAAGTAGGGACTTTTTTTCAAACAGGCAGTGTAAATTCTATTGGGTGGTGGAATATAATGATGTCATGTGAACGCAACCTACCACTGATCCTCTCTTAATGAAGTTGGCACAAAGCTCAATGCTTTCTCATCAGTATCAAGAAACAAATAGTCAAATTCATTTTTCACAAAAGCCTCAGAACGTGGTGCCATTATTCAACTGCTAATGCCGGATTGTTGTCAGTTGTAAGGACTTTGATCCATAAGATTAATATGACAAGTTTATGGAGCCAATTCCAAACAAACAATGAAAACGTTCAATGTTTGTGGATTTATGTTTTGGATATTTCTCCCAAGAACAATAAATCTCTTGTAGAGTTACATGGGCCCATCATAAAAGATCATCTAGAATGTGAATGTCACCTAATGGTTCAATCCCAGCTCTGATTAGTGCAAACTGCCAATGTGTCCTTGGGCAAGACACTGCCAGGAATACGACTGTGATCTGTGAGTGGTTTGTAAGTCGAAGAGGGGCTGAAGGCATAAAACAGTGAAATGATAAGGCTCAATAAGCTCATTATAAAGTACACCAGGGTTTAATTTGAGCCAGAACAGAATCCTCTCTCGTACCAAAACACATGAGGACTTGAGTGGATTTTATGGAACTGAACATTGTTATTTGGCAACTCTTTGTCATGGAAACTATTTCAATATGCACTTGGCAGCTCACCTCAGGTTTTTAAAAGTATATAAGCGCGTCATATGTCTGGTATATTGTAATATCAGTGTGTGTGGTTGTGGTTGACTGTACAGCCCATGTGTGTCTGTTCTGGTGCTTATTTGGTGGAGGAGATTAGCCTACGCTTGTTCTGGGTGTAATTGGTGATTTTCTGAGCAATTAAGACTGAATAGAGTTAATTTTTACTTGCGCGAGCAGCGGTGGGTGTATTTTTGGGAGAGTTCTTGGTAATTCAAAACAGTCAGGCTACTTTAATTACTGTCATCACACACAAACGTGGATTCAAGCTGTCACTTCAGAGGAGAAGTAACGGTAACTTCGGGCCTAATGACATTTCTTGAGGACCATTATACAGAAAATATCATGATATATTATAATATTTACTTTATGGCCACAAAAGACACAAAAAAACATGAAGGAGGAGAATTTTTTTTTTGTTGATGTACAGTATTGTTAAAAGGCATAAGCTGGAAAAATAAATAGCAAAATGAAACTGTAATGAGTCATAGAAAATAGAAAAAAATACAAATGTTTCCATGTTCTCGATATAAAACTGAGAAAGTGGGACATGGGGCTGAAATGTCTGGAAGTACATTTGAAACTGGGGCAGGTGGTCACCCTAGACTCCCCTGAACCGTTAAAAAGAAAGCAGAAGAATGTGTCCTACCAGTTCTTAAGGACCAGAGTAGTGATCAAGGCTGCAATGACCATGATGAGAGACACAGTGATTGTGATGATCTGGTGAACTGCCAAACCTGCAGAAGACACACAAGAATCAGAAAAACAGTCAAGTATCGCGATTACATTTGCAATTTAAACTTGTAAACTTGTAAAACTTGTAATTTTTTGGGGGGGGGTTACAAAAGGACTTATTTAAAGGTTCTTGGTGGTTTCAGATTGTAAAAGAAGGTGAACTAGCTAACTGAATAAAAAATGTTCTTTGTTGAAAAGGTAACATGTTTCGATATCAAACAATAAAACAGACAATTGACAATACACATTTGCATTGTTTGATGGGAGCAACTCAAAAAGAAACCTAAGTGAGAACATACGACCGAAATTACAAGAACACTCTGTTACAAATATTAGATTGTAAGCTATGGTGCTGCATGTCTGTCTTTATTTCCATACCATGTCATCTGAGGACAGTGTGAATTTACTAAATAAATGAAACATGCCAACTGTCCTCAAGTGTTCACACATTCTGGGACCGTCTCCAGCTCCCGCCACACCAGATGACATTCACTCACTTTGATTAAATATTCTTTATAATGTCTCTTTATATGCTTTTACAACCAAACGAAAAACATTAGAAGATGAACATACACTTATTTCAATAGTTGGCATGGATTTCTTGTCATGGCATGTGTGTGGCAATGTACTCTATATGTAGTACTTTTGTGTTTTGACCAACTGTCTTGAGTGGAGCAAGTTAACTGCAGCCAAAAGATGTTCTGTGGCAAGGGAGAGAGAGATGTGTGTGTGTGTGTGGGGGGGGTGGGGTAACTGGTGACAAATGGCAGACGGGGGCCTGCAGAGACGGAGCAGCAGTTTGGCCAGGAGTTTAAAGGTGCCACCATATCATGCTTTTTTTCACGTTTCGTAGTCTATCCTAAGTGTATAATTGATAATAATAAGGGTTGTGCAACACCCATAACATAATAGTTAAGAAATATCACCCCACTCACCAACCCGGAAATGCAAACGGCTTGGTTTGATATTCGCCCCCACCCTTGCGAAGAGCGATCTGGCTCCCCCGCCCAACCCGTGATGTAGTCTCAGAGAGAGCGTGTGTCCCCCGCCCACCCGTGACATAGTCTCAGAGAGCGCGTGTGTGCCCCGCCCACCCCGGAGACGGTGGGGGTGTAAACAAACTAGCGCAATAATCACGTTTTCGATTCTAGCGGCGGTGAAAGACGACGGGGCCGGTCCCTTTGTCATACGTTGCCGTCCCTTGGCTGTCACTTGTTGCGTTCCTTTGCACTGATAGAGCGTGGAAAGTGATCTCAAACGTACATTATGGAGCCCCCAGTGCTTTCACAGGCCACAAACTCCTTGGATGAGCTACACAGAGGTCGATATTTAGAAAAGCTGTGATCAATCAACTCAGATCCATATTTTATGCCTAAATCACGACTCTTCCAGATATCTCCAAGCCCACTAGTCCCATGGTTCACAAGTCCCAATTTTGATCAAAGGCTCTACGCCTGAATACAACTTATTATTCTACAGCGTTTATTCTCCGGAGCTCCAGCGCAGGCAGGCGGTGCGTGAGTCTGCATGCCCGGGGTTCAGTCGCTGAACAGCTGTCAGCTCCGCCGCGAGCCGCTCCGTCCGCGCGCGAGTGAGTGACAACCGATAAAACTTCAGATCAACAAAGTGTGTACTAAACCGATGTTAATTCTACAGCGTGATAGATAGACTTATATATCCGGAGCTCCAGCGCATACAGCGGTGCATCAGTCTGCATGCCCAGGGTTCCGCGCACCTCCACGGGGCTGAACAGCTGTCAGCTGCACCGTGCGCCGCTCCTGCTGCGCGAGTGAGTGACAAACGATAGAACTTCAGATCTAGACTAGAAGAGTCTACTTTGAGCCTAAATAAAACTGATGTTAATTCTACAGCGTGCACATAACAGATATATCTATAGATCTATATATATATATAAAAGTCTATGTCCATCGCACTCTTATTTCCGGGTTTTTCGGTATCGGATAGAACTTCTCTCCGTTTATTTTCCCGGTTGCTGTATCAACTGCCTTCATCAACCTTCACCATTGTAATAATAGTAAAGAGTGCGATATCATTAATGAAGTTTTGGGCCTCTTTGAGCTGTGTTTCGTCGTAAATCGAAGCAGAAAAACTCCGGAATGGGCTTGTATGGGGAGACACAGGTTAGCCAGCCACGGAGGAGCCAGCGCGGAGCCGGGGGGAAGGGGGCGGGAGGCGGCAGGCGGGAGGGGGATGGAGTGGGGGGAGGGGGAGGGGGGATGGTGACGCGTGCTTGCCCTTATGACGCGGTCTTGCACCCACCCCCCGTCACTTTGGAGATTCGCGGAGAGGAGATAGTCTGTAATATAGCTAAACACTGCGGGATTCAATCAAAAAACACTCTGGGTACATATATGAAGCACAAATAGCAATGTAAGAAGGTTAAAAGCTCTGAAAAGTCGATTTTGCATGTTATGGGACCTTTAACTTAAATATAACCCCCCTTCCCCCCTTAGCGCGGAGCCCGGGGGAAGGGGGCGGGAGGCGGCAGGCGGCAGGCGGGAGGGGGAGGGGGGTGGAGAGGGGGAGAGGGGGTGGTGACGCATGCTTGGGGTTATGACGCAGTCTTGCACCCACCCCCCGTCAGTTTGGAGATTCGAGGAAAGGAGATCTGTACTATAGCTAAAAACTGCGGGAATTAATCAAAAAACACTCTGGGTACATATATGAAGCACAAATAGCAATGTAAGAAGGTTAAAAGCTCTGAAAAGTCGATTTTGCATGTTATGGAACCTTTAACTGCAGTTTAACTGCTGCCAAAAGTTGTTCTGTGGCGAGGGAGAGAGAAGAGAGAGAAGAGAGGGAGCGAGAAAGAGGGAGCGAGAGAGAGAGAAGTGAGAGGGAGAGAGAAGCCAGAGAGACAGAAGAGAGAGAGAGAAATAGAGCAATAGAGAGAAGAGAGAATGGAGCAGGAGAGAGAAGAGAGAAAGAAAAGAGAGACAGAGAAGAGAGAGGAGAGAATCACGTATGTTTACTCAAATTAAATCATAATCGTACCTGAATTACACTTTTTCGCCGTAAGGCTGATCTCAACATTTCACAAAAAGACATTTAGTAATTTCAAGTTTGTGTGTCTGTGAGACGAGGCTAAAGATAGAGTCTACTATTCTACTTCCAGTTTACGTCAGCTTTTCTACATTTATTTCCCTTTTCTGCTCCTCTACGCTGGTGGTGTGCATCTCCTCCTTAGCTAAAAAATTCCAGGAGCCAAAAGTGAGTCAGGCCCTTTTGGAAGCTACACCTCACAGGTTTAGATCACTGAAACGGGTCAGTACGGTTCACTTCAGACAATGGAGACACTTTCAACCCGTACCAATCCGTTTGAATGTGAGCCAGTGGAAACATGGCTGAAGAGAGTGAGGGGCTGCTCTCCACAGTCCCATGAACATGTCCAGCTAAGACACAGCACTGACCACATGAAACCTTTTACCCCAGGCGATCCTGGTGGCGGAAACACAACGACCCGGTCCACTCTTCATGTTTTAACTATACCGTTTGTGAAAGGAAGAACAGCAGGTAAGCGTACGCCTTAAAACCGGAAAGTAACTGTAATATGACGGAAGGAAGGGCATCTGACACATCTAAACACCTGACCAATGACTTAAAGAATGGTGATGTCACTGTTACGGTCATGGTGCCAACATTCGTGAATAATCTTGATGTTTCTTCTCACAAGAACTAAGAATAACTGTAGAGATGGTGACGGTCCCGTTTGTCAGATTATTGAAATGTCATATAAACAGTTTCATCACGTGTGAGTAATCTGGTTTGTTTCTGATTGTCCTCACCTGCAGGTCTTGACAAGGGAAATAATGCACAAAAGAAAGGGGAAACAAATGTGGCAAAGACAAACATGAAAGAGAAAATGTTAAAGTAAAGTACTAACGTAATACTATAGAAGGTTTTGGGATATCAATTTGATACCAACAACAATGAGTTCTGTATTAAAATGCATTGAAACTAATTCACCATTTACTGTCTTTGCCTCACCCCAACTGATCCAAAAAATAAATATATTTTAACTATCTATACTTTTGCATCAGAATCAATACTTTTCAATACCATAGTCTCAGTATATCAATATTTGGTACTGATCCACCCATTATTACTACTATGTCTTCCAAATAAAACTTAAGAGCTAAATATCTTATAAAAACGCCTTGCTGTGATGATTAAATATGTATTTCCGGAGGGTTTGAAGCATTCATCGTTGCCACCTGCTGTCACTGTGTGAAAAAACAGCCTTAAAACAATAGCTGACATGAACCTAAAGTCAACTAGCCTGAGAAACCCTGGCTCTTATGAAGCACTTTGAATTGCCTTGTGTATGAAATGTGCTCTACAAATAAACTTGCCTTGCCTTGCCTTGCCTTATATATTTGGTAACGTGAATATCTTTGTATGTGCTTATACTGTCCTATTACAATAAAAATGAAGAAAAGAAAAAAAAACATGCTTTGGGTCTAGGGACGACGGACTGGATCTGAACTTGTAAAAACGTTTCGGTTCAGGTCCAAAAAAAACGAAACCCCGGTGATTCGGTTCTGGGCTCATATAAAATATAGCACTGACATACTATATCCTTTTTGTTCTAGAATTTAGACCATCTTAAACCTTCCATTGATCGCGAAATTATTTGAACTGTTTTAAGCTGTGGCCGCCGCGTGTTAAAGGGGCGGGGTCAGCTTGGTCTTGTCTGGGTCTTTGGTCTTTGTGTAAATATGAATGAAATAACTTAAGTGTTATGTTGTGGTGTGATGCATTTGGCATTAAGTAAATACAAAGTAAAGTCAAAGTAATATTGCTTAATTGCTGCATTCATTAATTGGAGTTTATATTTTGTAATAGTATTTTGTATTTGTATTCTACAGTTGTTAAATATGGTCTGGTGTTTAATGCTGCTAATATGATGTATTATTTTAATTTGTTGTGTAAAATATTTTCATATTCTACTTTTGATACTGCTAATAGTGATTCAAGTTGACTTTTATGCTAGTTTTTGTAACTCTGTTATTTTACACTGTGACTTAATTATTTACATTGGTGTTTTGTCTTTTGAAGGTTTTTATCTAACTTTTGATACCAATGGATCTGCAACATTAAAGATGGAAATGTGTCTAAAGACAAAACATTGTATCAGATGAAACAGCTTTGACCCTTGACCCAGACTGACTCTTGTCAACAACACTCAACATGCTCTTGTTGTTGAGTTGAGTCTTAGCTAGTAGCTTGTGATTTGTAAGTTGTAACTTCTGTTTAAAAACAGTGAATAAAGCAGACAAGTTGAGTTTATTTCAATCTGCAGTTAAGCCTTGTGTTTGATAGTCGTCCTTGTTCAAGTGTCTTCAACTTAATTGAGCCAAGTAGCTTGTGTTACGCTGTTGTAACATTATGCAACTATGGCCTGGTTTAGGTCCGGACCTAATGAGTTCGGACCTGAACCTAAACCTCTGGATTCGAATCCGGACTTGAACCTGAACGCGGGTTTAGGTATGCATCCCTATTTGCGTCTGTTCTCTGACAGTGTATTTTCACAAGGGAGCAGCAGGGGGAGCCCTATCACTAAGGTTATTTAGTTCAGCTTGAAAGTGACAAACAGATAAGTATCATGACGTCGATGATTCGATTTCTCTTGTGCACGGAAACAATCAGATCTTTAATGGCCAAATGATAAATGTGCCCACTGACAGGAGGTACGAGTGATGACCAAACACTTCCTGGCACAGTTCAATTGTGTCCGCATTATGACAACTCCGCGACAGATGCGGTGTGGATGGATTTGTCACCAGTTTCGTCTCCTGGTGTTGTAAACGTTGCCCGTGCTCTTGCTCACAGCGGGCAGTGAAGATGGTAGAAGAATGGCCCTTTAATTGTGCTGTGGCTGAGTAATGGCGGGTGCATTAGAGCCGGCGCTGTGTCAGGGAGCAGCATTAAGTATGAGATAAATCAGAAGTCCACACCTTCAGGGCCCATACGGAACAAACTCCGACAGAAAATGAACTGAAAAACACCAATGTTTTGCTTCCTCCGCTGCGAAAACTATGTCACACGAGTTTAGGTGTTGCAATCGCTCAGAATGGAGGAACATGGTTTCTCACAGCAAGCACCGGCTCGTAAATATTCTGCTTTCCAAGTAGCACCAGAGGAGGACTAAAATGCATGGAGTAAATCATGGTTAAACTGTGTGTGAAGCAAATCGTAACCAGGGCAAGTCATAATTTTTATCCAGCAGTAAAAGAAACATATATTTAACTCTAACAATTGTAAAATTGGCTAAGATTTGCAGTAGAGCTGGAGTAACACTGGAGCAGGCCAGATCAGAGGGTTTGGAAGGTCTGATCTATTGTTTACTGGTTTGGTCCTGGTTTAGTCCTGGTTTGGTCCTGGTTTAGTCCTGGTTTGGTCCTGGTTCGGTCCTGGTTTGGTCCTGGTTCAGTCCTGGTTCGGTCCTGGTTCGGTCCTGGTTTGGTCCTGGTTTAGTCCTGGTTTGGTCCTGGTTTAGTCCTGGTTTGATCCTGGTTCGGTCCTGGTTCGGTCCTGGTTTGGTCCTGGTTCAGTCCTGGTTCGGTCCTGGTTCGGTCCTGGTTTGGTCCTGGTTTAGTCCTGGTTTGGTCCTGGTTTAGTCCTGGTTTGATCCTGGTTCGGTCCTGGTTTAGTCCTGGTTTGGTCCTGGTTTAGTCCTGGTTTGGTCCTGGTTTGATCCTGGTTTAGTCCTGGTTTGGTCCTGGTTTGGTCCTGGTTCAGTCCTGGCTTAGTCCTGGTTTAGTCCTGGTTCAGTCCTGGTTTCTACTTTAGTCATCACAATTCATTGCCAAATCTCTAGCTAACTCTCCTTTCCGCTGCGGCCCATTTAAATCCTTTATAATCCCAAAAGAATGAGTCGACTGATAAAACTTTTGGTCGACTTAAGCTGGAGACGAACTACACAACTTTCCCGCTTGTGAGAGATTTAGAACGTTGTCATCGTCATGTGACCTTGGTCGAGTGAAATGGTTTGTTTTGCTCATTAGCGCTTCAGCTCTGGTTGTAAGTGTAAAACCGTTGCGTGTGCTTTTGCTTTATTACTATTAATCTAATGTTTAGGCAGGAATATAAAGCATACGCCTCGCTGTTGCCATAGTTGTTTCTTTAAAGACAGAAACAGTCCAGAAACTATTTCCAGTGTCTCCTCTGCTCTTGGTCATTGGCCGCTGGGCTCCATGTGTGCGTTTTAGTGTCAGTAAACTGTTTTTTTTATACCGGAGCGTGTCATGAATCAGGCTTATAATTCAAGTCTAGGCGCACCCACAGTCGTAACAGGTCCACACTACGAGACTGAAGAAAATCATATTTTGTATAAAGAAAATGATTCTAGAAAAAGACCGTTTTGGGGCTGAGCAGTTCCTGAAGCTGGTGGTGGAGTTCTTTGACAGACGGCAGTGAGAATATTTAGCTGTGACAGTTCTGGGTAGAAACTATACTCGATTCTGGAGTTAAGGAATTCTAGGGGGTTCACGGTTTGTTTTCCAAAGGTTAACTGTTGTTTGGCTGAAGTCAGCAGGCACACTCTGGTGAGACTACGGGGAACAGAGCAGGCCCGGGTGGGATCACGACTCCGACCCAACAAACAAATCCTGACTGATCCCACTGTAATATGCTCTTATTCCGACTGCATCCTCCTCTCCGTTCGAAGCATTCGGAGAACATTTCTGATTTCTCTGCTGCTGCTTTCTGTTTACCTGAGAGCGTGGGAGCCGAGTGAACAGACTCCGCTGGTCTCCATGGAAACAGCTGAGCGGAGCACGGTGAATGTGAGCTGTCCGCCTCCAGGTCCAGCGCGGGTCAGCCTTCACATGCATACGCCCCGCTTCTCCTCGTCCAGATGATTGAATGTCATTACTGTAGTCGTTTATGCAGAGAAGGCCAAGGCTTAAAGGGCCATGACTTTGAAATATAATGTTATAATGTCCATCAGTTACTTATTTCACTCTTTGTGTTAATCTTGCATGTTTACTTTGTCTCCCTCCGCACGCTCAAAATGGTAATACATGAAGCTCCTCCATTTTTTTAAACTGCATACAGTGTCACTTGGTCGGGTGACTTGGTCGGGTTATTGCAGTTTAGCAACTTTGGCGCTGCTTTTTCTTTTTTTAGTGGAGGTGGGATCAAGTCTTTATTTTCTAAGTCTCAAGTAAGTATGACGTTTGGCCTCAAGTCAGAGTCAAGTCGGAGTCTGGAGGAGTGGGGGGTGGCCCTGGAGGGGCTCCGGGGGTTCCAGGGGGTGCTCGGCGGAGGCCATGCCCGGCCAGAGTGTCCCTTCCCCGGGCAGAGTCTGGGGAGAGTGGGGGGTGGCTCTGGAGCTGCTCCGGGGGCTCCAGGGGCTCCAGGGGGTGCTCGGCGGAGGCCATGCCCAGCCAGAGTGTCCCTTCCCCGGGGTGAGTCTGGAGGAGTGGGGGGTGGCTCTGGAGGTGCTCCGGGGGCTCCAGGGGGTGCTTGGTGGAGACCATGCCCAGCCAGAGTGTCCCTTCCCCGGGGTGAGTCTGGGGAGAGTGGGGGGTGGCTCTGGGGGTGCTCCGGGGGCTCCAGGGGGTGCTCAGTGGGGGCCATGCCCAGCCAGAGTGTCCCTTCCCCGGGGTGAGTCTGGAGGAGTGGGGGGTGGCTCTGGAGGTGATCCGGGGGCTCCAGGGGTTCCAGGGGGTGCTCAGTGGGGGCCATGCCCAGGCAGAGTGTCCCTTCCCCGGGGTGAGTCTGGAGGAGTGGGGGGTGGCTCTGGAGGTGCTCCGGGGGCTCCAGGGGGTGCTTGGTGGAGACCATGCCCAGCCAGAGTGGCCCTTCCCCGGGGTGAGTCTGGGGAGAGTGGGGGGGGGCTCTGGAGGGCCTCCGGGGGTTCCAGGGGTTCCAGGGGGTGCTCGGTGGAGGCCATGCCCAGCCAGAGTGTCCCTTCCCCGGGCAGAGTCTGGGGAGAGTGGGGGGTGGCTCTGGAGGTGCTCCGGGGGCTCCAGTGGCTCCAGGGGGTGCTCAGCGGAGGCCATGCCCAGCCAGAGTGGCCCTTCCCCGGCCTCATATGCGGCAGAGTGCGGGGTGAGCAAAATGGGTTAAAATGGGTTAAAATGTGAAAAAAAAAAAAAAAAAAAAAAAAAAAAAATGAGCAAAATGAAATAATCCCCCATCATCAGTGCACTGTTTGACCCCAGAAAAGCACTCCCCTGGGGCCTGGAGGTGATCTGACCATCATAGTATAGTACACTATACCCCTGAGGGACTTAGTGCAAAAACCGAAATAGTACACTATTCCCGAAAAGACTCTGTCGTTTTTCGGCAATAGTACACTATACCCATCGACTCTGTCGTTTTTCCGGGCCGTAGTACGAAGTTGTGAGCAAAAGGGGTGAAAATGGGTTAAAATGTGAAAAAACACAAAAATGAGCAAAATGAAATAATCCCCCATCATCAGTGCACTGTTTGACCCCAGAAAAGCACTCCCCTGGGGCCTGGAGGTGATCTGACCATCATAGTATAGTACACTATACCCCTGAGGGACTTAGTGCAAAAACCGAAATAGTACACTATACCCGAAAAGACTCTGTCGTTTTTCGGCAATAGTACACTATACCCGAAAAGACTTAGTCGTTTTTCGGCCGACGGAAATAAGCGTTCAGCCCGGGAGTTCCGGGCTAAATCACGCTGCTCAGGCGAACTTTTTGACGCTGCTCTCAGGCGGAAAGTGCAAAACGGTAACGCTGCAAGGGAGGGGAGGGCGCAAGTCAAAGACAAGAAAGTCTTTGTACCAAATTACTGAATATAACGAATATTCGTGTTTTTGTCATGTATATTTTTGTAAATTGTCCAACGTAGAAGTCACAAAAACTGATCACAAATTGAAAATGATTCTAAAACGTGTTCATGATTAGTTTATTTTTTGCTGATGATTAGTTATAGAACATTTATACATGCTTTGTAGAGATGTCTTATAGTTAACTATTATAGTTAATGTTTTTGTGCATTTAAATGTTGATTAAAAATGTGTTAATAATTAGTTTATTTTCTTTCTAAAATGAAATTAGAATTAGAAATGCTTTGTATATATATATATATATATATATATATATATATATATATATATATATATATACGGATATATATTTACGGATTGATCTTGTTTTTGTTGTTGAATGACTGGACCATAAATGTACCATTAAAAATTATCTCTGCTGCGTAGGAAAAGTAAGAGTATTTTAGCATTGAAAACTCATTATATATATATCTTGTGAAACTTGATGGTGGGGATTTAGATAGAGGCCTTTTTCATACTGGAATCACACATGTTATTAAATCTGTTCCTTGTTATTATATTGTGTTCTCTGACAGTGCCGCTCAGTTGTTGCTGTGCTTTCTAATAAAAAGTCCTATTAATGAAAGAAATGTATCCTCAACATCTTGTCAGACATGAGCGCAGCCTGGCCCAGAAATGAACCTGTTTGTATGCTCCGCTCTGCTCGTGACATTTATGATATTGATTAATACAGTATCTGTGTGCAGGATCATGCATCACATTTACTGCAGAAACATGAGCCTGAGAGGAGTTAAAACAGCCACTCGCTCGCAAAGAACGGCTCGTTCCATCCACTGACGCAGACTTTATTAATAAAAGGAGCGAACCGTGGGGTGAAAATACATTTACACATTTTGTCATTTTCTTTTCCGTGTTAGCTGGCGAGTCGTTTCATAGCGACGGTTCATCGGGTGACGTCATGTACAAAACATGAAGTCCTTTGAATTGTTCTGTCTTCGTTTATTTCCATTTGTCAAGCGTAAAGCTCCTGGGCAAGTATAACCTCATTTTAAAGATTTAATACTCCTCCACGAGCTCGGGGAGGTGTGGCCTGTCTCTTTTTTTTTTTATATTTACTTTTTTAAACATAAAACAACAAGAACAAACATATGCAAAGAAAAAAACAAAGAACACAGCCAGGCGGGACCGGAGAAAACTCAGGTTAAGCAAACTGTGTCCAAAAATAAAAGACCCGTTTTGTCCATTGTTTATTGAATTTGTCCATTTTCCATTTTTTAGAGTCTAGTGGTTATTTTTTCCATGATGTGTACGTCAGTTATGATGTCCGTCCAGTCCTTAATCGGTTCAATTTGTGTCATTTTTTAAAATTTGATTGTCAGACGTACGTTCCATAGATATCCGGGACGGCGACATCAAAAATATTCTTCAGCATTCAGCACCTCTCTCCTTTTAATGACAGTTGCTTTATTGACTGCTTTTACTGTATATTGTTGTATGTCTATTGCTCACTGTAAGTTTTCTGTTTTTACTATTTTATTCTGTGTTTCAAAAGTTTTGGTGAAGCACTTTGGGACTTCTGCCTGTGAAAGTTGCTATACAAATAAAATGTACTTACTTATCTGTGAATAATGAGCCCTCTTGTTATGAAAAGAACAGGTCATATTTGTCCAACAAAATTCCCTCCAAACAATGGACTTTGTGGTCCTCAATCCACTCTAAATCCATCAAAACAAAATTACCCTCATTTTCCCATTTCATTTAATATATTTAGTAGATTGGCTGTCCAGGTCATTAATGCATTGATATAGTTTAGATATTATTCTCCTTGAACGTTTGAATGCTTTAATAAAAATGTCAGTCAGATGGTTAAAATTGTTTTGTTTTATTTCTTGAGTATTATAACTGCGTATGTGTAAATACCTATAAAGGATTACTTCAACATATCAAAGCTTTTAATTTTTCTTCTGGTGATTTTCAATCTGGTAAAATAGTCGTATGCCTTTTGTTCTCCGATCTTAAATCTCATGTTGATGCTGTTTGGCTTAAAACTTTTAAACCAACCAGCTCAATGTTTTACTATCTTTGTTCAATTTTCTATGAACTTCTACCATGTCATAGGCACAGATTTTACCCAGGGATTCTCAGCTTCTTACAGAGGCCTGTACAGGAACCTCTGGCACAACTCTACACTATGCTTCGTACTCTGGGTCACACCAATATAACAACGCTCTGATTTGAGCTGAAATAAAGTCATTTTCCAGGCAAAGCAAAGCCTTTTTTCTTTTGATAGTTGTCGGTCTTGACTAGGATACAGGGCCTTTTACCACACCATATAAATCTAGAGATGATTTTATTCCACTCATCAAACCGCCGCTTGGGGATAGAAATTGGCAGTGCCTGGAATAGAAATCAGGGCAATACATTCATTTTAATAGACTTAATCCTTTAGTTTAGACTAAAACATGGAATAAGGTCAAGTTATTTCTTTATAGAGTAAAAAAGGGGAGAGCCACTCCCTGGTGTGGCCCTTCTCATGTCTGTGGTCTGTGCAACTGTTACAATCAAATTAGAACATGTTACGTGAGGAACTTGGCAGCAGCCAATCAGAACAGCCGTACAGCGCCAGGCTCCGTTGCCTAGTGACGGCTATAAAAATGTAAAAAATATCAGACAAAATCAACAGAGTTTGTGCAAACATTTTCATTTCTTCGGCTCCTGACCTTCAGTGAACACAGCGCTCCCTTGTGGCCTTTGTAAGCAGGTTTAAGCCACACACGTTTCATTGTTTTGTTTTATTTCGGCTCTAAATAAGTAAATGCAGCTCACGCTCGCCCTGTATCCTCCTGTATGTGTTTTCATTACTGCCCATTCGATCATGCGCTCTCCTCTGCTGAAATCTGCAAATGTGTGGTGTCGTGTCCTTCATGCGAGTGTAAGACAAACAATCACTGCAAAATGTGCTTTTGCCTGTGGCTCAGTGGTACAGCTAGACTTTTATATGAGAGGCGGCCAGTCAGTTTTATCAGGGGGTCATTCATTACCATTTTCATTGCTATAATCACACATGTAATCAATTCATTCCCCCTTTGCCATGTCTTAAATGTTGTGTTTTACAGTGACCGTGACAGGTAAAACTAAACTATATTATAACTGCAATTACTATTTCAACATGATGAAACCGAGTCACAATTGAGCATTTTCAGGTGATGATCAGCACATATATATATATATATATATATATATATATATATATATATATATATATATATATATATATATATATATATATATGCATTAATACAGTCTGTCCATAAATCAGCCTAATAAACTGCTCGAAGACCTAATCTTTCTGTGCCCATTTTTGCTCCCCCCCACAGTTTGAGAACCTCTGCTCTTCGCCCACTGCCACTTGAACTATTACTGGAGGTGGGCAATAGGGGGCAACAGGACTGGACAGGACAGGTCTATCAGAAAGGTTTCAAACAAAAGGTAGTCAGTTACAGCCCGAGCTCGTACCACTCTTCGTCCTCTCTCTGCTGCTCCTGTCCTTACTGTATTATCCAGTGTCTGTGGCTTTGATCCATCGCCGTGACGTCGTTGACACAGTTAAAATCCTCTAGCGCGCCGCCGGCTTTAAAGAGCATATGACAGGTTTTCATGTTTTTCTAATTATGACCTAGTTTGTTGGAATAAAACCTGCAGTAATTATTTATGATAGTTTTACATCATAAAGTCGCAGTTCGTGAAGAAAAGTTGGAGAAATTTACAGAAGTAGAGTTCTAAAACTGAATCCCTCTGTGATGTCATCAATAAGAGACAATATATCAAATTTACACACAACTGACACATTCTTCTGACAGTTTTAACATTCATTTAACCAAAACATTTGTATTGATTTTAACAGGTAACAGTTATAGAATTACCTCTGCTCATGTCCAACCAGGGAGTACAATTATAAACTTGACCAAAAGGCGACCAAAACTGACCAAAAATACACACATGTTTTTTTTACTCTATGCATTCAAAATGAAACAAAAATGGTTTAAAAAAAAAGTGGTACATTCAGCTGTTCAGTTAATGATTTTAGACATAATATTTGTTCTTTCTTTTGTTATAGCACTGCTTTTTTTTCCCCTCAAGGCTCTCAATATTCCCTGTATTGTCACCTTCCCCCTATCCCCGCCCCCATCCTTGTATTTAGATGTGATTATTTGAAAAATGAAGAGTTACACATGTAGAGATCTAAAATGCCAAGGATAAAAACAAGTAAATGACAATCTGCTGCTTGTTACAGTGAAATGTTACGATGAAAAGGTGGTCAGGAAAGTGACGAAAGTCGTTGCAGATCAATACTGCAGTTTATAATCAATCAAATGTAAAATGATGATGTTATAGTTCAATACAATGTGCATTAAAAAAGCATAATATGTTCATTTTAAGGGTGCACAGTGGCACTCTCTCACATGATCTGGAGTCTGCATGTCCTCCCCGTGTTACTGTGGGTTCTCTTTGGGTCCTCTGGCTTCCTCCCACAGTCCAAAGACATGCATGTGTTAGGTAAAATTGGGCAAAATTGGTGACTCTAAATTGGACCTAGTGAGTGAATGGTTGTCTATAAAGTCTGTGTGGCCCTGCGACGAGTTGGCCACTGTCCAGGGTGTAACCCGCCTAAGGCCCGAAGTCACTGGGATAGGCTCCAGTCACCCGCGACCCTGAAAGGGAACAAGCTGTAGGAAATGGATGTTTCTTTTAAAACAGAAAACAGAAACATGCATGTGACACAAAATGCAAAGACTAAAATGAGCCCCATTCAAACTGCTGTTCCCTTTGGAGCACAAACTTTTGGCTGGAGCCTTTGTGGAGCTGAGACTCTGTGGATTTGGCCTCTGATCCCTGGTTTACTCTAATTATAAGTCAAAGCTCTGCACTGAGGAAAAACAGATAATAAATTCCACTGAGTAATTCCTTTGGTAAATATAAAGATATAAAGCTGGTGTTGGAGGATGGTCTGATTGACACTAGTCCGGGCATTTGTTGGGTTTTGACAATTCCTCTTTAAAAGCTGAAGATACGTTTACAAAAAAAATGAAAACCAGTAATGAATAAATAAAAATGTTAAAAGTCCAGGCATAATCTAACCAAAAATCCTGTGTGGGTAATTTGAGGGTAATTTTTTCATTTGTGATTTTGAAGTACAAAGTGTTTGATTTGACTGGAAATAAGGCGTTACTCTCTTAAATAAATAAAAAAGTCAGAGGAGTTTAAGGATTTAAGACCAACATATTCAGATGTATTATGCACCATAATTAATACACTTCAACTTGAAAACACATAATTGGACTAAATACTAATCTTTCTGCCTCCCATCAAAGTCTGAGAACTCAAATGACAGTAGTTGTGTGGCAGGACTGTCCTTGAGTTGTAACTGAGCCTGATTAGTGATATGCATTCCCCCTCAGCAGGACCAGGGCTCATCCATTACCCAGAATGCACACATGTCACAGTCCAGCCACGTTAGCATGCAGTTAGCAGCAGGATAAATCCCAGGTGGCTCGCTCTCACCTCCAATCAGAGGCTCGTCCTCACAACTGACAGGGGGATTAGCTCCTGTCTGCGGCCCTCAGCGTCTCAGCGCCTCAGCCTCTGCTCTGTGCTGTCAGGACCAGGATACACGACCACACTAAAGGCACAGCTCATCAGAGAAGCGTCGCCACATCCAAAACAGCAGCGTTCGTACTGTATTTGTATTCTGATCCACCTCGTCAAACCACAGCACCGTTTAGAGAAAATCCAGCAGGAAAAGTGGGGTCTCGCTGGTGTCTTGGCTGTCGATTATAGTAAATGTTTTGACAAATGACATCAGGAGAAAGCTAAATCGGATTGTGATTGAATGGACTACGGTCTCTCAAGCCTGATTAGATATTTTCTCAAATCTAGGAGGCTAACAGAAACCTCTACCAGAGTGTTTGCCTTCACACTGAATTGAATTCTATACATCAATCTGGAAAGACTGATTGGTTGAAACATCAAAATAGAGACGTTACAGGCCCAATCACAACAGCAGGAGCCGGACCAAATGGATGTAAATATTGCAATAATTCATCATGGTTAGCTGCGTTCAATACCACACACACAGTTAGGTCGGTGTAATCCCTCATTCGTCCAGGCGTGTTCCATAGTAGAAAAAGCTTCAGTTGTAGTCATCTGGACTCAGTTTGAAAAAATAGACGTTTCGACTCTCATCCAAGAGTCATTGTCAATAAAAGAATTTAGATCGAGAACTCCGATATTAATACTGTTCTGTGGTAAGACCCGCCCATTGGGAGGAACCTTCCTGAAGTAGAAAGAGTTGTTTGTGTCAACAGAAACTCCCCCCTTGTATCTACCGAGCTAACCTATTCAGAATTTTAATGGGCTATTAGAATCCTCTTTGTCTTTGTGAGACCCTGGCTCAACCACCCTGAGTACCTGATTAGCATCTACATGTCCTGGTCCTGGTCCTCTACCTTTCCAGGGGTTCAGTATCCCATTATAAATAACAGGAAGATTAAATCTTAGCCCTCCATTTCTGTTTAAAGAAGGTCTTTCTTTTTTAACAAAAATAGCTTCCTTGACTCCTCTTTCAAACCATCTTTTCTCCCTGCTTAAAACCTTCACCTCACCGTCTTCAAACGAGTGATTAGAGGCTTCAAGATGGAGATGCACGGCGCTCTGTGGTCCTGAACTTGTATTTCTTCTGTGCTGATAAAGCCTCTTGTGTAGAGGCTGTTTTAAGCAACTAAATTATTGCATAGGTTAAGGTGCACTTTATTGTCCCCACAGGGTCTTCTGTGTTCCGCCCCTCCTTCAGTGTCCCGGGTCCTGTCAGGAGCTGTGGGACCTACTGTATCTGCAGGAGAGACATGAAGGAATCCTGACAAATGTAAACCAAGTGCAGTTCACATAACTAAGAATGTCCATATCTCAGGCATGATATTGACATGGTGAATTAATCATCTGATTCAACACTAAATAAGTGGGTGTAAGTATTTAAAGCATTTATTTGCAGTTTTAGGCCCATATTTGAATGGGAAAATTGATGCCTAAAATCCTCTCTAGAAGAAATATTTCTGTACAGTTTTATATTTGAAATGCGCTTTGTCCAAGAGCCAGGGGCCGGTTAAAAGCACCAGACTGACATTATAACGAACAGGACTGGACCTGAGTTGGTACCTGGAGTGTCCCCGTATGGCTTTGCTGGTTTGACCGTCTCTCCGGTGGCGGGGGCCCTGGTGGTGCTGTGGTGTTTGGGCTCCTGGGTGACCACAGTCACGGTCCTGTGCGGGTGCCGGGGCGTGGCGCTCGTGGTGGGGGACAACGTGGGTGCCGACACGCTGGTGGTAAAATTCCTCTCGTCGGGCCCCTCGTCGGTGCCCGTGGGCCCCCAGTCGATGAACCCGGACACGGTGGTGGTGCGCCCCTCCTGGGAGATACTGTCCCACTTGAGCTGCCTCCGGGTCCGCAGCAGGAGGCGCAGGACCTCGCTGGGGTCTTTATGCGGGGCCCGTCTCCGCCTCTCTGCTTGAGGTCTGGGCTCCTGGGGCAGAGGGGCGGGGCTTAAGGCGCGGCGCGACAACGGGCCGACAGTTCTCCAGTGGAGCAGGGAGGGCGTGTTGCGGGGGCGTGGTCGAGGCGCCGGGGGAGGGGTCAGTCTGAGCTGCTCCGGGCTGAGGGCGGAGCAGGGGGAGAGGTCAAAGGTCAGGTGCGTCATGGCCAGCAGGATCCACACGCGCTGTCCCATACTGCAGGAGGGCCTCAGCGCAGTGCCACTGCAACACAGAAGGGCCACGTTATTCTCACATACTTTAAACTCTAATTTCAAGAGGAAAGAGGAGACAAAGCACAAAAGAGAGAAACATTAGGTTTAATCACAGGAAATATTGGATAGCTTGGCAAGTCCAAAGGTTGTTTTCATTACTAAACACTTCCAGAATTTGATGATTTCATAATCTAAGATATTGTGCAAGGGTCTGTAAGGGAGATGTACTGTTTTTAAAAGAACTTGTTGAACCTTCTCATTATTGTTTGGGATTGTCTCCATAAACGTGTCGCCCTAGAATACTGTGATGTGAACACTATCTATAGACTATATAAACACTATCTATAGACAAAAGGCAAATCTACATCACACCTGATACTTTCTCCTTGTCACACGACCTAAGAACTCATTGTATAGTAACACAAAAATCAACATTTTAACAATATTCATTTCAGCTGCCACTATCTTCATGAATTCAGTGTATGCTTTTTTAGCAATAAATAGACCTGTAACGAGTGTAATGCCATTCATGGGGAAGTACCCGTAAGCACATTTCTGTGGAAACCAAGTTCTTTAAAAGAACTGAGACAAACTGGCGCTGGTCCCCCAAAGCGGTTTACTTTAGAATGCTTTGGAACGGTTCTGTCGACGCTCGGTTTCAAGAGCAAATGACGTCACCCAAACGTAACTAATGTTTTATTAACAAACTAAATTGTACTTGAATCATACTTTTTAATCATAAAGCCAAACGTAGGAATTCACAAAAACACGTTCCAAGTTTGTGTGGCTGTGAGACGTGGCTGAAGCTCGAGGAAACAGGAAACTGTTTCTCCTCAGCTTTTTCAGAATTTGATTCACTTCTGTGCAAAGTCTCTAGACTGCGGTTTAACGTCTCTATGAAATGCTTTGGCTTTGGATAATGTTAGATGCATTATGCACTGGAATTATGATGTTTTGGGTCTTGACGCGAGTGCCGTGCGTTGATAAACAGGAAACAGCTGATGCTAACATGTTAGCTTTCTTTTGCTAAGCATTTGGGCCCAGTTAATCAGTGGAAATATGGTAGTTTATCACTGGCTCAAGTCAGCTTTTGATGAGAAATTCTTATTTTCTGTTCATTTCTGCTTTTTGCGTTTTGTTTGGTCTTAATCTTGTCCAATCATATCGCTACTATGTATAGACCTGGTTCCACATCACCGCGGCAGCTAGTCCTTGCAGGGTCTACTTTGGATCCCTTAAATGTGTCACTTTTGGACAGTTCCGATCCGCTCCTAAGTGATCCAGTGGAAACAAGCCTTATTGATGGATCACAGTTTTACATAAGTGCACACTTGGCAGAAGTGTCCAGCTGCACTTTGTGAACTTGGTCTTAATTAAGCTTCAATCCTAATTTCCCTTTGTCGGGAGTCCGTTAATTAGAATCTTAAGGTCGGGGGAGTTGTCAAAGCGGTGCCTTTCTGTGCTCTCCTCAGCACTCAGTCAGCGCGGCTCTGATTCATATCAAGGGGCATGATGGGCCCAACACAAGGTCAGCTGATCCTGGCACTTTATCTACTGCAGACACAAAGTCATCACATCCCACAGGGCGACCTCATTATGCACCTAGAGAGAGAGCGCTGCGGCATCAGGCAAATCCTCCGCACCCAGCCCCCAATCCCCCCTGCTGGGCCGCCTCTGAAGCAGGCCCTGGATGGGTCAACCTTGAGCCATCTCTATCTCTGCCCCAGCCCCACATTGAACTGCAGGGGCCCCACTCATTACGGGTGAGTCTCTGGTGGGACGGGTGGTGGGTGGGGTTTAGGGGGGGTTAAGAGAGAAGGGAGGGGCAGGGTCCTTGGACGGTGCAGCGCTTTGGGAAGAGAGGTGATGAAACGTGTCACAGCATTCAGCACTTTCACAATCAAAGTCCGAAACGTTTCATTGTCACTGAAAAAAGTCTTGTATTTACCCAAACTAAAAACCTTCATCCATTTTCTACACTAAATATTTAAGTTTACACTCATATCACTTCTTATATTAGTTAAAAGTAAACACCAGACACACTATACTTGCTTTGCCTTATGCATTATGCTGAATTGTTGTAATGGACAGTTTTGCTTAGATCCTGAGCAGATTCTCCAGCTCAAACTGTGGCTTAAATCAAACCAGGAATAAAGATAACTAAAATAAATGCATGTTTTTTTTTAATTTAGCTTGATATGATTTGCAAAGCGCGTTAGTGATTGGAGATGATTGTTAAAACACGTACCAATCACACACCTCATTATCAAATCAAATCATCTTTGTCCAAAACCACAACAGCAGGAGAGCTTTTCAAAAATGTCACTCTTCACTCATTTATTAACAGGAGGTTTCAGCCCCTTCTGCTCACCTTATATAAGATAAGGAACTGCTTCCATAGAGTTATTAGTCAATCACGTGCGCGGACAAAGCCACATATACATTGTATTGAATATCGCAGAGAATCTTCTAAATTTTATTGTATTGTTTTGAGCACGTCTCTTGGTTTGAATAGAGCTGCAGTAAAAGCCTTTTCTATCCATCTCAGCAGAACCTCTCTCTCTCTGAATTTGGCTTTCATCTCTCCCGACTTTCCCACAAAGCCCTCCGCCGTATGGCACACTCGTCTGAGGCGGAAAAACTGGTCGGTTTCGTGCTCAAATGTTCACCCCTTCTCACAACCCAAACCAAGAGACGAGCTCTTGGGTAATAATGAAGATGAAAACACTAAACATGCACTAAGGGCAAAGTCGTCCTGACCAAGCCTGACAAAGCGCTGGAGATGGGACTGCAGAGCGCCCACTGCTGCAGAGGAGACGTCCCAGCGGGAGGGAAGGACGGGTCAAATGTAGAAGACAAACTGTTATCTATTAAACAATTCTCCGACAAATGAGAGAAAACCCACGGCATACTTCATGAGCAACACTGGAGCAGAAGTGTGCAGGCTGGTGCAGTACGTCCTTTGACATATTTGTAATGGGATGGAAGTTTGTGAGTGGTTGCGTGCAGATGGCAGACCAAGTGCACAGCTGATTGCTTTCTGTGGATCCTAGTCCCATTTCTCCAGCACATGCTTCATCATACTGTCATCATCATCATCATCATCTGCACTGCAAAGTTAAGCCGCGACAATATGGTAAGAAATCCCCATCCCCCGCCCTGCTCGCTTCAACCCCACAAAAGCTGGGCACTTGCTCCCAGAGTCAACGCGCATTTCAAATCCCTGACGGTCAATGATATTTTTAGATGATTTCAAATGCGACATTGTCTTGAGGAATACAAAGAATTGGATGGTATTTAACAGGTGAAATAACCACAATAGACATTGAACAGTACAGGATAGAAGTGCTAGGAAACAAAAACGTGACCGTAATCTCTGCATATTTGACAAAATGAAAGAAATGTATGAAGAATAATTGTGAGTTAGAACTTATTGATAAAAAATGTATGATTCAAATTGAAATCAGTCAGTTCAGTGTCAACACACCCTTAAATGTGTAGCTGCCCTTCAATTTGTCAAGGATTTGTTTTACTAAAAGGTTAAAAAGAAATTTAAATCAAGATACTGTAACAGCAATTGTGTGGAAAATATGAACTTGTGACTCTGTGTTTGGATTCGCATTATGAAATCTACACAGTGCACATTTTAAACCAAGAACCATTCACTTTTGAGAGAATACATTTGGACTGTTTAAGACACTCGCATTACACTGCAGTATTCTCCAGGAACGTGGGTGGGACGAGGAACTCAAGGGCAGCTTGAACTAACCTTGGGCTGAGCAGGCCTTGTTACTGCAGCCACTTTATAATTACTACACCTTAATTAGCTTTAACATGAACAAAGACTTAATTCATAATGAACATATGGTTTATGGGGAATGATTTAGGTTTAATTACTACTTAATTAATAACATAACTCTAACTCCTTACCCTTAACACCGCTTAAGTAGGTGTTTCGCCTGAATCATGATTAATAAACAATTTGTTCATTAGTCTTTGTTCGTGTTTTATTAAGGTTTTTAAAAGTGTAGTTATTATAAAGAAGCATGCATTTCAGAAGGTGTGAACAATGGGAGATGTATTGCCTACAGTAAAAGATAATATTCACATTTTTGCTTTAAAGGAAAGCACATTTTGAATGCTGAATATATTACCCATAGTGTGGTCGTTCAGACAATTTAAAACATCTATTCATTTGAGTCAGTATGACTAGATTTACTAATTGTGATTTAGTTTGGCTTTGTACTGCAGAACATCTCCCCTTCACACGCTGTCTTGAGGGCCGCTCTGAGTCTCCATGGGGCCCATGCAGTTGTGTGGACTGTTCATTAGCCTCTTGTGCCTGGAGCGAACATGTGAAGGTCACGAGCAGATCTGACTGACAGACTGAGCAGGACCAGGGCAACGGAGCAGTGGAGCACCAGAGCTGCAACACAAGCCCCACAACGCACATGGGAGCAGAACGCACAGCAGAACGCACACGGAAGCAGAACGCACACAGGAACAGAACGCACACATGACCAGAACGCACACAGGAGGAGAACGCACACGGGAGCAGAACGCACACGGGAGCAGAACGCACACGGGAGCAGAACGCACACAGGAACAGAACGCACACAGGAGGAGAACGCACACGGGAGCAGAACGCACACGGGAGCAGAACGCACACGGGAGCAGAACGCACACAGGAACAGAACGCACACGGGAGCAGAACGCACACAGGCGCAGAACGCACACGGGAACAGAACGCACACAGGAGCAGAACGCACACGGGAGCAGAACGCACACGGGAGCAGAACGCACACAGGAACAGAACGCACACGGGAGCAGAACGCACACAGGCGCAGAACGCACACGGGAACAGAACGCACACAGGAGCAGAACGCACACGGGAACAGAACGCACACGGGAACAGAACGCACACAGGAGCAGAACGCACACAGATGACCAGAACACACACAATAACAGAACGCACACTGGAGCAAAACGCACACAGGAGCAGAATGGACACAGAAGCAGAACGCACACGGGAGCAGAACATACACAGATGACCAGAACGCACACAGTAACAGAACGCACACTGGAGCAGAACGCACACAGGAGCAGAACGCACACAGGAGCAGAACGCACACAGGAGTAGAACGCACACAGATGACCAGAACGCACACACATGACCAGAACACACACAGGAGCAGGACGCACACAGGAGCAGAACGCACACAGGAGCAAAACACACACAGGAACAGAACACACACACATGACCAGAACACACACAGGAGCAGAACGCACACAGGACCAGAACGCACACAGGACCAGAACGCACACAGTAACAGAACGCACACTGGAGCAGAACGCACACAGGAGCAGAACGCACACAGGAGCAGAACACACACAGGAACAGAACACACACACATGACCAGAACACACACAGGAGCAGAACGCACACAGTAACAGAACGCACACTGGAGCAGAACGCACACAGGAGCAGAACGCACACAGGAGCAGAACGCACACAGGAGCAGAACGCACACAGATGACCAGAACGCACACAGGAGCAGAACGCACACAGATGACCAGAACGCACACAGGAGCAGAACGCACACAGGAGCGGAACGCACACAGATGACCAGAACGAACACAGTAACAGAACGCACACAGATGACCAGAACGCACACAGGAGCAGAACGCACACAGATGACCAGAACGCACACAGTAACAGAACGCACACAGGAGCAGAACGCACACACATGACCAGAACACACACAGGAGCAGAACGCACACAACACGCTAATACAACACGCTAATTCAACACACTAATACAACACGCTAATACAACACGCTAATACAGCACACTAATACAACACGAAGGTCTTTCCTTCCTGCTGCTGTCAGACTTTATAACAAACACTGTTAGTCCTGAACACTTGCAATACTGACCTAACCATGTGCAATTCCGTCATGCAATTACTGTCGTGATTCATGTGCAATTACTGTGAAATTCATGTGCAATCCATGTGCCGTCGTGACACATATTCATGTGCAATTACTGTTGTGATCACATGCAATGGTATTTATGTATTTATTTTTATCTTTATTATCTTTTCCCCTCCATCCCTTGTTGGGTAATGGGAGGTTTTGTCTATGGGAGTTTTTGTTTATAGGAGATCTTCTACTGAAAGTGTTTTTCAAACTTCCTATAAGTGATCTGTTTCTTTTCTTCTGTATCTACCTCTGTATCTCCCTGCGTTGCATCAATGAAATTTCCCCATGTGGGACAATAAAGGAATATCTTATCTTATCTTATCTTAATGCAACACGCTAACACAAGCACGCAGTTGTAATGAATGCAACCGAACGGACGAAATGCTCCAAACGAGTCTGGAAATGATTCATGGACTTCCAAACTACAGCAAATTCCTGGGTCTCAGAGACAGATGGCCTCAAGCGTGACTAAAGCTAAATACAACTTTTTTTTTGAAGAGGGATAAAGAGCTTTAAAAAAACAAAACAAGGAACATGCAGGTAACATGGGTCAAAAAAAGTGTCAGAAAGTGGACTTGGCGCCGGAGCAGATGTGCACTGCCCACAGAGCCCGAGGAGCAGGACGGCATGTGGCTCTAATCACAGGTTGCAGATGTCAGTTCTAGTGTGATGGTTCTCCTCTGCCTCCTGCTGACTCACGGGCCGCCTCACACGTTAGAGCGCGACTCCCGGATCAAAAGAGCCGACTGATACAGGAGCTACTGAGCTACAGCTGCGCCAGTGCTACCGACATCAAGGTCTTTTTGTATACGGCACTTTTCCATCCGCATTTGGCGCCTTGACCACCGACAAACCTTTCACTTATTCATTCACACACCAATGAAGCTAGATTCTAAAAGCTCTTGCAGAATCTTGAGCTATGTCTCAGAGGTCACGGCCACCAACACAAAGAGAAGCAGTTTGAGCCCATATTGTACTGTATTGTAACATGCATATGTGGGGTGAATGAAGATAGCAGACTCCTTCAAACTGTGGTATAATGTGTGTGTTTTACCTTTGTTGTTAGATTCAGTGTTCTACTCCAAAGTCTTTGTCTTAGCTATCAGGCCGGCTGCACACTAGAAGACTGTAAAAATCAAACTTTAGCATTTCTAAAAATAAGTTCTAACTTCACCGTCCCAAGTTTAAAGGTTCTTTACACTCTTCATGGTCCAGGTCTGGAGCAGAACGTGGAGTCAGAAATCAAGGCCACATGATTTTAATACGTGACACAAAGTATGTATCAAATTAACAAAGTCTCAGAATATTGTTGACACATGCCATTTTCAGGAAAGAGTTTAGGAGCCGCCACGAGGCAATGGAGCCTTACAAGTTCAGGTTTTGGAGCCGCGACATGATAAACAGAGCAAACAGAATCTCACTGAGCCCACAGAAGTGAGCAGTGCCATGACACATAATGAATTAAGTTTGTGAGCAGTGCTACTTGGGCCGTGCCTCCTGAATCCTCCAGTGTGCAGATGGCCTTATCACAGGAAGGCTAAGGACCTTTTGTGTTACAATTGCATATCTGCTGTTTGATTTCATGTCATGTATTCAGTGTCCTCACATGCTAAAGACTGTGGCTCCTCTCTGAGCCAGACCATGACCTAAATGTGAGTCATACTTTGGGACAGTTTTTAAGTGTCGGTTATTCACTTCTGGCAGAAATTCTATTGGTTGCAAACGTAATAAAACGCACTCCAGGACAAGATTCTTGACTTGACAAATGCAAAACAAAAGTAGTAGTAGTTGTAGTAACAAGTACTAGTAACATAATAACAGTAGCTGGAGAGAGGATTGATAGAATATACAGTATTAGTAATATTGTCTATTTATTTTTGGTTTGGTGATTATATTATGTTTACATTTCTATTGGTGGAGATCGCCCACAGCAGCATGACGAAAAGCGGGTATCGTTGTAGACCATCCCTAATAACATGATTGTGTAAAAGCAAACAGCATCCCCAGTGCAGAGCAGAACAAACATGAAGCGCTGTATAGACGACGCCATTATAAGGGCTTTGTTTACAGCCGAGGCTGGTGCGAGCCCTAGGGTAATATCTGCTTGTACTAAACTGTTTAAATACAGAATAAACTCATGCGGTCAAACAAACAAACACCGTGTTTACTCAAGTAACCTTAGCATCTGAGGATTTCCAACATTTTCCTCTGATAACTACATTGGTACAAACAGCCACAAATCTGAGACAGAGCTCATAGTTTCACTCTTATTTGTGTAATATATTGTACACGTAAACAGTACTTTTACTCAAAGTCTTAATTCCTCTTCCCCTTGTAAATAAAGCCCTGTTTCCACTGGTTCACTCCGGAGCAGATTGAGACGGTCGAGGTAGACCTGAGAGGTACAAGCTTTTCTTTAAGAGATTTGATCTTATGAAAAACCGCCATATTTCCACTGATGCTAGCATGTCGACACCAGCTGTTTCCAAAGCCAGTGCATTACAGAAAGTGTGGAATAAATGCCAAAAAAGCTGAGGAGAAACCAGAAGTAGTTTCCTGTTTACTCTAGATTAGCCACGTCTTACAGCCACACAAACCTGGAATTAGTAAATGTCTTTTTCGGGATTAGCTGAGATTGGCCTCAAGATTAAAAAGAACAGCTCAGCCACACTTTAGACCGCATTAGAGCATGTGAGACACACTTGTATTTCTTTATGTTGACAAAATTAAATAGTTTGAACATTGAACACATCTAACCCTTTATTATTTAATTATTTGTATTTCACATTGCATTCACTTCAGATAATTAATCAAATGTTTCCTTCAGACAGAATGGTACAATTTGGCTCTTTTGGCTCCTCTAATCACAACACCCATATCCACCTGAGGAGGTCTCTCTTCAGCACGCTTTCAACCAGGCCCTCCACCGCTCCCTCGCTGACATCTCACACACTTGATTTACTCTGCTCAATTGCATCTCACCTTTAGCCATAAATAAATTACACTGAGCAACTATGTTTAAAACATGCCCAGAGGCAAGCGGTCCAAAAGGGCAGCGCTCGACAAGAAGAAAATGATTCACGCTTGTGTGAAGCAAAATCAGCCAACGCAGCTCCTGCACAGCAACACCTCTCTGTGTGTTTGTCTGAAAGAACGGCAACTCACTGACGAACATGAGTCTGTTTCTATGAAACCTTTATTACAGCAGCAAGAGAACTAAGAGGAATTAAAAGGAGAAAGCACATCACCCTAGTGCTCCAATCCCTTCACTTGCTCCCCGTTGTGTTTAGAATAAGATCCTCCGCCTGACTTACAAAGCCATAAATGACATGGCCCCATCCTACCTCAAAGATGCTATAGAACCATATCATCCAGCCTTCTGGTGGTCCCAAGAGTCTCTAAAAGCACAGTAGGAGGTAGAGCGTTTAGCTCCCAAGCTCCTGTGTTATGGAATCAGCTCCTGTCCATGTTAAAGAGGCCGACACAGTCTCTTCATTTTAGTCCAGGCTTAAACGTTCCTCTTTGAAATGGCTTATGGTCAGGCCAGTTAGGAACAGAAATATAAACCTACAGTTTCAGCTATGCTGCCCTAGGAGCAACTATAGGGGAAGTAAGGCAGCTTGAGCACTATCCTCCGCTGCTTTTCCTATCAAAAATGTTTCATATTTTTGTTCACCTCTGTCTGTTTATTGCTGTTCACATGTTTTTCTCCTTCCACTTCCCTTAAGCAGACACTGCTGATGCGGATCCATTGACGACTGCACCTTAGATGCCCCATCTCATGGCCCTGACCTGCAGACCTGGATGCTCTTCATCTGCCTGGATGACCCCCCTACACTATATAACCTCCCCTCTCTCCTCCTGCAAATGGAAGAGCATCAGTCCTGGACCATCTGCAGCCTGTCTGTCTGTGGGAGCAGGATCTCTCCTTCACTGTGGTTCTCCCTAAGGTTTCTTCTTTTTCCCACAGGATTTTTCTTTGGGACAGTATCCTTTTACGTCATTCCTGAGAACTTTATGTAATCCGCGTCTCTATTTTTGACCAATGACTGTTTCATCCTCACTAACAAACACTTATGTGTTCCTCTGAAAGAACTGGACATCAAAGTACACTTGGCTTAGGGAAGTAGAGACAGCGAAAACACAAAATTAGAATTTATTCAAACTTTCAAAAAACATATGAACCCCTGAGTAGAGCTATATTTCACTTTCCATAAGTTCCAAATCATGTGAAAACAGGTCAAGTGAGTGTATTGTCTGTGTACAGCACATTGAGCTGATATGGTTGGTTGGGAATGTTGGGGAAAATGTTGTGCCGGTTAGTGAGTAAATCACAATTCCCAGTCGTCCTAAAGCACTCCTGTCTCACATCTGTGTCTGCTACAGCAGAACGGCATAATCTGCTCTGAGAGTGTTTTCAAGATACTTCATTCACTTTCAAACTGGACAGAGGACAGGACAGAAGACAGGACAGAGGACAGAGCAGAGAGGACAGAGAATTGAAGGCAAGTCAGAGGACAGAGGACAGAGCACAGAGGACATGACCGAGGACGGGACAGAAGACAGAGGCTAGTGCTCACTGCACTTTATTCATGAGTTTGTACAACTCCATTCACAATCATTTCAAATGTGTCTGTACTGCATTTTCCACGCAGCTGAGAGGAAGTATGCAGAGTACACTGGCTCATTGTAGTACTCCTCCGGTGTAATCACACAGGACAGTTCTGTTTAAAAGTGCACTATGTAACTTTTCCTGTTGTGGGTCCTCAAGAGTAAGTTATTGCTTAAAACAGTATAACATTAAAATGATCTATCTAGCATTTTTTTTAAAGATGGGTGTTTGGATTGAAACCTCCTCTCTCCATAGTGATGTGTACATACTGTTACAGCAAATGTCCCCTGTTTCCACAGCCATCAAGACTAAATCCTTCAAATCAAGAATGAATCACTTGTTTGAACCACATGGAGATCCTCTGACAGTCCAGATCTGCCAAGCTAAAGCTGGAGATGTTTCTCCTCCCAGTAAAAGCCTCTGCTTAATCTCTGTGAAGATGAACTGCCAAGTCAGGTCTTCCGAATGTGAAGACTCCTCTGCCGCTCCACGAGCACATCAAAGTGTCCAGGGCCTGACGTAAAAAAAAAGGGCCCCCCAGACATGTGAATGAGAGCAGCTTTAAAGGGCTGTGTGAAGCCCGGCTCTCCCTCCATCTTTTAGTCATCACAAGACGTGGAGCTTTAACCCGGAGCGGCAAACGGTTAAGAATACATTAGAGCTGTTTCTACATTTAGAGGGGCCGTCTTCAAATGTGAACGGACATGTTACAGACGGAAAACAACATGTCATGAGCCAAGATGGAACTCACGGACCAAACTGATGTCTTATGTAGAATATTTCAAGACAGCTAATCGAGAAAGTGCTTGGATCACATGCTGTATATTTGTATATTTGAGGCAGATTGGATCATCTTAAAGAAAAACTATTGTGCTTTTGTCTGCAGCAACCCTGGATCATTCTGTTATATTTTGACACCTTAAATAAAGTTTTCTTACTCGGATTGAAAACTGCCGCGCTGTCTATGGAGAGCTGCAGTTCATGTGACTCTGCCGACTGCTACGTACATCACTGCTGAAGAAAATAAAATTGCAGAAGGGAAAAAGGTAAAAGGAAGTGGGCGTGTATCGTTGGGGAATCCGTGAAGCGGTGAAACTGTCCGAGCAATGGCGTCTCGTCCACAGGAGAATAAAGATTATGCAAGAATCAATAAATCAACTTCAAGTGGTTTATTGTGAAGTGAAAACAGTTCATTTTGCACAATAGATCTACTTTAATGTCTGCGAGACACTTCTCCTGCCTCTGTCTGTGCAGCTAAGCCTCAGTTTCCTCGGCCCTCACGGTGCATTTCCCACAGGTGAAAGAAAAGATCATCGCAGCACACAGGTCATCACAGGGTCGGCCGCCTGCTCGCCTCATTGAGATATTATTTCTTTGCTTGTCCCACAGTACGGCATTAAACACATGTATGTCGCATTTGTTTAATTACAACATTTTCGTTCATATCTAGCCAAGTTTAATCTCAATAACCTTTAATATATTAGGTGAGGTTTATTTATCAGACAAATTACAAAACTGCAGAAATATACTCTTATTTTAACGTTTACAACAAATGTTTTTTTCATGTTTAAGTTTAATTATCTCCTTCTATATGCGTGCATTTCTTCAAACAACAATCACAATATAATCTTAATTTCCATATATTATCTACATCTAATGCCATATGTTGGAACATTCCAGGAAAAAAACATTGACACCAGAAAGGTTACATAGAGCACTTTTGAACACGCATGAGTCAATCAAAAGTGGACACAATTAAATAAAAGTTGTATTTGCATAACACATATCCTTTAATGCATGTTTTCCAATGTTTGTACGTGAAACAGGGAGCACAGTTTGAACGGTCGTCATGTGTGAATCGCGTGTGAAGGAAATGTCCTTTGCAGATCTGTGAATATCCCGTCTCCATCAGGCCTATTATTTAGTCATCACCAGAAGTAGAGCTGAACCCGGAGAAAGGAGTGAAGAATACATTAAAGCCACACTGCTCCCGAGGCACATTTCGAGAGGCTCGTCTTTATATGGGCCACAAAGTGAGTAGACGTGTTAAAGACCCAAAACAGCTCGTTCTCACACCTCCCTCTGACTTTGAACTCCAAACGACACTACGCCCTCCATGAAGTGCCCTACTTTTAAAGGACAGGTGTTGCAGATGCACAGCCATGTGACTTTCTCATTGATTCTACAGCGTGTGACCAAAACTCCTTGAGAAGCCTGATCCGTCTGATCTCTGATGCTGAGCACGGCAGAGTACGGTTAGAAACTTGGATTGGAAACACAAGGTGCAGTGCCCTCTAGTCCAAACTGTCAATTAGGGACGATTCTAAAAGTAATGGTGTTGGGTTGGATTCTCACATCTCCCTCCCAGCGCTCCATGTTGTAGGACAAACCTCCAGTGAGGCTTACTGCTGCTATATTCAAACAGTGTTTCCCAACATGGGGGTCATGGGACAATTTCAAGCTATCATTTAGAAATGATGAGACTGTATTTAGTGTTTAAATTAAACATGTGCACGAGAGGCTCCGCTATATTGTCTGCAGCCAGTTGAAAAAAGAAAGGTTCCAGATAATCTGGACCGGCTGCTTTATTTATGTCCAGGGTTTTCATCTCACTGAGTTTTTCATTTCATCTCCCTTCACCAAGCCTTTCTCTAAGTCACTCTAAAATTAATCGGCCCATTCATGGCTCATTCACCTCTTTCACGACTCACTTGTGATCAGGATATAATATAAGGCACTTATACAATCATAGGAAACTGAGAGTATTTGAGAGTTGTAGTTATTCTAAAGCTCTGGCTGTTTTGGCTAAAGAAACAACAATATATTTACTGTTGTGGGTATCATCAAAGTGGTCACAAACCGGTATAAAACTGGGACAAATCAATGATTACGATACATCTGCTGGAACATGGAACACAGTGTAAACGGGGACGTCTGGTCAGCCTGGTTGTGGTGATCTCTCATGCTAGACTTTACGAAACAGGTGAATACTCCCCAAAAGAACTCTTGTGTGTTAATATAGGGACTTGTTTGTGTCCCAATGCTAATACTACAGTTTGAAAATGTTATTTGTTTGATATTTCACATGTTAATAAATGTTAGCATTAACTGTCAGAATAGTTAGCTTATCCAGCCGCCGCTGTGCCCAGAGCCCATTACATTATTCTAGCTTTTCAGAATTGCTCAATGTTTTCATTCCAATTTGGATTCGATTATGATTAAACTAAACTAAGCAGACTGAAGCTGTGTGTGACGTGTGGAGCAGAGCAGGGCTTTTCTAACTGTGGTGGCACTAAGCTGATCCCATATGCAAATGTAGACTCATTAACAGTCCATAAATATAAGGAACTATTCACTTAAACCTTTAATCCTCTTTCTGCAGGTTAGTATTTTAATGATGTTTATTATGAGCTTATACTCAACCGAATTATGGAGGTGACACGTTGTTTTTTTACTGCACTTTTTAATGGGCCATTTTTAGTGAGATGTTCTTGTGCTTCAGGAGTGTATGACTGTGCTACCTGTTTTAATATTTATTTATAAAAGCAAATAGATAACACTTTGAATATTACAGAAGAAATAATTCAGGCAAATGCAAATATCCTTCGAAATGTGGCTAAACCCCATGACACCCACTGTGGATCATTATTTTATATTTTGGAAATTTTGAATTGCAATATTGATCCAACACAACTTAACATGACCTCAAGTTCATTGTCATCTTAAATACATGAAACTAAAGACTCAAACATGCAGGAATCACTACTCCAAGAGGGTAAATGTAAATGAGGAGGAGAAAATATTGTAACATGGTGAACTAAAATTAAAAAACACTTCAACATTGATTTTGGAAAAGCACAAACAGCAAACTTTGATCTCAATTTGATTTAAATTAGATAAATCACACAAGTCTGGTATATACATAATTTTAATAATCTGATAATCCAACTGAAATGTGCATAAATGTGCCTTTAATATTATTTACGGACCTTATTTACAGTCCGACTGTAAATTAACAAAATTTAATAAAAACTTCAGAAATATTATACATTTGTTGAGAACTCTGTAGTTTATTTCATTTTATCAGTTTTAACTGAACAAAACAAACTGCTGTGTGCTGTCTACATCTAACTGAAGCAATTTATTGTTCCAGAACCAGGAAGTGCGCTATTATTATGCTAGTTGTTTTTGTTAGCTTTTCCGTGAAAGCCAAACTCTGCTCTGGGCTCTGAAAGTTGCGAATGATTAGGATGGTAACTAACTAGTTCTGTTTTTCACATTTTTTTAGCCAAAATCAGGTACATCACCTTTAAGTGTCCTTAACAAGCTTAAACTGCGTGTGCAAGCGCGTGGCTAACACAGGCTAACCTCCAGAGTTCTTCTATACAAAGGCCTATCTTTTCCAACAGCAGAATAATGACTTGTGTTCATTGTTTCTGCAGCTCTTTGTATTTTGTTGTGTGCAGATTATTTGACGAGGCCCTGTGGCTTTTTGAGGGCCTTGTGCGCCATAAGTCAGTTTGTACAACTCGCCCTTCGAGACAAGAGTGTGTGGCGCTCCAGCAGAGAGGAGGTCCCCCACAGCAGGTCCCCCACGGCAGACACATGAACCCGGCCTGATAAGACTGGAGCTTCTCTGTCTGTGAGAGAACAGCAGAACACGAGCTTTAAAGGAGATGCATTTAGCCAAATGTACTTTTTATGAACGTTTAAGCATTTCATAAAATTTTTTCCTCATCAAAAACACAACATTCAGTTCAAAATAATGAATTTTGTGAAATATGAGTCCTTTCACTTGTGAACTTCTCCTTGTAGTTTTCAGACCCCATACTTTTCCTCTTACTTATGTGGCCCCAAGGGGCAGACTGGCCATAGGTGCGTTCTAGAGAAGTAGAGAAGGGCTGGTGGGTCTGAGGCCTCTGGACGTGGCTTTCACTTGATCATAAACATAGACATGCAGCAAGTCTGCACATGCTCTATTGCAGTATAGAACGACACAGTGGTCCTGGCTTCACAGCCCTGCCACTACAGGCCATAAGAACGAAGGGAAACTTTGGTCGGACATCAAAGGTCGAGATCCAAAGGTCTCGTGTGCCGTTTTATGTCCAAAAACCTTTGTTTGTTTCCCCATGGTAATTCCCTCTGGTGCCAGTAGATGAAGTGCTACCATTAAATCCTGATAAGGAAAAGCCTGACTGAGAAAAATAAAGTTGTAAGTTATAAAGCAGTACAATTCCACACTGTGCATGTCTCAGATGGCACGTCCATGAAGCTTACAGAGGCGTCTCTGGGGCTCCTGCTGGGGTTGTATTTATAGCTCTGTCATGGACTCCTTGGAGCCCGGGGCCCTGACTCCAACCACACCAGTCCATTAGCACAGGGGTCATGTGACACACTGGTTGTACCACACACATCAAGCTTTTGTCCCTTCGCCCTTTCACTGTCTTTCTTTGGTATAATAGTT
Source organism: Eucyclogobius newberryi (assembly GCF_026437365.1). Classification (NCBI taxonomy): domain Eukaryota; kingdom Metazoa; phylum Chordata; class Actinopteri; order Gobiiformes; family Gobiidae; genus Eucyclogobius; species Eucyclogobius newberryi. The sequence continues at coordinate 16,596,047 of NW_027315801.1, read as the reverse complement.
TGAATTTGAAGGTCATCACGATATATACATGTCAATGGCGACTTCAAAAGCCTCGATACACCAATGATGAGCATGAGGCTGCACCCGATTTTTTTTCACGCAATAAAGTAAAATATGTTTAGCTCCAGCACAGATATAATGTAAAAGCAGTTTTTGGGGTCAAAATGAGACCACTGTGTGCTCACTGTATCTAATTGGGAGTGTTTTATACTCCACGAAGCAGGAAATGTGCTGTTAGCATGCTAATGTTTGTTAGCTGACTATGACTAAACTCTGCTCTGGCCTCTGAACGATGTAAAAGGCTCTTATAGTTAGTTTAGTCTTTATTTGAAGGGATATTACCAGACATATATTCTGCATTATTTGTCTTGTTATTGTCCTTTAAACCTGCTTTTGTGCCTTTGCTTTGTCATCTCTATTATAAAAATTATCAGTCAGACCTTTTCCAGAAATTGACTGAAATGGCATTTACTGTATCTATAGCAGCAGAGGGAAATACCATGGGGATATAAACAAACCTTCCCCGATATGCTAATGTGAGCACACAGTTGTAATGAACATGATTTGAAGCAGAAATGAGAGTCTGGTGATGATTTATGGACTTTATGGCACATATTTCTACCTATGATGTCACAAAAATGGAAAATTTGTGTGTTTGATGGTAAGAGGGAGAAGAATCTAAATACATCATAGGTTTTTGATGATAACAATGTTACAACGCTGCTCAAAAAAATCAGTTTTGCATAATATACCATATGTCCTTCACACTCATAAAAGAACAAGCTGTTTAGGACCAGATAATAGCAAAATATTAATCTCATTTCAATCTGATCTTTTTTTAGACAAAATAATGTCATTTTCTTGTCCTGATACAGCTTAAGAACCTTCAGAATCTATTCAAGAAAGGCAAAATTGATGCTTGATTGGAAAAAATGATTTATTTTTCTGTATTGAGACTACGATGAGTTTCCATAATTATTTTAGTATCAATTAGTATATGGGTATACATTTTACCTATTCTAAATGGGGGCAGTAAGTGTTATTGAACACAAAGTGCGTGAGACACAGAAATGCATGCATTTACCATGGGCAGATGTTCCATTAGTTTTGTGCCTACAGCCTCACACACACACATGTACTAGTGTGCGTAGACCCCGGCGCCAAGGACACGACAGCAGCGTGCGATAAAGCTGGGATTGAACTGGCGACCTTTACATTACCGTTAGTAATAGTCTTAGTCATCTCTCATTGTACTCAAGTGGTCGAGTTTGAACGTCCTTTTATGGAAGACTGGAACTTACAGGACGATACAGGATTACACAAACATGTAATCAAAAAAGGCTGTGCAAATCATTTTAACTGAGATTTAGTCATTTCTAATCGTCGATAATCAGCTTGTGTCTCCTAGTTTAGCTATTTTTTGTGTTAAAGGCTATTAAAAGCCTGTGTGTACTCGTTGTGTGTACTTGTTGTGTGGAGTCGTTGGTGTGTACTCGTTGGTGTGTACTCGTTGTGTGTACTCGTTGGTGTGTACTTGTTGTGTGTACTCGCTGGTGTGTACTCATTAGTGTGTACTCGTTAGTGTGTTCTCGTTGTGTGTACTCGTTGGTGTGTACTCGTTGTGTGTACTCGTTGTGTGTACTCGTTGGTGTGTACTCGTTGGTGTGTACTTGTTGTGTGTACTCGTTGGTGTGTACTTGTTGTGTGTACTCGCTGGTGTGTACTCGTTACTGTGTACTCTTTGTGGGTTCTCGTTGGTGTGTACTTGTGGTGTGTACTCATTGGTGTGTACTCGTTGGTGTGTACTCGTGGTGTGTACTTGTTGTGTGGAGTCGTTGGTGTGTACTCGTTGGTGTGTACTCGTTGTGTGTACTCGTTGGTGTGTACTTGTTGTGTGTACTCGCTGGTGTGTACTCATTAGTGTGTACTCGTTAGTGTGTTCTCGTTGTGTGTACTCGTTGGTGTGTACTCGTTGTGTGTACTCGTTGTGTGTACTCGTTGGTGTGTACTCGTTGGTGTGTACTTGTTGTGTGTACTCGTTGGTGTGTACTTGTTGTGTGTACTCGCTGGTGTGTACTCGTTACTGTGTACTCTTTGTGGGTTCTCGTTGGTGTGTACTCGTGGTGTGTACTCATTGGTGTGTACTCGTTGGTGTGTACTCGTGGTGTGTACTCGTTGGTGTGTACTCGTGGTGTGTTCTCATTGGTGTGTACTCGTTGGTGTGTACTCGTGGTGTGTACTTGTTAGTGTGTACTCGTTGTGTGTACTCGTTACGGTGTACTCGTTGGTGTGTACTCGTTGGTGTGTACTCGTTAGTGTGTACTCGTTGTGTGTACTCGTTACTGTGTACTCGTTGTGTGTACTCGTTGGTGTGTACTCGTTGTGTGTACTCGTTACTGTGTACTTGTTGTGTGTACTCGTTGGTGTGTACTCGTTGTGTGTACTCATTGGTGTGTACTCGTGGTGTGTACTCGTGGTGTGTACTCATTGGTGTGTACTCGTTGGTGTGTACTCGTGGTGTGTACTCGTTGTTGTGTACTCGTTGGTGTGTACTCATTGGTGTATACTCATTGGTGTGTACTCGTGGTGTGTACTCATTGGTGTGTACTTGTGGTGTGTACTCATTGGTGTGTACTCGTGGTGTGCACTCATTAGTGCGTACTCGTTGGTGTGTACTCGTGGTGTGTACTTGTTGGTGTGCACTCGTTGGTGTGTACTCGTGGTGTGTACTTGTTGGTGTGCACTCGTTGGTGTGTACTCGTTGGTGTGTACTTGTTGGTGTGCACTCGTTGGTGTGTACTCGTTGGTGTGTACTCGTGGTGTGTACTCGTTGGTGTGTTTTCCATGGCAGATTGAGCGAATGGGGCCGCAGCGCTCACACTGGTCTTCAGGAAGCTGTTACTGCAGCGCGAGCTTTGAGAGCGGCTGACCCAGAATAACGTGTTCTAAAGGGTTAAGAAGAGCGGCCCAAAGCCTCCAGCTCCTCTCCCCTCTCCTTTGATACTACTACTACTACCACTACTCACTATGAGGCATATCTAGATCATCATCATGTTAATAATCCGTTACTAATCATTGACAAAAATAAACTAATCATTAACATTGACTTATCCAAACACTTGTAAATAATTATTAAACGTGAATTAATGATTACCTTATATTTTTGTCAATGATTAATAAACATGTATGCCTTATTATAAAGTGATGTATACATTTAAAACCGTCTGTTCTTTTTTCAGATTCATATGTCCCAAATTTGTGAAATTTTACCCATTTTTAAACATGAACATATTATTACACGCCTTATTTATATATGAAACATGACATGATGAAAACTTCTGATATTTTTTTCTTACATTCCTGTGCGTTAAGTACAGAAAAAGAGTTTTTTTCAATCGCCTTCAGTCTGAAATGTATTGACTTTTTGAGTTATAAAAACAGAGAGAACTACATAGACCATGATCCTTTACTCCATTTTCAGTGTAGAGACAACCTGAGGGAATAACTGTCATTTAGCATTATTTGCACGAAAATAAGTCTTGTCAAGGCCTTTTAACAGGAATGTCTCTTCAAAATATTGCAATAAATATTACACTGTGAGATGAATATTGTGGGAAGATTTCTTGGTAATGTGTTAAATGTGTTAAAACATGTCTTTAAACGTATTAGTTGAGGTTTAAGTATCAGACGAATAGAAATGTCAGTAAAATAGTCAAATTGATCAAAAAAATGAAAAAATATCACTTTATTCCCTCTCTCTTTTTCCGTTTCATTTTTAATCAGCTGTTTGTTTGTTTTTTACTATAAACTCAATATTCAAATTTTGCACGTATTCAATATTATCTAAGCTTTGATATGTTTCCTCTAGGTTACATTACTTCCTCTATTATTCCATTTGTTGCTTTTCACATCCATAATCACAACATCATGGTTATGGTTTGTGCTCAGTTCCAGTTACTGCCAAAGTAAGTGTTTTATCTCCATAATTATACTTAGGCAAATCATCCATAAAGCCTAATCGCACACAGCTCGACTACACAAATGTCCATCCTGAGTTCATCATAACGGGATCGAACGCGCTCGCACTGAAGAAAACCACACCCCGGGGCCAATAAAGAGACGGCAGCGTGTGGTCCAAAAGTCTCAAACTGCTGAGGCTGCGGCGGCGTCTTTAAAACTCATTAACCTGGACACAATGTAATCTGTGGAGGCGCTGCAGGAAGGACCAGAGAAAGGACTGGAATGCACAATGCCCAACTTGTATTCAAAGGTTTGACTGTTATTATGAATTGAATTTGGTTGGCTGGTTTCAAGTAGGGATGCGACAGTGACGGCTGAGAAGATGACTCGCAGTTAGCAGCACAAACAGCCCAACAACAAACATCTGTAACAAAGTCGTCTGGCTAAAAGAAATAAAAGACGTCTGTTGTAACTGAACACAAGGTGAATGTTACCAAAGGTCTCCTTTTTGTAACTCATCAGACAGTTAGCTTCTTTTCTGTGGTAATTCCCATTGCAGCCAGCAGATGGAGTGCAAACAGCAAATCCTGATGAGGGAACACCTGTTGCTATGGCGAGACACTGAAAACAATCTTAACTTTAGACATATTTGAAACTGCTTCTGTACTTATGAAAAGGGGGAAAATCTATGTTCATTCAGTTTTTCATCATCTCATGTGTTCATTTCATTGTGTTGACGGATTAGATACAAACAGAGGGTTAGTGGGGCTTTTCAATATCTGGTTTAGTATTTAATTTAGATATTATTACTGAGCATAGGCCTAAAAACTTGAATAATTAATGAAATCTGAATAAATCCTGTATGATCCGTCAAAATCTTGTTGAGTCCAAGATTGTGCTACTAAAATGGCTTTTGAAGTTACAACAATACATACATACATAAATACATCTTTAGGTGCAAAGAGAACAGAGCTGTTGTAAAAGCTTGCATATTGAGAGACCAAAATAAAAATCAATCAATCAATTGTTTGGCCTTAGGGTGAAAAAAAGTCTGCACTGGTAGTGGTTAATATTGGCAGAGTGCCGCCGGGCAGAGCGAAAATTGTGCCAGTCAAAGCTCCAGGTTCATAAAGAGATTTACAGAGAGAAGTTGAACATGTACAATCTCATTTTATGTAGAACTAGGGAAAGATATTTTTCTGAAATAATTGGAAGCTGCAGTAACAACTCGCATGTCCTGTTTATCACAGTAAATGGATTAACAAACCCTCCAGCTCAGCTGCCGTTAGAACTCACTTCCATACAAGTGTAATGAGTTTGCATTAATTTTTAATGACAAAGTTCAGGGCATTAAAAATGCTATAAATTCTACACCGCAAAAAAAATAACCCTAAAACCACCTAGTCACTTAGAGCTAACTCACTTTGCACCTGTAACTGACAAAACTGTCCAGGAGATCATCACCAGTCTGAGTTCATCTACATGCTGCCTCCATGTGTTATCCACCAGATTTCAGAAGAGCAGAAGAGTTTGTTAGCACCATTCACTCACATAGTCAACATGTCGCTTCAATCTGGGACATTCCCAATGTCGGTCAACTGCGGGCATAAAGCCTCTCCTAAAGAAGAGCACTCTTGATGCCGCAGTACTGTGTAATTACCGGCCCCATTACAGGTCCATCTCTAATCTGCCATTTTGGGGCAAAGTTCTTGAAAAGGTTGTTTACCAACAGCTCACAGATTTCATCTTTATAAATAACTCATTTGATGTTTTTCAGTCAGGTTTTAGACCTCATCACAGCACTGAGACTGCTCTTGTCGAGGTGACAAATGACATCCTCCTGAACACTGACACGGGCAAAGCCTCAGTCTAAATTATGTTAGATCTGAGTGCTGCTTTTGACACTGTCGATCATGGGATCCTCTTACAGAGACTAGAGGACTGGGTGGGCATCACTGACAGTGCCCTAATCTGGTTAAGGTCCTATCTGGAAGACAGGAAGTTGTTGAAATTGGTAAACTGTGTCTTGGAGCACATGCTCCTGACCTTTGGGGTGTCCCAAGGGTCAGTCCTGGGTCCCCTTTTGTTCAACCTCCACATGCTGCCGTTAGGTCAGTTGATACGCAGCAAAAATTATGCAGACGACACTCAGATCTATGTTTCACTGTCGGCAGGTGAATATGGACCAGTAGATTCACTCTGTCACTGCATCCAACAGATCAGTGTGTGGATGCAAAACAACTGAACTCAGACAAGACTGAAATCATCGTTTTTGGCCACAGAAACAAAGAGAAAGTGTTAGTGGTCACCTCCAGAGTCTCGCTCTAAAACCTACAAACCAAGTTAGAAATCTGGGGGTAATAATGGACTCAGACTTAAATTTTAACAGCAACGTCAAATCAATATCATCAGCAGCTTTGTACCATCTAAAAAACATTGCCAAAATCAAAAATATAGTGTCTAAACCAGATTTGGAGAGACTTATCCATGCGTTTGTTTCCAATAGACTAAACTACTGTAACGGCCTGCTCACTGGCCTCTCCAAACGAGCTGTAAAACAGCTGCAGTACATCCAGAACGCTGCTGCTCGGGTCCAGACTATAACCAGGAAGTATGATCTCTGCACTGGCTCCTGTGGCTCAGATAATAGACTTTAAAGCAGCTCTGCTTGTGTACAAGTCTCTCCATGGCCTAGCACCAAAGTACATCTAGGGCATGTTAGTGCCATATGAACCATCTCAGACTCTGAGGACCTCAGGGACCGGCCTCCTGCTGGTGCCAGAGTCAGGACTAACCATGGACCGGCCTCCTGTTGGTGCCAGAGTCAGGACTAAACATAGGGAATCTGTGTTTCCGTTTTATGCAGCTAAAATCTGGAACAGTCTTCCTGAAGATGTGGGACAGGTTCTACTCTGACAATGTTCAAATATAAAATAAAAACAGTGTTGTTTAGCTGTGCATATGACTGAAGGATTTTATTTGCACTCTTCTGTTTTATGTTTTTATCTTTTTCTGTCATGTATTTTTCCTGTTGTGTGACGTACTTTGAATTGCCTTGAATTGTGCTCTACAAATAAACTTGCCTTGCCACTTGCAAAATAATCAGTATTGGAGCTAAAGCTGA